>NC_060257.1:67762471-68387471 GCF_921293095.1 Ischnura elegans
CTCTTATGGCTGTAGAAATTGCAAAAAATGCATTTTAGAAATAATGGATTTACTGTTTGAAGACAAAAGCTGCTTTATGAGTTGCCTTTCTGACCTGTCCACTGCATTGCAGCTTAATTCGATGCTACCCGTTGTAACAGCGATAGCCGAGAGAAGTTTTTGTAAACTTAAATTAATTAAGTCATAAATGAGGAATACCATGACTCAAGCTCGACTGCATGACTTGGCTTTATTTAGCATTGAACATGAAGAAACTGAAAATAAATATCAACAAGGTGGTTGAAAAGATCTTAGCAGCGGAAAAGAGGGGATTGGGCTTTGGCAAGCTCAAATAATATTTGATAGATAATTGGTTAGTTATTTTAGAATACTTTCTGAAACATATTTTACAAAATCATCACCAATAGGGTGGTTTCCTATTATTTTTTAAATGCCTAAATCGAAAAATAATTACTTCTGGAGTACGGATTTCACACTTCTATTTTTTAACATTACGATATCTATTTTTCGCGATTGATTGAAAAGTGAAAAATTTAAAGCGCGGGAAAACGCGACGCACAATGGTCTGAAATCGAAAAAAGCCGGACAGAAGTCCAAAATGGATTTTTTTTAGATAAAGACTTAAAACTTAGCATAAATACTCATAAATGATGGCTGATTTCTGTGCCATTTTACATACATTTGATCCGTTGCTGAGATACAGCAGCTCAAACATGACCAATTTTAAAAAAAAACGCGCGCGATCTCGTTTTTCCCCGAAAATCTTTGAACTTAAGCAGGTGGTGTTGCGGTGGTATGATTTTTATGGAATAAAAAACACACTATTCCTTAGATCAGATGCTTTGGCTATATTTTTCATCATTTTTGAAGATTTTGGTTCACATCTGTATGGTTTTACAACACAAAATCGCGTACCCATTTTTCGCGTGAAAATTTAAATAAATTTGACATTATCTTTCGTTTACGAAATATGGTAATCGGGAAATTTACATCACAGTGTGAAATAGAAATTTCTTTATAATACTGCGAAGAAATCTTGGAAAAAAGTTAGCGACCAAGGAAATGGGAACGATTTTACGATCGCGCGTCAAGTCTGTGCTACGCGACGCGGGACCCTGAGGCTCGGTAACTGCGGTCGATTTATCAAGTTTTTTTTTTCAGAACTAATTCTTAAAAATCGTCATTTGAAGCATGGCAAATAGTCAGCATTGACCTAAAACATTATTACCAGGATAATGGCTCGATCGACTTGACCGTTTAACGCATAAATCCAGTGAAGATGGTAACAATTAGATTTTTGTCCGAGCCATTCTACGTTAAAGAAGTATGCTTCGGATATTGAAGCATTGAGGGATTAAGTCGGCATGCGAAAGAGAGATAGGGAAGTAAACAGTTTCTTGGAAAGGTATATACTCTTTGTCCCTACCCTCCCTTTCAAATCCTTGCCAACTATGCCTTATCCGTCAGTTTTATCGATAAAATGCATTGAGTGAAACTTAAAATCTATTTACTTTTATATTCTACGACACTAGGCTTATACAACTTATGGTTTTAATATTGAGGGGGAAAACTTTTGATATTTTGCTAAAATTGTATTTTCCAAACGTTATCCTCGGTTAGGCGCGATTTAAGTTAATCATATTTAGCTTACATTTTCCCAATCTCATTTTCAGACCAATTGGCAACCTCTTCTGGGTACATCCGGAAAAATAACGAACATTAACTTTTAGTAACCACCGTAGCCGTCGAAATTGCAAGCCGCACATGTGGTATAGTATATATCACATTTAACAAAGGAAATCAAAGTTTTTAACATAATAAAGTCAACTTTTTGCGGAGAGATGTCCAGGAACAACATATCTAATGATCAACGAAGATTTCGTATTGCCCTCAAATGTTATTAAAACAGCTCAGGTACTATACGTGTTTCGATTGTTATAAAATCATCATCAGTACCTGATAGAAACACGTGTAGTAAGTTGTTAATTTTGAAACATGATATTTTATACCTTATGGTACAGTCAGTTTTTTGGTAATCAAGAATAGAAAATCATATATCTCAGATTAAGTGAATGATGTTTGTTAGCATAATTAGTGAAAGGTGAATTACTAGGGAGTGGGACCACGTCCTCGTCATCCAATGCCTGTGCTTCCGAAGCGACGACAGCGATGAACAAGCATAGCCCAAGGACTGTGGCATGGAAGAGATCCAATCGGCGGCACATTCTGCTTTATTCTGGAAAGAAAGATGCAATACATTAATACCGTTTTGCTCTTCATAGATTAGGACAGCCACGTTAAATAGTGTTTTTAAATTGGTTTTGAAAACTTGAAAGTCATTATGCCTTTGATGAATATAATGTATTGTGTCGTTCCACCTTAATGCTACAAAATTTTGTCTCATTCGGCCCCAGATTTTGATAAAAATTTCTGAAAGGTCTATTTTTACGTCGAATTAAATGCCTCAAGATGCGGAAAAAAGTTGTGTGATTAATGCGCATTTTATTTTTTTTTAGAAATACAAAAAACACGTTCCTTAAATCATAGGAGTTTTTTTTATGCTGACCAAAATGCCACAGAGCCATGATTATTGTTTTTTATAACTAAGACTCTGCTTAAGATATTTGATACCTTATTCAATTTTTAATTTTTCTATTTTTAATCATTTGTAACTTTAGAGGAAAAATATTTCGTCATTTTTTCCCGAACGATTAATAAAGATCGTTGGCTTTCCCGGCAAATACTATTGATAAAATCTTATGGGGGTTTGGAATCGGGTAACGCCGTTCAAGGCCAACGCACAGTGGTCCGAAATCAGAAAAAGCCGGAGCCGGATAAAAGTCCAAAATTGCTTTTTTTAAGTTAGAGACTTGAAACTTGGTATATATGCTCACAAATAATTGATGATCACGACACAATACGTCATTGATCATAGATACCATCCGTTGCTAAGATACAGGGCACCAAACATGAAGAAATTTCCAAAATCACGCCCGATCTCGTATTTCTTCGAAAAACTTCGTTCGTGAAGTGCGACCGGTGCACAGTGGGCGGAAATGGGAAAAAGTCGGACAAAATTACAAAATGGCTTTTTTTGAGTTATTAACTTGAAACTTCGCAGGTATACTCAGAAATGATTGAAATTTATGGATATATACTTCATTTGACATAGATTTTACCCGTTACTGAGATACAGAGGCTCAAACGTGAGCAAATTTCCATAAAAACGCCCGTTTTCAATTTTCTCTGAAAATCTTCCAAAGTAAGTGGATGGTGAAGTTATGGGTGGATTCTTGCGAAATAAAAAACCACATAATCTGTTGGCATGGTGTTTTTTCTTTAATTTTCCGTAATCTTAAAGAATACCGTCCAGAAATTCTTACCGTGCAGTAACAAAATGGCGGATACTGTTTTTCGACAAAGTTTTACATTTAGGTAGAGTTTCAAATAGGTTTTCGGCAAGGTCGCGCGGAGTAACTTATATGAGAGCATTTTTTGAAGATTTCTTAAGGTTTTCATGCAGTTTTCTTTGTAATAAGTTTGCGTCGCCGGAAATGACATTGATTTTTCGACCGCGCGGCAGGGTTCGTCTCCGCGCGTCGGGAGTTGGATTAGCCGCGACGCGGTAAGGTTATTGAAGCTGTATGGGTTTTAACGCTCACCATTCACCGTTTTTATGTTTTTCTTCAAGACACCGATTTTCAAATGGTCTATGGTGAAGACAGTGGAGGTTTTTCATGCGATGTAATTGCACGTGTCATCGAAGTTGATTCCGTTTTCTTTGGATACGATCGAAGACCATACTTCTATTAAAAGCGTTCAAACCTCGAAAAAGTGAGTTGTTTTCCTGGGACTCATACAAAAAGACCTACCAGAAAGATACCAGCTGAGACCCTTATACCTTCTTCACTCTCCGATCCCTGACCCTCAGGATTCTACTTCGAAAACGGTCGTTTTATGACACCGCGGAGTGGAGCCTTTGAATGTCTTAACTTATTTCCACGGGAACTTCTAGCTTTTTTAAAATGTGTATCATACCCTCAGTTCTACTTTATATCCATAAAATGTTTTCTTCTTTAGAAGCAGAGAATAATATTCATAAATATGGCTAATAATACAGTGTTCAGTGACTTAACATAACTACTTATCATGAAGCTAGGGCATAACATCTGATGGCAACTAAATAATCTAAATTTTATGGACGAAAATTATGGATCGCGTGACAATCTCATGTTCGGCACCTACAGTAAGTACTAGAAAGTTGTTGAAGCAGATACGATGAAGATAGGGTAGTTTAGGTAGACAATTCATCGGAACTTCTAGCTTTTTTAAAACGTGTGTCATACCCTCAGTTCTACTTCGACTGTGGTGTAGGAAAGTTAAGTTCTCTTGAGTGCGCAGAATTTGTGAAAGTGACTTGAATTTGTTTGTGGAGCGTAGAGATTTCAAACTTCCAATTGCCTGTAAGTACGTTTTTCAATAAATCCCCGAACATCTTTTTCAAAATAGTTATTTTAATTTATATTACTAATTTTTGCTGAAAAATTTCTTAGCATTCCTTTCCTAACGAAAATAAATTACAGCTTAAATTATCAAATGGCACTGTTTAAATTCCAATCGATACGACATATACAATATGTTGGAAGTAAGGAAATAAAACTTTGTAAGGTTCACTGTTATTTAATTATGGGCACGACCCGGGTTTCGTAACTTGGTTACATCGTCAGGTTGACGATGACCTGACGATGTAACCAAGTTACGAAACCCGGGTCGTGCCCATAATTAAATAACAGTGAACCTTACAAAGTTTTATTTCCTTACTCCCAATATGGAGAGGTTTCACAAAGTAAAGCCTGAAGTTATTAGTTAAATACAATATGCATTCAGAAAATCGTATGTGGCAGTGCAGCGTACACAAACCAACAGAATATTTATCAATATCAGGTGTACGATATTTTACATCTCCTAAGTTAATCATACCCGACGCTCTTGCTCCGCAGATTTAGAACCTCATGATTCAGCTGTCCGTCAGTGTGTTGCAAACTAAAAACTATCGCTTTTCTTAATTTCGAAATGACTATACTTTCCTGTAGGATGATAAATTATATGGGTTTTAAGATTAAGAAAAAATTAGGAAAATAAGGTGAGCAATATAAGCATTACTTTTCCGTTGATCATTGTCAGAAGTAAACAGAACTTGATCGTGTAAATTCCTGATCATTAACGCCATCCACTTGCCTTTCAATATAGGTAATGTCTCTGATTTTGTAACTTCTTTCGTCTCTTTTTTTCACCTAAAGCGGATGGGATGACAAAATCGTGTCGACGTCGGCCGTGGATTTTCCCAGATAGTGTCACCTAAATTGTAGAGCCCAGGTGTGAGAAGTGCCTCTGGTGGAAGTTAAATTTTTTATCAAAAGTTTAGAGATAAATGTAATTAGCCAAGAGGAAGTGGAAATAAGACTTGAGTCGTTACCTGTAGCGTCGTTAATCAAACTAAGAGATACAAGGGAACTCATGAATAGGAATTCGTCTACAGCATCCACTTGTTGCCACATTTGTTTATATTGAGAGTGGCCCAAACTTCCATCAAAACCGTACTTAGAGATTAATGTGTAGTTCATCACACATTTTAATTCTTGAGAGGTGGAAGTGGTAGCTAAGCAGGCTATTGTTCTCGATATGGTGTGGGTCAGTGGTGCTTGAAGGTTTACTTCGCACATGGTCTCGGTTATTTTAATTCTTTCGTTATAAAAGTCCTTTTTTTGTTAGCGCTATTCTGTCGTATCCGGGATACAAATCGTGTCCATGGCTCAGAGCTGTCCAACGGAAAGACCGATATTGACTCTTGGTCAACTCAGACGCAATCATCAATGACAGTGCCTCTTCCACTGTCATCTCAGTGTGGACCTTTTCACTCGTCCTCCACTTTGAAAAAACTCTCATGGCCCGAGTAGGGGTCGTAGTTGTTATTTCTGCAATTAGGTGAGCTGCTGCAGTGTCTCCCCTCTCTCTCAAACTCACAGATGCCGCGAGAGCAAGCCCAGCAGTAGTTTTTAAAGTTTGAATTTTCTTCTGCGTGATATAATACATGAGGTGCGACATTTTTTTGGCCGCCCGGGAATGCATAGCAAATATAATATGAATTTTGTAACATGAAGTTACAGGGGGAATTTTATTTAATTCAATCAATTTGAGAGGAATATATTTTTAGAAAAATACAATACCAACCTGCTGTCGTTGAAGTATCGGGTAAGTGATGCATAACAAATTCTGGAAATGTTATAGATTCAGCGAGCCAACTTTTGTATGTCAGGAAGTCATTGAGAAATTTCAGAGCATCAGGGTCTTGTCTTAAATTCAGCCTCCGCGATAAATAATGCAGCAAATATTTTTTTTCCGAGTGATTATTTTTTTTCCCAATTCCAATATTATTTCATTACTTCATTGGCATTATCTATTGAGTGGCGGATGGAGCCTATTTAAAATTAAGAAATAATAAATTTGTCGAACCTATGGTGTTCCAATGTCCTAATGAGTACACGGGGAAGAACGTATGGTAAATGTGTAAAAGACATGGTAATCTATAAGTCAAAGTAGAACTGAGGGTATGATACACATTTTAAAAAAGCTAGAAGTTCCCGTGGAAATAAGTTAAGACATTCAAAGGCTCCACTCCGCGGTGTCATAAAACGACCGTTTTCGAAGTAGAATCCTGAGGGTCAGGGATCGGAGAGTGAAGAAGGTATAAGGGTCTCAGCTGGTATCTTTCTGGTAGGTCTTTTTGTATGAGTCCCAGGAAAACAACTCACTTTTTCGAGGTTTGAACGCTTTTAATAGAAGTATGGTCTTCGATCGTATCCAAAGAAAACGGAATCAACTTCGATGACACGTGCAATTACATCGCATGAAAAACCTCCACTGTCTTCACCATAGACCATTTGAAAATCGGTGTCTTGAAGAAAAACATAAAAACGGTGAATGGTGAGCGTTAAAACCCATACAGCTTCAATAACCTTACCGCGTCGCGGCTAATCCAACTCCCGACGCGCGGAGACGAACCCTGCCGCGCGGTCGAAAAATCAATGTCATTTCCGGCGACGCAAACTTATTACAAAGAAAACTGCATGAAAACCTTAAGAAATCTTCAAAAAATGCTCTCATATAAGTTACTCCGCGCGACCTTGCCGAAAACCTATTTGAAACTCTACCTAAATGTAAAACTTTGTCGAAAAAACAGTATCCGCCATTTTGTTACTGCACGGTAAGAATTTCTGGACGGTATTCTTTAAGATTACGGAAAATTAAAGAAAAAACACCATGCCAACAGATTATGTGGTTTTTTATTTCGCAAGAATCCACCCATAACTTCACCATCCACTTACTTTGGAAGATTTTCAGAGAAAATTGAAAACGGGCGTTTTTATGGAAATTTGCTCACGTTTGAGCCTCTGTATCTCAGTAACGGGTAAAATCTATGTCAAATGAAGTATATATCCATAAATTTCAATCATTTCTGAGTATACCTGCGAAGTTTCAAGTTAATAACTCAAAAAAAGCCATTTTGTAATTTTGTCCGGCTTTTTCCCATTTCCGCCCACTGTGCGGTGGTGCAATTATTGGTGAGCATGTGCACCTCGGAGCCCAAATTGTTTAACTGTTACCCTAATGACGATGAGGAAGTCTCTCATCGAAACGTTGAAATTTAAGCCTTACCCGGTGCCAAACCCGAGAAGATTTTATCGAATTTAATAAATGCTAAGCGTAATTTCGTCAGAGAATTTCCTTTTTATGTGTAAATGGCTGGTATTACAGCACCCCCCGCCACTTGCCTGTTGAAGCGGCTTGCGGGGTAATATGTCAGGGTGTCCAGTAACCGGGATAATCGGGAATTATGCATGAATTATTCATGAAGTTTTGCTCCAACCTGGTATTTCAAAATCTTTTGTTTAAAATTTATTTCGCATAAACTTTTGCTAATTCAACGCCCATTTTCTGGCCTATTTTATGTACATGTATGCTTTACAATGTATTGATAACATTTTAAATTGTCTTTTATGAAAAAATATATTTATCTATATTACTCTACAAGTCTTGAGGTGCCAAGTGAAACATATATACATTATGTGTAAAATTTCTATAACAAAGTGCAAGACTTTAAATTAGGAACGTGAAATAATACGTAAATGCAATATTATTTAAAAATATTTAAGCAATTTTGGGTGTTTTAAAATTCTCTATATATGGCACTAATCATCTAAGATTAACCTGGAATTTTGTAAAGATTTTCTGGAAAAACTGGCATTATGAATGAATGTTTCTGCTTTGATTTGCTGTAAAGTTTACAACCAAGGAACTTACTGGAACAAGGATATTATAGGCTACATGGCAACCACGGTTTTCATTTCGTATCGATAATTAATTACAATGTAAAGTAAATGGGGATATACTGAGATCGTCTATATACGTTTCATCTTTTGCGAGACGAACAAAAATTTAGGGATATAATCCTTATCACAGAGGTCACAATTAGCAATGATGGACATTCCGCTTCATCCATTAACCAGCAAGAAAAATTATGTCGAAAATCCTGAAATTCGATATTTCCCATATGTATTTCTTATTTATAAAAGCAAGGGACTAAAACTCTTGCTGAAAGGTAAAATTAAGAAAACAAAATAAGATAAAAGTGAAAGTAAACTTATGCAGTAATTAGAGTCGAATTTATAATCGATACAAGTTTGCATTCGATAGATCCCTTTTACAGACAAATTTTCATAGCAATTGGGATATGTCTTTTACCAAGATGTTAAAAAATCAATGTACTGTTCATAAATATAAATTATTTTGATGTGCTACCTTACCTTATGTAGATATATCGATATGAAGATATATCGATAGGTTTCATTCTCTCCTACATTATTGAACTTAACTGTCCGAAATTTTCAGCGTCATACCTTATTAACAATATGGTTATTCAGTGAAAATTTAGTCTCCTTGCCAACCATCGTTTTCATTTTATATCGATATCTATTATCAATGCAAGGTAAAGGGAAAAAAACTCAAATCATTCTCAAGTACAGTGTAAACCCTTTGCATAGATGTAGATGGCCTGTTAAGTATCATTTATCAGTAGGGAAGGCGAATTTGAATTTGACCACGTTTAGTGTTTAGGGTGGCACTATGAGAGATCGCCTCAAGACGGGTACAAACTTTTTCCCATCGGGTGCTCCCCTGTGTCTTCGCGGCGAAGTATTTCGAGGCGCCCGTCCATCCTGGCGAAAGCAATTTCGGCTTCCTCGTCTCTCGGACGACCTCTCGTTTTTTCCGAATGACGGCGCACGTCGACAGTCTTCCCACGACTTGAGGTGGGCTCGGGTGTGGGAGGGGCCGGATGTCGGTGGACTGGACGCGGAGATATGGGTGCAGCGACACTTACTCGAAAAAGGCCGCCTCTCTATGGAGACTGGTCGTATTTTGTCATGTTTCCTCACGTCTTCGCACACTCAGCTTTTCAACCCGAAGGTTGGTTCGAATGGGTGAGGGTCTGGGCCGTATCCAGGACGATGTATTGGGGGGGGGGGACACAACTCGGGGGGACGGGAGAAAAATGTGAAACTTTTTAGATATAGAAATCACATTTTATGCTATTTTGGCACTTAAATTACACACAAATGATGAGTTGTCTGGGAGTTTTTTTCGCTAAAACACATTGTTAGAGTGGGGATCGGGTTGGTGTGGTGGCTAGAGTGTTGGCTTCCCACCCGGCGGGCTCGGGTTCAAATCCCACCAGTGGCAGAGAATTTTCAGAGACAGCCCGATCCCTGCTTGGATGTTGTGTGGAGGACATTTCAAGCGCAACACTCCGTCCGTCGGATGGGACGTTAAGCCGTGGTCCCCCTTGGCGCCTTTCGTTAAGAGCAGGCTAACGCCGACGCCGGGTTTCACTCCACCCTTCCTTCCACAATCTTCCCTCATGGCGCAAATGACCTCAGCTGTCGGTCGCCTCCTCCAAATACCATACCATACACATTGTTAGGGTAAAATAAATTTGTTTTATAGGTTAGTATTTTTATGCTAAAATTAATCGGTCTAGGAGGGCCCTCCCGTACCCCCTGGCTACGCCACTGGTGAGGGTAGAAAGAGACGAAGGCAGCTATTGTGAATGAAGTGTGAGCGTTGAAACCGGTAGTATGTGAAAAATAACTACGGCTGTTTCCTTGCAGTGTATTTCCACAAAGTAAACTCGTCGACAATTGAACTGGTGAGAGTAGAGCTCACCCCAGACTTAGCTGCAGGCGCGTGAACATAACACATTCAGTTTCATGGGGGGCATTAACTTTCCCTGTGCCACTTTACACTTCGAGGATTTTATTTGAGGGTGTCCGAAGGGTTCACCCGGGATTGGAAACCGAAACCATTCGATTGGAACCCAAGCGCCCTGAATTGTTTGTATTTTGTATTATTATCTTAACATAACAATCATCCATCCGAAGATTGGTTAGGTTAGCTGAAATAAGTAGAAAAGGTTAGCTGGTTGGAGAATGAAGTGGAGAGCTGCGTCAAAAAATCTTAGGATTGTTTACCAATAATGATGATTAATAAATTGAATAACATATGTACTAGATGTACTAAATATATTTTTAAAAATGTTCGGTGAAAATTTTGTAGAATGAAATAACTGGCTCAGGATTTGAAGAAATCGGAGCCTGCTCTCTTCGAAGGAGACGCTTGTTTTCCTCCCGCTGTATTCTGTTTCCAAAGAAATAAAACCGAAGCAAGACATCATGGCGGTATAGAAATAGTGTGGTGAAGACTCAGAAGATAAATTCGAAACGTTGCAAAAATATGAAATACCGAATTTTTTCCTAGGATTCATGAACGCTTTCACTCCGAGTTTATGGTAGCAGTATATAAATTATTTCATCGTTACCGTATCTAAAAGCAGCACTAATTTGTATATTTGTAGGTGCTATAGGCGACTTTTTAAATTTATATTGAATTAAATTTATAATTTTTATTGAAGAAAATACGAGTATGACGTGGTTGCATGCGGAAAAGGGATTAATTAATTACTAAATACTGGCGCATTGGTTTTACAAAATTTGTTGAAATTCATCATTTTCAGCTATATCAAAAAGTGTACATTAATGCAAACATGATTGGATCCAGTGGCGTAGCCAGGGGGGGGGATCCGAGGGGTCCGGACCCCCCCCGGAATATAAAAACACAATTATTTTCTTTCATAAAATAAAACAAAATGTTGAAAAATCATGAATTTTAAAATTTTTTCTTTAATAAATGAAGTTTTTTCGATTATGAAAAGTGATAAAATTAGTTAAAAACCCATTACTGAATTCCCTGTTTTTCAAAAAATTCCGCCCCCTGGTTTTTGACCCCCCCCCCGAACGAAATTCCTGGATACGCCACTGATTGGATCGATTTCATGTTCATGAAAATTTACGCCCTCGGGGAAAAACGGCAAATTTAGCGATAGCCGCGATCATGTTAAAGCAATCCTTGAATAACGAGCGTGAGTTTCACAGTGAGGTCTCAAGGTTGATGGTTGAATAAGTGGGCCGTGTACAGTTTCTATAGTGGTGCAGAATTCCGCTCCAATGCTCTTTGCTCTTCGTCTTGCATGCAATAGCTTATTGGGCCGAGAAGGGGTCTCGCGAAGGGTTGCGATCAGTAAGCTTCGCGGGAGAACAAACAGTTGAGGGCGTCTTTTGCGCATCAGTCAACACGCGACCGAAACGAAGCCGCTCGTCTGCACTGTCGCTCGCACCGCTTGCTCTGCCCGCATTGTTTCTCACGGTCTACATACCGTCTCTGCCTCACTATCTACATCTACCCTAATGTGTCAACCCCTATTTATTACGTTTAGGTTAGCAACTAAGTTCCCGACGTTTTTATTTTATTTTAAAAGTTAATTTTTCGTGAATTAATCCATATATTATTCTCTTTTCTTATTTACAAATTTTTAAAAACTTTATTTGTCAATAAAAATTAGCAACTTATCAATCAATAACGTGTACTCCTATGTTGGTTACAACTTTGTACAACGTCCAACCAGGTTCGGGGCGTTCGCTCTGGCGGAATTTTTTTAATGCTTGTATATTGGTAATCTATACTGCATAAAATGTATTTTCGGATCATAGAATAATTGCTAATAAATCAAGAAGTGTTTCTATCAATTTTATTTTTTCTTTCGGGCTAAATTGTAGGGCTAGATAATGTTGAAATATTTTCGTTATTTCACAACAAAATATGCATTCTAAAGATACTCAAAAGCCATTTTATTAATTTAAATTAATTTTTGCAACTTATTGTGGAAGATGAATGTTGCAGACGTAGTAGTTTTTCCTCGGTTGAGTTACAAAGTTCATGAAGTTGACAAAACGGCTAATTTTGTGGTGCGCGGAGTCATTTATTGCACTCGCATGTCTTGATTTTTGAATTTTTCATGAAGCAAAAAATAAATTAGAATTGATAATAAAATTTCCTTTAAAATGAGGTATTATTTATTGTAATAGCATGCATTTAAGTCCGTACATAAATTTGCAAAGTACAGCGGCACATCATTTTGACGCCGACAGTAGGCATTGACTCGTACGGGTTAATTTACTGTGCAACCAGGTCTTTTTAATTGATTCTCTTTGTGCTTCTTGA
The DNA here is from genome assembly GCF_921293095.1 of Ischnura elegans. NCBI lineage: Eukaryota > Metazoa > Arthropoda > Insecta > Odonata > Coenagrionidae > Ischnura > Ischnura elegans. Next base: position 67,775,144 of record NC_060257.1, read on the forward strand.
AATATATCTTGATCTAAAATTAGGCTGCAGTGATTAATAGCAGTCACTGCCCATGTTTAGCCTGTATTATTGCATTTCAAGGGATAATTGATTTTTGGTGTAAACAAGGATCAAAGATATAAAACTCCACTTTTTGAAAACATTTGTAATTAATTTTTATCCTAGGTTCTGTAGTTTTATTCTGGTTTCTTTCAGCTTTCAATTATTTGGTTTTATCTTAATTGGTTTTTATTGAAGCAATACGTAGTATTTACTGAAAATTACTGTACCTCAAAAAATGTGGAGAAATTATTACGTTATTAATGTTTCCATGTGTCCAATTCTTTGGTGGCACATTGGCAGCGACACAAATGGCAGGCTGCACATCTGGGAGGATGTGCTGTGGGAAGTAGGTATAATAGTTTTAAGCATTAGACATTGACGATTATGACCATTAAATGAAATTCGCAATTGATTTTTTATGCCGTTGTTTGAATCTATTAAGAACGATTACTCGGTCTCTCATTGATGAAGGACCAGTAAGATGAGTGCTGATTTCATGCTACGAAAGAGTTCGTTTTTAGATAATATTTTCCGATATTTGAATTTTCTACGTATTGGCCCGTTTGTGTGCTATATGTATGCATTTATTTATTAAATCATTGCACGTATAGTTAGGATGAATTTTTATTTCGAAATTCTCAAGAGGCATTTTTTTTAGACCCCATTGCATTGAAGGTGTAGTCAAGAATTGAGAATAGAAAAGCATTGTAGATATACTCAAGACTTTAACCATCAAAATTTTATTTTTACAAATTTGAGAACTTGAGTACGTGATTTGAGAATTTACGTTTTCATTCCAGCAAATTCTATCAAATCGTGATGTGTTGGGAGGAATGTAAGTGAAATATGCTTTCACAAAAATTTATGAAAATATAACCTTACTGTTTTGAAATTCACTCAGTTCTTTTCCTAAAATATGTAGTATTTTAAGTTCTTTTCTCTGTAGGACGATGTAAGATTACGGAAATGAAGAGCTCTCTATCATTCAATTGACCTTTTTTCATCCAGATTCTTTTGTTTCCACTATGAATTTAGGTTGTTTTTGAGGCTCGTCTGATGCATTAGTCGTAAGAGAAGCCGTAGGTGGAGGCATTTCCTGAATTTGTGATAGCTAATCTTATTTCCGTCTGATATTCGGACGTTCAGAGGAAAGTCTCCCCTCTTTATTTCGGGAAGAACGTTATCTTTCCTCTTAAGATTTTTCCTCAAGCTAATGCTTGGATCGAGTTTCTTAACTCTTATCCTCTTTTCTTTCAATCCATCAGTCTCAAAGTCTTCTTCTTCAGTAGATTGGGGTGTGGAGAAAAACAGTATGATTCCCGGAAAAGCGGTAATCTCGGAGCCAAAATAAGTGCTACTGAAACTTATTTTGAGAAAAATAATTACGAAAACGTATATATTGAATACACAATAAATTTTTAGTTTTTTAGAACCAGTAGAACAGGTTTAAAATTATCTACATTTTTATGTGTTGGTATCGATCAATTACAAATGATTTCTCGGCTAGGTACCATCTTTTATACTGGTGCATGAAAATTTTATTCAAGCAATGGTTTAGGAGGACGCACAATTCCTGCGTCAATCGGTGGTATTTAGTCTTCTTTCACGGAAAATAACCCGTTTAAAACTTCCGTTATTATCTCTAAAATTAGTGGTTAAGCAGAAAAACTTCAGCCTCTGAGCTTTTGTGAACGTTTGCCGGCATACCATCAAAAATTTCACTTGAAAATGTAAGAGTTAAAAGTTTCAAATTTTTGTATCAGGTTATTTTTATTAATATAAAACGTTTTAGTAAACTCGCTCTGTTGTTTTTCATCTTTTCCGGGTTAAATATTGCAGCTCTGACATTAAACGTCAATTTAAATGTAATTAACTGTAGTTCACTGTATTTCGTAGTTATTTATTATGCTATGATTTTAAGATTAATCTAAGATCTAAGAGGATTTTAATTATGAATGAGATATGATGTTAAGTATAAATTGAGTGTTATGGTGGAACATACGCCCAACGTTTTTCGTTGCATATGAAGCAGTTTATTTAGAGACTGTCAGGCTCATCGAAGATTATTGTATTCTTTGTAGCTCGCGATGTAAACGTTGTTTTTATGATATTTTTTTATTATTTCGTATTAATATTTATCCATCAAACTTTATTTACCTTGGAAATCCCGATGATTACATACATTTTGAACAAGTTATGAAAAAATACGAAAATATAGCGCTCCAGTGGGGGATATGCGTCCCCTTAAGCAACTGTGTTGACGGAAAATGGTGCAAGCGGTGGATGGACCTCCATATTGGACCTTAAAGTCACATGCTTAATCTTACCATATTTGTTATCTTTTTCCCAGTTGCACTCCATTACATGATGATGTCGCATTTCAAGTTAGCTCTCGGAACCTGAATTACCGGCGACATTCATTAATTATTAAATTTCTTCTGCGCCTTAAAATACCCAAATGTTTTCAATGTCATCTATAAAGTGGCTGTTCGTAAACCTTTCTTGTATCTACTTACTGTTGTGCGTTTTTAATCCAAGGATTTTACTTTCACATAAATTTATTGACATCCAAGAGCCGCCGTCTTACTCCTCAGCCATTCGCATTTATGCTAACATTAGTCAACTAATAAATACAACTTCGAACGTAATACGAATTTTAAATTCAAGTCGTACATTTATCTTGTGTGGAATTTTTAGGATTTAGATATTTATTAATGTAGTGCAGGATGTGTTGCAAACCTTCATGGCAAAAGCAAGTACCAGAGCCGTAGATAGTACAATATCGGGGGGTTTTGGTGGAGGGAATGATACCAGGGGTGTACACTGGGAGAGGGCACGCCTAAGGCTGGATATTCTTAGAATTTTGAGGGCTAGGGGGTGGAGCCTTAGACCATCGCACGCTACGGTCTAAGCAAGTAATTAAAATATTATTATCTGAAAGTTTAAAAAAAGTCTATCCTCGCATATTGAAAATGTAAAATAGGGATTGAAAATGTAAAATTGGGATTCTTTCTTATTAAAATTCTTTCCTACACTTCTTGCTTCCGTAAAATGTCTTTTCTGTAAGGATCTCAATAGCAGAGAATTCAAATTTTTGTTAAGCTCCTAGCCCCTATCGTATTTTGGTCATTTCAAGAATTCAAGTTTTTGTCTTGAAAAGTAATCATTGGTGTTAAGCTTGGTGTTATGCTTGTTAGCCCGGTTAATACCAAAATAAAGAAAATGAGTATTTTGGAAAAAAATTATATTTATTAAATTATATTTTGCAAAAATAGCCAATGATATACATTTATCAACATAATTTAATGTTTGCGTCATCAAAAATTACCCAACATAGGTCTTTCGTGAAAATGGTATTATACAAAATGCTACCTTGTCTCCCTGGAAATTCAGTAACGCTAAATTATAAATTCGCGTGTCTTGCCTATGTTTAGTAATTGTGAGTTTGAACTTGGGTTTATTTTTATCGCTGATTAACTTTTTGCAGGTGTCTAACGCGTGTGTAATTTAAACTGCGCCTAATATGTTTTCCATCGCCTAATGTTTCCGTTGTCAGCCTGCGATCCACGCTCAGATTCGTGAAGCGTGGGCGCTGAATGAACGTCGTAACACGTGCGTGTCATGTATTTATTATTTTCGGATGTCAAGGCATCGTGGCGACTGACTGAGTAAAGCCATTCCAGCTCGTTCATTCATTCAAGGCAAGCCAGTCGCAGCGATGAAATAATCTCATGGCGTGACTCGTTAAAATCGTGTTGAACTCTCTCGTACTCCCACCCTTTGTGATGTTGTTCCCGGAAAAATCTTCGCCTCCCCGTTTGTGTACACCGCGAGGTTTATTTAAGTTACCGAGCGCTGAATAACAGCGTGAAGAACCTTGGAAATGTATTTCCAAGCGGCGTACTCTTTTTGTCGCTCTAAAAGATCGTTGTTTTTTTTAGTTTACCTTCCAGAGTTCGAGACTTTCATGAGACTGATTCGGAAATTTTATAGCTATTTATTTCCAGTCGTATTCCATTCGCCTTTACTCATTGAATTTGCTGCTCATGCTTAAGGAAAAGTCATGAAAAATCATATCGTATCTGTGACATCATAGCCTCGTGGAGGGCATGAAACTCTTTCAGGAGAATGCACGCATGGACTATATTTCAAATCGACCTTGAACTTTCTGCTGAGGCTCATGTCCTCGATTCTTCGTTGAATGAGTGTAAGAAGTTTCCAGTATCAAAAATTTTAGGTTTCGTGACTTTGAAATTCTCTCTATTACAGTCGATATATTCTTGCTACATGATTAGTTTAGACCGTATGTTAGGCCGTATGTTTATACCGTATGAGTTTAGACTGTTGGAATTCCCTTAAGGTTTTCATTTATTAACTCACGTCCCTGGCGTAAAAAGGGATCCTAATTTCACTGAAAATAGGCTATGAACAGGGATTTTAACCAGAATTATAGTCGTAGTGATATCATGTATAGAATTTTATGGTTTTGCAATTCCTTGCGATATTCCAAGATATTCCTTGCGATCGTTTATAATAGAATACAAATATCGAGAATGAATGTCCCGGTGCCTATTGCAGTGCTGTGGACATTTTTGAAAATCTATTGAAATGCGCGCAACTTAGTGGCAGCATAAATATTTCCATGTGTCGCACTGGATCTTCCTCTCTGTAGTCCCTTTAAATACACTCGTCCATGTCACAATAATGTCAAGGTGAGAGGGATAATGTAGTTTATAAGCGCGCAGCTCCTCACTTTGACCGATGGAAGCTAGAAATCTGGAAGCGCTAACTTCAGTACCCACGGTATTTTTGATAAAGTCGATCACTCAGATCCGAAATTCCAATTCATTAATAGTATTCGATAGGTGGAAGGGAAATGCGAGAGACGACGAAAACATCCTGTTAAGTCAAAAAATGGAAATTGTCGCCCTCGTTTTTATGAGTCGGTGACGTCTGTTTCATTAATTTGGAGGGAAAAGGAATTTGGTTTGTTACTTTTGCAGACTGAGACCATGCTTTCATTGAAGGCAAGAATTTTCATTTACAGGCTTGATCTATCTTTGCCTTTCAAACTATCCTTCTGGGTAAAAACTGAGGCAATGGAACTGTAAAATAACTTTTTATGCATGTTGTATGCACTATAACTGAAAAATGTGAGATAGCTGTTGGCCATTATTATGAAAACAGTGGAAGTTAATGTATTGAATTTATGTTAATGTATTGAATTTATGTTGTGTGCGTATCTTATCATTCAATTTATCTCTTCAATCTGTCTTAGTGCTATATTTATCTCGGCAGATGTCACAATAATCGATTTTTATAATAAAAAATACTTGCTTTGCCTCTGCAGTGTCATAAGTAAACAAAACGAAACATTTTTTAATCCAGGGAAGTTTTGAATATTTGAGTTCGAAATTCAATGGATTTAAGCAAAGTATTGGTTCACCGGTTTAATCGTTTATCTTTGCGACTGAAATGTTTGAACTCATATTTAACATTAGGACCTGTGTATGCCCAAGAACAGCATCTCAGCGTCAAAATAGGTTGTTAAATTTAAACAATATAATTTACAGCGATGGACTCGAGATTAATAAAACTGGCTGTGCGTCGCGTGGTTGCTAAACCTTCGTCATTTTTACGACGCTATTTTTTTTACCTTTAAATGAGGTTATTTTTATAACTTAAACAAATTAACTTAAAGTTTTGTTATTGTTAACGTTTAGTTTAAAGTTGAAGTTATATGTATTTCATTGAAAACATTTTTTAATATTTTTTTTACTATGATATATTAAAAAATTTTGATGTAAGGTGCTGGGGAGAAATTTTAAAATACGCAATTGAAACTGAGGAATTTTAATTTGGCGCGTTGTAAAAATTACGAAAGTTTAATGATCCAGGCTTAAAAAAAATCATTGTTTGTGTTTTATCTGGTGCCAAGTGTATCACCTGTTTAAAACATGTCGACTCGCGGCAAATTCTAATGCTTTGAGTCCGGAACAGTTTCGAAAGTCTCACGCGGCTGAAAAATGAGCTGAAAAGGAGGAAAGAATTCAATTAAGAGAGCTCAGTAGAAGGCTCGGGGCGTTTTCTCCGAACGTCGCATGAATATGAAGCAAGGGCGGTCACGTCTTTGGCTCTAGGCGTGAACGAGAGGAATTCTGAAAATTACTACACAAGAAAACGTCTTCTCATCCTGCGCGTTTATCCTTGGGGAGTCAAAGACTATTCCCAGTTCTGGAGAAACGTTTGGACATTCCGCATGGGTGAGGAATACGAAATTAGAAGCCTACTTCCTTGGAAGAAAATGGAAGTGATATATTTCACTCCTTTAACTGTCTGCGGAGGTGATGGAGTGCTGAGATAATTTAGGCTGTTTTTGTTGGACTGATGATCTCTTTGTATCGCTAAACTTGACGAGTAGGTGTATTAAATTCGTTCTTAATAGCTGCATAATCAATGATTTAGTGCGTTAATAGGCTTTTTAATAACGCGTCATTCATGGATATAAATGGTTCTCATCGATATCTATACCTTTTAATTAAACTTCACCTGCTGAAAAATGTGTTGGGTAAGAGAATTTTGAGGCATTAGAAATATTTGGAAAATATTGTAAATAATAGCAGGATTTTTAAGGAAAAACGATAGAGGTTTTCTCCTCAACAGTTGCAAAATCTAGCCATTTTGCCTTTTAAATAGTTGGCTCCAAGAGAAGATGAAATCATTCTCCTGGAAAAAGTATTTTAAAATTGAAAGAGATTGTACGCGATTGATGATAATTCAGAATATAACAAAATTCATAGAATGGCAAGCATCATGATATTATCGCATGATATTATCGCATTTAAGAAAATATTTTCAACATTTTTTTCTAGCATACTGTCGTTACAGTTTCTCTTGGGTAATTTCTGAAAGCTTCAAATATTAAATTCCCTTAGTTTCGAGTTCACTTGAAACTAAGAGACAGGAATCTTATGTGACAAAAATAGGTCTCACCAACGGAAGAACTATCACCCGTTCATCCCAATATCTGATTAGCTCGTTCCGCAGTCAATTAACCCACAGATAATTGAATTAACGTTTTTTAGCTACTAATTTGCAATTTCCTGTAGTTGACATGGACTAGGAGACTTGTTATTTCGGGTGATTTGGGACGGTAACTATCGTCTTAATTTTTCGATTTCCTCTTTCTCAGAAGTATTTTCCTGTTTTCCTGGAGGAATTGGTTTTTCGTTAACTGTTGGACCTTTCCTTGTGTTGAGGGAGAATGGGGTTGGTGGAGAGTAGTAATGGCATCGAAATATTCATCTACATCTGCGTACTACCCCGCAAGCCACCTGAATAGGGTTGTGTCAGGGGGTGTTAGGACACCAGCCGTTTACATATAAAAATAAAATGCTAAAAAAATTACGACAAGGTTTATTAAAGTCCTTTATGGTTCGGGGGAAAAAGTAGAAGGATGAAGATCAAGTTGAGGGGTTGATATTTTGGGGCAGTTGTGAAGGGCATTGTTCTTTCCTGAGGTGGCTAAGACATTGTTATAAGGTAAATAATAAGTTAGGAATAGCTAGTATCGAGACGAAATGTACTGTTGTGTTTAAAATGGAGATAGCTTTGGGATAGCGTAAGGAGTAATTTTAAAGCCCGTGCCATGCTTAAAGTGGTTAAATACATCCTTAAAGCTCGCGTCTTCAGATTAGAAACGATTTGGTGCTGCCCTATTTTCTCGTTACCCAATGAATGTGTGCGTAAATGGTTAATCCATCTTGCATTGGATGAAATCAAAAGAGAAATATAAAGAGTAGAGAAGTGGTCAGAATATAAGAATCGTTATCGGCATTATCTGCTGTTCGATCGAAACCACTCAATACTTGAAACGAAATTTTTGAGCCTGAAAAATCATATCGTAACTGGCCGCCTAGTGTTGGGCGTTGTGCATGTTACTAAAAAATAAAGGGAATTCCTTACCGTATGTGAAATACGTCTCCGACCTGAAATTGGTTAGTTTTTCGCGTTACTTCCGTGGGAACGGTTGACATCTTTTAGGGGATGTAGAAATTATATTGAATGTAATACTTGTTTGCACTTGTTCCCACAAGTCTCAAGTCAAGAATTTCAGTTCAGTACTTGTTTTTGCTGCACATTCGATCTGAAAACTTTCAAATCTTATTTTATTGATAACTGGGGCAACTTTTTTGATAGGTAGGTTTTCCTGAATAGTTTTCAGTGATCCTCTTTTGTATAAAGCTCTGTTCTGCAGCGTATTCACAATATTATATCCATTCTTTCAATATATCTCATGACGTTGAAGCGTTCTGTCGACCGACCAAGGGTACTCTTTATCCCTCTTGAAAATATGAATTTGTCCCTGATATACACGCTCACCCGCTCCTCCTTGAATTAGTGACTTCAAGTATTAATACGGTGATTGTGGTGATTGAAAAATGTTCTTATATTTTACTTGTCTACATTTTTTGAGATCTTTATCGAGGTGAATATTGTTGGATATTAAAAGAAGAAAGTTCCGATCAGCTCCGATAGCTTTTGTTTTGCTTTTAGTTTCACTCTGGCGTATTTTCCTCCTATTAAAAAAGTGTTCCAGCCCATTGTTAAAAAAAATGGTAAAAGATTTATCGGTACAATTTCGATGATAATAGGGAGTTTTATTCCATTTAAGGCTCAATGGTCGGTTTTCGAGGAATAATATTCAGATAGGAACTCGTAGGTGGATGAATTCAGAGGATATTACCAGCAATAACTTGGGAGGAATTTTAATTAACAAAGCCATCGAAAATAACATCGATATTACGTTCCTGTAGTGGATAAAATGAAATTCAAGGGCAGTATTCGAGGGAGTCTTGATAATCTTTCAATATCCTTTTTATCGATAATGATCTGCCGATTGCAGGGATTCTTTTTTGTGATATCCCAATAAGTTCCTTTTCCTCAGATCTCCTAACGTGATTCCTAGCATGAAAATTTATTCCAGGGAGAAGAAGAAAACGTGAAGAAAGTTGGTGGATATTTTCCGAATGGAGAAAGCCGTAGCAAAATGTGTCGTTATCTTTTAATGAGTCCTCACCCACACGTATATCTTTCCCTCTTTCCCCGTTTCACAGGAAGGTGCGAAATAGGGAATTGGTTTTTTCCCCCTCAGGATTTTCGGGAATTATTCAGTCAGTTAAGAAGTTGTCAGTCAGTTAAAATGCTCATATCAAATATATATGTGCCGCTACCCACACGTAAGTTTTACATGAAGTTTCTTTGTATCTATACTTATGCCCTTGTAGCAGGGTAACGGCCTTTTTTCATAAATGCCATATTAGCTAGGTTCGCCTCCATAGGTGGATTTGGGGGGGGGTGGTTGAGGGGCACGTGCCCCCCCAAGACGCTTTAAAAATAGACGAGTTTTTAATACAAATATTAATGAATTTTATATTTTAGTGTTTAAGTTATTAATATTCACATATTTATAACTTTTATATTAAAATAAACTGTAAGTATATTAATTCTTGCATTTAGTTTTTAATCCAAAATATGAGGAGACCGTTTGCCTGTCAGACCCTTGTGCCCTCCCCCTCAGAAAAAATCCTGGGTCTAACCTTGGTTGCCTCCTACCTGTCGTGCTTCTTCCATCGCTGATAATGGTGTTCCTTAAGTAGCTCAATGATTCCAGTTGCTCTTATCTCTTTCCAATGAGATAGGAGACCTCTCTTTTCTCTCTTCTTCAAAAACTTATGACATGTAAGAGTCGATAGAATTTTCTAATGATGGCTTTAAGCTGAGTCACCCACTACGATGGGTTGGAACTTGAGAACTTATAGATATTTCCATGATTATAAATTCACGTCGTGTCTCAATGATTTATCGTGAATCGGATAATCGGATTAGATTTGGATTATCGGCGTACTAGATGCAGTTACGTTACCCCATATCCGCAGATTTACCCGTGATTTTTAGCTGTTGACAATCACATCTTCATAAATATCCATACTTCCTTAAGGTGATACCTACTTTTTGGAAATGCTAACTTAAATCTTCATTCCAATCTGAATTTGTACGGCAAATAGATCCACGAAAGAGTAAAAAATCGTGGTGATTTATCGTATACCATAGTGATTAAACCGTAGATTACGAATATAGGCAGATATGCCCCTTTATACCGGACCACCAACGTTAAATTGTTTTTATTTTTATCTTAGTTGCCCACTCAGGACATGGTTTTAAGTTAATTTTCTGGGATTGCTTACATGCATAGCGATTCATGAAGCGTGTGACTCTAGGGATGCACGACAAGCTCCTCTTAATGAAAAAGTTTGGTACTAATATTTTCGCTAACGCATCCAATGTTTACATGATCGAAGGATTCCGTCTTTTCTAACAAACTACATTGTAGTTCTGGGCTACTTTTTTTATTTAGAAATGATGCGATGGGTTTAAGATGGGTTTGCTTAAGAGGTTCCAATGTTGTTTTGTTTTTGCTACATAGGGCCGGTTTTAGGTCTGGTTGGCGCTAACTAATAGATGATAGTCTTCCACTTTACCTGGTGGTGGCTGATATTAGTTAAAAGGTTAGCTTAAAGTCTGATCTTTTACAGAAGCTAACCAGAACTTTCAACCAGCTGTAGGTAAAGTAAATGGCTGTATCATCTTATGGTTACCAATTACTAGCGATGTCAAGACTGGCCCGTATTTAGTAAAACAATTGGAGCGAAAACTAAGGTACTTAAACATTTTGTAAGCATTATTTTATTGTGCAAATAGTTATATAATTTAATTAATGTGATTTAATTGTAAAGTAATACGTATCCCTGATGGTGCTTGAGTATAGGAGTGAAACTCTGGTAGTAAAAGTTGACGAATATAATCTAAAGACCAACTTTCAATAAATAGTTTCCATCATCGCTAGAAAAGCCTTCATTGATTCCGAGTGAAAGTCTAGATTTTTCTACGTTTATCTTTGGGTGTTAACCATTTGTAACAACCACGTTTTCGTGGGAAGATGAAACAGAAATAGAGTAGGCCACGTGGTCTCCAGGTTTCCGGTTCATCAGTGTACTTAACCTTCGCTCCGCCGACAAACTGTGTTAATTTCTGTTTGCCCGCAATCTTCCGCTAGTGTTTGAGCTGAGGCCAGACGCGAGCGAAGAATTTCCGTCGCCAGAAGATGGTGATAGGAGTATGGAAAGGGGTTGGAAAGAAAGGAAGAGAAAAAACAAAGGAGGTCTGTCGCCCGGACGCCGCTTTGTTTGATTTTGACGCGGGCGTTATTCAAACACGGTTCGAAGTGAAAGGGCGCTCTAGAGGAAGTGACATGGCGGCAGGTGGAGTTTACGCTGTCTAATACACTCCCACTTCACCACGTTGAGTGTTTTAAAGGGCAGATTTGCTTCATGCTCTCTGTTTTATTGCGATATTTCGATACGGTCGATGTTAGGAGTATCATGGACGCCGTTAATTTTACACTGAACATTAAAAAATGAAATGCTCATACCCCCTCCTATAGTGAACTTAAAAACTTGCGCATCTAGCCATCTTCAGGACCTCGAGAATTGTGCTCCATTCAAATAAATGTATACTTGGAAAACTATTTGCTGCAAATTTATATTTTTTTCATTTGCATGGCTATAAAGGTACAATTGTTAGCCAAATGAAGCCATGAATTTTCAAAACGGAAGCAAAAAAAGATACCACTGTGATTTTTTCCTTAAACGGATATTATTTAGTGCAAAAACTGTTCAGTGTAAAAGTTGAAGGCATGGCTTTTGCAGGTATGAAGAGAAAGTGATTTGTATAAAATAATACTGGATGGACTTGTGCTGTTTGGGATTTAATGGATTCAATGAGTATATTTTCTCAAAAAACCAGAAAAGATGATATGCGTCAGACGCAACCGGTATTTTACCACTACAGCCGTCACGAAGCTTTTTGGGATTGATACCAAGCAAATCATTCACCGATAAGTGGCTGCGTACAAAGTTGCTCGTTAAATGCAGTGCTTTTAAGTAGACATAAATAATACAATGATGCGGAACTTTGAGAAAAATATTTTCCACGCAATTAGGAAATATTTTTTTAGAAGTAACTCGGCCATCAGCCGCGGCCATTCAATTTAATGGCTTATCTCTAAAGTCAATGGCGTATCCAGGGGAGGGTCCGGGGGGTCCGAAACCTCCCCCGAAATAAAAGAAAAGCAATTATTTTCCTTCATAAAAGAAAACATAATATAGGAAATCATGAATTTACAAAATATTTCTTTAACAAATCAAGTTTTTTCGATTATGAAAAGTGTTAAAATTAGTTTAAAACCCATTACCTGTTTTTCAAAAAATTTTCCCCTGATCTTGGACCCCCCCCCGAACGAAATTTCTGGCTTCGGCACTGTCTATTGTATCGGCACTAACTGATATCGGGTTTGCTGTACCCCGACCTTTAGCTTCTATGACCCTTCCCTCTGCATTCTCGGAGACACTTCACCTCAAGCGTTCATTAATCTCGCCTTGTCGTGTGTTTTCGTTCATGGGATGCGGTGGGGATAGGTCGGGAGGTTGGGTGGAGTAGGCACCCAGTTGTTCGTGTCCTTCGCCTGATGAATCGGGGTCAAAGTGTTGAGCCCCAACCTGTTTGTTTTCCATTGTCCGTGTTTAGCGTCTGCAGGCGCTCTCACCTGGCAGGATATTAATGGTGCTCAAGAGGTCGCGAACATTTCATTTCGCGCACTTAGGCATGGTAATAGAGCTGTTATGGGTAGTAGAGCGATTTTCCAATTGAGACTAAAATACCCTCTTCCATCTAACCCGCCATTAGCGTCAATGCCAGTGGGCTGGGGTTAAATTCCCTAAAGCCTTTGAGAAATAAGAAAATATTTAGAATTATTGTCTATTTTTGACTTGTAATAACTGTGTCCGCTTAAAGTTAAATTTTTAGTGACAAAACGCTCTAAAACGTACTTTCAGGCATGTCATTTTTCAAAAATATCCCGCAATTTCAAAATGTTGCCCGGGGGGGGGGGGGGGTCGCCACCCCAGACCACTCCATTCCCCACTAAAGTATATTCTTAGTGACGACACTAGTGAATGCAAACTTATATATAAAGGCAAATATACATTTATCTTTATGTCGATGGCTAAGTTCTAACAACACATATCTCAAAATTTGGCCGGTTTGAGACAGGTATCTTATACAAAGTGTAATGGCATTTAAAAAGTAAAATTCAAGCAAAAAACAACTCTTTGTTAGCAAATGTGTGCTTCTTTTTCAGTTTTATGAATTTATGTATCTTAATTTCAATGTACAATTAAAAATATAAATCTTTTCTCTTGCTCTCCTGAAAATTTGCTATTTTTGAGATATGTCTTGTTAGAACTTAGCCGTCAATATATACGTTTGAGATGCATGTACGGCACAAATTGGCACAAATTTGTTTTCATTTCGTTTAAACACTTTTAATTCACTATTTTAATATCAATAATATTATATAAAGGTGGGCAATGTTTATATTTTTTTCAGTTAGGATGTTAAATCACCTAACGACGAATACTAGTCTTGGTTTCATAAGATTTGATGCTTCCCCAGTGAACAATTTGGGTAAACTTTTCTCCGGATTTCTATCGGGTTTAATTCTCCATTTCGGCCGACGTTTCGAGCTCCGATGCGGGGATCATCCTTAGGGCCCCTGAGTATCGTTTAATTAAAGGAATGATAATGAATATTTCAATAATACGACATTGATGATTACGACATTTTGCCTCACATGAAAGAATTTTCCAAAATATTTCTCAATGTTTCTTTCAACTGATTGCAACGGTAATCGCTGGACTCTGCTGATCTCGGCTAAAATATAAAAAAACACACTTTCTGGTATTTAAATGGTAGTTTTTTCGTTCGATTTTTCTTGGAATCAATTGTACTCATATTTTATGTATTACATTATATTCTATATTAAGTTATATAAGTAGGCCCAAGAGATTTCAAATGATATATAGATTATTATATGTCTTGATCCATAAAAATTCCTGTGAAATCTACGTTAAACATCTATGAAACAAATCTTTGAAGTATTCATATTTTCACTTTTATCCTGGGATATCACGGAATAAATATGCCTGAGAAGTTTTACTCAAATCTGTAAATTATTATCGAGAAAACCCACCAGCCACATTAGGTCAGGTGCTCCAAAGATTTTACTGTCATTTTGGGTGGGGATTGTGGTAAATTTTCATTTCCTATCTCGCGGTTCTACAATGTGAAGCCACAAACATCAAAAAGAGACCATTGAGGTGGTGGCCAATTGGAGAATTTTAAGAAGAAAAAAACACAGAATAATTAGGGTGTGATACCCTTTGGCAACTCCACGCCCTTATTAACTTCCTACCATGCTAATCATCTCCATGTTCAAAATATGAGCCAGCCAAACGCAGCCTAGTTTTATATCTGTGACGGTTTCATTAGATAAAAAAGCAGATCCGCACTATTCTACACATCTCCACCAGTGGTGAATCTCTGATGTCCTGTTAAAATACTTGAACTCTCCACCTGCTCTGTTTCTATGTTAAACCTCACGCTCCTTCTCCGCGATACTTTAAAAATAAATCTATGCACTAAAAGCAGCGATGAATAAAATGACAACAAGTTATCAAATTAATCAAGAGAAGAGATGAAAAAAAATACTTGAGCATTTCGAGGTTGCATATAAACCCTACCTACCAATGCAAATGTATGACAGAAATGAATATAACATTTTAGGGAGCGTATATTCATGCTTATCTAGCGGCCGCAACTTTGCGGTACTCCATTGTAACAGAAAAGTAATTAAAATTTGCCGAATTCCACGCAAGACTTTGATAATTTATTTTAGTCATAGTGTTTCACAGCTCAGAAATATTATCGAGACTATGTATACATTGTGTGGATTTTGCAAATTTTAATTATCTTTAAGTGAGGAAGTGAATGGGAATGAAAAATAAACGTCAAGCAGTCCAAAGAAAATCATACAACATGACCATCTATAATGTAATAGGAGGACATTTCATTGCATGCGTAACACTTCAGCATTTAAGATTTTGCAAGAATTAATGCGCCATTCGGACATAAATGTGGTGGCGTGAGAAAGAAGTATTTTTAACCTAGTATTTATTTTTTGAGAGGAGTATTTTTCACTGATCTCTATCTGGATAAGAATTCTTCAAAGTTAATAAGAAAACGATCAATGTAATTCTCTGCAGCCTCCTGAAACTCTAGTGATGTATACATTAATTTCGATAATTTGTGAAGATGGCTATGAGTTGGTGAATTGAGATTAAATTTTAATTAATGAGTAAAGATGAAAGATGTAACTAAAGTAAATAACCGAGAGTGAGGATAATATGTAAGAAGAGGCAAATCAAACCTTTTGTGAATGACCTTCTGTAAATATTTTTTTCTGCGTCACGCAGAAGTTGCTTATTAAGATATATCATAATGCATGTATTACATATTATACACATTATGTATATCTATGATGAAGAAAAGGTATATCACAATTCCGCGTCTTTCACCAAAGTATTAGAGCAATTTTGATACACAATTATCTTTTACACATTCCGAAAACGTTCAAGGCAAAAACTAGACTGCAATTAAACTTATCGTTAAGGCTCATATTAAAAACTAACAGCGAAGTTGTAAATTCAATCCCGAAAGGATGGACTCGAATGAACTATCCATAATTTCTCATTTTTAAGAGGGATAAGAAAATTTTTACCACTATTCAAAAATGAGAGTCGAGATAAAAAAATTTAATTTCAGATTTTCATTTCTTGTTAACTCCCATTTCCCTAAACTCCAATAGGTATTCATTTTACTAAATACTAATAAGCACTTTATGTTTTGTTAAATCTGTTCCATAGAAAGTACGCCACCATATTTTCTCCGAATAATTTATCACTCTCTATTTACCGAATTCTAGTTACTTAGGGATAGTCGAATACCCAGGCAGCAGAGCTTTCTTGATTTCCCCAGTTGCTGGCTTTGTAGTATTAAATTGGCCTTCGTCTCTTTTCTTCTCCTGAATTCTAATATTTAAATATCTTTTTATTGATTTACAGCCTACTCCAAACCATAGTCCATTCCATATTTACAAGAATTTTCTTCAAACTCCTCTCGGTCTCCGATATGTTATCGGAAAATAGCGCCATGCTAATTATTTATCGTGGAAAATCGCTTCTGGCATTTCCTATTTCATTTCAAAGATAGATTTCTCGTTAAAAACATGAAAAATTTCGGAAGACACGTCACAACCTTGTCTCACTTCTTTCATTATCTTCACTTCTCCGAAGCGGAGTCCAGATTCAATTATAGCAACTTAATTTTTACCTAAATATTGTATTGTGCTCCGGTCCTTGTAGGATACTCCAATTACAAAGAGGTAGGTTGTACTAAATTTCCGTTTTACTCTAATTTGACGAAAAATCGACTTAAAAATCGAGACCATAATTACTACCAGCTAACCTAATTATATAAAATATTTTAACACTTGTGCATATGCACCACAACATTTTCTGGCGGAAAATTTCAAAAGAAATGCTAGTCTTGAATATGAAAATTAGTTCACCCAAAGTTCTTTTTAAGAAACATCTTGGAAAAATTCCAAGATGTTTCTTAAAAGGACCCCAGGCCTTTAGCCCTCCTGGAACGATCCGCAATACCTGTCTGCTTCATTGGACTTATGCCCAGTTCCCTATGCGGGTGGTGAGGTCAAAACATTAGCGATAAATCAACAACTTATGGTTGAGATGAGCCTCCACTAACGACAGAATTTGAGCCGAAGCATTATTCACTCGCCGAATCAGTGCTAACGGAATAGCTAAATTATGCTGCTTCCGGAGATTTTTCATTTAGCCGAAGAAAATTTCCTTAAGTTACCAATTTTGATAAATTACTGGATGAAAAGATGCAACGAATTTTGCGTATTTTAAATGCTTACGTCTTTCATAAATGGATAGACAAGAACTTTTTTTTTACCAGACCCCTTAATTCAGGCTGAAAAATGAGGTTGATGGTTGATGTGTTTTAATTTTCCACAAGCATACAAAATATTTAAAAGATATTGAATTTATGGAAGTTTCAATGCTCTCGGTAATGATTCCAATGTCAATGAACACTTGGAGAGCCTCGTATGTAGCTTTACTAATAAACGTAAACAGTGAGTGAGAAGTGGAACTGATATACAAATGGAACTGAATTCCACGCAAGACTTTGATAATTTTTTAGTCATAGTGTTTCACAGCTCAGAAATATCATCAAGACTATGAATAAATGGTGTGGATTTTGCAAATTTTAATTATCTTTAAGTGAGGAAGTGAAAGGGGATGAAAAATAAACGTCAAGCAGTCCAAAGAAAATCATACAACATGGCTATCTATAATGTAATAGGAAGACATTTCATTACATGCGTAACACATCAGTATTTAAGATTTTGCGAGAATTAATACGCCATTCGGACATAAATGTGGTGGCGAGAGAAAGAAGTATTTTTAACCTAATATTTATTTTCTGAGAGGAGTATTTTTCACTGATCTCTATCTGGATAAGAATTCTTCAAAGTTAATTAGAAAACGATCAATGTAATTCTCTGCAGCCTCCTGAAACTCTTGTCGTGTATACATTAATTTAGATAATTTATGAAGTTGGCTATGACTTGGTGAATTGAGATTAAATTTTAATTAATGAGTAAAGATGAATGATGTAACTAAAGTAAATAACCGAGAGTAAGGATAATTTGTAAGAAGAGTTTGTAAGAGAATAAACGCAGTTTTATCATACTAAATTCGATGTTGCTGTAGCTACATAGCTTTCTCAAACTGATTGCCTCCGAGGATGGAAACTGATAGGCCAATTATTATCATATCTAATCCATAGTGACCTTTAAACCTCGGGAGAACGAAATATACGGCAGTCAATTTCCATGGATATTAATTAACAAGCTTACCACCTCATTAATTTCCTATTTTCCTGGACGCTGACCACCCAGGGGAACAAGATCGCATTACACCTAACGAGTTCGATTGAAAATATGGAGTCTGAAACACTATTAGTAGTTAAAAAATAGAAGCTCATTAAAAAAGCAGCGTACGATAAAAGGAAAAATTAATGCCATGAATCATTAATTATACCCTAAAAAAACAAGGAAGGCACAACCCGGGTCGGATGAATTTTGCTTCTCATGATACCCCTCTGACTGTTTACGACCATAATGAAATTTCATAGGGAAACTTAGTCTCTAGTAAAGGCGCCACATCAATGTATAAAAACAATATTTTTTCGCTCTGGACCAAATATCCGTTTTGGCGACACAAAGTAAAAATGGCAAAAAATGTTGCGGAAATAAGGAGATATTTTACACCCGATGGGCATCATTCTTAGAGATCTATAGATGAAGCTTAGCGGCGACTTACAGCAATTAATGCTAATCGAACAAATATAAAAAAGAATTGGTTTCATAATACACCTTAAAAATTTTGACGATGACTCATTTCCTAACAAATCATGGCAATCGAAAAACAGCTGAATGAATTTCTCATGTTAATAGCAAATTCTTTCTCGATTGCGTAGCTATTTAACACAATTGAATTTCAATATGAGAGAGAGATTACCCTATTTGGCCCTTAGAAATCTAATCCCAAACATATTTGAACCAAGAACCAAACAAAGACTATTAGCTAAAAAAGGTATAAAAAGTTTCGATTCTGAATTAAACTTGATTTGATTCAAGTATGAAGTCTGAAATAGGGACAAATATATATATACAGACGATATAATTGGTAATAGAAATGTAATTTATACAAAAAAACAAATGGGCATTGTGAATCGTAACAAGTAAACTTACTTTTACATTTTAACACATTACAAGTTTAAAAAATCAATGGAATATATTTTTTACAAATATGTTTACATTGCTTTTAATTAGTCTACACAAATTGCGTCCATCTCTTAAGAATATAATGCGCGATATTTTCATCTGTTCACATTTCATGATTTGCGAACAAATTAGTCGTGCCACGAAATTTTAAAAGTCACTCTTTGGATTATGTAGAATGATTGCATCCCTGTCATCAACTTCATTATAACAAACATATTTAAACATATTGGTTGTATTGGAGTATTAAAATGCAGCTTTCACTCATTTCCCGTCCGAGGGTGGAATAAGAAAATTAATTTCATTTCTCAATGCAATTATTACGTTTATATTGAGTCAAATCCTATACAATTCAATTACCTGTCCCAAGGGAGAATAATTGCTCGTTAAATGTATTCCCACTGAGCATTATCGTTTCAAAACAGAAGGTCATATTTTTGTAATTTGTAGCAGAAAAACAAGTCGAGTTACAGAGGGCTCGCTCACTCAGATTTGAATTTGCAATTCACTTCAATAATGCGGTATATGGAAGGGAAAGGAAAGTTACGATGAAGAAAATATTTTCTGGATTCAGCCAATCTGTCATAATTTTAAAATAAAAGGAAGCACGAAATTCGTAGCTTTAGAGTAAAGGTTGAAGCATGCGCTCATTTTTTTTCGATTTTTTTAGAGGGACAGCTTCAGCGATCACTCCAATGATGAAGGAAAAATGACCGTTTCACACAATAATTTTCGGTGATTGCTCGAGTGATGGAAATACCATCCCTTTTCCTTCACTAGCCACGTCCCTTTTTCCGTCGCTGAAACCATCGCTGGCATCGTCCTACAGCCAATCAAAACGCACGGCCGCTACCAGTGGTAACGCCACGCTATGCTGTCAATTGAATGAAAGTTGTTAGAATGAAAGTGACGGAACCAACGGTCGAAAAAGAGACGGTGGGAATGTCCGTGTGATTCAGAGAATGATGGGTCGAGCGATCACTCATTTGGCCCCTGTAAACCTATCGCTGAAGCTATCATTCGGAGGGAAGGAAAAATGGTCGTGTGATTCAGGCTTTAGGATTACTAGAGGGCGGGTGACGTCACTACTTCGAGCGCCTCATAATGGTAACGTGGTGTTGCGTCACGTGACTTGCACACGATTATCAAATGGTACACTATTGCTGCGCATTTGGGTGGCGAGAAAAATCATTCAAGGGAGGCTCAGCGTCCTTTAATTTGGGAGTATAGCTAAAAATATTTTAATATAGCTTATTACTTCATTCATTCACACGACGCCTTGAGCGCAAACATAGAAATAAATTCACAGGTAAGGAAAGAAAGGGAAAGGAACATATAATAGAAGAAGGACGAGGACAACGGTGCTTTAGTAGATGGAAAAAGCCAGAAATTAGAGGGTAAAAATGCGGCCTGACTGAGACTCGAATCCAGAACCCCGGGTTGCCGGTATAATAAAGTATATTTCATTTTGATATGTACCTAACTTTTCGTCCCAGACTCATTTGCAGGGTTTTTCCCAAATATAAGCCTTAATTTTTTTTCTACGCGACTGTACAGCGCACAACTGCACGACCGGTTGATAGTGGTGGGAGAGACTCTAAAGCTTTCCAGTGACGTTTGGTTCATTTGTCTACGAACTCTCGGATGGGCGGTACGTGATTTTTTAGTAAACCTCGGTGCTGAGCCTCGTCATGATTAGGATGGAGAGAACAATAGAAGAACGCTATGCGATAAGATTTTGCACCAAGCACCAAAAGACGACGAAGGAAACGTTAGATTTGCTCACTCAGGCCTTCAAATATGGTTGCTTTTTGTACTCGCAGATCAAAAAGTGGCACAAGTCGTTCAAGGAAGGCCGGGAATAAGTGGCCGATGCGGCCCGTCTTGATGAGTGTTTGTTTGATGTTAGAACAATTGAATTCGCCAAAAACCGATGTTCATCGATTTGTTTCAGAAGACTTGGGTGACTTGAAGAGATCCGGTTGTCGTGAAGACTCTACCATTTGTATAAATTATTGAATTACCTCTATGTACAAATTTCCCACAACACGTGATGCATATACATGCGTTTAACGACCCGGATGCTAAGTATCGCCCTCCACTAACCTTTACTCTAAGGTCGTAACCCACAATTCATTTTTTAGTGACGTCATAGGTGTTTAAATTAAAGAAAAACGCAAAATACAACGGGTGAAGGAGCAGGCCGAAAAAACGAGGAAAGGAGTAGATGGGAAATGGTGACCCACTCGGCAGGTGGACGTCATCAACTTATTTGCGAAAGGCTTAAAAGCCGTCGATGATTGTTCGCAACGAATATCTGTAGAAGTAGACTAAGGATCGAGTATTTGAAAAGTTTGCGTTTCCCTTTGTTTACGAACTCTATCACAGCGGAAAATAAATAACAATGGTGAGTCCATTAAATCGATTGTTGACGAGTTCACTTTGTGGAAATTCATTGTAATAAGATACTAGCTGTAGTAATTTTCCACCCTATTTTATTCATTATCAAGAGACAGCTCTTGATAACCACATGTAAATGTTGAAACCGGTAGAGTCCATTACTATTTTCAATTTTCAATGACTATTTACAAGTTCAATTTGGTACTAACAAAGGTATTCTGCCCATTAGAGCACATTTACTGGAAGCATTTCGCGAATTTACCCAGCCTATCTAATCTCTCACACTAAGCTCTTCCCTTCAAATAACAATAAACCCTATTCCCTTTCATCATATACACAAATCCTGTTGTTTTCTCCCGCTTACCTAATATTCTTCCTTCTAACATATTTTCTAGCTTCCTGTCCCCAAATTCAGAAAAATTTTATTCTCACCCTGCATCATTTCCTTGCTAAAAAATAAGATTAAATATACGGATTAACGCTATTAATCATCGGGGATAACTTGACGGGGAAGCTTCCGAGATGATACTTCACCGAGGTTGACTAACGGTCGCTATCGCAGAGAGTATCAGCTTCGGGGAAATTTGTTTGTGTCCTCAGTGATTTCGGGGAATTCCACTCGCAGAGAATATTCTGAACTTTGAGGAACAGTAAACAAGCCCCAGTGATGGAAGAGACATGCTGACGAATTATCCTTCACCCACACTCGCTGAGAAAATAAAAGACCTCGTGAACTAAAACCTCTTTTCATGAGAGTCTCTTGTGCTAAAACAAAAATCCGAATGACACTGCCCATGAATATCATCTGCAGGCTGTCATTCATCACTGATAACGGCAAGGAAAACACTCTATACGATACACGCACGCTCATAATCAACGGAAATTTTAGCATCCCACGCGATTCACCACACGCCATATGTTAAGTGGACGCATCACGTCGGGTCGATCGGTCACATTTTGTATTTTTTAGTGACGTATTAATTATGATAATAATAATATGAGTAGTTGTAATGATTGAAATATACATAATTAGGCCGTTTTCCAATCCACGTAGTATGGACTCATTCCCTCGTTCCCTTTCTCCCTTGCACCCTGATCCCTTACTAATGCTTTACTGGCGCCATAAAGTGTGAACGGAAATAATGCGAACAATTGACAGTAACGAAATGTGAAGCGCAGGGTAGTGTTAGGACATCTGGTGGTTGATTTAAGAATCAATTTCACCCTGCTTCTCGGTTTTTTTACGTTTGTAATTTAGACTGCTTAGTATTTTGACTTTTCTGGCACCGATTGGATGCTCTCTCTGCACATAATAAACACAAAATTACTTGCAACTCCAGTTCAAGATTTCTGATTTTTCCATTGCCGCCATTTTCACGTCCACTTTCTACGAGGGCACGTTAATGAGGGAGCATCCGCGTACCCTTGTTCACTTACCCTTCGTTCCCTTGCGCCCTCGCCGATTGGATCCACCCTTGCTGTCGTCACATCCGTAAGTTCACGATTGAAAAGTGCACGAAGGGTGAATAATTGCGAATTGGAAAACGGCCATCACGATTTCTCGATCCTTGCTTATAAAACCATTGTGAATAACAAACCAGATATTGTGTCGATTAACAAGAAAAATAGGACCTCTTAAATATTTGATATTGCAATGCCAGTCTTACATTACATGGACAATAGCCTAAAAAATAAGTACCAAGAATTGGCTATAGAAATAATAAGAAGATGGAATATGGAACAGGTTTTTATAGTCTCAATTGTCATCTCTGCCACCGATATCATCCCAAAGCAAATACAAATTAGTTTTGCAAAACTCAACTTTAATACAAATACATACACGAAACAGCAAATGTTCATAATTTCTGCAGTCTGATTAATATCGAACAAACTCCTTGGATACGCTTTATTTTCTAATAAATGTTTTATTGAATTAATTATGAGACTGAAACTGCTTAGTTATCTCTATAGCTTCTCGGATTAGCCTATATTAAATATTATAGAGATAACTAAGCATCCAGAGAACTGCAATATAGAAGACGGCTACACATCAGCCAACACATGGAAAAGGGTCTACAAAATCAATGACCAATAAGAGCCCACCTGAGATCCAACCAATCAGAACCAACCTCTGATCCTCAAAGTACCTTCATAAGACGGCCAAATTTTATGCACCACTACTTCTTACCTGAGGATGCCAACAGAATGGCTGGAGAAACTGTCGTCACCTATGGACAATTCAACGAGGAGGAACGCCCGGAAGGCGAGACTTTAATGATTACAGTCAAAGTTATAGTCGATACCAGGGTACATTCGGTAGATGCATTTCGCAGAGTTAGTACGATAGCTGCGGGATTTAAAATTGTATGATATTTTACGACAGCAACTTACTATTTATGCATGTAAATTATTTTGATCAGTCATGTTTCATAATGGACATATGTCGATATGAAACTATATCTTTTAAATTTTATTTTCTCCCATACTATCGACCGTACTGGTACGAAATGTTGTGAGTATTGCAAAATATAAGCCTTCTGTTATCTTTAAGTCTAAATGCAAACCTTTGTTTTCATTATATATCGATATCTATTATCGATGCTAAGTAAATGGAAAAAAAACTATACTCCTTTAACATAGGATTCTGTTTGAGCGAAATGAACGAAATTGTAAGCATATAACCCTTATCACGAAGATCACATTTGGCAATGATGTGCATTCTTCGTGATCGAGTTTTCTGCGAGCAAAATCAAATCGACTTTCCTTGAATTCGATTATTCGCTGATAACTTTTTTTGTTTAATAGGGTTTGGGACTAAGCTGATTAACAATCACAAAAACATGGCCACCTCATTGATTCTCCCGCCTAGAGCGAACTGTCGAACAGCAACCGCAAAACTTGCCGAATGGCTTCAGCTTTGACACGCCTTGGTCTTTATTCCGATGAAAGAAAATTATTTTTTAATCAATGGTGACTGAAATGTAGGGTTGTTTTAGCACGAATCTTACGAAAAAATAACAATCACAACAGTGAATGCAGAATGAATTACCAAGCAAACCGAGAAAATGCAGAGAACCTTCCAACGAAAGAGAGCTAATTTTTAATTCATTACGGCTCTAGATTAGACACTTTTTGAACATGAACATTCGAAACAAAGAAGAAAAAAACATTGAATGCAAAAAAATCACCAAGGAAACCGAGAATATTCAGACAAACCTTCAACAAATGAAAGACCATGGATTCCGTGTTTTGGGAACAAAAACTTATGTTGCTGGAGGATTTGATGCAGCCGGGGTCAATGATAAATGCAGCTATCCATTGCAGAACCTTACTACGGGGATCGGGTTGGTATATTGGCTAGATTGATGGCCAGTGGTGTAGCGAGGGGGGAGATCCAGGGGGTCCGGACCCCCCGAAATATAAAAACCATTTCATTCCTTCATAAAAGAAAACAAAACATTGAAAAGTTATGAATTTACAAAATATTTCTTTGGCAAATGAAGTTTTTTTGATTATGAAAAGTGTTAATAATAGTTTAAAACCCTCTCTACTTAGTAACTTCTTTTTCAAAAAATTTCCACCCTGTTTTTGGGCCCCCCTGAACGAAAATCCTGGCTACCCCACTGATGATGGCTACTTCACTTCACTAGGTCCGTTTTAAAATTCCTGCGGTGGCACAGATTTTTCAGAGGCCCGTTCCCTGCTTGAGCACTCTTTGGAGGGAACTTCAAATGCAACACTCCGTCCTTCGGATTGGACGTTAAGCTGTGGTCCCCTCGGCGCCTTTCGTTAGAAGCAGTGTAATGTCGACGCCGGGTTTCTCTCGGATCACCTCCCTTCCCTCATGGCTCATGACCTTAAATTTTGATCGCTTCCTTCAAATACCAATTTTTAGTCACTTATCAGGCCCTTTAACACTAATTTCTAATAAAACGAGTAACCTTTACGACGATGGAGTTGATCCACTCACATAAAAAGGAGACATTCTTACTTTGGGAGTTGTTATGATCAATGAAAACGCCTGTCCTCACAGTGCTGGTGCAAAAAGAAGCTTCTTGAGCAATTTCACAGCAACATTTTCCATCATCTGCCGCGCAAACTCTACCTAGCGCCGGGTAATTTCCATCTTTTCGCTGAGATGAAGATGTAGCTCCGAGAGCCACGTTTTCAATCAGCTGATGAGTGGGTCGAAAAGAGGCCTAAGTGTGCATGATATTTTGCTATGAAATAATTTTAATCGTTCGCTTAGTCTTTTATTTATGGCCCTCTGTTGTGATAAAAAAACTGCCCTCGTATTTATATGTTGTTTCGGAATTGGTCTCAGGCTGACTTGCAGCGTAAAGCATTTATTTTCATTTAATGAATACCAATTTTTTTGAGCTCTTTATCAAATAATTTCAACAACACTGTGATCCAAGGAACATTTATAAGACCAATTACCGGAATTGTTACTCACAATCTGTATTGGAAATCGCAATTAATTATCAAGACACCGTAAACACAAAGGGAACGAAATTCGTGCTATTGACCGCATATTGAATATTCACCCTCCGTCTAAATGAGCGCCATAATAACCTTGTCACATAATGGCATCGCAGCGTAATTACATTAGAAACGATTCGTCCACAAAGAGCTAAGCATCCAAATTGCAAGACGGAACTGAGAACACCAATGAACATTATTCCAATACTACCCGGGAACAAATGGAGAACGTACAATATTATCTTTCAAATAGGGACACAAAATATTGAAACACTTGCTTCAATTTGCACTTATTGGAAAAAATATGACAACTTCCACTGTTAAGTAAGGAGCCACAGGCCATCTCATAACTATGCCTTAAACTTGAGTGTAGGCCCTCCTTTAATATTCTTTTGTGAAGCCGCTAAACCAGCATACGTGATTATTGGCATGAAAAACAAAGTCACAATGTCGTCATTATTTAATCATCTCTTAATCGCAATGGGAATAGTATAAGAGGTATTGCGTGTAGATAAATAATAGAGCCACTTGATTCTCAATATCCACGATATGGATCTATGGTACTTAAATATCGCATATATATATGTAATAAACTGAATAAACCTTTAAATAAATCATTTGATGAAAGGTTTTACTTCAGTTAATAGAAGTATTTTATGTGTTTTTCTATTACCTTTTCACTTTACACTCCAGAAAGTTTCAGTTGGTTACTGAGTTTGAGATATTCATTCTCTTCCTCGAGGGAATGGAGACAGGGAATTGGAAACATTCGAGCAAGCGTTTTCCTGAACAGAAGTTCGAAGCTCATTCCTCAAGGTTGCAGCTCTTAATGGTGATGCATTAGCAACTTTTCTGCTGGAGGAGAAAGTTGCTGGGACAAGCATGAGTTCATCAGTGGAAGAGGGATTCCACTTGGAAAAAAGAACAAAAAAAGTAGTCGGGCATCACTGAAAATAATGCTACACTTGCCATCTCCATTTTGTATTTGACAAACCGATAGATAACGTATTGATTTTTAAGAAAATATTGCATATGCGATAACAAAAAATTGCAAGCATTCAATAGGGGTCATAATAATATGAAGCAGAAACAATCATCAATGCTGTGGACCGAAGTTGAGGATCAAAAAGTGGCCATCATCTCCGGAATGATTTGAGAGCTACTAAATAGAAAGTTTCCATTAAATTAAAAAAAATTTTTTGAATGACATGCCGAATTATTTATTTCATATGTCTGCAAATTAAAAATATTCATGGGGTAAAATATTAGCGAATTCCTTAAAATAAAGTCCACCTCTGGTTTTATCGGAAATTGCCAAAAATAACCACTTATTAAATTCCACAGGATACGATAGGGGAAAAATCTGTCTAAAATTTTCCTTCATTATGTAGTCTTTATCTTTTAACTGATGGATTTACAAATATTTTGCTTTCCAGTTAACAGTAGGAGGGCTACAAAATGGTGGAGCTCCTTTCCAGTCTGTTTCTCACGTTTTTGTAATTCATTAAGTGAGATAACCCAATCCATAGATTTTACGTCAATAGGAGAAAATATTGTATCTACAACTTTTCATTCGGAATCACTCGTTTCTGGATCAGAATAACATTCTGAAGTGAAAAATGTAAAACAGCAGTTGTGCACCAAAGGTTTTAGTGTTTATTCCCATTAGAAAAATATTCCCTGTAGTGGGAGTCGAACCACGGGCCTTTTACTTTCCGAGCCACTCCATAGACAGGATGCTATCCAGACTAGATGCTACTTAAACTAGATGCTATCCAGGCTAAAATTTGTTATTTGCAATTTCCATGGCAAGTTTGAGGAATTAGTAATCTTTTCATTATATTCATGGTGAAGCAAAAACACAGTACTATTCCACAAAATTTATTTAAGCTGTCAGCTGACTGAGCTGACTTTTCATTATACTTCATAATACTTTGAAAGTTAACAAATAAATTATTTTCCGTCAATGTTTTGCAATGTTGGGGGAATGTAGTAGATACCGTTATTGCGTTAAGTAACTAAGACCACGCCGTCTACCAAGCTTCCAGATTGTGAATCTAAAGAAAAATCTTGCGCATATTTGCTCACTCAATTTTACATCGTTTATTCAAGTGCGTGGTCAACGCATGGATTATGGTGGCATTTGGGATGGATTTTAGGATGACCAGATTCACACCAAGAGACTCAATGACGATAATTTTAATATAAAATGATAGAAATCATCCTCATAATTATATTACTGCACATAGTGAATAGCAAACCAATAGTTGTCTTTCTTTGAATGCACTCCAAAACAAACCCTTGGCTTTTCATATTAATTTTACGCCTACGGAAAAGCTGCATCTATCCCCTCCCGAATCGCTATTTATTTAAATGACTACTTACGGATTCGACTATGGAAAATGCTGCATCTCTCATTGAGATTAAAACATTTTTTAAAAGGTAATAGCCGACATCTGTAGGTATTTATTTTACTAAATACAAATCACCATATATTTTTCCCGTCATTCGTTTTCATCTGGGTGTTTGTATCAAGTTTGCGTTCTTATTCATTTTGCAATTCGCGTACCTCTTTCCAATTACGCTGTTATGGGATTCTTTAAAAAAAAAACTGCCTCTGGTTTTCCTCAAATTACCTGTCAAGTCTGTTTCTGAATTATTGAGTTATTCTCGGACAAAGGAGGAGTAGAACTTCCAATTCGGCCGCAAAAACTCGAGATAGTACTTATAATATTCGGAGTAATGAAGAAATAACTTTTCTAACCTCGTGTATTTTATTTGACGAGCAATCTTATTTCACGAAATATTCACGTTATGATGCTGTGACCAATTCGCTTGATTGAACATAAATAAACCTCAAAATTTAAAAACTTTTTCATTTTTTATACTTCATTGTGTCACAAGTTATGTGGACTCAAATTAAAACGGAGAATATATTATTAATTCTTTATTCAGAGGTATACAATCATAAAAATGAATAGTAATTTGGAAGGGGAAAGAAAATTGATAATAAATCTCAGAGAAAGCTGGACTACAGTTAGTTCGCAATATCAATATTAAAAAAACAGGCTGTTCTACTTCTTGTAAAGAATAAAATTTGGCCAAAAGTATTTTTAAATTAAATAATACTCTGTTTTGTTAATGACGCTAGTGAGTACTATTTGAACGTATCGTGGTATTTTAAAGACACCTTGAGACTATTATTAAGCGTATCGACCAACACTCTCAATGCGGTTTCAGTGGCATTGTATCATGCGCAATTAGGAAGTAATAAATTGTAATTTTCTTGGCTAAATTTATGTTATGCAGAGTCGCATAAAACAAAATAGTGCCACAATAAATATGGCCACTTTATATATGTATCAATTTTTAAACATAGATATCTTCTTGGAAGAACTCAAGAACCACGGATTGGAATGACTTATGCAAATATGAGCGATAGAAACTGAACTTTTCGAATTTCCAGCGCTGGAAATGGAAAAATTCCTAGGAGGAAGATTAATTTACCTGGTGTCACAGTAAAATACAGGAATGGCATCAACACCCATCGTTCATGCAAGTAGAAGCTATAAAGGAGAGGAAATGCTATGGAAAATAAGTAATATGTATCGTATTCCCTAACTGTTCGTCAAGCACAGATATTAAGAACTGTTCTTTAAACTGAAAATGAACGGTTGATCAAAATGAACGGTTTAACCAACCTCTACTATCTATTATTATTCGTGATGTAATCGATCACGGCTCGAATCATATAATTGAGGGAATAAGACCATGTGGAATATTAGACTAAAAAGAGTGAAGTATGCGTACAATAAATATGGCCACTTTATATATGTATCCATTTTTAAACATAGATATCTTCTTGGAAGAACTCAAATTTTTCTGCTCGATTTCTTTAGATTTATGAACAAGTTCATATGATATATGTGAATTTGATTTATGTACATAAATTTCAGTTTAAGAAGCTAAATAGGGCGGTTTCCTATAATTTTTTAATTGCCTAAATCGAAAGATTAGTACTCCTGGAGTACGTATTTCACGCTTGTAGAAATTGTAATGACGATATCTATTTTTCGCGAATAAATGAAAAGTGAAAATTTATAAGCGCGCAAAAACGCGACGGCTAAGTATGAATACTGGGAAAACCCTGTGAGACGTCATTCTGGTTCCCGCTGTCGCCGTGTGAGGTGATCACGGGGCGAGGCTTTGAGCGCTGATACGATACAGGCTGCTAGCAGGTAGCATTGCTATTGTTACGTCAATATGAAGTTTTCTTTGATGAAGGAAACTACCCTATTAACTGGGATGTAAGAACTAAAGAGAGGACTTACCTCAAAAGGAAAATCTCGGTTTCTTTCTATTGATGAGAAAACGTGGGAGTTGGCTTGAGCACTTCAATGGATATAATCTAAATTGAAAATCAATTTATTATAAAATTAAATAATTTTGTTATTTTTTATAAATGTAGGTGAAAATTTTCAATTTTATTTTATAGGCAATACGATTTCTAGAACTAATTCATTCAATTATGATTACCTTATAAACTGGTAATGTATGGAATTGAAACGTTCGCTTACTTATATTCATTCTTTAGTCGACCTTTTAGGAACCAAGAAATTCCTTAATCTTCTCACAAGTTTGAGGAACGTGATTACTCATCACAATGAAGTCTTTTTTGCTTCATAAAAATTGGATTTTGCTTATCAATAATTTTGTGACCCTGGAGTTCTTTGAAAAATCGATAAGCCTTTAACGGTAAACTTCAGGATTATATTCATTATCAATAGGTTATATTTACCAAGTCCGCGTAACGATTGTTTCTAATAAAATTTTACGAAGTAGGTACTAACGATCTGAGGAGTGGTAAATATGAACTTTTTTTTGAAAGGGTAGTTGTCGGCAAAATTTGAACGTTTAAATAAATTATTTGTGATACAAGCGGGTAGAATCGCGCGGAATCTTTATGAAAATGGTGATAAGGAAGTGTATTGAAGCTAAGGGTAAAATCTGTGAGCAAAAATGTGGCTTGACAAGGATTATCGGTGATTTTATTTTGTGGATGGCTGATTTCTATTGCTATTGTTACGTCAATATGGCACCCCTTAATCTGAATCATGCTTGGACGCTTAGTTATCACTTCATGCTGAAGGATATTCCTTCCGATTGTGCCCGTGTGGTTGTTCGATATTAAGGAGTATAGTGATTTGGTAAGTCGTTGAAGCCTCGGCTAAAATCTGTGAGTAGAAATATGGCTTGACAGGGATTATCGGTGATTTTATTTAGTGCACGGCTGATTTCTATTCCTATATTGACGTCAATATCGGGTCTTATATGGACGCTGAGATATCACTTCATGTTGAAGGATATTCCTTCCGGTATGACCCGCGAGGCTTCTCGCATAAATCACTTGCAATCGCATTAATAGTCGTGAGTGTCCGGCGGTGTAACGTGGGCTTGACACGATGTTGTTAGCAGGTGATGCTTGCCTCTGTGTGTCTATCTGCCCTTGTGGGATGCAAGGGGCTGGTGTCCGGACGTTATTCTCCTGGGACCACATTCATCACGACTTCACCTATGATGGATTTTGGAACATCTTCCCCTAGTTAACATCATCAGGAGACATTTTCAATCAAACCTCAGCAATCCATTATGTGGGATGGAGGTAGTTGAATTTCTTGTTAATTATTGTGTATTTTCTCCTCGGGGGAAGGTATTTGTGCCATTCAGGAAAAAATTAGACTATATAATTGGAGATTATTTGTTGAATGCAAGTTTTTTAGTGGCAAGTAGCAGCTTTTCCTTCCGAGAATGTCTAAGCGGACGTAAGGAAAATTTGATGTCATGCTGTTGAAGATTATCAATGATTATCGTCTGTGACGTGCCACTGGAGATGATGAGTTTTTGAACCCCTATCCTTTTATCTTGTAATTGTTTACGCCATAAGGAAGCATTTTCAGCATAATTTTATAATACATCCATCATTTAGATTGGGGAAAGTTGTATTCCCTGGATATCATAGCTTTTTTCCTGCTGCGGAAAATGTTTCCGGAATATTTGAGGAAAACTTTAAGCCTTATAATTGAAAATTATTTGCTCAGCGCAAGCTTTATTGACATCAAGAAGCATCCAAGGCCAATTAAAACACTGGCAGATTCACTTACTTGATATGAAATCGCAGCTTTGTTTATTGAGTTGATATTATTCTGTTAAAGGTCACGTTATCATTGTTTATAGAGACTTTTTTTACCATCCCAAACTCTCTCGTTCATTAAAGATATTATTATCATCACTTATTAAAATAAACATTGTGTGTTTATGGAGGTTACCTTGTCATTCAACTCTGGTAGCATTTTACTACAGTTTTTTCAGCAGTTTTGAGTACAATTCAGGCAGTAGCGTAAAATCAGTTATTCGACGATGTTATACGCGAAGGACAACGTTTGGATAAGGGATAATCAGGACGTGTCAATGACATAATCATAATTGTGCAAAATAAAATTCTGATAGTGGAATTAAAAATAAAACGGCCTAGAATGGACTTGACTTTGATATTTATTTTACCAGGCCCAGGTGAGGCCACAATCCGGCCCCCTCGTAAGTCCGTAATAATAAGTAAAAATCAATTAGTGTTATTATCACTTCATTCTTTATGGTATTGGCATTTTATTTTTCAGAAATAGAGCGAAATAAAATGTGATGTATATTAGTTAAAAAAAAATTATATTTTCGTTGATCATTGTTCTTAGAAGCGTAATTTATTTGAAATGCGTAAAATGATTATAGTACAAATTATTACACGGTCATTTCATTTTAAATAGTTTTAATTTCCAAATTGTATGAGCTAAATCTAAAATATTTTACATTTTTTTGTGATTTCATATTTTTTAATCGTTTATACTCACTACGTTAGGAGGCTAACGATAGAAACAGAAGTCGCATTGTTTTTCTCAGTCACACAAGTGCGGTGTTCACGCCACGTAGGGGGCTGAATATAGGGAAAATGTTTAGGGTATTTCCTAGGTAACCTATCGCATTCTTTGCTTGTTTTTTGCACAGTTAATATATGTATTAGAATTGGAAAAATGAAGTTGTGGGGGTATTATTTCTTGTTAGATTTTCTCATAAATCAATTTTGAACCAACAAGGATTCATGGTATTTATTTTTTACATTGTTTTTTTATATTAATGGGTAACTGAAGTTGTGCGGGGACCACGTAAAGTCAAAATATATTCAAAATGTAGAATTTCCAATTAAAATCTAGTTTTAAAAAGTCTGTTGATTCAAAAAACTTACAAATAATTACAGTATCTGGGAGATAAGTAGAGATAGAGCTATCATCTCCGTCACCACGGAGAACAGCAAGTATGTATGTAAATAAGATAAGGGGAATCAAAGATGATTTTAAGGGCGCAGTAATACGCCAAGGTAATTAATTTTTACATATATGCTGGCGTAAAATAATATTCTCAGAGAGGGGGCAGCATCTGCCTAAATTATACCAGTGTTATGTGTGGTAGTTAGTTAATTTATACATGGATTTTACATAACATGGATTTTCGAGGCATTGTACTAATCGCAAGGCTATTCAGGGGGAAGTTATTGAAGTCTTCCACTACACGCTGAAGTCTTCTTCCACTCCACCTGTCCTTCGACGATTGTTTTTATAAGGCCATATTGCCACATTATGTTGCGGGGATCGGGTTGGTATGGTGGCTTAAGTGTTGATTTCTCACCCGGCCGTGGCAGAAAATTTTCAGAGACTGGCCGATCCCTGCTTGAATGTTGTGTGGAGGACATTTCAAGCGCAAAACTCCGTCCGTCGGGACGTTAATTCTGGCCCCCCCTGGCGCCTTTCGTTAAGAGCAGGCTAACGCCGACGCCGGGTTTCTCTCCACCCTTCCTTACATACCCTTCCCTTATGGCGCGAATTACCTTAGCTATCGGTCGCTTCCTCCAAATACCATACCTCATAACGTGGCCAACTAAGTTGTCCAGCCTTCTTGATAAGGTTTTTAGAAGAATTTATTTTTTCTCTGCATAGGTATAAAAAAAAACCGAGTGCAGCAACCACTTATCCAGGTTTCAACATTGTACACATCGTCTTCCCTCGCCAAATAAAATAGAAAAATCAATGCCCAACCTGCAATCTTATTATTATTAAAATAAAAGATTTTTAGTCTTATTCCTTCAACCCTTTACTAAGTTATATATGGAAAAATTCTATTACGATTCAATCATAAATGGGGCCAGTCCCGTGGATAGAGTGCTGGACCACTGATTGGAGGGTCCCGGATGAATCCTTTGGACATCTCCAAATAAGAAAATTCCTGAGTCGACCCAGGGCGTTATTCCGGTTCTTTTATTGGAACAAATATAATACAGAAATTTAAGCGAGAACCACTGATTTCCACGCTAATTTGAGTCACTTGTCATTAATAAAAACCAGAATAACTTCCACCAAATTACTCTGTTGAAGTTAATAAACGAATGAAATGAAAATTTTAATGCCGTAAATTTTTTCTATTACGGAAATGCACACCGCGTTTCGACGAATAGTGCTATTATCAGATCAAATTAATAAATTCATATAAATAAATTTTTTAAATTGACCTGACGATGACGATGTGCGTCTAAATGATTTGCGAGATATTAAAATATAAAATGGACAGTACGAAAAGTTTTATTTAATTCATTACTAATTCTACTCCGCCACATGTCGTTCAATACAGGGGAACGAAGGAAGTAAGTAAAAGCGAATGAACCCTATGGAGGATGGTTTTCCTTCAGCTACCACTGTCATGCATTTCTTCATTAAATTGTATATGAAGCGTCAAACGCTTGCGGAAATTAACTATCCCCCTTCGCTGAACATTTGAAATCCTTACGTCTATGACTTAGTCCGGTGTGGGCCTTACGTTCACTTTCCCAAACTAACCTTTGGGTTGCATCACGGAGTGGTAGTACTAATAAATAAAAATCCGGATAAATTAATCGCGTCGCGGCTCGCAAAGTTTGTGACATAGCCAAGAGCGCTTGGTTCCGTGTAGGTCTCGATGTCTGTTCGGTCAAATTTAACTCCACTGCGTTTTCCGATCGGGGATTTCCTTGACGGCTAGTGTCCACGTTGAGGTACCCATAGATTTTGTTCGGTGTGACGTTTTAGTTTTTGTAAGTAGTATATGCGATAGAAAATGATCTATCGCTACCATCTCTTCTCTCAAGTTTCCTAAAACTTCTACTCACTAGTTTCTGTTATGTATTTCAGCGTAAATTTTCTAATTGAAGTTTATCCCCTGTAACGGGAAAATTTTTTTATAGGTTAGTAACCTCCGTCACCTACGTTCATTTTATGTAAAGCTTAATATAATTGCTATGTGATGAGTGCTTTAAATGTTTCGTTCTTTGCGCTGGTTATAATCGCATCATCCTTTTATATTGGAACACATCGTTATCCTAATAATCGCTCATACACCTCCGAATGAAAACGCGGGTAGAATTTTTGGCTATTTTAAGCAAAATTTCGATTGCTTTACCAATTGCATCGATTTGGTTTTAAAGAAACACCACATCTTTACAATCATTTCGACGGTCAATATTTTATTTTCCCTCTTTCCAATGTTCGTTCCAGTAATTTTGATGAAGTTTGCAATGCATTTAGCTTGTTTCGGATTTACAATTTCATTATGAAAATAACGCTGTTAATAAAATCAGGAGAACCAAGCGTGATTGAGTGAAAATTTTCCATACTGAATGAAACACATGCAATTTTCCACGGTTATTAACTTGTATTCCCGCCCTAGGTTTTGATATTATTACATCATGTTTAAGGTATAAAATAGTTTAATAAAAATTGGGGAACTTTTTCTCAAGGGGAAATTCAAGGTGAAAATAGTTCCCCTATTATTATTAAACTATTTTGTACCTTGAAGATGATGGAAAAGACATCCTTTTTTTGCCAAAATTCTATTAGAAACATTTTTGCACCAGATTTTGCCCCATTTCCCGACGGTTGAAAGTTTTCTCGTGTAAAAAATCATTACCGTACCTATTTATAGTGGATGCAGGAAGAAAAAAAAATTATCACATTACCTCTTTCAAGCTAAGTGCAGAGTATCCTGCTGGGCGCGCCGACCCCAATAGCTTCCCGCGGCGAGGAGAAGTATACGCTTCAGGATATCACTCACAAAAAATCACTTTCCTGCTCGGAAGTTGGAAGTGGAGAGAAAAATAGAGTGAAAAAAACTTGTGAGTAGCGGAGAGTGAACTGTTGGACAATGCGTTCTGGAGCCAGATGTGGAGGTTATTGGATGGATGCTGGACGCCTTTGAAGAGAAGTAAAGTTGCGTGGTCCGTCGTCAAGGAACAACTAAGGGGACCTTTCCCGCGAATGTTTCGTCCGCATGCAGTGGAGTAGGGGAAATGGGAGGGGAGGCTGATATGGGGGGTGTGGGAAGCGGTTTCAGATCCACGCAGACTCCGTACGTTTTAGCGCGAAGAACTCCCCCACGCGCTTCTCCTCACGTCTCAGGGGACCCTAGCCTCGGCCTGCTACACTCGGGTTTTTTATTTTCATATAGTTGGGCCCACTCCATTGAGGAGACCGAGTGCCTGTTGCTTTCAGCAGTTTCCCTCAGAATTTTAACGTTGTTTACTTTCTTTTAGTAGTTACTTAAGAAGTATTTCACTTGCCTGGCAATAAATCTGGTAATTCATCTGTGGCGTTCATGTGCCGAGTGTAGAAATCAAAATTTTCAGAAATATAGCGTAGTAGTGTTTTTTTTAAGTTGTCACTTACGAAGTATTTCAATTTGCTGCCTTAAAATCTCTGACAATTTGTCCCTGTCGTTCATTCTCTTGGTATAAAAATCACAAGTTTAAAAATTATAACGTAAAAGAGTTTTTTTTACATTCTTATCTACGAAGTATACAATTTGCTGGCGATAAATTTGGTAATTTGTCTGAGGCGTTCATGCACTGGGTCATGAAATCTAGAATATATAAGCTCAAAAATATAACGTAGTAGTGTTTTTGAAAAAATAATACCTACTAAGCATTTCACTTTCCTGCCGAAAAACCTATGGTAATTAGTCTATGACGACGATGTAACGGATCTAAAGATTAAAAGGTCCGAAGTTTCTTGCCAAAAATGATGAATGGCACATTTTAGGCTTACTTTTCCACGCATAAGCGATTACAACGTGATACCTCCAGAAAATTTTTAATATCTTACTTAAGGATATTGCTTTCGTGGTTGTCATTCTTTGACATCAAACATAGATTCGTTAAATTAAATTACAGTTCAAAGATATTTTTAACTATGGTGACCCAATGTCGGTTTTTTGTCGAAACGGAATTAATACGTATTTAATCTCTTTTCAACACAAACGCAAGGTTACTCTGGGAATCTATTTTCTGTACTTATTTAACGCAAAATTCTATCTCGATTAAAAATTAGTCATTGAAATTATTATAAAATTATTTTTTTAAATAATAGTACAGATTATATTTCAAACAATTGAGTGAAATTTTGAGCTGATTGTGATAAATACCTAAAATTAAAAGTGATTTCTATCATCTATCTCCTGGATCTCTTAGCTTTTCTTCATGAATGAATTCGAACGCAATATTGTATGAATGTCCCTTCTTTGAATATAGAAAAAAAGCATTGGAAATACTTCTCATGAAGTATTTTATTGCGTTGACGCATGGATGGCAGTCAAATAGGTTTTTCCTATCGTTTTGATGAAATACTATCCTGTAGGTTGTTGCATTGGAAAATATTTTTCCATTCTAGAACTACTTATAATGATGCATGAAAACATGTTGAACAGAGTTTCATGTAGTTCCTCGGCCATTTATGGGAACGCGTAAGCTTTATTATATATTGATACCCTCATGAGGTGGTGGGTTGACATGTAAGATTACGAAAGGCTTGGTAGATTGAAAAGATCTTCCTTGGAGTTCTGATTTAAATTTATCGAGGGTTACCCATAACCAATCATTCTTAGATTGGAATATGCAAATTAACCATCCTTCCGAGTTGGAAAAAATCGACTTGAATATTGATACAGTCAAACCCCTTGTTTGAGTTCTTTGATTTAGAATATTGAAGGTAGCAGGATAGGGGAACTTCGGGCGAATTTATTTTTATGTACAAATGTTGAAATTTATCGTCACCATCGTGAGTCAGCAAATAGAAAATTTATGCAGTTTTCTTCTGAATTCTCCTATCAGATAATCTTTAAGAATTAACGTTATTCTTCAGTTTTTCATCCCTCATTCCATACCTGCTCCATAAATCTCATCCTAAGCCTCCCTTGCCGTTATTTCTTTCCATTTGTCCCGTAACTATTGTTCTCAATTGGCTACTGTATCTCATGTCGTGGCTGATTAAGTTGTCATTTCTTCTTCTCCAGGTTTTCAAGGGACCTCTCTCCTAGCTTACAGAATACTTCCGCATTTCCCTCATAGTCTAATCGTTTAATATTCATCAATCCTCTGTAATACCACATTTTATTGGCTAACCTTGATTTCTTTGATGGCTTTCACCATCCATGCATGCAAAAGCATGCCACAAATAGGTCTTATGAATTGCTTCCATACCTCAATGCTAATATTTCCAGCAGCTACTAGACTTCTCTTTTTGTGGAATTCCCTCTCCGCTTGAGCCATTCTACTGACTATTTCCTTCTTGCCTCATCCATTGTTGGGCAGTCGGCTACCGAGGTTGCAGAACTTCTTAGTATCCTCAAGTTAACTGCTTCCTAGCTTCCTAGTTTTACGTTGGTTTCTGCCTCTTCTCTTCTAATTTAAAACCAATATCTTTGTTTTGTCCTCATGGATTTTTAGTCTATACCTAGTCACTGTCTTTTCCTTACTCATTAGAATATTCTTTAAATCCATCACTGTTTTGATACAGCTAATAAGTCGCCGTCATATCGCAGATTGCTGATTTTTTTACCGTGAAATTTCACTTCTGGCGCTTCCTCCTTAATTTATTGATGAGTTTCTCGATGAACATATCATAATATACAGGGCATGGGGAATACTCTTGCCTCTTTTTGTGAAACATTAATGTACAGACAATTGTGGCAAAGTGCGCTCCTCTACTCTGTATGCAATTAATTAATTTCACTTATAAAAAATAATGAATAAAAATGATTGACTGATTATATTAATGCAAATTTAAATATCTTTTAGAGTCAGAGGCTCAAAAAATATACGTATCCGGTGTCATTATACTGATTTTTTCGTTTATATTTTCTTTGCTATCTAAAGTATATGCATGCACCTTTCGAATGGGTTAAATTACTATGCAGAGCAACAATGATATCTTAAGTGTCGTTTATTTAATATGTTGTGGTATTTAAATTAATGCGAACATTTTATGTATGGTAATTAGCTCAGGTGAGGTGAGTTATGGCGCTAATGGGTAGTGGTTACATAAAAAGAGATAGTAGCATTACATTGGTGTACTAGCAAAGTTATTAAAATAATAAAGAAACATCACTCACGAATAACTCAGCCAACTAATTTCATTACAACTTGTAGAATCTATTTAGGACTTTTGCGAAAGACATGTCAGAATGATCCCAACAGTTTGCAATTAACATAGTGTTACTGCCTCTGAATGTGCTTAAGCAACACATTATCCGTATGAAATACCAATTGTGATTTAATACGTGATATTTTATTGAAATTTTCTCATGATTAGAGAAAGAGATTGTATACTACTACTAGCAATATTATGACTCATTCATACTTATAAACTACTTATTTAAAGAGAAAATTTTTGCGTGGTTGTAAAAAGTCAACTACCTCTAAACTTTGTTTTGGAAATACTGAGATTATATCGTCACTTCGAAACGAAGGAGACAATTTCCTTCGACTCTGTTTTCATGCGTTGGATAGTGAAATTTATGCTTAGAAAACACAGTTCATGTTGTTACCAATTAAAAATTATGATTTTTTCATTCAAGTGACGGTAAGATAATTTTGAAATGATGAAGGTTTGAAAGGCAAAGGTTAGCTTCCGTCTGCCCTCATTATAAAAAAATAATACCACAGCAAGATGGATATATGTTTCAGGTAAAATGTTCGAGAAACTGATCTGACGAGAGACTGAAAGTCTACGAATCTCACGAAAAATTTATAATCGTGTTAACTTATTTCAAGTTACTACCAGCGATATTTAGATATATTACGTGCAAAATTCTACCAGTTCCACAAATAGTTGATACCTTTAAGTAAAAATGTCCCTCAATCACTGCTTTGATCATTTGCATATACAGTGGGACTTGGTTATAACGGCATCGGCTGTAACGTCAACTCGGGTTTAACGTCACATTTTATATTGACCAGCCAAAATTGAACATTTTATGTTGTACAAAAACCCGTTTATATCGTCGACAACTATTGCGACGCTCGGGTATAGCGTCAAAAATTTTGCGACTCTTAGGTTGCAAAAGTGCTTCACTGCTGCACTGCTTCAACACTCAGCGCGCTTCAAGACGTTCGTTGCACAACGGAGAGAATTTATATTCCTGAAAAGACCGTTCAAAAGAAGATCACAGATTTTTTCGACAGTAAAGTAAGGTTTTTATTAGGCTATCAAATATTTAATTGTGAATATAATTTTTTTATTAACGTTTTTTTATTATACGTATTCCAATGTGTGAGTAGATTTCAATAAACAGTGTTGTATATAGCAGAACATTTGCGTCTTTACTTTGTCCTTTCACTCAGATTAAAGGCTGCCTTTTTTATAACGTCACTCGGATATAACGTTAAAAATCTTCTGGTCCCTTTGTTGACGTTATAACCAAGTTCCACTGTATTTCGTTTGGAAACTTTGATCACTTGGACAAATGTAATCCAAAGCATTTTCATGTAAAGAAGGCTCGCAGTCAACCTGGCCGATGGTGGTCTTTGATGTTTAAGCGAACTAATCAACGACTGGTAAACATTTTCTTCGCCTGGATCACCGTTTAATTTTTAAGGGAAAGGTTTTTGAGAAAGAGCTGTATCAATTTTTACCGATCGAAGCAAGGTACAACCAACCCGAAATTATTTCCAACTCATTTCATGAAAGTGGATCCAAATGAATGTGACAGAAATAGTTTTCGCTTTACAAAATCGGAATTGGGGATGACGGCTATGTTTACAGTTTTAAACGCAACCCATTCAGTGGTTATTTTCATTTTTATTATTCCTTTGAAATTTTATTTAAATTTAGCAAACAACTCATCTATTAAGGAAGATAATTATTCTATTATTCGACGTTGTAATTATTGTATATAATATAATGAGTTATGGTTACATTAGCTAGCAATAAATATTGTTTTCCGTTTGCATATTTTTCGTTTCTCTACATTTGTTTGTGGAATATAATCGAATATATGTATGAATCACTAAATTTTCTATATAAATTCGTTTAGATTAGGGTTTAGTTGTGAAAATTCATGCATATTATTAAGCAGTGAACGAGCATGCATATTATTAATAATGGTGAAAAATTGCGGGTGGTTTTTAATTTAAAAATAGGCAATTTTGTTACGTAAGAGCTTTCATTTTTTTGCAATATTTTAATTCATTATTTAATTATATGCGTCATTAGAACTTGAACTTCACGCTATACAACAACAGCTATACGATTTTCCGTATACTTAAATAAACAGAATTCTGTTTAAATTTTAAGGTGGTAAAATTATTGCTAAAAATTCCTAATATTCAATTAAACCTCGTGGGTCATTACGAACGTACTCCTTGACCCCGTTCATTAATCAATGGACTTCCTTTGCGCACCATTTAGAAGAGTACTTTTCCTTGTAAATTGAGAATATAGGAAAACCGCTGGAAAGGTCTCATAGTCTATAATTTTAAATCATTTCCACGGAAGTTGATAGCGTTCTCTGAATTAAGCCCACGATACGTCTGGGTTCCCGCGAATGCAATCAGCCAATGTCCTACAACTTAGACATGATGACAACGAATTTTTATACCGATCCGTTTGGCAAAAAATCTCCCTTAATTTATCATTTATGACCTGGGAATTTTTGCTCCCATTTTTTTTAAAAAGGAATGAAAATGATGTAATTTTATCTTATTGCACATTTTTCATCAAGTAGGCTTGAAATGTACGGGCTATGAGGTTTCCAAAAATATGATCGAATTCATTTTGTCACCTTTCTCAGAGATGAAGATATATGTGATGTCTCTTTAAAATAGCCTAATGAGAATAATTAAAATGCCCCATCTTCCATCCTCTTTACAATGTACTTTAGGCTCTTAGGCAGTTATTAGTCTTGTATTGAAGTGCTCTATATTTTTTTAAATCCAAATTTCACTATTTTTCATTTCACAATCTGTGAATTGCAAAATTAGGGGAATAATTTACACAGAAAACACAATTCCTGCCTATTGAAATCGCGTCTTGTCCCACTATATGGTCGCATTTGGTGACATGAATAAGTCTTGGATATTCGTTCGATGGAATGCACGAAACTTAATACGCTAACAATGACAATTGCCACAAGTGTATGAGGTGCGAAGTGGAGAGGAGAGCAAACGCAAAATTAAATCTTGTTTCCATGATAGTTTATTTATTTTATTATTATTAATATTTTCATTTTCTCTACAGGCCCTAATATCATTCTTTTTGAGATTTTATTTAATTTAATGGAAAAGACCCGCCGGAATGTGATTGACTTACAAAAATTTGGTTATTTAAACTAACTGAGGAGGGAACACAGACGGTGGGGAGGGTTGGGTTAAGAATTGAAGGGTTGACATAGGAAAGGTAGTAAGTCACTAAATGTGAATTTTATAGGA
The DNA here is from genome assembly GCF_921293095.1 of Ischnura elegans. Lineage (NCBI taxonomy): Eukaryota > Metazoa > Arthropoda > Insecta > Odonata > Coenagrionidae > Ischnura > Ischnura elegans. The sequence goes on from NC_060257.1 coordinate 67,817,788, forward strand.
GGCGAAAGAAAAGGGTTTGCCAACATTGTGAAGCTTATATTAGTGTTCAAACTTCGTCAATCGTAGCAACTTATATATTGTACCTTTTGACTTGCTACCTTTTCCATGCCATTGGCATGCTCATTTACTACCTTTTCCATGAATAAACGAAGTTTCGACTTTTTTCTGACTTACTACCTCTTCCATATCCACGCTTCCATTATTGAGAGTATACCTTTTAAAATAATTCATATTAGTTTCTTTCAATCTATTTCGTATACATCATGGGACGAAATCGTTCAAAACTTATTAAACCTTTTTTGAATGCATGGTAAATTATAGAGGGAGCCTGTTGATATAAAAACATGATTGAAGCTATGATCGCCGATCACAGGTGAAATAAAATGATTGCAGTTAAATACTGAATGGAAATGTTGTGTTAAAAATAAGTTGAAGGTTAAGTTGCATTACCTAGGGCTTTGTCTCAGGTATTCCCGAGTGTAATTTGGTTCACCCTCGGATGTGCCGCTAATCCGCAATCCTTTCCTCGAGTAGCTTACCCTCGCTGGCCTCTCTCCTCAGCCCTCAAAGCGGGGGAATTCCTCCCGAAAACTGACAGGCCTGACTGCAATATTAACGTATGAAAATACGAAATGTAAGAAAATATTATTGTTTTTATCGTATTTCCACCATTAGTGCAATGAAGTTAGCCATTGAACATGTTTCTGTGATATAAATGAAAGATATTGTGAACTTTGCTAACAATGTGGCTGCGACCGCCGGAAAATGGCAATAACGCTTAGGAGTCGGCGAGTTAGCGGGCTATTTTATAGATTTTCGAGCATGATTTGGCTGTCTAATACTGTACATTTCTCCGCTGCGGGTTCAGGTTTTTTTCCCGGAGAAGCTGAATGATAAGTTCAAATTTGAAATGGATGCTCTTGGCTTCGCTGACTGATTACTGCCGGTTACTGATTACTGACGGTTCATTGGTTTTAAAAAGTATTGGCATCGTGAGTTATAGTGACGAGAGTATAGTATAGTATAGATAGAGAGTTCGTAAAACGAGAAGACTATCATATTTGCTCATAAATTTGACATCTGAATTTGAGTAATTTCTCTTCTTCTTCCTCTGCTAGGCCCTACTTGAAGTGAAGTGCTGGCTTCACGATGATCTGGCCTCTGCGAGTAGCTTACGGTACTGTAAATGAACTCAGAGTACGCGGCGGACTACGTTGCGCTACCTGAAATCTTGAATTGAAGAAGAAACATAGAGACTACGTTTGAAGTGAAGAACAGACTTTGCTTTCCAAGCAATTCAGCAGAATATTGGTCTCATATTGGTGTTTAGTAAGGCGTTTTTGATCATGAAATGGACGCCTTTTTCTCGTCCAGGTCACAAACCTCTCTGTTCATGATACGGGCACTTACAATCAAACCTACGCACAATGGTGAATTTCACGTGCATTGCGACGTGTCGCAAAGTGAGGCACACGGCACTGCAGCTCTTAGCAGTAAATGTATGAGATCAGTCCCAATCAGGTGGAGTGGGGGCAGCTCTTATCACGGAATTCAACGGCATAAAAAACAAGCGATGGGGACAAAAGTAGTTTTTTCGCATGATTTATCTTAGTTTTGGCAAACAAGAAACAAGTGAACGATGAGAATGCCAGTTCAAATGAACCCTAACTTTGATGTTTATTTTTCTGAAGAGTTGAAAATAATAAATATTGCGATTTTACCATAACTTTGTTTGGAGCATTGGTTTTTCCACGATCATACGTCATTTCAGCAGAACCCCGAAAAAAATGCATTTAGGAATCCTCATGACAACGCATCTGTATTTATGACAGTCTAGCGTAATATTACTTTTGTAATGGAACGAGAATTGCATAAATAGCATAAAACTCTAAAATACTGGGTTACAATTCCTTTCCATGAACTAAAATGGTTTGCTATGACTCCACTGCCGCTCCATGAAAAAGACAAAGAGAAAGTAAAATTATTGCTAAAAATTCCTAAAATTCAATTAAACCTCGTGTGTCATCACGAATGTACTCCTTGACCCCATTCATTAATTGATGGACTTCCTTTGCGTACCATTTAGAAGAGTACTTTTCCTTGTAAATTGAGAATATAGGAAAACCGTAAGGTGACTTTTGTAATGGAGCGAGAATTGCATAAATTGCATTAAACGCTAAAATACTGGGTTAAAATCCCTTTCCATGAACTAAAATGGTTTGATATGACTCCACTGCCGCTCCATGAAAAAGACAAAGAGAAAGTAAAAAAAACATATACTTGTTATAATGAAACGAAAACAGTGATTATTGGAGAGTTTCGGTAGTAGTCTTGATGGAATTTTTTTTCGTAATAATTTCCCGTATATTAAATGTGTTCATTTACGCCATTGAAACTCCTCGCAAATCTCCCGTTCGTTTCAGATGCATTTTTAACGTGCCAGAAAGGCTTATTTCAGTATTATTTTTCATTTCTTCTCCATAAAAATGCCATTAATATAATTGAAAAATCAGATTACGACAAACCAAAAATTCAAGGTCACTCAATTGCGTACATGAGGATAAATAAAAACAGGCCTCTAATTTCAGAGGCCCTATATCTAAAATAATTACATATCCTTTCGCTAGCACGTGAGAGATATGCTCCTAAGTCGATGAGCGATTTTGTAGCTGAATCTCACTTCTTAGCTTCATTATATTTCTGAATCAGAATTTATTGAAGGAATGGCATGCTTTATTTATATTCATAAAGTATTGATAGCTATTTATTTCATAATAAGAAATATGTAATATGCATCTGCCAAAAATTCCGACGCGTTTTTTTTCTGGTTCCTTTATCGATATTTTTCATTTTCTTAATCATGAGATAAACCTTGTATGATGTTGAAATTGTAATTTGTATAAGACCTAAATATATTTTTGTCTATTAACCACAACTCGTCGACCTAAAATAATTTATTTCAGCTTCGCTCAGACTTTTTTCGGAGAAAATGGGTTCAAATAGATTTATGAATACAGTTAACCGGTACCTACCGCCAGCTCCAGATGAATGTGTGGGACATTGGAAAAAATGGACTCTTGGAAAGGCTTATCGGAAGAGTAAATTTATTCAGCAGTAGATTGGTCCTGTCCGCCACCAGTAACGTTTTGATTTCAGCTTTAGCACTGAATGGCGTATCATGTTGAAGTTTCCAGTTAAAAGATTTCATTGTAAATTTACTTTTCATTTAGAATTGAACAATATGGAAAAAAATAAATACGCTCCATCATTTTTGCTGCTCCTGTTAAAAAATAATATCTCATACCGAATAGATTGAAACATTTTTGTGTTATTTTTGATGCTTTTTTTCTGTTGAAAAAAATAGGTTTTGACATCCGCTGAAATGTGAAAGTGGGAATATATATTAAAAGATTTATGCATGGAACAAACATGACAGTTATTTTTGATGAGCCCGTTCAATTTCGAGATTTCTTTATTTTAAAGGAATTCAGGTTGCGGAAATGTTAGTTAAGCAGATATGAAAGTCCCCACCTCCAACTCGTAAAGTCTTAATTTAAATGTGCCGCTACCAAATATACGTTTTCATTATTTGATTCAATCTCTTCGGTAGCAATTGCTCTTTAAATAAAACAAAATATGAGTACAAGCCTATTTTCAAGCCATGTAAGTATTTCAAGGATATTTCCCAACTATTACCGGTATAAATTCGAAGATTCAAGTGTGATGGAGCGGAGTTTTTCCACATGGAAATAAATACTTGAAAATTTCCACGATTATTATATTAAAAATTCAATAATTCTCTGTATCTAAAAAATACAAATTTATATCTGATACATAGGAAAATGTTTTAAATTTGATAAACTTTTGAAAAGGCTGGACTGGATATAACTGGAGTGCTTCAAGAAGAGAACATAAGTTTTCAAGGAGTACTCGTAAAACTCTTCAGTGAAATGTGCCATTACTAAATATACATTTTTATTGTTTTATTCAACCTCCTCAAAAAAGCTTTTAAAAATATGTAAACTAGCGCTTTTTCATAGAATTTAGAGTATCTTTTCCAACAATAGCCTGTATCTTAAAATTGAAATTGTTACCTGAGAACATACTGAGAGAAAAAAAATAAAATTTGAGATGCTAAATATTGAAAAAGTTTTGCCCAATATAGCTTGAATTTTTATAGATGAGATCATTAGTTTTGAAGGAGTTATTCGCCACAAAGTAACCAGTCAAGCGGGCAGGATGCCTTCTTTTACGGTATCTAACAGATCTTAAAAGCATATATGCTCTATGGGGTTATATTCGCAAGCTCATAGCCAGGGGGAGGGCTTTGAGAGCTTCAGCCTCTGCCCCTTAAAGTTTTTCTCGTGTGGCAACTCCTCGCGATACATAGACAACTGAGGAGACCAATACTTTCGATGCACCTATCCTCTGGCACTCACTTTTTCCACAAAGTTACATTTCATTATGCCTACCATCGATTCTAGACACAGAAACAAATATGTAATTCAATCTCCTTCGCAATATGACAAAATTTAGCGAGACATGCATGTACAGATTTAGTTCATGAAAATCGGAAATGAAATTACAGAATGTAATAGCAATAATATCCTTTTAGAGAGTTAAAGAGTATGGTGCATGATTATACTGACTCACTGAAGTCTAGACCGGCAGTGCAGTGGCTCAAAAAATAACGGAAAGCTCATTGGCGTTTATTAGTCCTTTATATTCACTACCCAGAAGACAGCACTTTTACCTGTAGGAATCTACATGGGGGATACAACAAATGACAATGGAAATCACATATATCCATGCCCTGGGAAGGAATCGGATGGACAACCTATCTCTCTCGAACCCACGACCTTTATTTTGGGTGGTGAGGACTATACCCCACCACCACCGAGGTCGACAATGTTGGGGATATGAAAACTGCCGGAAAAGCCCTATAGGGATGATGTGGACTGATATCAAAGTCTAAGATCCAAGTTTTGCTTCAAAATAGGATGATACTAACCATCAATTCATGATGTGTCATGGATTGATTGTAATTCATGGTCAATCACATCGTATGATGTTAACACTGGTGCCCAATATGTTATAATAATTCAAAACAATCAGGCGGATTGCGGCAGCTAACGCCGATGGAATCTAATTCATGATTATAATGGCCGTTTCATGAGTAACAAACTATGATTTTAACTTTCAGCATTTTGTGTACAACGCATGAGGGCTCAGGGGAGCCCTTCGAGGATACGACACTCCGGGGCCGGGAATCAAGGCAGTGGCTTATACGCCCAGACACCCGGGGAGGGGGAGGAAAGGAAGGGAAAAGGAAAGGGGCGCCGCCGCGATAGGAGCCCGTCGACGCCTCTGGGATAGGAAAGGTTCGGAAGGGACGGGACGAGGGAAAGACACCTCAACGCTATAGAAGCGAAGAGGGCCCTACTATAAGCGAAACCAGGCAAAGGCATTAATGTGTCAGCGATTTTAGTGGGTTTTCCTATGAGGAAGAAAAATCCATCGATCAAATCGCTAGATGATGTTTTTTGTGCAAAATTAAAAAAAATGTTTTCTATGGTTTTACGTGGGATGGTATGCGTGGGAATTGACGGCAAGGTGCTATTGTAGGTAACCCGCACGACACAATAGCTCTCCCGGGAGCAAATTTCTGGCTACTTGCCTGCTGGTATTCGGCATCCCTTCCATTTCATTTCCGAGAAAATAGCCGTAAAGAATCCCACCCACACGATTTTTCACTCGACCAAGCGCACATTTCTCGTGCAAGATTCACTCCAACCTCACATTACAACCGATTCTCTGACCACCTATGCTTTTCTAAATATTTCTATGCTAAGGTCACTGCAGCATTTTTTTATTATCTACATATATGTGTGAAAATACGCATGAGTATCTATTTTTCTGTGTCTTGTGCCAACTGGGTGGATGACTCTTCTTTTTGGGGGCATTAGAGGGGTAAGAAAATAGGTGGTAATGAGGAATTAAAACCTCGCGGAGAAACTTAAAAATGGTACCAAAGCCATTAGTCCACTCCTTGTAACATTCAGAAAGCTATTAATTCCCTTAAATTGTGAATAGTGATGCAACACGCTCTAATGTAAACATTTTAAGAATAATTTATTATCTTTGCCTCCACTTTTGGGACTTTTGTAATATTCATGGTTAGGTTGTATCGTGAACACGGAAAAAGGATATAGAATCCGGCGCAGAAATATTTAATCCGTGAACTAAATAAAATGCAAAGTGAAGCGGCGGTATCCGTCAAAATATACGGGTGAACTGAAGGGCGTTATACAAATTATAAGCGAAATAGGCTGTGTACCGCTATAGATTCGGATGTGACGTGTAGTGCATTCATAATATACAAATTATTTGGTTTTAGAAAGCCCAGTTTTGACGAATGTTAATGGTAGATTTTAACCTCGTTTGAAAAAGCCCAGATTGGTGCCCATGCGATGCCACTCCATGTGACGTCACAGGGGCCTAGATGCTATTGGAGTAGTCAGGAGTTTTAAACCGTCTGAGATTACCAATGCATGCAAGAAGCATAGAGTTCAGGGAAACATCTCTTAAAAATCACCTATTAAAATTGCCTATGGTTGGTAAGTTTTCTTCGTTTGATAGGGTAATAATCCTTATTTAAGCCAAGCGCTACCTGATAGCAGGGTACTCTGCTACCTGCAAGCAGCCTGCATCGTAGCGGCGCCCATAGCCTCGCACCAAGGTGGCCTCACACGTCGGCAGCCAGAACCAGAGTGACGTTACATGGGATTTTCTCAGCATTCATACTTAGCCGTCGCGTTTTCGCGCGCTTGAAATTTTTCACTTTTCATTTAAACGCGAAAAATAGATATCGTAATTTTAAAATCTAAAAGTATGAAATATTTACTCCAGGAGTAATAATCTTTCGATTTAGGCAATTAAAAAAATAGGAAATCACCCTATTCAGAACAGAGCGACACGGGAGACATCGTCTTACAATTACGCCATATTTCCAGGTACGAAAGAAAAGATGAAAGAAGGGAGACATATTCCCGGTTTGTAACCTATAGGATATCATTACCCCCGATCGATTCAGAGCTTTAGCATATGCTTGGTTAAACTGAGGTAGTCGAATCTTTCACAAAGTCCACCTAATTTTTCATATCCCTCTTAAAATCTTCTCGGGATCGCCACCGGGTGATGGAACTGCATAACTGCCGACGTTTCGATGTCCAACTCGGCCATCGTCCTCATGGCTCTGAGGGTCGAGTGAAATTTTTCCCTGATTGAATACAGCCACTCTTGTGGTCAGAAGACTGCTGACTGGCTGTCATCAGCGGCGCGCTTAGCCAGTTAAGCTAAACCTTGTCCGGTAGTGTCCGAAAAATATCCACAGGGAAGAATGACGCCTCGGTAGCTTAACTGGCTAAAGCACTCGACCGGAAGTCGGGGGATCCGGGTTCGAATCCCGGTCAAGGCGAATGATTTTTTTCTCTGTGGATCTTTCGTACGATTGTGCATTGCGGGTGACTCCCGTTAAAAGTTATCACCGCGGCTAGTCCCGGTACACTTTAAACCGTGTTTGCCGATGTTTTGGAAAACGAATTGGCTTCCATTTTCAAGCCTTTTTACTCAATGAATGTCCAATTTCACACTGAACCGAATCGACCGTTTTGCTAGTACAGCATGTAATAAGGCTCAGGTGTCGTCCGATTGGCTGATGATCTTTTTAAGTTCTTTATGTGATTCCTTTATGTTTTTTATGAGACTGATTACGGGTCTCCATCTATTGCTTAGATGAAAGCCAGAAGCACGATTGCAAATTTTGGAATGGAGGCGGATTTCGATGGCTTCCTTAATTATACGGTCCCAGTAGCGTTGTGTGTGGCAAAGAATTTTTGCATCTCCCCATTTAATGGCATTGTCTTCATTTATGCTGTGTTCCTCCACAGCTAACTTCTCTGGTTGCGCTAAGCTGAAATGCCTTCGGTGCTCTTTCAGCCTCGTCTCAATCGTTCGGCCTGTCTCCCCAACATATATTTTACCGCATTCACAAGGAATCTGATAAACCCCATGTGTCTTTAGGGCGCTAGCATCTTTTCCCCTCTTCAATCGGTGCCTTAATTTAGGTGGTAGTCGATTATTACTTAATCAATGTTATTAGGATATTTACTGAATACCTCAAGATAGCTTGTTATATTAAATGCCGGTGTTTTTTTTCCTCTTCCGATATTTTCCCAATGCCGTGCTTACACATTCTCCAAAATAGCATGTCATTGGCATTCAAAAGGGCGTTTGCGTAGGTTCAACTACTTACGTATCCTATTTTTGCCTGTCTCGTCTTCCATTATTTCCTTCAATATCACCTTGAAATTATTCATTAAGGAATGCCTTATCAAACACAAAACATTCCTATAAGTCAGTTCAACCTTCGCTTTTAATTTCCTTCTCAGCAAAAATAATTATCTCATTTGGTATTTGATGATGGCGCATCTAGATAATCTCATCCTTCATTGCCGCCTATCATCTTCCATTGGTGAAAGAGTAATTAATTAATCGCGACCTTAATTACGCCTCTCATTTATGAGGATCGCTTTATCTCATCACCGACAAAGGCTCTTAAAACGGAATCGGGGGTGATCAACCCAATCTGTCAACCCTTTGGAATCTCCGGCGAATTATTTCCATTAATTATTTTTCTCCTGGAGATTCTGCATGCCTGACATTCAGAAGACTTGAGACGTGTCAAAGATTTGAATGAATTGAATTCTAGAAAATGGCTGAGTCTCCGTTAGTTGTCATCGGTCCCTAGGACCAGTTTATTGAATCATTACTAATGTATTGGTGAATTCAATGGTGTACCACCTTTTTATTGATTTTCATTTTATCAAAAATATCCACGTACACCGGAATATTTCCTATTTAAATTGGTCCAATGACAGCAAATATGTAAAATGTAACGAGAATGAAATAAATTACTAAAAATTTCGCGGTCCACGTTTGTCAATATTAATGATTTCTTTGAAGTAAATTGCGTGATGACAGTAAAATGATACCTCATAATTTAAACTTCCAAACGGTTAAATCTAAAGCCATCTCCGTGTTGCCTGCTATCCCGATACTCAAAGACAATAAGATGAGATAACAATCGTTCATAGAAGATTAGCGAAACTTGGCTTCCAGTCATATCTAGAAAGAAATACGTCCAGAAAAATTTCTGCCAGCATCCACCACCTAAAAATTCATACTCAATAAAGGCTACACAATCATTTTCCCAGATGAGGTCTTCGGCATAGGAGAGGAAACGTCGGCCATTTTAAAGCCTTGACGGAGGTTACCTCCAAAATCCATTAAGATTGATGAGGAATCAAATACATGAAAATGCAGAAGACGGTGCGTAAAAATAAAGAGAATCGGAACAATAGGTAAGAATACGTACGAAAGTGATGCAATCGATTTTAATGGCCAACATAGATTTTGTCCTAGAGACATTGTTGGGTGATCTTAGATTATTGTTCGCGCTGATTCTGAACCTGTGCTTTGTGAAATCCAAGGATAAATTGGTGTTGGTTTTACTTATTTGAAACGAAAAATTCATTAAAGTTAGTGAGGCATAGATCAAAGAAAGACTTTGTATTGGGCCACAGATTAGGGAATTGCTGAATTATTTGAAATTTCAACAGCAATTGAGCTCAATGTAAAAAAGCGTGTGATACGCATTCAAAAATGTATTTGAACATTTTATAGGAAGTATCATGGCTGAAAAATTTCGTGATCAGGTGGCTAATCTAATTAAATCTTACCAAAGAATAGGCTGCAATATGAATTTAAAAATTCTTTTTCTCGACTTACACCTTTTTTTCCACTCAACCTCGGCGCTGTTAGTGATGAACGCAGTGAGCATTTCCACTAGGAAAACATGGAAAATGGCACCAATGGAAAAACACCCTTAGGAATGTATGGAGAAATAAAATTTATAATTGTTATGCTTTAAATCAATTTTAGGTTTATTATAAGGCGTAAAGAAGAAAGATTGTGAATGGAGAGAGAAGTGAGAATGGTGTTTGTGGACATATCTTGGGGAGATCGTCCAAACTATCGCCATGTTTTTGTTGTTGATGGTGTAAACATAAAGGCAACAGATGAAGTTAAGAGTTAATCCGTGAACTTAGTAACATACAAAGTAAAGCGGCGCGATTCATCAAAAACTGCTACGGGCGTGCAGAAAGCGTTATTCAGATGTTAAACGAATTAGGTTTAGAGCCGCTAGAAAGTCGGAGGCTACACAATAGGCTTAAATAGATTGAATTGCATTTATAATATCACACGATTACGGCAAAAGGTAATAACAACATTAGTAAAAAGCAAGGGAGGGATATACTGTGGAACTTAATGAATTATGCATTTAAAAAAAATCCTAAAAGTATTATCCATTATCATCTGATAAATTCAGGGACCGATTTGAAACAGGTTTCCACTTAATTCGCTTCCCTTTTTATCTCTGAATGTCATTATAAAACTACTAAGTTATCTACAGCAAAAAAGTTAAACGCACGCAACATCCTGATTCTCTCATCAGTCGATTTATATACCAAAGCCATCAATATAAACTAAAATCCCTGCAGGTATAGCAGAAAATAGTTATAATTTGTCAATGCCAGAAGTTCTAAAAGCTACTTTACTGCAATTTTGCTAATTAACTACACAAGCCTTTACTACGCTCATGTAAGAACTAGACACACTATCAAATATGACAATAACCGAGGATTGCAACCAATAAAAACATACCTGGAGATATTTTATGGGGTTATAGGTCATGGCATTTGTATGCCGCGACTGAAAAGCCAATCTTCCTCTGTAACGGATCCAAGGCAAACTAATGGTAAAACAAACTCATCTGAATCCCCACCGGTTTTAAGGTATTTAAAGGTTAAACGCTAATATTTGCTAAAACAACAACCGAAAGGCGTGCAAAAATATTACCTGCCCCTTTGGCAACGCAGATAGGAAGCCCTAAGATAACCTGGTGAAAGCGATTCCGTATTCTATTGATTCCAGTTTTGTTTACATCCTATCATCCGGGTTCAACATCAACTCCCAACTCAGAAATTATTTGCCTCGGTAAAATCTGATTTGCCAGAAGGTAAACGCTTTAAAGGTCCAGGTTCATTTAATCGTAATAGCGGATATATTACAGAGAAACTCCAATTAGTGGATTATCCTTATGCTCTATTACACGCTTAACTATGTTATGATTATTAATTTAACTACATATATAAATGAATGCATAAAAATTATACGCCAAATTCGTAGTACTGAGATTAAAACTACAATCAGCAAGTTAGTACTGTCAGTAAGATATTATATTTTCATATAATTGTCCTCTTTACGAATCAAATTTTACAATTGAAGGAATAGTAGGTCATACTACCAGGTATATATTTACATATGTGAGTGAATAAATTAAGTAAACAACAAATAATTGATGTTCAGCCTCAACTGATAACGATGGAAAAGTTTTCCACCGAAAGGTCGGCAGAAATGGAGAGCCTAACCTGGTCGAATGACCGATAAAATATATAGCAAAGAGAACGATGAATGTTAGAAAAGTCTGCATAGAGAACTGAGAAGCTGTGAAACGCATTGTACAGGAGAAATGAGTAATTACGTTGCGTGAAATCATTTATATTGATTGAATGGCATATTACGACGCGCAACTAAGGCGAGAAATATTGTCACGACAGTCTCTGACAGAATTAGAGGAAACACGAGCAAGTTCAAACCAATTCGTTAAGACACTTCAGAACAAGTCCACTCCGGAACAGATAACTTTACGAAAACTTTACGAAGTTGATTAAAGATAGGTCTGGAATGTATTTATGGAAATAAAATTCTTTTAATTAATCTTTAATGCAAACGGCAACGTTAATACAAAATCTATCGCACTAAAAATGTACCGCATTTATATGAAAGAAACACGTGACTTCCTTGTAAGGGAAAAACCATCCGATACTAAAATATCTGACGGGAGAGATTCGTTCCGTAGAAATACGCTGCACAAATATTCCAATTACAGTGGCTTTCCTGTTGATCCCCCATACAAAATCAATACTTTCTGTGGTCTAGTCTATAAACAAATTTTACGGGATTTGGAATAAAATGTGCCAGCACCCTCGAGTTCTATTAATAAATACGTTACTTACGCTAAAGAGTACTGAAAAGAAGCCATAATCTGCGACAACGTAATTATTTTCATCTTTACGCCTTGAAGCATTAGATTAAATCGTGGATTACAAATCTTGTTTGCTAAGTCCACTATTAAGGAAGGGAATTAATATCTCACTCGTAAGTCATTATGTTGTTAATATCACTCACGTACTATCGGTCTTTATTCAAGAATATTTACTTGTGAAAACTTTTTCCCTTAATTTTTATAGATTACATAGACCACTCTCAATAATTTCCTGTATTTTATATATATTAAAGATTAAACTGTCTTCCCTAAGAGATAACATTTTGCTAGTGAGAAATAGCTAACAGTAGATATGGGATATGGGTTAATAATGATAGAGATATTTTTATTAATAAAATACTTAATGCTATTTGTTCTGACGTTTATTACAGCTTTCTTGCATCGAAATTATATCAAATGTTTTATTTTGCACGATTACAATAAAAAATCGCTCAAGTTATCGCGTGGCGTCTGCCAGATTCCAAAAGCAACAAATTAAAATGTATTCCAGCAATGTGACTAAAATACATAATTATATTGGCAACTACTTCATAATCATAAATAAGGTAATAAATAATAAGATAAAAGGAAGGTAATTATGAAAATACGATGTGGGCAAAGAAATGGAGGAGGAGTTTTGAGCCTGAGTTTTAAAAGAATGGAGCTTTGCGCCTGGTAGACGCCGCCCGACCAACAGAGGGTAAAATCGAAACTTCGGAAGTTTCGATCCAGAAATATTCGATTTTACCGGTAAAGGAAAGAGAAATGATGTCTTGGAAATTTGGGAGACAGCAACAAACGAAAACCTTGTTAACACTTTGAGTGCCAGCCGCTAATTTTAAATCCCTACTGAAAAATCCAGCCATTTTTACTAAATTCGCAATTTTTTTTAACATTAGCATCAAAAATATATTAATATCGATGTGTATTTCAATAAAAATGAACTTTGCTCTTCTTTATGAATGAGTTGAATAACATTTATTGCTAAATTTCAAATATATATTTTAGCAATGAAAACCTACTGTTTTTTAAATAAAAGAAGTTGCAACAAATGATGTACCGCCATAAAATGCATAATATTTTTTATTACGCTCAATTTGAACTATTTAAGCCATGGAAATCATAAAAAAGCATTGTTCCAAGCATAGCATTGGATAAGAAGCAAGCATAGCAAGCATAGCATAGCATAGGATGACAAAAAGGGTCACTGCACCCTCAACGAACGGTTCTTTCCTCCACATAATTTTCACACAAAGCAGGCTGAGATAAGGGTGCCGGTAGCTATAGAGGACTTTTCGTCCTCAAGACATTAAAAGAACTCTTTTTCCATCAAGCAGTTGATTTTTGAAATAACAAAACCAATAAGCAGTAAACTGGAAAAGTACCACGGGCGAAATATTACGCCTTCTCGCAAACAAAGTCAATGAAATAGAAAGACGTAATATTACGCCCATGGCAATCTTCAGAAAGATTAACAGGACGTAATATTACGTCCATGGCACGCAAAGTGCTAAAGATATAACCTTCCTCAACCCATCCCCCTTATTACTCATCACCCTCCCAAATTCCTCACCCCCACAACACGAATGACAAACTTTGTTTTCCCCCCCTTCCCACCCAGAAATTACCAATCCCATATTTGAACCAACCCCAACCACCATCAACGACCATAGTATCAATAAACCTGTCCTCACCATATTTTTTTAAAATTTTCTGTTCGTGATAATGAATTAACAGCCGAAACCGGTCGAAAATTATTTTCAAATATATCGTGAAAGTAACAAAGTGTCTGTTATTGATAATAACGCCATCTTGATGATTGAAAAATTAAACTTTGTTTTTCCACAGAATATGTCACCAGAAAACATCAACTTCATAGCGCCATCATGAAATAAAATTTGAAACTATCTATGAACGTGGAAATTTAGTTAATTAATTAGAGCTCAGCTGAAAAATTTTCAAAAGTCGGCCAACCACCGCGACAGGATATAAAGGGTGGTGTTAGGATACCTGCCGTTAACCTGGCCGAGGATAACGAAATATTTTTTGTCAGGCCTCATAGTTCGACAAATCGTCTTATTTTTTTGCTCATAGAATCTTATCAAATATATTGGTGAGTTTAGCCAGCACTACCAAGTCAGTGGAATGACCAGAGTTTGTCAACCGTGTGTTAGGCCGTATATATTATTGGAAATGTAATGTGCTGATGCGTAATTGTTGTTCAGACGTTGCTTTTTATATAGTAGTACTTAAGAAATTCCGGGTTGGTTGGCACCTTTGCCTCGGATATTTTCGAATTATTTTCCGAAAAACTTAAGTACCTTTCTCTAAGTCAGTGGCGTAGCCAGGAATTTCGTTCGGGGGGGGGGGGGGTCCAAAACCAGGGGTGGAAAAAACGCGGTACCAAGTTAGAGGGTTTCAAACTAATTTTAACACTTTTCGTAATCGGAAAAAATTTAATTTTACAAAGAAATCATTTTGTCATGATATTTAGATTTTTTTCTTTTATGCAGAAAGCAATTGTGTACAAATATAACAGAGGGGGTCCGCCCCCCCCCTCCACTGCTCTAAGTACTGGTGTCCACAGCAATTAGCCAACGCAAAGGGAAACTCGGGAATTTGGAGGGTTTTAGTACTACTACCACTTAGCTGGAGTGGGAATAACAGCTAGGCGACCAGTATTTATTGTCTTTGGAAGGAGCATCCCCTTCGACGTGAATCTTGCTTTCAGTCCACAATTCCAAAATTGAAATTTCATTCAAGATTACCATGTGTAAATAAATTATTGTTTAATAATGCTAAAATTTGAGATGGTTGAGGAATAATGCTAAAAGATGAGAGTCTTCTCTTGTCACCAAAATGGTATTCAACTATGGCACTAGATTATATAGAACCGCACTACAGGCCAGTGGAGAAGGGTGTCTGGAAATGTTAGCGAGTGAAAATCAGTGCATTATCTGACCTGAGCTGCACACAAATTTCTTTAAAATAATTTTCATTACGCCATACATGGTCTACTTATTCAAGGTCGATGACAAGTTATGATCCCGTTACAGTATCATTCTAATGAGGTTTACCGCATTAAATTAATTTTCACAGAATATTTTGATTAAAGGTGGGTTTATAGAAGATTATTTATTGAGCTGAAGACAAATAGAGATAAAAATTGAAAAAGATTTACCAGATCTCTGGAGAATGGCGCATATCAAATGTAAGGAAAATAAAAACACAACATAAACTAAAAACGGGTTTTAGAATTTTCAATAAAACTTCCAAATTAATCGACGCATTCTAAGGCGGGAAAAACTCCATAGTGGACGACAATTGTATGAGACAGCTTGAACTCAGGAGCACAGAAATAAACGTTCTTTCGTGGACAGGAAATGAAAAACATCACTCTATTTCTAAACACATTCATGTTAACATTGAAGAGTAATTTACTCTGCGCTTATGACACCGCACCCACATCTTGACATTTTTCCGGAGTGTCGAAGGTCACGAGGGCAAAGAAAAAAAACGACTTGAAGTGAGGAGGGTCTAAGGTCATAAGGGTAAAGAAAAGAATCAACTTGAAGTGCGGAACGGTGATAGAGAAGAAAGCAAGCACGTCGGAGGCTGTGGAGCACATATTCCTGCGGCGACAGGCAAAGAGTGCAAGGGAAAAATCTCTTGATAAAAGAAAATGAGGGAAAAGTCCACCGGTACGTAACCAAACACTTGACGTCGGTCGCTGACAGTCGGATTTATTGGGAGGGAGAAAATAGGGAAATCCATTAAAGGAGGACAAGGATGTGTGAGTGAGAGGAACCCATGCAGACATATTCACGTCAGGGAGAGTGGACTGGGAGTTATGTGGAGGTGGAAAAAGGAAATATAAAAGGACCAGAGTGATGAGGGTTAAGGGAAACGGACGTGAGAGGACAGGATGCGAATAAAATACCAAGGAGAAAATACACTCGAGTTTCGGTTGGGGAACTTTTCGAACAACGAATGACGATGATAGGTTGGATTACTCGTGGATAGTGAAGTCGGGATATCGAGTAAAATTACAGGTAGCGATTAATTTTCGGGGGTCCTTTATTACATAATCCATCTTTACCAGTGGCGAATAGGTTTTTTGGGGGGGATGAAGTGGCTTAGGGTTGGGATAAGCAACGGGGGTTCCGGGAACAAGTTTTGAGAAATTACATGTCTGGAAATACATTATACATCATTTTGGCACTTAAACTGTCATAACAGTTTGTTGTCAATGGCCACTATTTTCTTGCTTGGATAAGAGTCTAAAAATTTCAAGTCTCTATAAACGCGGATTTAAATACATGGGGATGAGGTGCAAATTTTATTATTTTATATTTCCAAGAAAACGCAAAATAGTAACATTATATTATATGCTCTGTTCTGGCGTAGGATACAGGAAAAAAATTTTTCTCGGGTTTTCCACCAGGTGAGTACCTTGTAGGCCGATGTTTCTATGGCCGAGTCAGCCATTGAAACGTCGGCATACAATCAACTCACCCGGTGAAAAACCCGAGAAGAGTTTACCAGCACATACTTGTTCCACGGGGCAGTGTCTTTAGCAAGACGCATCGCTCGACTGTTCTAACGTGACGCATTACAATTCCTTAATTTCACAGTTTTATATCGAAATTTTAAAGACATGCAGAAGGGACACATGTCAACATTTAATTCCTTCCTGAATACAAAAATTAATCTAGGAATTTCCTTAGAGGCAAGGTTTCTATGCATAAGATACGGATTAATGTGGAAATATTTTACCTTACGATGCGTTTTAATACTTCCTTTCGCTACATCTGGTCCTAAAATCCAAGGAAACGACATACCTAATAATTTATAACTGAATGTTTGCTCACATAATTTTTCCAATGTTTAATTAGTTCTATCCTTCACCAATACATTTTTAGCGTAGGAAATAAAAACGCAATAGAAAACAGAACTGGATTTTACCATTTGCAATGAAATTTCTAAATACATCGACGCATTGGAGGCCGGGGGAGATTCTATAGCTGGCGACAATTGCGTGAGACCCCAGAAAAGCCACGATTCGAATGTCACCGCTAAGGTATAAATTCATGCGCACGAAAAATACTTCAGATTTCTTTGATATTTGAATTAACTCCCATTCACCCTGGCTCCAAGAAGAACATGGAAACATGCTGCTGAGAGTGAAACACCCGTGCTACGAGGAGAGCTAGTTCGCTCGTGATAATATTTTACTTTTCTGGAAATCTAGCACCGGGAACATAAATTCGAACGTCACCTACACTTGACATAGTACCTACCCCATGATCCTTCGCTCGAATGATTTTGTAATTGTAAAAAGCCACCAGCATAATTTGTTTTTCAATACCGCAAAGTCTCGTCAATGCTATGCACAGTTTCCCTCAATTTAGAAGTATGATGCAGAGAGGAAACTAGAGCGAACGAGCACTCATCATTTATCCCTTGTATTCTACTGCCGCTTATTTAAGAAGAAATTTTTTCTTCAAGCATTAGGCTCTCATTTGCGTTTTTACAGCATTTTTACCAGAAACTGAAATTTGCGGTCAATTGAAGTAATTACAGAGTAAAGATAAAAACTTTACCGCCGAAAAATACTAACAAAGACCGAATACTAATTGAAATCGCATTGAGCTCTCATTTAGTTTTTTCAGCACTTTTTACAAGCAACTTAAATTTGCGGTCAATTCAAGTAATTGATGAGTAAAGATTAAACAATTAAGACAAAAAATACAAACAATGACCGAACGCTATTTGAAATCGCAATAAGAAGTGTAATTCTTCACCCATCGGAGTTAGTTTATTCGTATCAGTAATACATATGGAAACATTTTACGATAGCATATAAAACAGTATAAGAGTATCACTCAATTTCTACTTAGTCGAGAAAAGAGCTGCGGAGTAAAGCTAAGTACTGAAATAACTCATGAAGACCATTAAACCTAGCAACGATACCAAATTAATGCATTGATAAAATTATTTATTGAATAAAAATAGCATTAAGATAGAACAGCGAAATATTATTAGCTCTTAAAGGAGTATGCAAATCTGTTCTTGCATTGTGACCATAGTACTTATTTGAAAAGGTGCAAGAAAATTAAGATAGAAGTAAAATAAGTCTATTTAAATTGAGGGATATACATTGTACATGTACATTGGCAACATGAACGCTACATGAAAATATTCCACGGTAATGTAGATGGAGGACGTACAGCTGGAAAATATAAATCAATACTATAAAACTGACAAAAATAAAGAAGAAAAGGCTTAATGTGAAACGAAATGGACGCGTGCATATACGGAATCTTCACATGAATGGAAAAATTGCTTTATGCTCCCACAGAGAAATATCTACTAGAGAATTAAATAAAATTTTCAACACCAGAACGCCGACTTTTCTCTAAGCTCAACCTATTACTCATATTCCATGACTGAAGGAAATAGCGCAATCCTTGGGATTCAGTTGCGGCAAATAGGTAGAATTCTTGGGAATATAAGATGCCCTTTGTACGCATATACGTTGGGTAACACACAACAACAGAAGCATACATTCATGAGCTTTGCAGTAGGAAATGAAATTCAATACACCCTTCCCAACCTAAATCTCCTTTCTGATGGAAGCTAAAAGGTCGGACGAGGAACTATCCCATCGGATGCGGATGTAATTGAAAACGCAGGCAATTCCTAGGGAATTCTCTTGACATAATTCAATAAAACACTCAAAAAAAGAAGATCCCTCGTTTTTTTTAGGCTTCGGAGAAAGGAGAGGTGAAGAATATTGGAGAGACGAATTGGGGAATGGTTAACATGGGGAAAACTTCCTGAGTGTATAGGGGTGCGCAGATCCTAATGAAAATGATTGCGCAAAGGTAGTAACAACAGCAAATTACTTAGGAGTTATATTGAATAAAGCAGAAGCAGTAACCAAAAGATCAACAAAAGTTGTACGATGGGAAGAAATATAATAAACCTATGAATTCTATTTTGCGGGATCAAAGATTGAATGCCTCTATCGCAGTCTCTCTTTTATCTAAGAAAAAAAATGTATATTACACCAATTACGACGATGTGTTACTCATTTAATTTCGAATGTGAAAATTATTTTGCATAAAAAACATAATTTTACTTCCTAATGTTTTGAAATTGTACCTACGGGAATAAGCAATCTACAAGACACAAGGATCTACATATAAAGTTCCACAAGAAAGGTTTTGACAATGGGAATGAATTAAGACGCCTTGTCAGTCCCGCTTCATAAGCACTTTTAACTTGTGCCATCATCTCGAAAATTTCTGAGAAAAATAAGAAGACGCTTGCTAGTATTTGCCGGGATTTGGATTTGAAAATTTTTATCCCTGTTTCGTCCAGGTTACATAACAAATATATTTTTGACCTAGGAAATCTTTGACAAGGTATTTCTCGGTGCACCTTGAAATTTCCAAGATGAAAATATCTCGGAAAATATACGCCTTGAGGTAGTAATACGACCTCATATCTATTTTTTCCTCATTTCAAAGTCATGTATTTATTCGGGTAAACTTTAACCAATAACTTTAAATATGTAGTAATTTGGGTAAAATTGTAACCAATCTATGCTACGAACCGACCGAATTGTCGACTTGTAACTTTACTATAGTAATAATAATAATAATAGAGAAAAATCTAAAGCACGTCTCAGAAACACGACGTGCATTGTATCGCTCTGCGTGTAAAAGGTGGGCGTTAAAAATTGCTTGCTTATTTTCTTCCCCCAGGGTGAAATGAGAAAAAAGTCAACGGCTGAGGGAGAAAGGTTGGCCAACTGCTTCCAAGATAACCCTGGAAACAACGTCCGAGGAAAATGGGGAGGAGCGTGAAGGACCCTTTCCCACCCCAACGGAAGGACTCGAAAGAGAGTAGGCGTTCGATGCAGACACCCTTTTCAAGTTTAGTCACAGTTGAGGCGTCCGAGGGTTGAAGTGTCGTTTATTTTATGGGATGCCATGATGAAAACGAAAGCCATCTGACCGTGACGGAACGGTAGACGGACATTGGTTTTCGAGGAAAAAATAGACCGCAAAGAAGATTGAAGGATGTCCGAGGACAACAATAACTTTAGCCTTGTCGAAAAAATAAAGCTTTAGCCATAGCATGATGGAAGACGAAGAAGCTAAAATTCATGCTTAGCATGCTTTAAAATTAGCTTTTTGCTGTATAGTCATCTATAGGTTTTGTCAGTACTCAAAGTAAACATAATTACTATACCGGACGTATTGTTTCATTTTTCGTGAAGTATTACTTGTTAAAAACTTACGCCATCGTCCTGAAATTTATATTTTACCTAAAGTAGGAATTTGTAACATAAATTATATCAATGGTTAAAAAAACACATTAAAGATAGTTCTGAGGATTAATTTCAAAATATGTCACACGGGCGATTATTCGACGGGTCTTCTTTACTAGAATTTTGGCACACCTTTTTTTTTGCGATGAATTGAATTTTTTTATTAAAGGTAACTAAGCTAAAACAGTTCATAGTAACACATAAAGAAACAAATTCAAGTCATTGCACAAAAAATTCAGGTCAAATTCCAGTCTTTTCTTTTAATTTAATTTACAGCTGAATTCTTTTTATTTTTCAATTAATGATTTAAAAAACCATTGTTACAACCATATGCATCAAAATTATGTACTCATTATCATTCACAGCCCTGATGAAGATTATAAATATACCGGATCGTTGGCAACAATTTGCATTTAAAACTCTTCAAGACTGTTGGGTACTCCTAGACACTGAGTCAACATTAAACGTATAGGCAAAGAGAAAAAAACTCAATTTATAAAGATTTCAATATGAAAGCTATGGTTTTTATAAGCAATACGGCATTAAAAAGGGATGATTGAGCGGGATCGATGCGTTCATTTCAAATGTATGAGGGTAGTTCAGTAATGTTGATGCATGTGTCTTTATGACCAATATCACTTTTGTATATGATTGGTTTATTTTCTGTTTTTGAGTTCATTTGTTGTTTGTTTTGTTTATTTGTGAGCATGTTTGTTTTTATTTTGATTTCTTTTATTTCTTTGTTTGAGACGATGCTATGATGATAAAAGATAAATAATGAATTGTTAAGGAGAGAGCCATCTTGAAGTGGATGTAATATAGGATTGAGAATAAAACAGAGTGTCAAGTGATATTTACATTGCATTTAATCGCTGTGATACGTTAATGTTCACCACGGTTTCTTTCTCTGTACACAAATATCCAATAACAGCACGCTCTTTTTTAACATGAGTCGTATGTAGACGCTATTTTGACGCTGTACTACGGTTCTGCTATCAGCTAGAACGGTGTCAAACTTCATCAGCGCATAGAACAAACATCAATTGTGAATTAAATTAAAAAGAACTTTGTGCTTTCACATTAATATTTATTCACGACCATGGTTTCAACGTTAGAAGTCATCATCAGGTTCACCTAATCATCAGGTTCACAATAATGAATCGCTTTCACCAAGGCACGCCTCAAACAATCAATTTTATCAATTGTGAAGTAACGACAAGGACATTGATCTATGTATATCAATGGCTTTTTAAAAAAATGTGGGGCATTGCTTATTGAACGACCCTCGTATATAATATCACTAGCAAGTACAACTCAACCTGACTAGAACTATAGCACCTAATCCGAAGGTTGGATTGGATGAATGAGAGTAGAGCTCACCATGAATTAAGGTACTCTAGAAAATTCTGTCCGTTCGGGGAAGGAGGGGCGATTCCATCCCATGGGCCACCGTGAAACCAATCTTCTATATGATTTCTACTGCATAGATACCTTTTTCTCAACTTATACGCAACCAAACTCTACAAATGAGGTATCAAAATGCACAGAATTTATCAGAGAACATGCGACGGCATATCTTACATCCTAAATAATCCTATTGTTTCCTAAAATTGGTTTTTAAATAATAAAAAAAAACAAAGAAAAAAAAACCGGTAAATATTCCTGACGTTAACGGTGCACAAACTGATACATTAGTTCATTTGCAACAATATATCGCATTCTTTAAATTACTTTTATCAAAACGCGGCTGATTCCACATTCAAGTCTCTTGTTGATACCTACGTAAGTATGAGTCATCATGTGCGTTTAACAGAGGATAGTGTAATTACTTCCAATTTTGTGTTTAAAGAGGTCCTCTGACCTCAATTTGTACATGAACATTCCAATTAAATTTGTACATAAGACCCTGCCTTTTTTCTACATTTTAAAATTAGAAACGCGCCTATCCCTCTGTGGACCTGCATTGAAAAGAGCGGGGAAGCCCGCTGGGAGCGGGCGCAGCACGCTCGTTTTTATAAAATTTTATACATTTTTATCCGGATTGGAACGTAGAAAAAATTTCATGTGGATCCAGTTATTCTTTTGATAATCACTAAAATTACTCTTTAGCTGTCTTTATTAACGTAAATGAGGAAACGCAAAATGAGGCAAAGGGAATTCAGCACTGTGACTAACGCTATTCTGGGATCTCAATTAGCCAAGATGCTACCATTTAAACCCTCTCGCGTAATCTGAACAGAACAGGATAATCGTCGAAAGAAACGATATCCGGTGGATCGCAAACAAATTTCTCTAGCAAGCGAATCCTTAATCAGGATTTTACACCTCCTTTAATGTGTAAAAACGATTGAAATGTTTCCAAAGTCATGTTGCGACCGCAATTTACCGTAAAACTCGCTAATAACTCGGACCCTCGTTCAATTTTGTGGTAAACGGGATTTCGTAATATCCATAATATACACCACAGGATTGGCGGCTTATATTCCGAAAAATTGTCTCCATTCAAGCAACAGGTCCGTAGCGATAATTCCCCAAGTAACCAAAGAATAGTTCGTAGCGGCGGCAATTTCGCTTCATCCGAACTCGTTACATACGGGGAAATTAAAACTGGCGATCTTAGGAAAGTCCGAAACACCGGGAACTCACATTGTTTATTAACGAATTATAATATATGAGAAAAATAAATGCTTCTGAAGTAACTTTTAAGTACTAACAATCAAATAAATATGTAATCATCGATTCAAAATTATATTCCATGAAGTAAATTTTATTTATAATTACACCGTGAGTCAATTGCATAGATTTCATAGGCGACATTTGCGTCAATATTTAACTGGGGCCGCATAGATACCATGATTGCAAAGAGTCACCTCGAAAAAAATTTCCAAGCACTTGAAAAGATTTTTGAACGTAAAAAATTTTTACAGGAATATTTTTACGGTACACAGCAACCAATGGCTAGTTAATACTTTTAAAGAGGCTAGTCGGATTCAGTGCAACCCATCAAGCCTAGTTCGAATGATATCAAATTACATATTTTTACCTAACAAGATATCATATATGAGGATTGAAAAAGGCATGTTATTCACGAAGTGGAGAGTGTTGGTTTGATAGGAAGAATATTGAGATACTGGCCGAAGAGTCTCGGATACAAATTTGGCCATTGGAAACTCCCACTTAAAATCATCGAAGCGCGAGATGGATAAGGGAGGTAACTGGCCTTCCTACGCTGAAAAAGTGATTTTTATGCCCGCATGGTTAAGAATACGGTGAGTTCTACCCTTCCACATAAAAAAAAAAACGTTTGGGTTAAATACTTCACTAATAGATAAAGCATTATTGCTAGCTTTGTCGCAGCCACAAGAAAAGCTCTAAATCCTATTCGAAATAAGCATCTGTTCAACTGATTCAACGAGCAGTTTCCTATCGCTGGATTTACGCATGGCTATTTTTCGGCCACGGTCCATCCCAATGAATGGTATGTAATTCCAGTGGACTCTGTAACCGTTTATGCGAAGTAGATTAATTCGTCTAACCAACCGAGAACTATAACTGCATTGGTAAATGGTAATTGGGCCGTTTCCAATTCAGGGATTCACAAATCAACTTCCAAAATCGCCCATCTCATTAGGTTAGATCTAAACACCTAACTGCCCAGCCCATATCTCTCTCGTCATGATAGGAATAAATAAACCACATAATTCGCCTATTTGGGCGAAATATCATGCATAACCAAGCAGAAAATACGCTGGTTCTCGGGAAAACACATTTCGCTGTAACATACAACTCTAATCACTGCTATGATGGCAATAAATGCTACTAAAGTATATACTATTTTAAGTGCTATTCCATCAGCCCAATAATTAATTATGAGTTTAAAATATATACCATTAAAACAATTCTATTGGTAATATGTACCGTAGGCCATTTATATAAATTCCATAGGCGTCATTTAAGTATATCTTCAATTACAGCCAGATAAATACTATGGCTAAAGTTTGGTCATACGGTAAAAACGAAAAGTTTTCGACTGGTGAAAGTAGTTTTGAGCATTAAAGGTTTTTCACGAATATTTTTATGGAACACAGCAACCAATGCCTAAAGTTCCTCATGATATGAAGTAAATACAGGTTTGGCAAAACTTGATGATTTGGAAAATCGCGGTATGGCTAAGGTATTATGTGATACGTAAAACGTAAAAATGCAGTAAAATTGATGTGAAATTCTGCCATTTAAAAATATTCTCCATCGAGTGAACCTAAGAAAATCATCTGTTATTTCCTTCTTTAATTGTGCATTAAAATCAGTGGGCACGGAAATAAAAAGAATATAAGAACGGCTGAAGTCCTTAACTTAATGCTAACTGAGAGTAATAAATTGTATCGTTCTTCATTCCAGCCTGCTAAGATTCTGAGAATTGGAGACCCAGTAGCCATCAAGAAACAGCGCCATCATTGCAAGAATATGACACTGAAGTCAATATTAATTTGATAATATGTAGATCAAATAAATTCTCTGCAATGGAAGCGTATTTATATTGAAAACTCTTCATCATAGTCGCTAAAATGTTTATAAGTAACTGGAGATAATGGGGATATTTTCAATACATTTTGCACTTAATGATTTAATTCCTTTCAGTTCGTTTTTAGTGCTTTAATATTATAAGCCCCAAGATTTCGAGATCACTGACAATGAGAGTTGACTAGAGATTTTACGGGCGTCACATTCTTCGCTGATTGCAATAATGACACAACATTTATCAATATTTTCTTTTCAAAACTTATCATCGGGAAAGGCAATATATTTATTTTTGTGTCTAGAATTAATATAAAACTAATAATTAAATAACAGGCAAAAATAAAATTCAATAAACGAGAAAAATATGAACAAACGTTCTTTGCGAAAACAAGTGTTTTATTCGACGCTTTAAAACAACCACCTGAAATAACGGGTTTTTCCATCACTATGATCAATATAGTGATATGCTATTATGTAATATTATAATAGCACGTACTACGGAGGCACATGAATTGTTCTATCGTCAATTTATTTGAAGGCCGCGTTGTTATACCAATGTAAATGATACCTTTGACATTTGCATATCTGGCCCACTCGAATTAAATGCTAAATAATCGTATTAAATCAGCCAAATGAGAAGAGCTAGATTCAATTATTCAGAAAACGAAATCATCGGATTTCATGTATCAAGGGAGGAAACGAATGGAAGCAATGCCAGAATGTTTACTATTACCATTAGGCGGAATGGAATTAAGACCTTAAAGGAGATTACACGAATCAAACCACGGAAAAGATTATTTGAAAGGCGAGAATTCGTCAGTTGTTGTAAAATGAGGATCTTCTCAAGAGAAACGGAATACTTGGCAAATGGGAAAGCACGACGGAGTATGCGATTAAGACATTGTTATTGTAAAGAAAAAGGTTTCGTCGAAAATTCCATTTCCGTTTTGATTATTATTCGGCCTTTCTAAATTTTCAAAGGTCATGATTGTATTCTATACTATGAGTGGTAAAATTCCGGCCCTATTAAGGAGTATGCTCCAATTAAATCAGGAAAAGGGAAATTAATAATTAATTAAGCCAAATGTGACTATATGAGAGCGTTTTTATGCTTGAAAAAGAAGCCTCTGAGATTGAAAATGAATAAGCACACCAAAATATTGTATTTAACTGATGCTAGGCTTTATTTTAAGGAATTATCCCTTTCACAACATGCGTTGCTTCTAAGCAACGTCAAATTTGAAGGACCTTGGTAATACAAATAGGTGTCTTTTCAGTCGTAATGGTAGAAATTCTGAACCACGAGTTATTTTTTGTGGTAAACTTGAGAAATAAAATATGTATTGGCCATGGCATCTATGTTTTAGAAAATAATTTACACATTATTAAAAACAAAATCTTAAAATCTGATTTTTTTCTACTGAAAAACAGGTTTACAATAGGTGTACCACGGAGTAATAAACATTAACCGGTGAACAAGCGGATGTTAACGGAGTCAGCCGCTGGTGCCCTTAATAAGTAAAATTTACGCCGAAGAAAAATCATTTGCAATGACCGGGAAGTGAACTCGGATCTCCCAAAGTCGTAGAATACCGGCTCAAATTTGAGAGATCTGGGTTCGAATCCAGAACAAGTCAATTAGTTATTCCAAATCAAGGCAATTGGGTGGTTTCCTATTTTTTTTATTGCCTAAATCGAAAGATTATTACTCCTGAAGTACATATTTCACGATTAAGATTTTTAAATGACGATATCTACTTTTCGCGATTAAATGAAAAGTGAAAACTTTCAAGCGCGCGAAAACGCGAGGGCTATGTGTGACTGCTGGGAAAAGCCCGTGTGATGTGTGGCTGCTGCTGTGTGAGGCCACCTGGGTGAGAGGCTACGAACGCCGCACAGTGGGCGGAAATCGAAAAAAGTGTGACAAAACCCTAAATTTTCACTATTTTTTTGGTAAACAAAAATGGTACAGTCCGATAGAATAATGTCCAAGGATTAAAGAACTATGGCTATTTTAATATTTGGTTCACCCATTAAATCATTAGAATCCGTTAAAGACGAGAAAAAATTATAAAAAGTGTCAATTCTGAATTTCCGCAAAAATCGAGTATTTACTTTCACTACTGAGCCGTTAATATGGTTTTCCATAAATTTCAACGCATATTTTGTAAAAGAGCAAATCTTTCCTAAGAGTTACACGGGATAGTTTATTTATTGTTATCAATTTTTCATATAATAATTAAACATTCAAAAGTGCATTGTTTTTGGACTATTTTTGACATAAAGTGGAAAAAAACTTTATGAGGGCGACGAGACTCGATCTTAAAATTCATATGGAAATAAAGACCTGAATTTTGGCTATATGATCCTAAAGAAAAATCTTGCTCCAACTTGCTACCTTGCTTTTAAAGATGGGTTATGTATAAAAAGTCAACGCTGCCGCCCGGCCCGGCCGCGGATTACCCTGATTTGGTTTTTGCTCCAGTTTAAAGCAAATAATGGTTCCACCACTATTATTTTTACCCCAACTGTTAGGAAAGATGTGAAATCTAAAAGTAAAGGCAATATTTTGTCCAAAAAAATTTCGTACTCTCTTGTTGCACATAGAAAGTAGAAAATTCGCCGCTGCCGCCGCGCCGGTCACCCATGAGCCCGATGAGGACGTGTGACCATACGTCGGTAGAGTGCTTTGTTCCCCGTACTTATTTTCACGTCTATATACACAGGGAATTTCCCGCACTTTAGGTCCCTTCAAACTAGAAATCCCTCCGACCTTGAGGAGAGGGAAAGAATCGAAGCAGGTGCGGTCAGTGCACACGACTGACAGACTGCAGTTGTTCCTTGGGGCGGTAATCCGCTTCCACTACTAGTAGTTATCTAAGTAACACCTCTTGACTACTCCAGCTTATTGTTCCTTCAAAATGTGGGGCTCTTGAATTTGGTGTTTGGGGCTAGGTTGTTTCTTTGAAACTCGCCGCTATTTGTTTTACCACCGCAGCGCACGTGCATCGGTTAATGCCCTCCAAAAGATCGCTTCTCTGGAACACGCTAGTGAACGAGCTAGCTGGCGATTTACCGGGCGGTTTTCCCAAAAATTCACACGTTCTATTGGCTTAGATAATGTCTTGCTTCCTCATTTTTACAAATACGGTCAGTCTAACTTAGCTGGTGAGTGTTGAAACATCGACGTCTTTTAGCCACAGAGACTACTGACAGAGGAGTTCTCCTAGGTGAGCCCATCGATTGGTTACCGGTTGTCGAACTTACTGTAATACAGAGAGGTCGTACACGACGGAGGGAATACATTAATCAGTCACAGGTATGATTAACACCACTAGTTGTAGAAATATTTTATGTCGATAAGGCAACGTTAGAAAATGTAGCAATTTTTTGTGGCTTGTAGATTTAGAAGCTTTTATCTCCGACAGGGGAGAAAATGAAGAGGAGGAAAGTCACTCGAAAAGAACTGCACGATGCTATGTGCCAAGGAATGGTGTAGACGGTAGAGTCGAAAAAACTATTGGCATTCAAATTTCTATTAAAAAATTTAGCATTGGGGGAGATGCAGAGATAAAGGATTTTTTTGGGAAATTAGCGACTTCTAATTGATGAAGATCGTTTCCGCGAGTATTGCTCTTCCACTGCCCCCCTTTATGTGGAGCACTATGAATGGTATTATATACCCCCAACTGTGCATAAGATTCTAATACATGGAGCGTGTCTTGTAAACGCAGCAGTGCTACCCATTGGACTATTGTCGGAGAAGGCCCTTGAATCGAGGCACAAGGATATTAGAAGGTTCAAAGAGCAGCACTCCAGAAAATTTTCCAGTGCAAAATTTTATTTTTCGAAGACTTCTTCTATTTTCGGACGCAATAGTATCATCATCAATCGATTTGAAACACGGAAATGTGAAGGTACCTAAAGAAGCTAGGAACCTCCTTCTGATTGACGAGAACGCAGAGTCAGATGGAGACGAGATTGATTCAGGTGACGAAGACCTATAACTTTATTTACTCAGGTATGCATTATTTCCATTTCATTAGTCATTAATTTCAGAAACAGAAATATGGTTTTAACTTCTAATGAAAATAATCGAAAAATACTTGCATTAATTTCCGTAGAATACATTGGTAAAATCCATATCCTTAATATGATATAGATACCACGCATCTATACATTCTATAATGTATCGATACATCACGGTAAAGTTGTTTAAGGTTATGTATCAAAGTTTCTAAGTCAGTTATAGTACTTGTATGAATATAATAAGCATCTAACATGCAGCGCTTTTAATATTAAAATTAGGGAATTTTTACTTTTTCCGCCATTTTATTTTAGAGAAGCCCCTGATTGTTCTAGAGCAAAAATAACATTAGAATCAGATTAAGGAGGTAAAAATAATTATAAATCGAAAAAATCGTGGATCTACGTTGAATAATAACGGAGATATTAGTTTTGTCAAGCTTTTTTCGATTTCCGCCCACTGTGCGCCGTTACGATGCAGGCTGCTTGCTGCCGAGGTGTGAGGTGATCTTGGGGCGAGGCTTTGAGCGCTGATACGATGCAGGCTGCTAGCAGGTAGCATAATACCCTGCTAGCAGGTAGGGCTTGGCTTAAATAAGGATTATTAATACCCTATCAAGCAAAGGAAACTTTCCGACCTTAGGCAATTTTAATAGGTGAGTATGAAGACATGTTTCCATGAGCTCTGTGCCTCATGCATGCATTGGTATTCTCAGACGATGTAAAACTCCTATCTACCCGTATAGCATCTAGGTCCCTGTGACGTCACGTGGAGTGGTATCGCATTGTCGCCAATCTGGTCTTTTTCGAATGAGGTTAAAATTTACCATTAACATTCGTCTAAACTGGGATTTCTAAAACAAAATAACTTTTATATTATGAATATGCTAATGGTGGGTAAGGAATCGCAATCAATGCCTTTCGTTTTCTTTGATTAAGGAAACTACCCTTTTAGAACGCTATCACCTACTTGCTACGTTTTCTGGCTGTTAGGCTGCTTCAAAAAACCTTCAATACAATTCTTCCTGGCGTCAAAACTTTTTTACAACACATTTCATTCGTGGATGTTTTCCTTTGATATTCATCATCTCCATGAGTCAATTATCTAAAGACTAATTTAACGCAGCTCTCCACTCCACTCGCCTGTCAGCTAACCTTTTAATATTTATGCATTTATTCGCCATCCATCATTATTTCAAATCCAAGTCAACCCGTCCCTTGTAACTCATTCTGAGGCTACTTTAGCCTGTCTTCTCACCCACACGTCCGTCCAAAATTATCATCATATACATTCAGCTAAAAAAACATAAATCTTAGGTTTAACTCAACAAATCCATTTGTACTATAAATAAAAAACTATTTTATTTTTTAAATACTTTTAATGTCTTGAATATTTTTAATGTTGATATTTTATTAGTTTGCGTATTATATTAATCAATTAATGATGAGTCAGATGCTTTCATAGGACATTTGCTTCAAAACTTTTGTCCCAAGAACTGTCTCTTGTTAAATATGAACAGCTCTTTTCAGCAATTGTAGATCAGATATAACATTTGCTACGAGTTTCCTCATATCATCATGTACCCGCGTATGATTTCATTTAAAACTCCTGTCGCGGACTTCTACGCACGGTCGGATTAACCATACCACCTTATTTAAGCTTAGTTTTATTGTATCCTTGCCTCCCTCTCCTTAATTTTGAGAACTTTGGACAATTGAAAGCATATTCTTTGAAAATAAATAATATCTTTAAATTCCACCAAAGAACACAGTCAAGACTCCCTCTAAATTGGCCCAATTGCAAGGGTAATTATACCAGGGACGCACATTATGCACATTGATAATAGTTCCCAATCAAAGCAGACTATACGCATTTATATATATTTATCATGAACATGATTCATTATACTTGGCCACCATGGGTTTGTTCGCAAAATAATTATTATAGTCGATTGTTATAGAGTTGGGAAATAAAGATACCCGTATTTCTACCTGCCGCATATTTCTTCAGCGATCCGTGACGTAAAATATACGGCCTTGATACATCCACAGATACGTTGATGACGTTACGAGTAACTACTCAGCGAGTCTCCGCTTCTCGAATACCTCTCAGCGTTGTGTATGGCCCTTTTGTGGTGAGTTGCTCTTCATACTGTTGTGAGCGAATCCTTTCTCCAATGGTAGGTTCTCCCCGAACGAGTAATAAACCAAAATTCTATTTACGTCTCTAACTTGTGAATTTTTTTGAAAAAACGTTTATGATCTTACGAGCGAACGAGGTCAACTTTATCCGGAGAGATATCGTAGAAAAGAATATTAAATTACGCACAAAAATATATAACTGTCTACTTAATTTTAGTATCACAAAATCTACTATACCTTGTGCGAAAATTCCAGATAAAAAAATCATTTGCCTCGACCAGGATTCGAACCCTCAAAACTCCGGTCGAATTCCGGCAGAAAGTTAAGGTACGCAGGTGTCAATCTCTTCTAAGAAAATTTTGGGGGATCCGGCTTTGATGCCCGGCCAAGACGAATGATTTTTTTCTCTGCAGAATTTTAGGGGAACATGCATGAAATTTGTTCATCATGCTAGTTAGTCTCATTGAATAGAAAGTTTTCTCACGAGTCCAAATATATAAGCCAAAACTCTCCTAGTACTCCACAAGCGTCAATAAATACTAATTATAAATGCTCGAATATCGCTTGAAGTCACGTGACCTGAAACGCCTTCTGCCGTCATCGCGCGGTACACCATTCACTTCGCTAAAAAGAATTGAGTTGTAGAGCCATGAATGCAAAGATATCGAAGTAAAAATCTTCGCCGAGCTTTGTAGTAGTTCCTAAAAGGAAAAATTGACCGGATAGGGATTTAAGAAAGCAAAATACCTCAGTTTACTTTTAGTCGACTTCCTTATGGCGTTGATTTTCTGAAAAATGATTGCTTCGTCACTAGCGCGATGCGGGAGTAAAATAAGGCAGGTAAATAATTATGCGATTAATGAAAGTTGTTTTAAATGATGTGGGTGTCCAACGTAGATCACAATCTGCAACGAACTTATTTTAATTTAATCATTCCAAATCTCCCCAAACAATCCCCTTTATTTGTTTCAACAACGCCTTGGCAACCAAAAATACTCAGTCAGCATTTTGTCGTTAAAACAGCAATTATTTTCGCCAGATTTGCATTTTAGCCCTCGTAGATCGATTTTCTATCCACTTCCTTAGTCTGTCATCAGTGGACACCGTGCCGTGACGTCACGCTCCGATGACGTCGTGTTTTCAAGCAGCCGATGAAGATCAACTTTTAAAGACTCATAACTCAGCTAAAAAGCATTATTCATACGCGAAATTTCCGGCGAGTACATTTGAGGTAGAGGCCTTCTTATTCCAGTACTTTAAAAAAATTGTGCATGTTCCCCATTCTTTCATTGTGGGTGACTCCTTAAAGTTATCACCGCGCCTTAAAATACTACACCTGTTTTGACGGGCTTAGTAGAGATTGTGAAATTAAAATTAAGTAGATAGTACGACATCTTCGTTTACGAGCGAAATGTTGAATCGGGAAAATTAAGGTCACATCGTATCTTATGTTTTACTTCCGTCTTCGAAATTCTTTTCAATAATAACGATTTTGAGTTCTAATGAACGACCCCATGGAAAACCAACGCATATTTTACTCGTAACCCAATTAAGTGGGTTAGATGCGACCACATAACCGAGTAATTCGAGAAGAAACTAATCTGAGAGTTTTAACGCACGGAAAAGGCTGACGGTGCTAATGAACCTGCGTGGGCTGAAATGGTAATTGAAACTCAGAGCACAGAATCGTGAAGCTTTTTAAGTGACTAGAAAAAATAATAATCGCGTCCGCTCACACCGACATTCACTGTTTCAAAATATGCTGAACTTTACCATGCAGTTTCCATCATTGATGAAAATTTCCTTTCGAAATTAAAAAAACGGCGCTCGCATGAACGATTATGATGCATTGAAAGGCAGCATTTGAGTGTAGCTCTACTTTACACTCCGAGGGTCACTCATAGAAAAATAAACGCCAAAGTTATCTCTTAATGCGCGACCTTAAAAGCTTCGTTTCCCGCCTACGACTGAAAGAAATAAGGATTGCCATTTCCAAGCGGTTACAACTCCGAATTAGTTGAGTGAATGTTGCTCGTTCAGATGCCAAAAATATTCTTATTAATTGGATAGGATCATTCTCTTTGAATGAGGTTAAAACAGACTAAAACAATATTCAAAAGCACTTTCTCACAATCTAGTAATCCTTCCTGTTTTATCTAAATCACGTTTTCATATTGAAAATTTTCTTTTCTCAACCACAGGAAGCCTCTTTGAATAATGTGAACACCGTGAATGAATAATATAATCGACTAGAACGACGAATAAATTATACATATGTATTCCCTTAAAGAGGAACCTACTCTCAAGCTTCTTCATTGATAAATACCCATTTCATGTCAAGGTTTCTGATTTTTTCACTCATATTTCCGAATGCACAACGATTTCTAATTCAAACACCCCTCAAGTATCTCGGAAATATATACAAGGTTATGCACAGAGATGGAAATGGAAGTGGTACCTGTATGTAATCAAATCCGCTTGCTCTGCGGTGTTCAGCTCCTTGGAGAAATTTGTCGTCAACACCATCCGTCAAAGGAAATTGTTTTTTCTGCTATAATTGCCATTCTCTTTTTAGGACTCTTCAACATAGGTTATTCCTGGGAAAATAAATATTATAGACGACAAAAATAATCCCTTTCAGTTCATCAGAAAACTTTCAAAATAAATAAATTGCATGTAGAGGATCAGTCACTCAGAAAATTAGATTGGGGCTAAAAAAAAAGTATATTTAATCCCTGAAGTCAGTAACTATTTTCCTCTGATATGATAAATTACTAGTGTATATGAAACAGTACAGTATAAAAAGATCACCGTAAAATAAAAATCGATCTATTGTTCTTTCGATCGATTTGAAAAATCAAATATCCTTCACCACCATCTTTATTGTATGAACTAAAATTTTAGTATCGTTATCTCTTACTATCGTTACCTTTTTATATCATAAAACGTGCCAATAATTTTTCCAAAGAATTCGTAGCAAGCTCAAGACTGATTATTTCGTTGATTTAATTCTAAAAATGGTTTGGATACATGAGGGTAGAGCTAATCCTATACTAACCTAAAGTTGTGCGAATTTCACTCATTTAGGGTTATGGGGTAAGTTCCTTTCCCTGAGCCATTTTGCTCGGGGTTTCCGAAGACTTAACCGGAATTTCTACCCGAGAACATGAGATCAGTATCCCAACGCGGTAGCAACTTGGAAATCACACACCTCATTGATTTTATATGACGAATAATTCAACTCTAAAAATACACTAATAAAAATACTCTCGCGTACCTGTTAGAGTCGATTGATTTTACGAAACTAAGTCAATAAAATATTCATATACCTGATATAGTAGTTATGGTGGTCATAGCTACTGCATTCAGTAGTAATAGTTACTTAAATTCTATAGTCGGCTAAAAAATCAAGAAGGGTCACCCAAAAGGGACCACCTGACGAATGAAATTAAATATTTAACGAAAAGAATGCCGTGAATATTATTTGGATTATCAGCGAATTGTTTTCCTATCCAATTGGCAGCCTGCTGAAAGCTTTTTCCCTACTTTTTCCAAGGACTAAACGGAAATACAGTGCAATCATTCTCACCCATCAAGAATGGACAATAAGATGTCCTTTTGATTGCATTCAATAATTTCCGCCCAAAAAAAACTCTTTGTAGGCTTTTTTCAACAATACTGTACTTGCCGGCAAATATTGACAGCGAATTTGCATAAATGAGTAAGAATTGAATATAAGACTCAATATACCTTTTTAAATGACTGCCGACGTGCTAAGGGGTGCCAAAACATATCGTAAAGTAAAAAAACAATAACAAAGTTTCAGGAAGCCCTAAGAGATTTTATTAAAATTTGAGCTACCTATTATATTGTTTACATTACAGTGCCTGTAAACATTTCTAAGGGCTAGAAAGCAATATAATGTTCATAAAACCATTTATTGATGAATATTACTATAAAATAGCGTATATTTCAGCTGTTTTTATATACGGTAGAGTTTTATATCGAAACGTTAAGAGAGATGGAGTAACTCGCCCAGCGGAAGACCCCAACAAAGTTCAAGCAATTATTACCGATGTTTCCCGATCCGGTTGGCGGCGCGCCGATCGCTTTTTTCTCCACGAAACAGGCCCAACCCGAGACGCAATTTAATCCTTTCCACCCCACACATAGGGAAGGAGAGAGAGAGAGAAAACCTTCTCATCTTCCTTATTATTACCCCCCTCTTTGTACGTATATCCCTCACAGCTTCACCGTTCGTCTCCCCATTTGCATATTCCGGCATTCACAACACCCACGCCCGTCCGATCTCAACTTTCACGCGAAGCCACCAACGCTTCCGACGAAAAGGGCGTGTCTCTTTGAAGGGTGGGTGCATCATATAAAAAAACGAAGCCTGCGCATAAAAAAGGAATAGAGGAACGCATGGATAAAACACGTTCGGAAAAGTACGAACTCAAAGAGTTCTTCATGGAGGCTTTCACGGTTCATCTATGATCATGCGGATGCACTGATGCGGACCGATGTTGAAGAAGTAGTAGACATACGTTTTTAGGGGTGCGTCGACAGCAAGATCATCTGCACCGCTCATAGTTCCTTTACATTAAGGAAGCTTATTGAGTTCTATTTAGCGCTTTCAATAAAAAGGGGTCTCCCATTGTATGAAGTCACAAGAGTTTAATTATGCCTGTGTTGATGATATATTGCATTACATTATTAATATTACCCAGATTATTACCCAGAACGGTTCGTATATCTTGGTTTCCAACTAGTTCCCTACGTTCATGAGAGCATTTTGTACATTCCTCCAGAAAGTGTCTCACAGTAAGGTGACAATCACAGCTATCACAGCGGGGAGGTTGTTTCTCTTCGGTGAAGAGGTATGCATGTGTGAGCGCGGTATGATCAATTCTAAGCCTAGTGAGGGCGACCTCTTCCCTACGACTATTCCTGGCTGAGGTGGACCAAGCGGTTGTCTCCACTTTGATGTTTCTCAGTTTATTGCCAGCGATATTATTCCACACCTCTTGCCATTGCTCCATGCACATTCTCTTCAGCCGATGTTGAATGATCATGCCATCATTCACGCGATCATGCGAGTAAAACACATCATATCCTTATGTTCACTGAATGATCATGCGCATGACGGTTCATTCGCGAATTTTTCCGTTATACACAGCGAATGATTTCATTCGCATGATCATTCAGCATGATCATTCGCATGATCATTCACCGTATGCAGCCTTAAGACTCCTCGAAAAGATATTAATTTTTTTCTCCTCGTTACAGTCATCTATCCACTCTAACGGATTGACAGGTAAAAATAGCAGGCGTAAGACAGTGATAAATAATCAATCATTGCCAAATTAGTTATTTTGGTAGAATGTAAAAAATAATAAAATATGTTACAGCCATGGAATTCTGTAACATATTTTAATATCAAACATGGAACTAAGAATGAGTTAACGCTTTGAGGTGTATTTATGTGCAATTAAGCTAAGTGGTCAGAGTATAATACATAAAATGTCACAACATGAAAAACCTAATGTCATCAAATAAAATCGCCGTCGATAAGATATTTTATGGGGATAGCCTGTACAACGCGGTAGAACACGAAAAAGTTGATTTTATGAACTCCAAGGGTTTCATGGATACTCATAATTTTTTTCATCACTGCCTTACTTCCTTACTCCTAGCCATTCCTTTTGCCAGTTCCTTCCATACGTATGAGGAAAGACGTCACAAAATTTCGCTTCGCAGCAACCACCACAGGGGAAGCAAATAAAAAAAACAAAGTCCCCGAGGCGCTTCAAAACTATCGCCTTTTACTTCGGCTTCTATGCTCAATACTCACTTCCTTACTTTCTCTTTCTCTTCCAAGTTTTTTCTCTCTCGAAGTTCCATTACTGCACGCCAAGGGCTCTTCTCTACGGCTGCCCTTGGGACATGCATGAACTTCGCAGATAATGGACGAAAAAGGATGCGTTATACCAATTTGACCAATGAAAAATATTATGCACGCGTAAAAAAAAGATTTACTCCATGATTTCGACCTACCCCTTAATAATAATAATAATGACTTCCCAAAAAAGAAAAAAAATCTCCACAAATAATATACATGCTTTTTTTATATCCAAGGGAAGCTTCAGGTAGCCTCTGAGAAACATCTGAGGTGAGGATACCATTCCAGATGCTTTATATATAGATTTATAGATGCTTATATCTTTTTACAGAGCAATACACTTAATTATAATTATAAAGTAGTGTTAGAATAATAGTTACCATAAATAAAATGGAATACAGTATGCAAAAAATAACTTCAAATAATAATATTGAAGAGATTAACAGCACTTTTCAGAGTAAATAGCCATTCTGCTATCAATTGGGGGAGTTTATTTTTGTCGTAATTTTTAGCTTTTAAGTCTCCTCTTGGCAAGTTATAAACCCTGGGTCCCATTTACAAAAGATTTACTTGAGTCTTCAATTTTTCGGGAGAAAAACAAATTCCTATCGTCGCCTTAGTGATAGCGCGAGCTTTCTCCGTACCTCTTCCTTAGCCTGAAAATGTCATCCAGCTCATAATTGCCGCGGCGCCTCTGAAAAAAAGCGCAAAGGGGACAACGGCTTAACGTCCCATCCGACGGACAGAAAGATGCACTTCGAAGGCCCTCTTCAAGGCACTCAAGCCGGGATCGGGCAGCTTTTGAAAAATCTCTGGCACCGACGGGATTTGAACCCGGAGCCAATGGGTGGAAAGTCGTCACTTCAGGAGTAGTCTCATGTCGACGCCGGGTTTCTCTCTTGCCGAGCGAATAAGGGCGCACAGATTAAAGTTTGTTACTTACTAGCAGGACACCCGGCGTTGCTCGTGAAGGATAGTATAGCGTATCACAGCGAATAAATTCAATGTAAATATCACTTGGCACTGTTTTATTCTCAATCCTATTTTACATCCACTTCAAGATGGCTCTCTCCTTAACAATCCATTCTTATCTTTTATCACCATAGCATCGTCTCAAACAAAGAAATAAAAGGAATAATAATAAAAACAAACATGCTCACAAATAAACAAAACAAACAACAAATGAACTTAAAAACAGAAAATAAACTAAATATATACAAAAGTGATATTGGTCATAAAGACACATGCATTAAGTATCCAGAGAAGAGGGACACCTGGAACTTAAAATTCATGGTCGCATTGCAGGATTTTTATGATTTACTTTAGTGTGTCAATGGGTGTGCCTACCCATCAGGATATCTGATCACCGAAGTTGTAATATGAGGTGACGTAACAAACGGTAATGAGAAATCGACGCTATGGACGCGTCGGACGCAACCAAATGTGGTACTATGGGTTTTCAGGGCATATAATTCACGTACGCAATAACTTTGGTCGCAATCCGTTCAGCCACATGGAAACGCATGGCGGACAGACAACCAAATATCATCTTTTATATGTATATATGTGTCAAATAACTGTTTGAGACGACAAATTTGAAAAATAAAAATCATTAACTTAAATTAATTCTGCTTTCATTTAAACCATGCTCGAAACTGCACCATTCTTTTATAAAAAAAACTATATTTATCAATAATTTTTATGGAATATTGTAAAATTAGAAGACTTTTCTGTGAATGGCGAGTTGGAACTATCAAACTATCTATCAGAAACGTCGCGATGAAAATGACAACGCGGATGAAACGTGGAAATTATTCCTACAGCGAAACTGAACGCCGCAAATACTTAAATCAGAAACTATAAAAAAACTAGATAAAAGCAATAGGAAGCATAAAGTATAAAACTATCCAGAAAGGGGTTCCAATAGATGTTCCATGCAGGCAATAGGCTGGGGCTCTCCCTTTTCAAAGGTGGGTTTGAATTAGAGTCCTGTAAATTTTTTTACTATTCAATGAACTCGCGTTCCCATATGGGGTTAAACAAAGAGATAAAGGCAAATGGGAGACTAGAAAAAAATTTTATTAAGCGTTTGATGCTTGTAGAACGAGGAAAATACAGCGGATAAAATGGAAGGATCAAACAGAGTAGGTATACCGACTGTAGATGAGAGGAAATCAATATGGAGCACTATCAGGAAGACATGGCACAAATTGATACTCAAACCATTCAAAGGATATAAATTCTAGAGGAACCTATTAAAGCCACGTAAAACTGGGCGAGTAGCTATAAAGATAGCCCTAAAAAGAAATAGAGCAATTTGAGGAGAAGAGAAAGAGGAATATTTGTAAATGGGCCGATTGATTTTTAAAATAGATGGACATTTTTCACCCCGCTTTCTCCTAAATATGCAACGAAAACGATAAAAATAAAAGCGACTCCTTCCAGGCTCATCTAATCCAGAGTTTTATAACAATTAGCCATACAAATTTTTAAAACATAGCATGGCGAATTTGACGTTAGCATATGAAAGATTATTTAAAATATGTTCTTGCTGACATCTATGGCAATAATATTAATTTTTCTAAAATATAACAGCTAAAAAAAATGTATCAGAAGTAATTTTATAAAAAAATAGTTCAATAAACTACATATTCCATACTCCGAGTCAAGATCATTAAAATATTTTAAGTAGGCAGCTAAAATAATTCTTCTATGCAGTTGCAGATAAATGACATGATGGAAAATGGCCAGATTTACTTTTATATGAGAAAATATAAAAACCAGTAATCTCATATCAGGCCGTTTACCGTAGTATAAATTTTTAAAATTTATCATTTAAACTATCTACCTTGAGTTGCTTCAATATATATGAATGATAAATATTGACAAAAAAACTTTATTTTCTACGGACTCAAGGAAGAAGAGGTATCAATTTATGAAGCTTCTCAGGTTTCTTACAAGGTAATCGGGCGTGTATATTTTCACGTTTCAGTGGCTGAGTCTGCCACCGTCTTGAGAGCTAAAGACATTTATTTTAACTCGTAAATTAGTTTTGGTTGCTTAGAAGAATTGTGTTAAGCATCTCTTGTTCTTGACTTGAAGATGGGCCGAATGGGACTTACGGCCGAATCTGAGTCGAGGTGAACATAATTGCTTTCATATACATGGCCTTTTCGGAGAATGTATCCGAAAATCTCGATGTTTTGTTGAGTCTTCTCAAAGTGAAAAAGATGGTCGTTATTAAGGGTTTGTTTTGCTACCGACGAATTTACCTGATGGAAAAGAAGTATACAGCTCAGATGTTCTTTCAGTCTCTTCCTAACAGCACGGCCAGTTTCCCCTCACCGAACTCGCACGGGATGCGGCAATCAATATTATTTTTTTACCCACACCATCTGCCGTCGTATGTAACTAGGTGGTAAGTGGATGGTGCGAATGATGTGTATATTTAGTATCCGTGATATTTACCAGATATACACTACAAACATACAAATCTGCTAAATGTAGTTTTTAAGTCACCTAATACGGGGTGAAAAGACAAAACAGGTAGTCCTAAAATGAACAGATTAATCAGTGATAAATGGTAGTTCGATTTAATAAATAAATCATGAGAGGACATTTATTGCCAATCCATCTTCGGAATATACAAAGACTGCATATAAATTATAAATGCTTATGCTCAAAAGGCATAATTATTTTAAGCTAACCAATACAACCTATATTAGTGGCCTTCCGTCAGAAATATTTATAGCCACCATCGCCACTTCAGGGAGATCGGGCCCTGCGTGGGGTTCTATACGGTAGGCAGAAAGCCTCCTCCACTCTTCCATACAGTTACGGGTTATGCCTATATATTTGTGAGAATCTTTCTGCGCTGTGCCTAAGGACGACCTCATAAGTCGAAATCGGTTGCAAATAAATTGTATGTGGAATCAAAAAGTTTTCCATTTCACTTACTAAAAATATCCCCGTTGAAGCATGAGCCAAATAAAAAACTGGCAAAGAAAAATAGGAAATTATAGGAACTGGTATCGTAAAAATACCAAATTTGACCAAATTGAGTCGCATTTTCACAATAGATAAAGGTTAAAGTCATCCTTCTCGAAATCAACGTTCTTGAAGTTAGTACTTATCAAATCAATGCAGCGAAATAATGAAACAATGTTGCATCCAAACAATCAATTTATGCACTCCGAAAAAATTTGAGAGACTCATAACTTGGATCTTGGTGATGGTTCAACCCCTGCCAAACACCTCTGCAGGTGGCTTGAAGGGTAATATGTAGACGTAGATGTAGAAGTAGCCCGATCCAGATGAGTAGCGCATAACTTCATACTTCTAATAAACGACTCATAACTGGGATTTAGTGTTGGTACACCCCCAGCAAAACACCTTTGTAGGTGATTTGAAGAGTAATATGTAGATTTACATATAGCCCGGTTCCAAGTTGTACTGCATAACTTAATAAGCAGTCAGATCATTAGATAAAAGCTATGAAAAGGAGCGGCTTACGTGAGATTTAAGGGAAAGGATTAAATTTAATGATGTCTTGAGTTCAATAACCTGGGAAATCGTGAGAGAGGAAACGTTTAATGGATAATACGTGATAATGGATAGTGTGGGATGGTCTTTTGAAATTGTTATGAAAGAAAAATACGACTTATCGACGGAGGAATTGTAAAGATTGTGATATATAAAAACATGTGAATATCATGTATGGCGAGAATATCAGTAAGATGATAAAGAGGGAAAAATAGGAGTAAACAAAGAAAGATTTTTAAAAACACGCTTTTCCCAAACACAGTATAAAAATCACTAAAAATTAAAAACAAATAAACTTATCATTACTTGAAGAGTAAAGTTTAGACTTAGGTAGTTTAAAGTTTTAAAAGTAAATCGATTGCGACAAAACTCCATTCATAGAGAAGCTGCTTTGACAAAGTGGTGTGCCTTCTGTAATTCTCTAATTACTTTAAAAAACTGAATAGTCGCATGAAGTCACTCACATTCTTCAATGTTTTATATCTCCATCGTCATTTTTTAAATGGAACTTCCCTTCCATCTCTGTGTTCCACGTAAGTCCTTAAGCCTGTTTACTCGCACCAATTACGGATCACTTTCGCTCCATCTCGTAAATTCGGAGCCCTTTCAGGCATTTCCCCTCTCCGGACCCCCACACACGCGAAACCAATACGCCCACCGCTCTTGTTATATGCTCCGCAAACGCAACTTCCTTACTTCCTCCTCGAGTCTGTCTCACAAAAGCGATGATACCCCGTGCACCTTTCCAGCTTGATCGACAGGTCGGTCTTTGCCATTCAGAACGCGAAGTTAATTATATAAAACGCCAGGTACTATACGGAATTCAACGCTTTCCGGCACTACAATGTCTGAGTCTTTTCATACGATTAGTTTAGCTACAGGGGATCGGGTTGGTGTGGTTGCTAGAGTGTTGGCTTCCCACCCGGTGGGCCCGGGTTCAAATCTCGGCTGCGTCAGAGAATTTTCAGAGACTGCCCGATCCCTGCTTAAATGTTGTGTGGAGGACATTTCAAGCGCAACACTCCGTCCGTCGGATGGGACGTTAAGCCGTGGTCCCCTTGGCGCCTTTCGTTAAGAGCAGGCTAATGCCTACGCCAGGTTTCTCTCCACCCTTCCTTACCTACCCCTTCCCTCATGGCGCAAATGACCTCAGCTGTCGGTCGCCTACTCCAAATACCATGCCATACCATACCTTTAGCTAGATTAGGTGGTGGAACAACATGACGAATGAATGAAATAAAACATTTGGTACTGCATTTTTGCTGCGTTCATGGAGACCATGTCTTTTGAATTTTATTTAATTTGTTAACCAAAAACCACATTTTAGTTGGGAAAACACACGGCACGCGTCGACGAATAGCGACCAATGCTGTAATTAATCGACCTCATGATCCGTCTAAATACGTTGCGCTGTGAATTTTTGCACAAAAAATGTGGGAATTACGAGAAGTATTGTTCAATCCATTTAAAGATTAGCCTTCGCCAGGGAAATCCGGCGTTCGCACTGTGGAGAGCAGATACGTAAACGTAACGAAACTTGAAAATTTTTCGACTAAAAATCTTGTAAAATTCATGAGTCATGTTCTTGAACCAAATTTGAACGCAGTAAAAATGGTTACCAGAGAATTAGAGCGGTGAAACTTAAAAAAAATATTCAGGATTAAATTAAGTATATAATTCATTTTAATAATAAAATATATAAATAAATTTATATATTATCATGAAATATATTATCATAAATTATAAATAATTATAAATTACATAAAAAAATAAAATAATACATTATATAAATATATATCATATTTTATTATTACTAAAAATCACGGACGACTTGCTTTTAGCGGCGGTTCCAGAGAGGGGTAACCACATCCCAATTTACAATAGATAAAACGGGGGCTTTGTTCAGATCCCCACTCCTAATGGGAGAAAACCCCTCAAGCCCCATTACTAGCCCTTCCCCTTTTTCCTATATGAATCCGCCA
The DNA here is from genome assembly GCF_921293095.1 of Ischnura elegans. Lineage (NCBI taxonomy): Eukaryota > Metazoa > Arthropoda > Insecta > Odonata > Coenagrionidae > Ischnura > Ischnura elegans. Next base: position 67,861,470 of record NC_060257.1, read on the forward strand.
CTGGTTGCTTTAATAGGTAAGCACGAGGGTGCTGCGCCCGCTCCAAGCGGGCTTCCCCCGCTCTTTTCAATGCAGGTCCACAGAGGGATGGGCGCGTTTCTAATTTTAAAATGTAGAAAAAAAAGGCAGGGTCTTATATACAAATTTAATTGGAATGTTCATGTACAAATTGAGGTCAGAGGACCTCTTTGAACACAACATTGGAAGTAATTACACTTTCCTCTGTTAAACGCACATGATGACTCATACTTACGTATCAACAGGAGACTTTAGTGTGGAATCAAATTGATAAGCCGCATTTTGATAAAAGTTATTTGAAGAATGCGAGATATCGTTGCAAATGAACAAATGTATCAGTTTGGGCGCCGTTAACGTCAGGAATATTTACAGTTTTTGTTTTTTATATTACTTAAAAACCAATTTTAGGAAATAATAGCAATATTTAGAAATTAATATATGCCGTCGCATGTTATCTGATAAATTCTGTGCATTTTGGTACCTCATTTGTAGAGTTTGGTTGCGTATAAGTTGAGAAAAAGGTATCTGTACAAGAGAAATAATATAGAAGATATAAGGTGAAAATCGTAATATTTCGGGAAAAAAATTATCTTCAATCATTAATACAACATTCTGGAGCACTTATTTGTTAGGTGTGAATTTAGACTCAAAGAGGTTTGAAAATATGTGAAAATATCAAATTTGTTATTATCATAAAATACTACAATGATAGGAATTAAGGGTAGGCACTAAATTATACCCAGAGGTTGGTAATGGCACAAGCAAATCAAGCAAGCAAAGGAATCACTCTGATGTAACGAAAGATGATTTATTCTAGAAATGGGACAGCCTCGAATGATTAAAACATGAATAAGTACCATAATTAGTCATTCACGCAAGTTCTAAGGTTATTTCAAGATCCAATGAAGAAGGATTAAGTCCTCAGTAAATCAAAAAGGAAGCGAAGGGACAATGAATGAGACAAAATTAATTACTTTCACATCTATTAACTGCATTTTTGCGCACTATAATGGCAATAAATTCATTTAAGCACTCTTCCTTGATATCGTAATAGCAGAGATTCCATCATTCTCAAAATTATTAAGAAAAAATACTCCGTTGTCAATCACGACTGTTCGACCTGTCCATTTTTGTAATGTATTACCCAAATGTCGCAAAATGTAGGCTATCACTTAAAATGTTTATTAAAAATGGAGTATACTATTGTCCGCATTCATTTTTACCACAAATTTGAAACGATGACAGCAGTATGTACTGTGAAGCAACATTTTTATTTTTGTTATTTGAAATATGGGTCATTCCAACTCAATTTAAGAAACGTTTGTACCTTAGGGTGTCGGATTCTGACGAAAATTTGTGAATGGGTATATATATCCACCTCGAACTAAATACACCGAGATCATTTTGCATTTTTACGCATTTAAATTTTTGGATTTTTTTGCCAATGTAAAGTGCCTATAATCATATTATTCCTTCTATTTCACCACCTAATTGTCACAGGACCATAATTTATGGCTTATTTTTGAGCTAAGACATGACGTAAGACATTGATTGCGTAAAATATACCGAAAATAATTAAAACTATACTATACATTCAGGATGGTCAACTCTCTACTCCCTGTAAATTTCTTTCGTATTTAGGATACTCTTAACGTCGTCAATCACATCTTAAATTAAGAGTATGAATAACCGAATTTACTATAAAGGTAAGAAGTCAAATACCTCACTTATCAGTCATTGCGTTACGACAAAGTATCGCTTAAACATGTTTCTTATCGTGACTTATCAGTTGTTTCAAAATTATGCTGCGTGTCATTTTTAGGGTATACAGAGTTGACCCTTGTTCTCTCAGTTTTTTTCTAAAGTAAAATTTTCATTATGGAGATAAAGGTAAATTTCGATTCATGCACTCTATACTTGGTTCCAGCGCTTGTTTTTGTACGAATACCCAACGTTTTAACCATTGGAGAGCATTTCATAGATCCATTTTGTTTATTAAACAAATACATAGTTTTATACATTATTCTTATCATATCCTGTGAAAATTTCAAGGTGATGGCGTTTTTTTACAACAAAATAAGAAAAAGAGAAAAAACACTACCGGTCATCCGGTAGCGTTAGGTGCTTGCTAAATAAGTCAAATTCTCAAAGGTATTTTTATGGTGTACAGAGTTAGCTAATGTTGCGTAAATTTTTTCAAGGTAAAATTAATATAATTGAGATAAGTACAGGTAAATTTCGGTGTAGGCACTCAATTCTTGATTTTAGCGCTTGCTTTTATGCGAATATCCAACAATTTAAATGTACGAGAGGACTTCATTGCTATAATTTCACTTGTTAAATAAAGGCAGAGTTATTAACCCAGTATAACGCAGCGTTGCTTCTAAGCAACATCGAAAATGTCTATATGTTCAGCACTATTTATAAAATATCAATACTACGAATTATTTTGTGTTGTGAAGTTTAATGACGACATATTTAGCTGCCACGATAATTGTGATTGAGTGCAAAATTGTCAAGTTTTCAAAATGAGAAATCTTGAAATTTGATTTTCCCAGAAGCAGCTCTGGGCTAGAAGAGGTTAGCATTTTTTGTTGTTATACTTTGTGAAATTTTAGGCTGACAGTGTTATGTTTAACAAAAATAAGGAATAACTAAAAATGAAATTTAAAAAATAAAAGAAACAATAACGAACACACAGTAGGCTCTTATCAAATATCATTGAGCTGATAATTGTAAGATCATTGCATAATAGAAGGCGGTTTATACCCCTACCAATGAAGTCATATTTTCTAAGTTAGTCGTATTCTTCAAGGCATAAAATGACGAAGATTGGGCTAGTGTGTTTTTTTTGCGGGAGTTTCTTACTTTGCGGCCATGAGGGAGTGTTATAGTCTTCCTAAAGGAGCGAAATTCTCAAAGGCGTTACGAGTCCTAGGAAATAGAGCGAGCACTCAATCACTCAATTAAGTGAGTGGGACGGGAAAATGCTTCCATCGGAAGATCCTAAGACCTCGGATCTCAGTTCATAAATGAGAACGTGCAGCAGATTCTCGGAAACTCCGCAGCAAGACGAATTTCTCCGTCGAAGCATGGGGAAAGCTAGTCGTATCCTTCCGGACATAACATGACAGAGATTGGGCTAGCGCGGTCACTTTTGCACTGACTTCAATTAAAGGGAGTGCTATTACTTCTCCGAAATTAACTTAAATGTTTACTGAAATCACTGCCTTGGTAGAAGACACCTTTAGAGGATGCCATAACTACGTTTTAAAAAAAATAACATATTTTATTAATTTCCGTACATACTTCTTGTTCTAAACTTCCTCCATCATTTTAAAATTTCATAGGAACATACTGTAGGCCCTTGTCAAATATCTCTAGCTTGAAAATTATAAGATCATTGCATAATAGGTGACGGTTAATACCTCACCTAATATTTTATATCATATTTTCTAAGCTAGTCGTATGCTTACAGGTATACGGAATTTGGGCTGGCGCGGTTCCTTTTGTACTGGACTCAATTACCGGGTGTGCTATTACTTCTCCGAAATTAACTTAAATGTTTATTGAAATCACTGCTTTGATGGAAGACACCTCCAGAGGACACCTTAACTTCGCTCTACCGGTCGCATTTTGCATTAACTTCCAAAGATAATTCTTGCTCTACACTTATTCTATCATCTTTTAATTTAACCCTTTCTAAATCACAGCTGCTAATGGGAGAAATTAAATTTAAAGACTTCTCATTTTTAAAAAGTGAAAATTTTCTACTCACTCATAATAATTGTGGCAGATACATATTTTATCATTAAAATTTACTGCACAATAGAAGACGTAGTTTAAATCTTTCCAGTAAATTTAGACATTTTTGATGTTGTATGTATCTGTGAGAATGGAATTTAATTGTTTCATTGATGTTTGTTCAGGACCTGCAAGATAAGATCATGACGAAGAGTAACTATGGGCTTTAAGCGACAGGGGGTAGGAATTTTTAATTTAGTAAATCGATGTAGATATAATAAAGTTATATTCAAATTATTTTAAAAATTTAAAAACAAGCGTGCTGCGCCCGCTCCCAGCGGGCTTCCCCCGCTCTTTTCAATGCAGGTCCACAGAGGGATAGGCGCGTTTATAATTTTAAAATGTAGATTAAAATTTTAAAAAAGGCATGGTCTTATGTACAAATTTATTGGAATGTTCATGTACAAATTGAGGTCAGAGGGCCTCTTTAAATACAACACTGGAAGTAATTACACTATCCTCTGTTAAACGCACATGATGACTCATACTTACGTATCAACAGAAGACTTGAATGTGGAATCAGCCGCATTTTGACAAACGTTATTTAATGAATGCGAGATATTGTCGCAAATGACCAAATATATCAGTTTGTGCTCCGTTAACGTCAGAAAAATATGTACCGGTTTTTTTTTGTTTTTTTTTGTAATTATTTAAAAATTAATTTTTTAGGAAACAATAGCAATATTTAGGAAGTAAGATATGTATAAGATATATTCTGTGCATTTTGGTACCTCATTTGTAGAGTTTGGTTGCGTATAAGTTGAGAAAAAGGTATCTATACAGTAGAAATAATATAGAAGATTACTGGGATGCCGAGGTAATTTCATTTACATTCATGTAAATTTAGCCTTCGAAGTGCTGCTAAAATCCGCAAATAATTCGAATGTTAGAGAACAAAACATGTAATTTTGGAAACGAAATTAACACACAGTTTTCAATTCATAAGAAGGGTACTACCAAGGAATAACGTTACATGATTAATGTGGGCATCAACGTTTTTCCAGGACTCGATTACACACTCCAAACGGGAATTAAAATTTAATGCATATGACCCATTTTACAAAACACAGAAGCCTGATAATCATAAGAAGTAAAGGGTTCAATAAAATAATAGAGTATCTTTAATAATATATTTTTATGCTTGGAGGATGAACGATAAACGACGATGACGAGATAAAAAATTGACCGTAGTTTGACAATGGAAGGCTTAAAGTGAGAGTTCCAGTTTTATGCCAATAAATTTTGAATGAATAAAAAATCGCATGAACGTAGCGTTGTTAGAATACACAAATATGCCCATATGAATTTCATATGAATCGTTCGAATGTACGCAAGATTTTATGCGATCGATGTAAAAAAATTAAGAAATGACATGATGACGAACCAAATGATTTTCTCAAAAGATATTTTCAAACAATTTATAAAAATATAAAAAATCGTAATTTCTTCCAAAATACCTTCCTAAATTACTGTACTCAAAAGTTTCCACAAGTTCCTTACCGTTAAAACTAAATTTTACGTACGTACTTTGATGCCCTACTAGAAATAATTGCAGAGATGCATCGTAATATATATACTTTCAATTATTTTTTCCAGCTGATATGATGAAAACTAAATAAAATCAAATTGATATTAATGTTCTGTTATAGCAAAATTTAAGCTTACATCTTCTATATGCAGCCCCGCACGCTTTATCTATTAATTACCGCAAATATGTGAGAGTAAGAATAAAATAGAAGTAAAGAAGAAACTAATGAAAAATCCGATACTATATAGTTAAACGCATTTAAGAAGTAAAAGTAACCTGAACTGAATTTTCATTAATTACTACCGTTTAAGATCTGCTACTTGTAGATTTGCAGTAACGTTAGGCCCAGTTTTATGATGCCAAGTAAACATCTCGCATGGTACGATATCGGAAATGAAATAATTCTTCCAGTCACCATCTGCTTTATGGAGAGGAAATTTTATGACCTTCCTTCAACTTTCAGCAGCCTTTAAGTTAAGGCTAAGTATGCATCGTACCATTAATGTCTCCCAACAACATAATTTTGACTCCCTTTGAGAAAAAGTAATGAGGACGAAGCAATCAAATGTTATACATTAACTTAAAAGCAGGAAAAACTCAAACGAGATAAATTCCAACACGAAGCATAACGAGGAAAACCTTCGATCACGATCCATTCCTTGGACTTTGTCGAATATTTTTTGAGTGGGCGGGTAATCATAAGGTCAACTGCGAAGTAATGATTGTTGAGTGGGAGGAAAACATGGCATCAAATAGCCTTCCCTCACTAAAATGGATGAAGCATATTGTACGAGTGACCTCTCACCAATATCTTAAGGTTATATGCTTGTTATTTTTTACCAATATCTCCGTTCTTGCAGCACAATGCCAAAGGAAAGGTAAGGTATTTGGAGGAGGCGACCGACAGCTAAGGTCATTTGCGCCATGAGGGAAGGGTGTGGAAGGAAGGGTGGAGAGAAACCCGGCGTCGGCGTTAGCCTGCTCTTAAAGAAAGGCGCCAAGGGGACCACGGCTTAACGTCTCATCCGACGGTCGGAGTGTTGCGCTTGAAATCTCCTCCACACAACATTCAAGCAGGGATCGGGCATACTCTGAAAATTCTCTGCCACTGTCGGAATTTGAACCCGGGCCCACCGGGTGGGAAGCCAACGCTCTAGCCACCACACCAACCCGATCCCCCATCCCCCGCCAAAGGAAAGGCACACATCGCCATTGTAGCTGTACTCATGACAGCATGTAACATTATTTAAGTACTTCAATTCTTTGGAAAAAAATCCAAAACGACTGAAGATAGCACGGTAACTCATAATCTTAAGTCCATAACGGAATCTAACACCAAAAATTTCAGCATGCAAGGAAAGAATTCTTGTGCAAGAATTTTGGACTAAGCTAATGACTTCGTGTCATTCTTGTGAAAAAATTAATGAAAACATGCATTGACTTGATGACCACATTTCATGAAATAAATGGTGCAAGGTGAGATGATGTGGAATATAATGATGCAAATAAAATGCGAAATGGGTGTAGTATATGTCCAATTTAATGTTTTCACGTGCAACTAATTTCGATGCATCCAAGCAACTTTGAGTTCTCCGAAATTACTTTGTGTACCCGAAGGTGGCGCATGAATGCGTCGAAACTAGTTGTACCAAAAAACACTAAAGTGGACTCATACCACCAGCTACATCCTTTACGGAATTCATTTACCACATTTCATTTTTAGGGTACCGCAAAGCAAGCTGGTTTGGAGAAGGGATCAAATATGTTATTTCCTCGTTCCTCCCAAAAGCACACAGGGGAAAGATAACAAAACTCAGGATGTCAATTCAAGCGAAAAACATGCTACGAACGTTCTTTAATGAACAACAACGTCCCACACGAAATTGTGGAGCGTAATCAACTAACACCATTGAGGCATTCCTGAAAGAAAGAGGAACATGCGATCTAGATGGACGCAAAACCAAAGTGTCGAGGTGAGCACTTGACAATTTTGCGGCTTCTAAATTCGCGGAATAAATACCTAGAAGTACCCAGTAGCAACGAAAATCACCATACACCAACATTAGGCAACTCGACACAGCGATCTAAATACCACGAATATCTCCCTCGTAACACTCGATTTTCTGAGGAATTGCGCCAACATAAACGTTTGCCATTCTCGTTTTCAGCTTCAGCGGTGATTGCAACCGAGAAAATAAAGCATGGGAAGCGTAGATTGCGGTGCCCACTACGCACTTTCCGGCGGATTTAAGTACTCTACGACTAACAGCAACCCTTCCGGAGAAAAACGACACTGAAATTTTCGGTCGTTTATTCCACATCCCAGCTCTTTCCGAGAACTACGTGGGAGTTCGTTGAACAAGCAATCAAAGGTAATTTTCTTCGAGTAGGTACTCCTATCACCACGCTTGTTATGCCTTTTGTGATTCACGTCAGTTGTTCATATCCGATTGCTACATCAGTCAACTATGGCAGCTGAACTCCATTTCACAATAATAGCTCTGACTTTTGACTAACTAAGGTTATTAAATGGAGACTAGATTATCATTAACTCACTCTCAAATCGTATTAAAGAGTAACCTGTTATAGATATCACTACCTATTTACATAATTTCCCAACGAAATTCCTGCGCTTAAAATACCCTTGCAAGTGACTAAAATAAAGGTGCGCCGCTAGCCATTCTGCGGTTATTTCCTACGATTAAAAGATTTATAAAATGACTATCAGACCATACATAATTGATCTGCATGTTCTATTTGAGTATATTTAACTGTTTTTTTCAATTATCGATGAGCAGCTCACTTGATATTCTTGGAAAACGATTGTTAGATGAAAGAAAATATTGTTTAATAATTGTACAGAATTCAGCATTTAATAAACAGCATTAAACGAAAGATAAAAAAACACAAACCATTCATTACCTCAAAATTGTGGATTATTTCCGCCAGTTTGAGTAAAGAAAGATCCTTTCAACGATTCGTGGTGTGCCTCCTCGAGAGAAAAACTTCACTTGGGATAGTTTCACGTCATGTTAGAAATTCGACTAGAAATTCACTTTCTACATTCACTCTGTGAATCAATCATGGGAGAGGTTGCTTTGTACAGGTGATAATTGAGCTCGCACCAGGATAAGCAAAAGGCTTGTGAAAAACACACATAATATTGGAGGCCAATTCCATTTCCTGTGCGATTTGGCGCTTTGAGGGCTTCTTTGGGGGAGTGAGACGGCTTCACCCGAGATTAACAATAACCACATAATTGACAAATATAAACTTTAGATGCTAAATAATTGCATTTGAACTTTACCTAATTCTATGGTATCTCGGTGGAACCTCATTATTTGTACACCCAAACGGTAAACTCTAAATCTGTATCCCAGTTAGGCCTGCTATACCGATACTCAGATATTTAAGATCCAAAAGCTATTCGTTGCAATTTTTCAGCAATTGTCATTCCAGTGAAGATACTTTGTTCTCTCATTTGAGGGATGTATACTCAGTTAAATTTCGCTGCCTTGACATCTGTAAACAACGTCTTCACAAGAATAGTAAAATACAGAGTTCCTTACATGCATGATGTCTACATCTACGTACTAACCCGCAGGCCTTTATAGACGTAAGGCGGGTGTGTTTACAGTACTAGCCGTTCGCATAAAAAAATAAATATGTATGAAAGTTAAAAAATAAATGCTAAAACAAAAATACGAAAAGCATTTATTGAAGCATTTTATTTAAAAAAATCCAATAGCTATCGTGCGAAAAATCCACAGGGATAGAATAATCGCCTTGACGAGGATTCGTACCCGGATCCCCCGACTTCCGGTCGAGTGCTTTAGCAAGTAAGTGGATATGTGTGGATACAACCTGACAGAGTGTTATGCCCGGCTGTGTCCACGCATATCTACAGAGAGGAATGACGCCTCGGTAGCTAAACTTGCTAAACCACTCGACCGGAAATCGGGGGATGCGGGTTCGAATCCTCGTCAAGGCGAATGATTTCTTATCTGTGGATTCTTCGCACAATTTGTGCATTGCGGGTGACTCCCGAAAAAGTTATCAACGCGGCTAGTCCCGGTATACTTAAAACCCTTACCTATCCGTTCGTAAAAATATCTCTCTCAATTGCAGTAAAGATTCCTCGGGTTTCGCACCGAGTCAAGTCCTTCATATCACCTTCCAACGTTTCGATGATCAACTCTCCGATCGTAATCAGAGATTCAGGAATCCAATTGATTGGATTCCTGTATCCCTGATGACGATGGGCGAGTTGTTCATCGAAACGTTGGAAGGAGATATGATGGACTTGACCCGGTACGAAACCCGAGAAAACTTTGATGCAATGTGTCACCGAGTAAAAAACAAAAATTATATCATCTCTCTCAATTTATCGTTTCTATCAGACCAAGAAATGTAGTAGGGTTCGATTGTGATGTTCTCCGTTCTGCTGTTAAAGAGTTCCATTCTCAAATTCTAGAGTAAATTAAGTGGCCAGCAAACAGGTTAAATAAGCGTGAAATTGTTTCATAGGTTTCCGCAGCGACGTAAATGGCCACTAACGTTTCTCTAGTCCCCCTTTCATGTTTGTTGTCCACTCTAGACTACGGAAGCCACCCTGAAAAATCCTGGAGACGAAAGCAAGGCAAGCAGACATTCCTGTAGCTCGACCTTGCTCTCCTGTGTCACATTTTTGACTTGAGACGTCAAAACCAAGTTCGGTTAAACTTCGTTAGAACTTATTCTCGGAAGAAGACGGCCTAGGTGGTGTAACTCGTTAGCATACCCGACCGCTAGTCAGGAGATTAGTGTTCGAATCTGTGGCAAGCCATAACATTTTTCTGATGTTGAATTTATCCATTAATGGGTTTTTAAATTATTGGTAATAAATGATATTGTATTTTTGTAGTTGGTGGAACATTGGCTTTTCATCCCGTGTACCATTGTTCAAATTCCGGAGCTTGTGGAGGCATGTAAGACGCATTCACTTCCAGTGTAGCTCGCTGTATGCTAACACTGAGTTTAATGCCCCCTTGGCTACATTGCCGCTTCTCAATTTACTATTTTTAAGTCGAGATATGAAGTGAAACACCTTGCACTTTCCATATAAATTTTTTTATTAAACTACAGTCGACATGTGTAATATTTCTAAACCTGCCGCGTGAACGGCGGTGAAATATACAAGAATTGCCATGAGAAAAAATTCCCCTGGACCGGGAATCGAACCACGGACCTTTGGCCATCCGGGCCATTGCGCAATCCACTACGCTATCCAGGTTCTTTAATTAATTCTCATGGAAATTATATTATTTATATAATTATTATGGAAATTATATTATATGACGAGTGCCCAAAACCTAGTACCTACCATGAGCCTCGGTATAATTGCCATGAGAATTAAAGAACCTGGATAGCATAGTGGTCTGCGCGGAAAGCCAAAGGTCCGTGGTTCCATTCCCGGTCGAGGGGAATTCTTTCTCATGGCAATTCTTGTATACAGTCGACATGTTCCGCTGCACTGCAGCATTATCAAGACTAAACCAAGAAATTAACCAAGGTGGGGGTGGAGGGAGGGGTGGATCTCCCTCCGCCTTCTCAAATGGATGCGAGTGTGTAATTTTGTATTTATATGGTAATGCTGCAGTGCAGTGAAACATGTCGACTGTAGTTTAATAAATTTTTATGTGGAAAGTGCAGTGTTTCACTTCATATCTCATAATGGATATCCACAAAGTATCTGCCTCATCCATCCAATTCATATTCTAAATTCATACGACAGTTTTAACATAGAATTAAGGAACCTGTTCATATAGTTCAGTGGTGTCTGCGTAGTGGCATAGAAAGCCTAAACAATGAAAAATGTTCAGGCGGTACGCCTAAACGTTCGGCCATCACGACCAAATACTTTGATCAGAATTCAACAGAAAAGTCCAGTCACACCAGTTTAGATGCTCCCTCCAAAGTGTTTCCTGCGGGTGACAAAATGATGCAGTTGTTGCATAGGAACAATCTAAATAATATGACTATATGAAACTTCATCATAATGTCTGAATTGGGTCAGTGCTATTAATCAAACATGACCAGATCCATAATCTCAACTTTCTACTGTGATGGAGTTTGGGTGAAACCAAGGATATTCATAGAGGGTCATAGTCACCTTGATAATAAAATAATAGACACTGTCTTTACAGAATTGATGTGACTAAATTGTTTAATTAGCCTGTTTAAAATTTTTTAATTGAATTGGTCAAATGCTTTTACTACTTTGCCTTTTTTAACCCCCTTGCGGTTGGTGTAAAAGCTAACGTACAAGATGGTATTGTGATTGATTTGTCTCCCCATATATGAAGTAGACAATAACTGGACCTTTTTTTCTCATGAAGTCGATTTATTCAACATCTTTGGTACATACAACAATATTCTGTCCATTAACAAGTTGAGGAAATATTCTGGGAAACGGACAGCTTAACATTTTACATTCAAAGCATTTTTTTCAGTTAAATCAACAAAATAGCATGACAGATGATGATTCCGTAATATTGTATTAAGTTGAGACTAAGAGAAGGAGACTTCATTAGAAGTATTGACTGTAATAAATTTTACAATTCCAAAATTGGGAGATCCTAACTCATTGGCACCCACTACAATACAAGAATTGTCTTCAAATTTGATACTGTTTAAAATGACATTTGTGGATGCTCTACACAACGTAAGGCTATTATGGATAGGTGAGGCTAGAATTTACCACTGGTTTCCCGTAGGGGTGTAAATGGCGAAAATTCACGGTATCTATTCCAGCATATCCTTGATATTAAGGCTATATGCTTTCCTTGAGCAATATCGCACTTTGAGTATTTTGATTTCAGGGTGTCCGAAGACCTCGCCCGGGATCTGAACCCAGGAGCTTTAGATCATTGGCCCTACCGCTGAGAAGATTTCAAATTAATACTTCTTTGTGACAGCACCTAGGGCAGAGTAGCTTTAATATAAAACCTACCTTCCGTAATATCCCCATTAGGTTGGGAATTTGTCCGATGTGTGTAGGTTGGCAATTTGAGTGTCAGTTTTACGGTTTTAACTTCTTTATCTCACGGGTTACATAACTGTGGACTGATGTACCTTCCATTGCCAACATTCCCAAAATTCCACTGATTCTTTCTAGCATCATTGCATATGTTAGAGGACGTCTGAGCATGGGAATTTATGAAGCACTTTTATCGAGCGATTAGAGAGGGCGTTCATAGAATGTTTAAGTGTGAAATATTCACTGTAGAATTCTGCGTATGTGGTTCGTTTACAACCATGAAATCATTATTCTTAAATTCTACCAGGCCAAACATTTGAATAATCTATTTCAGCCGTGTGCGATAGTGAGATGTAATGGCAATATTTATTCTACATTCAAGTAATATTTTAGCATACCGTGAAAGAATTATCCGAATTTAATCCCTGATGCGTACGGACGATGTCACATTATTTTTTAGTGAGTTATTTAGCTCTAAACTGTGACCGATTAGCGCTAAACTGTCCTGGTGAAAGCAATTTCGCATGAATTATTTTTTAATATTCTTTGATTGCTCATTGGCAATCCGTTCAAAAGCTATGCAGAATCGGTTCATCTTCGTTGACCTATGGATTATTCCAATGAGCATTATTTGCGCTATTTGTGAGTTACATTGAAAAGATCGCTCTGAAAGATCTCTGACTCTTTTAATAGTACCTACTGAAAGTTTTTTCTCCATCTTTTGCACCAATGTTCCTCATAATCAGCTTCTTTTATAAAAAGGTATGTGGGAGTTCGTTCAAATCTTACCATTAAAAAAATGAAAAAGTATGCTGTTGCTTTGAAGTAGGAATGTTGATTAGGGTCTTCTCACAAAATTCTTTCACTTTTTGGTCCAAAATCGAATTCTTCGGTGAAAGGGGAGATGGAAAATACATTTCCCTTCCAATGGCCCTCATTTCCATTCGTTTCATTTTGTTCTCAGCGCTGCAGTCTCTGAGGATAAGTCGATGGCCCCGTGATTGTCTTTAGAAAACGCAGAAAGCAAACATGCGTCGCGTTAGTGGACTCTCTGGAGTGTAGCAGATTGAATGCGTAATGAGATTGCTTCAATAAAACGTTAAGCGGTGAGGGTTGGAAAGGAATGCAAAGCACATCGCTTCTGTTCAGAATTGGATTCGAATGGGAGAAAATTCTTCATATCTCTCCAAAGTGGAAATGTACGGATGGCCTGATTTGGAAATCGGTATTCAAAGTACCTATTTCAGCCCACTCCTTCCCAAGGGTTATGGTACCCTTGAAAGGGCAAAGGTGCGTTTTCCGAGCTATGTTCCATGAGGCCTGTATCTAAGTGTGGTAGAGACATATGCTTTGAATTACTTTCCTGTTCCAGTTGGTATGATTCTTAATCATGCATACGAGCGAAATTTACTTTTTATCTGACAATGAGTCCTAATCGGTTTTTTTTCTGTTCTGTGCATGACAAAATTTGGAAGTTTACTTTAGCTATTCATTTTCGTATTAATTTTGGGTGTCATTTCTGAAGTTATTGAATGGGAAAGATAATTTCTCATTTTTGTTGATATTAATACCACCGCATTCATGAAATTATTAATGCTTATATAAAACTTTGGTGAAGTAACATATCGATGGCTAAGTTCTAACAACACGTACTTACCTCAAAAATAGAAAGTTTTCATGAGAGAAAAAAACGATTATTTTTTTTTACTTGTACAAGGAAATTAAAAACCAAAATTTCATAAAACTGAAAAAGAAGCATTCATTTGCAAACAAAGAATTGTTTTTTGCTTGTATTTTATTTTTTAATATTATTACATTTCGTTAAAGATACCTGCCAAAACCGGCCTAATTTGAGATACGTGTTGTTAGAATTTAGCCATCGATATGGAAAATTCCGAGTTATTTTAAATCTTGAATGTGCGTAATTTTCCGGGTGCCGCTTCCTTGTTTTTCAGAAAATTTGCTAATCAATTAATAATAAATTTTGCTCTATAAATATTTTTAGGAAGCAAAAATCATGAAGCTACTGGCTAAAATATTTTTTTGCTTCATCTTCAACAATTGGTCATTAGAATTGGGATTATTATTCAGGGTGGGACAGTTATGTTCATTGAACCTGTTTGGATTGTGAACGAGCACGGTGCGATTCGTACCATTTATTCGGAATGGGAATCCCATTCGATCCTTTGAAAATTGTTTTTCCTTCCCCACATCCACTATGGTGGTTACGTGAAAATTGTTCCGGAGAATACCGACGAACGCGTATGAATTCTAAAAGTGCACCTTTTACTTTCCTGAATCCACGTTCTTTTGTTCATTTCACCGAAGCCTGATTGCAAATGTTTGTTGGAACCTGGGTCGTAGTAATAGTGGGGCTTCTCAAAGCGCGCAAATGTGTGGATTTTGGTTTCCTGGGAAATGTGAAGAATGTTTGAAATGGTATCCTGTTAAATTAGGGGCCGTTAGTGGAAGCGAGGGGCGGCAATATATATATTTTTTTCGCTCGCCAGTCGTTCCGCCCGCTGCCCAATGGACGTTTTGCTACCACAATCGATTGTCATTTGCTCAAATTCTCGCTGAGAGCCGTAGCCATTACCTCCCATTCAACCTACGTGTTTTTTCATTTTTTCCCGTTCACCGTTAATCTTTCTCGTTGTCTCGTGTTATTAGAATAGTCCCCAATATCCATCAGCACTGCGTTTTACCGAAGTGCTTTCCATTCTAGCTTGTAAGTGCTAGCATTTATTAAAATCTTCTCTGGCAGTCGACCCTTGATGGATTGTTTGAATGTTCTGGTTTTTAATCAAGGCCCAACCCTGATGTTCCCGATATAGCAAAATTGATACAATTGCTTTAACCCAATTCCGCGCAGAAAACTTTATGCTTGCGCTTGTCAAGATATATAGGTACGTGGCAGGTACGGTACGGTATAGGTACGATACAGAAATTAGTTTCTTCGGAATAACCCGTAGCCATATACCTAAACTAGATGGTAACAAGGTCAGAATCTAATGCTGTTCAATTTCTGTGAGTGAACGTGATGGAAAGGATGAATATTCAGGAAAAGCATATTTTACTGCAGAAGGGAAAGTTAAAATAATATTAACAGTGCAGTTTACTATTTACTTTTATAATCATATGTAATTTATATGATATCTTCAGGTAAATTATAGAGAGTCGATGTCCATATTGAATTTCCGTTTTGTAACCGTCTATTTCCGTCAATTGACTTATTTCTAACGGATTTAAAATTATGCTAATAAGTGGATCGAGTTATTGCAAATTGATATATCATAATTGTGTTAATCCGACAGCAAAAAGGAGTGTGGGTCTTCTCCTCTTAATCTCAGAATGGTAGGATGTAGCCGCATAGCTTCGGCGGGCGGTAAAGGGTTCAAGGAAGTGATAATAATGAGGATTCAATGTAATCATTTATTTAGTGGAGAAACAAAAGAAAATTATACCATACCTACATTGGAGTATGATTTGATGCTTTCCCGGCGAATGATGTGGGAAAACTCTTCTCGGGATTCCCACCGAGCTAATTGTTTCATAACGGCCAACGTTTCAAGCTCCGACTCGGGGCTCATCCTCAGGGCTGAGAACGTGCCTCATATTTAATGCCATTAATATTTTGAATTAACCGTAAATGCTGTCGTATTAATCTCTCACATGAGGTAAATCATTACAGCATACGCCAAAAGTGATGTCAGCGCAACATGTATTCGGAATCATAGGCTTATATGATTATAGACGTAACTACATGATTAACACTCGTATTACAAGTACAAAAATGCTTGGTGAATTATTGTGTATAATTTATAAGAATCCATAAGCAGTGCGTCTCTTAAATGCTGAAAAATAAATAGATACGTGATACACCAATAATTTAATTCGCCATAAAAAATCTTCGGGATTCGAACCCGGATCTCCCAATAACCGGTTAGGCGTGCTACTAGCTCTTCCACGAAGCCGTCTACTTCCATGGTAAGTCTTAGACAGGGATCGACGAACATCGTGTTGATGTCTCAAAATCACGTTGTGGCGCAAGGGATGGAGGTTGTGCTTAACTAAGCCACTGTCCGAGAAAAAATCCCTACTTGATCGCTATTCCGCGACGGACGTTTTCCAAAGCACTGCCTGAAATAGGTAACTTTGTACACAATCAAGCACTTTGATGCAATTGTACTGGAAGTACTGCACTGAATCAGGGGGAGGGATCCTGGATTTCTTTCTGGGGGGGCACAAGCAAGGGCGTATCCAGGATTTTGTTCTTGGGGGGAGGGGGGGCACAGGGATAGCTCGTAATAGAAAAAGGACGCAATGATAAAGGGGCCGTACTAAAAATCTTGCATATTTTTAGGAGTCTGGGAGGGGGGGGGGGGGGCACGTGCCCCCGTGTCCCCCCCCTAGATCCGCCTATCCACTGAATGAATTGGAAGGATTACATTTGCAATGAAAAATCACTTGGCTGAGCCGGGATTCGGAACCCGAATCTCCCAATTGTCGGTGAGATATGCTACCAGTTACTCCGCGAACTATACCTATCCCACTGACGTAAATCTTAGGCTATGAGGTGACGTGTATATTTTATTAGCTTAATGATATAAATATTTAGATAGGTGCTTTACTGTGGGGTTGTTGACTCTTTGGTGGTGCGGATGATATTATGGAAATTTTTTTATGATGCAGCACTTTTTTTTCATGAAACTAGTCCGATAATATCGTGACCGATGAAAAATAAGATATTCGCAGGAATTTTAATCTCATGACCCGTGGAAGTCAGTTTTCAGTTGAAATAATTTGACTTTGGTGGGGGATTATAGAAGTTTTTGATTGGTCTCACCCGTGGATAGTGAAAATTTTAGAATTTTTTCCTTGATGAATGGCGATGAATTACTTATAAGGAACACCTGGAGGGCAATTAGTTGGGGGATGTAAATCAAATGTCTGCCGAGAAGGTTAAACTTTTGATTTCGAAAAATCTCTCGAGAGAAATGTTCAAAACCCAAAACCCTATTTCAAGTTTTATCGATAATTGGAAATACCAATTCATTGCATTGAGAAAAAAGTGTTTTTTAACGATAATTTATTAGAATTAACCGCTTTCTGACTACGGAAAAACTGATCCCATTTCTGTAAACTTGATTAATATTGTTTTTCAGAGTGGAGAAACTTTCATTACCTACTCAGATGTATAATTCACAAGACAAGTCACAGTTAGAAATAACCATAATTTATCCAGGATAGGTAATGCCTAGTTGAATTCCTACATTTATTTCTTCAAAGAATGCACAGTGTTTGATTTCATTACATGACCTCAGTTTACCTCTAACACTTATTAAATGTTAATGCAGATTCCATGAGGAAATATTTGATTTAAATCTGCGATTATGTTTTCTCCAGCTATGATATTCAATTCGATAGAAAATACTGGGCCATGAATTAAAAATTTAATTAAAATGTATTCCCACGGCATATAATCAGCTGCGATGTCGAGAATATATTTTTAGCTTTTTTCCGTATACATTTTATGGTAGTGCATGATGTGCTAGATGTTGTTGATATTCTTTGACACTTCGCCGAAGAAAAGGTCTGCTTTGTGAGTCTTAAAAAGTCACCAAGTGTTAAGCTTTATTTTTACATCCCGTAACCGTTGAAAATTTATGAACTTCGTTTGTTTTCAGTAACGGAGGGGAATAAATATTTTGAGGATATAAAATTTTTGTAATTTGTAATTAATTATAGCAAATTCTTTGAATTTATAAGGTAGTAATGATATAGGGTGAACAAAATTGTGCTAAAATATAAAATTAACTGGAGTATTAGCTGATAAATTACACTTTTTGCCCGAAAAATGATCATGGTACCTTAAACTTGGATAGGGTTTAAATAGGCTTTAAACAGGATAGGGTTACTATTCCCTCTGCGTGATATTTTCAGTATTTTTGATACATTAATGAGTGATGTGGTAGGCTTATATCATTCATGAAGAAACATTTACGCCAACCGTTTTTTTTTTTAAATCGCAGTTTTCCATTTTTTTAACAAAGTGGTAAGCCTCTAAATAAACAACTGAAAAAAAACAAAATAAAAAATCATTCTTTAAAATGATACAAAACACCTATCCCTCGCATCAAAGGATGTTTATTAAGAAATGACACAAAAGTATTGAAAATGACAAGATCTTGAGTACAGATCTACAGCAGAAAGGTCAGAACGGTGAGTGTTATGTAGTGGAAGGGGGAAACCTCTTAAGAGTACCTACAACGTAAACGCTTGTCTGCTGGCATCGGTGGGAACTTGCATTCCTCTTGCGGTTAGAGGTATAAAAAGAACCCTACCCTCTCCCTCAGTACCCTTCCCTCAGAAGGACCCCAAATTATCCGTGAAATTCGTCCCTAGCTTCTGTGTTGTGGGCGGACGCGGAGTAATGTCGCTTTTGGCCACAGGCGCGAGTGGGTTTATTGAGTGGGCTGTGGAGGCAGTGGGGGTACGACCCCACGTCATTGGGGAAGTCCGTCGTGAGGGGCAGCCGAAGACACGCTTGAAGCGTCCCACGCTGTAAGCTTTGTGACGTCCAAAATGGTAATTGCTTTCTTTAGAGTAATAGTTTCCCTAGTCTTGCAATCCTGTGTACCGTATACAGCTATCTTTGTCGTTTCTTAATACCTCTTTTTGTGCGTAGAAAGTAAAAGAAATTTTCCGTGAACCATGCTGGTGGTACATGCGTGGATAGTTGTGCCTGAGAAATGAACCTTCAAAAAGGCAAACATTTCTAATGGGTCGTAGCTACTTTTTACCTTAATTTTTTTGGGCCATGCTCTGTCCAAATTACGGAAAGGATGGCCTTTTTAACCCCAAGCAATCCTCAATTTAGATTAAAAGCGGTAGTTATGAGCTGGTATGTCTCAAAGTATGTGTACTACATCGTTTTCTAAAATATTCTTCATTTCCCGAGTTGCGTTGCTTTAAGATTCAAATCTCAATTCCCCAAAATACGTCTGAAATCATAATTGCTTTCTTCGAAGTAATAGTATTCGTAGGCTTGCAATCTCGCGTACCGTACAGAGATCTCTTTGTCGTTTCACAAGATGATTCTTCTTTTTGTGAGTAGGAAGTAAAAGATATTTTCTGTGAACTTTGCTGGAGGTAGTACATGCCTGGATAGTACTGCTTGAGAAGTGAACCTCCAAAAAGGGAGAGAGTTCTTATGGGTCATAACCACTTTTGAGATAAATTTTTATAGGCCATTTCATGTCCAAATAATGGGAAAAACAGTCTTTTTGTTCCCTAACAACCCCTAATTTCGATTAAAATTGGCAGATATTGAGCTGGTCCGTCATAAAGTATGCAAACTGGTTGTATTATAAAATATTCTATATTACCGAGTTACGTTGTTGTAAGATTCAAATCTCGATTCCTCAAAATACTTGAACCTTGAATTTCGCAAGATTTTTTTAAACAAATAAAAGCTTATTGTATCCGCTGCCAATCGATGAAATCGTAACTGTACGCAGTGAAACAAGCGAACAAGGGCCGAGTGGTCGCTATTCGTATTGTACTTTGGAGGGATAAAGTATCACTACGATATTTGTGCCGCTACTATCGGTCTACAAGGCAATCACTTTCCTTTCCAATGGCACGTTTTTCTTAGACTTAACACGTTGCTGGAGGGATATTTTAATATAGAGGAACGATATATCTGGGTACTGGTGTTGAGATTGAAAATATATGCCAATTTGGGAGAAATACCTTTTGCTTAAATATTTTTGGATAGGTAATGTTTCAAATGTAACTTTACCTAATCAACCATTAAGATGCGTCAATTTATAATAATTAACGAACATCTACTGAAAACGTACTACCATATACCTATAGTATGCTTTAAAATTGCTTAAGTTGACGCTACTATATGGCGTGAATCTTTGTTATCCATTCGGAACGGTCGGGGAAAAAAGTTACGAGAATTCTTTCCATTTGCATGCAAAGTGCTAAGAAGAAGCATAACTAACGCTCAACATGTCTATTTTGTTGACGGATTAATCTCTTAAACCTTACACCATTTTTTTTAAATTTCCTTAGGACCTATATACATTTTTTCTTGGTCAAAATTTGATTATTTTACCTCAGTATTTTCTCAGGCAGAACTTTTTTATGTTCAAGCGACAGGAAAATATTTCTTGGTGGACGTTATACATCGATGATGTACAATTATAAGAGAACGCGTGGGATTTTCATGAAAATGATGAATACGTCGTTTCTCGGACGCAGTAACCGTGGAGACGTTATGCAAGTCGCATTTAGCAGACGATGACTAATCGATTGTCGACTGTATCTTAATATAATTTACAACTAGAAACATTTATTAGGGTTTTTGATACATTTTAATAATATTTAATGGGGAAAATTTTTGTTATAGTTACTTGTTTTTCTGGTTTATGGTCAAAATTTACGTATTTAAGACTCGATCTTGAATAATTACCGAGGGTAACAACGGTACATTTAGTGATATTATAATAAGTTTGCCTAACATAATTTCGACTTGATTCCAAATTGAGGTACGGTGTACTGGATTCTGAAATATTAAAACATGAAACTGTATACATTACTCATATGAGAAAACAATTTTAAAGAATTATATCGCAAGAAATGGCATACACCCAAGAGACGCACGACTCGGAAATAACGATAAATATCTAAGGTTGGTGTGACTCACTACTGGCTCTCTAATTTCCGGGAATCCAAAGACACATTTTAGCAGCTTGAAGCATTAGAGGAGTGCAGAGGTTTAGGTGTTGAGATATTTTTTAAAATTAGAGTATTTTCACTTATTTTTTTCAGCGAAATACGCCAGTATTTCAGCCTTTCCTGCTTCAGCGATGAAGCCATCCGGGAGTAAAGACGGGCGGTTTGTGCGGAAGAAAGAATTTGAGAAGAGGCAGAAGAGTTCTTTCAGGGATAAAATGAAGAGGGAATTGTAACCCAAAATTGACGATAGTCCACGTTTATTATAAAAATTTTCCGTCTCTAGGAGTATTAGCTCTAGCGATACCTTTCATCGACCAGAGGAATTATCGCTAAATCTGTGATTTCTTGGATCGCACGGTAATTCGAATCCTCCCTTTTTCCAAAGCCTATTTCGTCACTTTCCGTATTAATAACGTTCAATTAAAGCCACGCGTTAAGGCCGTTTTACACGGGCACAATCTGACGTGTGTACGAAGGCGCAGTCAAAATTGCGTCGTGTAAAGCGGTAAATTCCTAGAACACATGCGAGAATATTGGACGTGAGATGTCAAAATAGTCCGTTCTAATTTCGTTCATGCATTCGCGCAATTCCACACTATTTTAGAAATTAATGCAGTTCTAGCCTGCGCAATTTCGTGCCCCGTGTAAAACGGCCTCTACAATCGCTGTTAACGACCGTGCGTTCTAAGTGGCTGAAGGAATGTGCCAGCGATGGTTTCAACTATGGAAAAAGGGCATGCTGAGTGATGGACATGGGATGGAAAAAGGTGTTTTAGCTTGATGCACATCGTGCCAACCAAAAACCCTTAGCGACAGGCAATGGACACAAGGGCGAGGTTAATTGAACATTTTCTTCTTATCTCACGACGACAGCCAGTTGCTATGGTAAGCTTAACCCTTTGGATGCCAACCGGTTTTCTAGTTACTATGCTAAACGTGCCGAGTCATTTTTGCTGATTTTGCAGTAGGTTAGGGAAAAAAATTAGGTCTCAAAAACAACTAAAGGTATATATTAAAAAACTTAAATAAATCTATATTATATGTGGTTTCACCTTTTTCATGTATTATTTGACAAATTTTTGGTAATATGAGTTATTTTTTATAATTAAAAGAAAATAGTTAATGTTTAATAAAATGAATACTCACTTTTGAATTATTAGTGAAATATCAGCATCTAAGAGAGATATAGCAGGAGGAGCACTATCGCGCTCCGGGCACTTTTCGCGAGAGATAGGAGGATCGCGACAGCGTTCCCCGGTACTCTAAGGGTTAAGAAAGTCTTGCCACAGGAACCAACTACTACAGCGCATACGATACTTCGAGCCGTCGTTAAAGCTGACCGCGTGTGATTGCCAGTTTTTCCTCCATCATTGGAGCGATCACTTTAGCTGTCCCTCGAAAGGGATGGAAGAAAATGATGGTGTGATTCAGGTTTTAGCGATCATCATATTGACCAGCTATGCCTCGGTCATTGCCCTATGGCCCTATTTGACACTCTCTGGAGGTGGTTCCCTTTTAACCCCCCCTCCACCCACGCAAGGTCACAATGCAACCTCCCTCCTCCTCTCTTCGTCTCAACATTCACCTCTTCCCTCCGACCGCAAACCCCTCCTCATGAAGCAACCCCACACCCCATGGGGGTCGCAATTCCAGGGGGAAATTTAATTTGGAGACGGGGTGTAATGGGGTCTGTCTATTGTGTGGGTGTTTAACTGTAGCGGAGAATGCGACTGGCTGTCGTGACTAAGGCGAAGGTGGTATCCACTCTATTTCCCTTTGATATGGGTTCGGATGAGCCGAGATTGGTGAAAATTGTTTCTGATGTGCCTCCTCCCATGCTTCCAAAATTCTTGGAATTCTGGTGTGGATGGGTTTTTCTGGATTGATTGGCGCTAAGTTACTGTCCTGACTGTAGGAATCGTAATTTGTTGTATAAGGTATTGTATCACAAATAATGTACCATGAATGGGTTTTCCTGAAATTGCTTGGCTTAGCGCTAAGTTACTCCTGACTTTCTATGTCGTCACTTGTTGTAGAAGGCCTATAGCACCATAAAATAATGTACCATGTACCATGATTGTGTTTTCCTGAAATTTCTTGGCTTAGAGCTATGATGCACCTTTCTGTCTGCATAGTTACTTGTTCTAGAAGGCATATGCTACCTACGGAAAATTCGATTTTGTTACAGGTTGATCATTTCTATTAGAAACATTTATAAGGGCCTATTTACATGGTACAATAACCCGTGCGAGTTAATTTTTAAATGTATGAACGCGTGAATGAATGCTAAAATGTGCCGTATAACCACTCAAATTGTGCGAATGCCTGCATGCGTTGAAATGAATTGCGTGAATATAAAGTATAACCTGATTTAATTTGGCCCATGCGATCAAAAATTTTTCGTTCCGGTCTAATGATATCATTCATGCCTTTAGAAATTAACTCGAACGAGTTAATGTACCGTGTAACCAGTCCTTGAAAGCGTAGGTACGATTTTTCATATTACAACCATATATGGTTGAATATACTATAGTAATAAGTAAGTATTGAATTGTTTGCGCAATTTTGAGTAAGTTCCGGCTGCCACGCCGTGAAATATTGTGCCTTCGCACAAGTTTCCAACGGCAAAATCGAAATAAATACCGAAATTTTCAGCTGATTTGTCAATCTGCTTAGATTTTAATTCAAATTGTTTAAATTTATGATGAGAACGCTTTAGGAGAGTTTTGGGATAAGGTGAACAGCTTCAAATGAGTTAATGTGGAGGATATAACTGAACTAGTAAATTAATATGCAAAGATGAGTGAAACCTGCCGTGAATTAATGTGCCTTCACACAAGTCTCCATCGGTAAAAGCAAAATAAATGCAGTGAAATCGAACTAATTTGTCTAGCTACATAGATTTTTATTCAGATTATTTAAATTTATTATGATAACGCTTTAGGTGA
This sequence comes from Ischnura elegans, assembly GCF_921293095.1. Lineage (NCBI taxonomy): Eukaryota > Metazoa > Arthropoda > Insecta > Odonata > Coenagrionidae > Ischnura > Ischnura elegans. The sequence goes on from NC_060257.1 coordinate 67,885,537, forward strand.
ATGTTGGGATCAGGCGAATGGCATAAAATAAGTTAATGTGTTAACTATAAGTTAACTAATAAAATGAAGTACAAAAATGAATGAAACCTGCCAGGCTTACCAGTTAGATCTCAAATTAAGTGTGCAAAAAATTATGAAAGTCGATAATTGAGCGGAAGTACCGACTCAATCGGACTAGCTGTCAAAGGTTACACGTTAAGTAAATCAAGCCGTCCCGAAAGCTGCAGTCACAGACAGTCTATTTAGCAGCCGCTTCTAACTAGCCGCTGGTAATATTATCAGCAAGCAGCCTAGTCTGATCCAGACCCCGAGACTGGTGATTGCCAGCGAGTTAATGTTTACTAGCCTCTGTTAGAAGTGGAACACGTTTAACTTTTTAGCGCTGTCTTCCCTCCCCTGGCAGTCACGTGATCTCCTCGTAAGCGCCAACCTGCCAATGTAAACCCCTAGTAGCTCACAAGTGGCTGGTGAATTAAGACGTGTGTAGTTGGTTTTATGCAGAGTTATTTAGACTCATTTTACTGTATTTTCTTCTCCTTTTTGTAATAACAGTGAATATGGTTCTGTGGGCCAATTCTAGTTCCTTGAAACGTCTTGTTGATGCCCCCAAATCGTTTCCTCTTAACACATTGCGGACGGATCACAAGATAACTCGGGTTTTCTACATGCTGCCTTTATATGCCACATGCAATGATATGTTGTAACGACATTGCTTGTAAAAATTATTTATTCATATTATGACATAAGGGTTTATCTTAATACACTAAAAATTTGAAAGAGATATTGTAAAAAGTTATTCAGATGTAAACTAAATTAAAGTTGCATGCAAAAAAACAGCCTGCCTTGATCCCGGCCACTGGGGTAAGTTCGAAAAACATATCCGGTCCTTAATGTGTTAATATCCAGAATCGAGCCCACCATCCCTCAACATACATCTCAAAACGTCACGACTCATACCAATAGATGGCATGTTGCGCGCATACACACAATGTTTTCAAGAAAGCAACAGCAACTGTACAAGCGGGTATTTAAGTAAAATGTGAAACCTACAGACATGTTGAGTGATGGCGATATTTACCTGCGGCTGCTTAGTAGCGGTTGCTAAACAACTTAATGTGACCGCGGCTTCTCTCAGGACGTTGGTAGAGCAGCTGGGCGGGTGGTGTAATCCTCCGCCGCTGTACCGGGAAAGATACCGTTCAATAGGGGCCTATGATATGTGAGGGTAAATGGGCCCAAGGTATAAAAAGCGGTGTTGTCCCGAGAGCAGTGGGCATTTTTGTTTCGGTGAGGCTCTGTAACGTCGAGTGTTCGACGTTCAAAAGGCCGCTCCCAAGAAACGGACCCACGGCACCTTCTTGAAGACCACCGCTACCTCCGCAGGCAAGGTAATAACATATCCAAAATCCTTGTCTATATCAATGGCTAAGTTCTAACAACACGTATCTCAAAAATAGCAACTTTTCAGGAAAGTAAAATAAACGATTAATTTTTTTCATTGTTCACTGAAATCAAAAACCAAACCTGTGTGATTGAGTGCGTGTCCTACGCGGACTATTTGTTCCTTGGACCAAATCCGTGAGGTGCGTGAGTGAGAGCGTGTTTTTCTTATTTTTATAATTTTGTCTATTCTTTTGGTTGAGTGGGTCACTGTCGTAAGCGAGAGCTTCACAAACCTGTGTGAGTGCGTGTGTCCTACGCGGACATTTGTTCCTTTGAGCAAATCCGCGATGTGCGTGAGTGAGCTGTGCGCTTGTTTAATCTCTTAGTGCTTTATCTTGTTTTCGTTTATTACTCCCCTTGTTAGCATGTAACTTCTCACCCCCCTCTGCCCACCAAAGAGTACGGCCCTGGGGAATTAAGTTTATTTCAACTGTTTCACGGCCGTAGTTCGTTCAATCACTTACAAAAACCAAACATTAATACCACTGAAAAAGAAGCATACATTTGCAAACAGAGAGTTGTTTTTTGCTTAAATTTTATTTTTTTAAATATCATTACACTTTGTTTAATATCTGTCCTAAACCTGCCTCAAACCGACCAAATTTTGAGATCCGTGTTGTTAGAACTTAGCCATCGATATACATTAAGTTTGTTGCATGTCAGTCTGTGTGAATGTTGGACTGTCACAGAATCTGTATCTGCAGTTTGCGCAGTCACACTTTAGGGTCTATCTCAGTCGTACCAAGTTCTACAGGGATAGGGTTTGATGCGATTGACGCAAAATCTCTGCACGCACATTGTAGTCTTGGTCCCAGCGCTGTAGCTAGACATTGCGTAAATTCGCGGGCAAAAAACGTGCTAAAATGGACCACAAACAGTCTGCCCACAAAACGGGAGACAAACAGGGAGGTTGTAAATAGCTGGAGGTGCTGTTTCCGAGTTTTTGGCGTAGTCAAAGTTCCGCCATCTTGTTTTTAAGGTTTCCGCGGCGATTAGATGCACTATTACAATCCATTTTCGGGCGTACGTCTGCGTCTGTCTTTCCGTCCAGCTGGAGGAACGAAACGTCGAGTTTAAATATTAAGCACGCAGACGTACACCCGAAAATGGATTTTTATAGTGCTTCCATCATCTTGGTTTGACACTTTTTTGACTTAGTCTCCGACTGATATTTTGAAGTGGCTAAGTTTTGTTCTAAAAATGAACTACATTTAGTGAAAAACACTACCATAATCATTAGTATTTCGCCGGTGATTGTCATCGGATCATTCGCGATACTTCTATTAATGTATAAACTCTACGTCTGTTAGCCTTGTTTACTGTTGGGGATATCCTTGAAAATATAGTTTATTTCTGTAATTTTTAGATTTCCGTTGGCTATATTAAAATAAGATACCAGTATAAGTGCAGGTAAAAGGGAAGTATACTCTCGCAAAATTTTATTTTCAGCTGAGCTGGTTGCAGAACGTAACCGTGGTGATTGATCATAATTATTCCCTGGGAAAAGATTTTTGAGTGACAACTTCGCGAAGCCAACCTATGAAGTAAGAAATAAAAGGCTTATATAGTGCTTTCCATAAGTTATTTTAATGTATTAACGAATTATGATAAAAGTTTTCACCGAATAGCGAGCTTTTGCCCCTATGGGATTGTCAATGTTTTGGTCAAAGTGGGCGTGGCTTGTCCTACCCAAGCACCCCTATTCCGGCCACACTTCGCTCCACGCTCGAAACCAGTGGTGCCCCCAACAGATATTTACAACGTCCTTGGAGACAAACAGTGTGAGGACACAATTAATTCCTGTCTCCCCATTTTATTTATTTATTGAATCATTAAAAAACAGCCAAAATGGCCTTTACATTAAATAGAGAACTTAAAATCTGCAGCTTTAGCAAATATAAACTATAAAAAAATATTAAAGAAAAAAAAAAGATTCAGAAGATGGCTTTTCGAAGCTGCCTCTTCAATGATCTGATAGGCATTGAAAGATCCAGGGAAGGGTGAGTTGTCGAAATGGTATTGAATAAGGTAGGGGAAAAAGTAATCTCTGAGAGAGAGAGAGAGACGGAATTTAGGTTGGTGTAGTAGGTGGTTATTACGGAAGGAGCGGGTGGGAATGTAGAGTGAAAAGAAAGGCAGTATTGCTGATGATCGGAAGTTGCCTTTTAAGTCATTGTAAATGAAGGAAATATCATGAAAATTCCTACGGGAGGATAGTGGGACCAATGATAGAGCAGACTTTACTTCAGAGCGAGAAGAATTACAGAGGTGAGGAACACGGTGTTGGACTACTGAAATAAAGAAATTAACGAAATTCAAGAATTTTAAGGTTGGAGGGACAGGCAGTGGAGTAAATAACGGAGCAGTACTCGAGGGTTGGGAGAACGCAACTGGTGAAAATAGCTCTCAGTGCTTCTCCTTTCCAAAGCTCTAGCAACAAGCAACTGGTGCAACACCATGACAGGCAACAGCGCCACAACGATAGGCGACAAGACAACGACCAGTAGCGCAGCATATGGTCAACCTGGCTGTGGAACAGGCAGATTGGCACTGCTAGTCTTCCCTTATCTCTTGAGTATGACTGCTCTCCTTAAGTCGGTCACAATTCGGGGGAGATACATTAACGACCGTTCTTTTATTTTAAATTAACTATATTTGTTTTTAAATTGATTTTTCTTCCTTAAACAAAAACGCCACCGCTTTTCTCGTCCATGTAAGCACGTTTCAAAATTTCAATACGATCTTCTCTCTCTTGCGAATGTAGTTTCTCATGTAAACTCGTGTACCTCATTAATTTTATAAATATTATATTCAAGTGAATTTTACCTTTATATCTGTAGTGTTTTTTGAATAAGAATATCCTCTCTTACAGAGTATTCCGTAAAGATGTTTTGCGTTTTATATTTTGGTTATATTTTTTCTTATTCTCAAAGGCATTTTCTGAAATATTTTATGAGGTTCTCTGAGAAGAAATCTACTGCGCGCGACAGGAATGATTGGGGCAAAATTAGCATTTTATTTCTCTAAATGAATACGGATATGATGAAAAGTTTATTCCATTCAGCGTTCAATGATATCAAAGAAAGAGATTGATTGTATTTAGGGATTCTTTGTCAATACGTCCATGAAATGTGAAGCTTTGTGTGAAGCGTAGCGAGGAAAGCAGACAAATTTTGAATGGTTAGGTTTTAGAGGTGAACAATTTTCACTGCACGTGTGCAGGAAAAATTATTTGTGCAGGAAATGATTTTTGAAGGCATATCGAAGGAACGATGTTTAAATGGAAAATATTACGTTCAAAAGAAGTATTCGTAACCGCAGATATGACATAGTCGGGACGCGAAGGAAGGTTGAAGCCCCAGAATCACGCGAGGAATCAATTTTCTGAGGGATGTCAAGGGAGAAGAATAAAAAAAGAATGAACCAATTCGAGGTCACCGGCATACCGGTTTTATGAGAGAGGTCCCACGGGCTCCAGCTCCCGAAATGTTTTAACGTTTAAGCTAAATGATTTGAGCCCTTTTCTAACATTTAGAGCAGATAATTCCCATCAGTTTACTAGCGCTACTGCGCATTCTTTATTTTTTCACATTTATTTTAAATTGAGTTTTATTTCTTTCTCTTTACCTATTTTTGATGTTGAGTCAGTGTCTTGCAGCATAGACCTTTAAGAATATTAATGCCAATTTTTGTCAACGCTGTTGATTTAAACACCTTCTTCAGGGTTATGAATGAATATGAGTACTTCATTTTGAAGGATAGTAGGCATAACAGGTTACTACGATGTTTTTTACAATGGTAAAACAGAAAAGAAAAATAATTCAGCTGTAAATTAATCATAAAGAAGAGACTAGAAATTTGAAATACCTTTTTTGAAATGAATTGCAGTTGTTTATTGATGGTGAATAAGCTAATAAAGTTTGTATCTACGTTTAGATTACGATAATCATGGAGTGTCATTGTTTAAAATCACTTAACGTGACCTAGTATTCATCTTGGCTCCCCCATCTCCAGATATACATATAACCTATACATGCTATTGTCGGCACATATTCGATTGCTGCTGATATTAATGAAGAGAAAAAGCTTAAAACATGGAAATGAATACATATTTGAACGTCCATTGTCATGTCCTTTTCATTAGGATATTTAAACCGCGGGATAATGGACCAGAAGTCACCCATGGTTGGCCATACAAGCTTGTTCACAATAAGACGATAGAACAAATAGGTTGACGCTGGTAAAGATTTAATTAACTATCAAATTTAGAACTAATTGAACCGAAGATGTAATAAATATAATTATTCAGTGGAGATTCGTCCTAGCTTGATAGGTGTATGTTCTGATCGAATTTTGTCTCTTTTATGTTAATACTTTCAATATTTAATAGACTTGATACCACTGCATGCTCACCTTATGCGAGGACCGGAATATGGAGAAAATTCTCAGCGCCTGACGGTGGAAAGAATTCCAAAACTTGGACGTGCTAGCCTTGAGGAAAATACTGATTGTCAATCACAAGGAAAAATACTGCATGTATCAAGCATTATAATGAAATAGTTATGTTGTCGGAAAAGATGACGTTCTCGGAGAGCAAAAGGAGCAATTATGTGGTAATAAAGGACAGGAAACTTTAGAAAGGAGACATACAGAGAAGGCAAAGGGTTTTGCTGTAGAGTAATTGGGGAGGAATGTTAAAAACCTGTTTTAGAAGGATGAATGTTGTAGATGTGGATAGGAAAGGAAGAGAATTGGAACTATAAATAAAAAATATTTGTAAATTGAAAAGGGAAGCTCAATCTGAGGAGGGGAAGTAGGTGGGATTTTTCGTAAAACTCTTCACGCTTACTTAATCAGCAGAATACCTTAAAATATAATGCACTGTAGGATTAACTTTTTTATGGGCATGCTTAAATCACCTCTTCGGTGTCATACCGCTGCCTATTTATCTTAATACTTCTATGCATTCATAAATATTGATGTAATCTGCTCCCAGTTTATATGTCATCATGCAGCAGTCATCTTTTCGCGATTGTGGCAGAAATCCCGTTGCCGTCGTGGTGCTGTAACGGGTATTCACATGAAGGTATTACCTGTAAAATTGGGATAATTTTTCCCTCCCAACCTGGCATGCTATATTCATCTGATTATTGTACATTCGCAAGGGAAAAACTCAGCTTGTGACTCTGCTGATGTTAAAGTAGATCAATTAAACTTCACAGTTCTGAGGAAAAACTGTTCTTGAGAAGAGATGCAGGCAAGGTGTGAAGATATCTCGTTGTCATTGAACTACCTGAGATCAATACCAGCAGCTTTATCAGTTTATTAAACAAAAAGTTAGCATGATTATAATAAATTCAATGTGGAAATATTGTGAGGAGGTGACATTGAGGTGCACGAAATGACCACCAAAATCAAGATATGAATGGTTACAATTTTCATGTGATCTAGAATATATAGTGCCTCATGTAGAAGAATAGGCATTTTATTTCAATTTAGGAGTGTTTTTATTGCTTAATAACATTTATTTGAGCTGGAAAATCGAACATTTTTTACCAGACGTTAGTTTGCATTTTTCATCTTCAAATTTTGTGCGTAACTTGTTTCTTTGTTTATAAATGATATCACACTCGTGGAGGTTTAATGCACCTAAAAAAGAGTGTCATCGTCATATGTCATGGTAATATTTTTTTCGATGCAATGCGTCATGTAGTGAAACAGAACGATTGTCTTTGGAGACCGCGTGATTTTTTTGTGCAGAATTAAGCTCAATTTTAATTTTTTTCACGTACTCCGTGCACATTGAAATTAAAATTCTAGAAACGGTGGCGGTTAATAGAAGTATTCATTTGGTACGAAGACTGCTAATTTCTTTTGCTTCGGTGCACATGTGCACATTTTTTGTTGCCTCCTGGTTCATTTGCTTGGAACGCACGGTGGTACTGGACCGACAATCTGCTCCGCGAGTTCATACAGCTGCTCCACAGTCTGAAAAAGAAAAAAAAATTACTTTTGCGTCTGCAGTGTATCAAAATTTGCAGCAGTCGAATTGAAACTTCTTTTTTCCTAATATTTCAAACCCTGACGCGTGATTGGCGGTGAAATATTCATGAATTGTCATGAGAAAAAATTACCCTGGACCGGGAATCGAACCACATATCTTAGGCTTTCCGGGCCAATGTGCAGACCACTACGCTTTACAAGTTCCTTAGTTCAAATCGCAATTGTACCGAAGCTCTAGGTATGAATATTTAATTAATTTTGTTCATGAATATTTCACCGCTGCTCGCGCGGCAGGATTTGAAATATTACACATACCGCTTTGCGCGGCTATAGCGCAGGTTTGAGGCTCTCAACCGGTTGTGGCTTCGCTATCCTTGATGGACCGCGAGGGTCCAACATTTAGTACCATAAGCCTCGACACAAATGCCATAGGAAATAAGGAACTTGGATAGCATACTGGTCTGCGCAATGACCCGGAAAACCAAATATCTGTGGTTCGATTCCCGGTCCAGGGAAATTTTTTCTCATGGAAATTCATGAAAATATTTTTTCCTTTCGATATGCACTGATTCCAAGTTATGTGTAAAAGAGAATTCTCGTCATGATATATTAAACTGACGAGCAGGCAGCCTAATTTATATCTTGTCGAGACGGATAGGAGAAGTGACATGATAGAATAAATGTAAGTTTGACGAGAAAGGGAGGGAGGTCACTCGCTAAGCAAAAAAAGTGAATCATTAGCTCCACGGGAAAAAATCGCCATTAAAACAGCGCATAATTGTCAAAACTTCATAACGTATGTAAAAAGATATGGAAGACTAGCCAATGACATCAGTGTCAAAATTCACCTCGTACTGGCAACCGTTACACAGAAAATGTTGTTTTATTAAATATGCAGTAACAATTGTTCTCATTTTGGAAGACGTATGAAACTTAAGATAAATTTTTAAAGAGCGTTACTCAGTAAAATATATACATTTGGCTATAAAATTGGTTAAGGTATTGGGGCGCGCTTAACGCCAATTTTTAAATTGAGATGTACTTAGAACTGCTTTAAAGTCGGTGCTTTTTTAGTTTATGCACTAATATTTATATTTAACGAGTAGATTAAAATTTTAACCGCCATAATCAACGCACAATATAGCAAGAAAAGTAATGGCACCCATAGCATGAAAATAGGCGTTCGAACAGGAGTCTCCACAGTGGGGGATCTATGGGATGATATAAGAAAGGCAGCTATGCATAGGTAAGGCCATGCATCAAAAAGTTACGTAAAGCAATTTTTTTCTGAGCACTTTAATGTACTAAGTTATCCCAGATAGTTGTGGCAGTGCTCAAATCGGATTTGCCATGGGGTGATTCAGTTACCTTTAATTTGTGGGTTAACTGGGGCCAGATGAGGCGTAAAAATAATATTAATTTTTAAAAATTGTAAACTTGGTAGAAATTTCATTTTAGCCACATGATGTACTAGTCCGATTGTTAGTAAATCATTACCCGTTTTTTCTCAGCCATCCACGGGTATAATCTTTAAAAAAAAATTGAAAATGGTATTGTACTATGAGATTAAAAATCTGCGCCTCAGTAAGCCCTCACATTATTTTTAAACTGTAGGCCTATTTTACACGATTTTGTAGTGATAAAAGTACATATCAGTCCCTTTTTTATCAAAGAACCAGCCCAATTAGAATTTCCAAAATCTCCGAACCCCCCATCGGCGGTGGCGGGGGGAATTCCTCTGCCGCCCTCTTTGCGCCTCCTTGGTTCAAACTATATCCACCACTGAGTATTTATACTTCTTGTGCCAAGAATCCACAGGGGAAAAAATATTCGCCTTGGGATTCGAACCCGGATCCCTCGATATCCGGCCGAGTGCTTTAGCCAGTTAAGCTACCGAGGTGTCATTCTCCCCTGTGGAAATTAGTGGACTATACCGGACAAGGTGGTATGGACTGCTGAGCATATTATGCGACTAGCAGTCCAGGTCGTGCGCATGGCGCCACAGCCGGAGAGCAAAGCCCGAACTTTGAACACGAGAGGTGTTCGCTCTAGACTTATATAAGTATACCGGGACTAGCCACGGTGATAACTTTTACAGAGTCACCCGCAATGCACAACTTGTGCGAAAAATCCACAGAGGAAAAATCATTCGCCTTGACCGGGATTCGAACCCGGATCTAGTCCACAAATTTCCACAGGTAGCTTAACTGGCTAAAGCACTCGGCCGGAAATCGAGGGATCCGGGTTCGAATCTCCGTCAAGGCGAATGATTTTTCCTCTGTGGATTTTTCGCACAAGTTGTGCATTGCGGGTGACTCCGTAAACGTTATCACCGTGGCTAGTCACGGTATACTTAAATATTTATACTTTTGTTACGCATAGTAAGTCACAGAATTGTTCGGGTGAGCTTTAAAAAAGGCAATACATCCATCGCTTTGATTTTGTGCTCACCTCTGCCCTTCGTAGTTCCTTGACGAGCGGTGCTTCGTACTTGATCCTCTCGGTGTCCTTGCCGGACGACAGCGAACTACAGTTGCTCTCACTGCTTTCATCATCGTTGCTCCCGAGTGACGGCGAGTAGCCCAGGTGATCCGACAGACTGCCGCGGATCTGGTACATGCTTTCTTCATCCTCACCCCACTCTCCATTCTGCTGCATGGTGAGTAGGAATCATTATTGAAGCCAACCACTCCGATACTCCCAATGCACAAAAGCTCAACAGTCACCTAACGAATCAAATCCGCTCATTCTTAAGATCAAAACCTTGTAGCTCCCTTCAGAGTTGATGTAAGTTAATGATTTTTTCACTGTAAAATAACTTTGTAGTTTTCTTCCAATTCGATACGCAGCGTATGGGGACCTACAACGTGAGAAACGTAAGTTAGTAAGCGACTACTTTTTACCTTGCAAAAATCAAAATTCTCTTGTCCTAAAGGGTGTTACGTCGGCATAACAACATTTTTACTCGATCATTGTAAAATAGGTGAAGACCTTCAAAGAGAAAAGAGTATGAAGAATTTTGTGCAGAAGATTCAATTTAATACAGGCTAAGGTCAGGTACAAATTGCGAGAAGAAGATAAAGTAAAAAAATACACGTTTCTAACGGAAATTTAATGAAATATTTTTTATGGCTTTTGTTATAATTTTATCGATAAAATAATAGCACGGATGAATGCAGAGTACGTTTCTACATTAGGATGCAATTTTTTATCAGTGCATAGAGCAACATTAATTTTTCGTGCTGTTATTGACAACACCGCGCTCGTGGCCATATGGAAATTAACATGGGAAACGATTCTCCATAAGAGCCCATACTGTCAACTACATGTGGAAAGCTCTATACTATTACTAGGGCTATTAGATGAGCGGATTTGATTCGGCGGGCGATTGTTGAGCGTTTGTGCCGTGGAGATATCGACTCATTAATTCGCATTTTGGAATCTTATCGAAATGAAAGGTAGTTGCATCTTTCAGCAATAATTTGATGCATACGACGTGTTTCGGCTCACTGAGCCATCATCCGGTAAAGAAATTATAGTAAATAAGAATATCACTTTCGCACTGTTGATTGTTGATTGACTTTGTTAACGGAGGATGGTAAATAATATTTACGTAACTATGGATTGGGCTTATGTTCGACCGTATATTAAAACGGAAACATAAAATTATATAAAGGTGTTGTAGAATATGGTCTCGGATATGGCAAGCTGCCCGTTCAATTTCGCATCGCTTTATTCTTGTTTCCTTTTCCCCGCATTAGCAACCAATGGGATTCTGTGTTAAGTCGTCTTATAATTTTCACGGAGAACTCACTGCGCAATTAGTTTAGGTTGCTAACAGTGCAAAGGTTGAGCGCTTTTTTTTTGCAGCTAAGGTAATGAACAGTGAGTGAAAGAAAGGAAATAAAGTATCAAGAATAATATAATTTATATTTATTTAAATACTCATGGAGATCATATTAAAACTATTTACTAGGAAGTGATCACTGGGCTGGGGTATTTTGATCTCTCAGCCGAATTTAACATTGTTTAATCTCTCTTACTTTTTTCCGTGTTGTTGGTAACAGTGTTTAATCCAAATTTTTACGATGCATAGATACCAAGTTCTTATATTTAATTTTAATACTGCGTCAGCCGCACAATTTATGCATTTGGTTTTCTTAAGCTCTTACCCGTTGCTATTTTACTTTGCCCAGTTTATTTCGGGTTACTTTCCTTTTCCTGAGGAGAGTAAAATAGTTCCCATTTTTCCTGTTCTCGGTAAATTACGTTTAGGAAGAAAACGATCATTTCTATAGTAAAAATGTTGGTTTCTGCGGCAGAAATAAAGAAATATTTAATAAAACTCTATAAGAACCATTTTGAAAGTAGTGAAAGATAATATAGGTCGATCCTGTGACCATAGCAGGGAATGGCATCGGATTATTCCCGTTAGCCTTATGTCATGCGATGGGAATATTGACCTCAATTTCTTTTAGACCTCCGAAAATCCGAGATTCTCCACCATGGATTCTTGAATTCTTTCATTTGCATAAGCACCCGGTGGTGTACGAAATCGTCCTTATATTTTTACAAGGAGCTTTGAGCTGGTTGTTTTTTGCTTGCGTCACCATCTTAAGTGCAAAAGAAAATGGATCAGTTTATTTGGAGTCTAGGGTTGCATTGAAATTAACTGTCTAAGCCCCAGCTTTCTTTCTAATTATCTCCCATAATCCTCTTCTTAATAAATTTGCAAATTAAAAACTCCAATAATTAATCAACGTATTTAATGCAATATATTTATCAATTGTTTATACCATTAACATCTCTGCTTTATGTGATACTTACTGTGATTACGAATCAGAATATTCTAGCGTGAACTAAACGTTTTTGTCGCAATGGTGCTTCTTTAAATATAATATAAGAACCAAGTAATTACTTCGGGGCAATTATATACAGCTGGAAACTAGGAAACTACTGCTAAAGAGATCTCGTCGGCAGAAGCACAAAAGAGAAGTTTTCATTCAAGATAGGCAGTTGGCCCTTAGTGGGAATGTCCCTGCCATAATAGTGGCCTTGCGATCATTTTTTAAACTTCTGTGCTCTAATTTGGTTTCCTCTGTGAGACGTGACATGTCAAGCCTCGAGATGTTACTTAGCATGTGTTTCAGCGTAATGAGTAAGACTTGGTGATTTATTTTTGAATGGCTTGGAAGGGCTTTAGAGTTGATATTTTTGCTGCGGAAGTCTGATGCATCGTGTTTATGGAATAATGAGTCATTTTATATTTCCATTATGATTTGCCCTTTTTTTTGGCAATTGAGGTCGGTTTTACCTTGATAGCAAATCGGAAATTATTGAAAAGTAATTCCATGGCATTTTATTGTATTGTCGCTGTCGGTTACTGTGGTCACTAGTAAAACAATTACATGACTTTCATAATTTTTAACGCCATTTAGTATACTATATGTGCAGTTATTGAGAAGTGTGATCTAAGGAAGACGATATCACGGAAACTACGAGTTCAGAAAACCACAGTAGATCAGAGGAAAGCTTTCTTTTATGTATGTTATCAGACTGTCGTGGACTTACGTATCCTCGATCCATTTCTATCCGCCGCCGTTGGGATTTTTCTTTCTAGTTATAACTGATACAGTCGCAGTCATTTCGTTGTTACACATTATCTAGTCGTATTGAAATGGGACTGAAGACACCTACTCACTCTGTTAAACACCTTTAGCTTATTACAATCTTCAAGCGCACAACGGGTAAAGTCCGAAAGGTAATATTTATCGATGTCAGTAAATAAGATCACTTAAAATTCATTGTAATAATATTGGTTGGAATGTCATTAATACGACTGAACTAATGACTTGAAATATTCCGACTGGAATTCTCTGAGCTTGGATATTTCCATTGTATCATCGCAATTCGTTATTTTTCAGATCATCTTCTTCGCTGAGGGCGATCTTGCGGAGGTTTTAGCAACTTTCCTGCGAACATTATTCCATTGTTTCAATTCGTGTGTGCTGAAGTGAGCTGTTGTGCGCTAAAAGCTCTCACTAAATTAAAAGCACCCGGATATGAAGAGTGTTACAAGCTAAAGGTGTTTAGCAAAGTGAGTTATAAATCTATTCGCAACGTTCCTGAATGTATAACCCATAAAGAGGTCTCTAACAAGAATGAGGAAACGTTGGTCCAATAATTAACGTTAATACTCGGCTAACCTAAAAATATCAGCGGGTCTTAAGCGTTGTTATTGTGGTTTCCAATTATTTGTCATTTCAATAACATATTGAAATGCAATTTTCTCGCCTTTTTTATACCATAGGGAAATAATCTAATAATTATTACAGTATTATATAGAGTAAAACCACTCAGCATTTTTCTGTATCTAAAAAAATTCAATTTGAGAAAATGCGAGGTGTTATGGCAAGATTTTATATATAATATTAACTGTCAATTTGCTTGATGTGGGCGTAATATTACGCCACGTGAAATTCTTCGATTTTTGTGTTTTATGTGCGGTCGTAATGTTACGCCATCCGGCTTTTGAAAAATTGTATTTTCCATATTTCAACAAAATCGAACTAACCTCAAACAAAAAGAAAAAGCCATTCTTCAAAGTGATACCAAACACGTATTCCTCGCATTTAAGGTAGGTTGTTCAGAAATAACAGAAAATTATTGACAATGGCCGGTTCTGTCATGCAGATCCACAGTTTTATGGCCAGTATGGTAAGTGTAAAATATCCTTAAAATTTCAACATGAGTAGTTTAGTGAAGGTTCGAATATTTTCGCGGCGTATCAGATGATCTCTGCATTCTCTTCGGGTTTTCACCGCGTCCGTTGGGTTTTGGCGACAACAGTTTTGGCGACCTGCCAGAATGGCTTCCAAGCAGATGTGTGCATGCATGGATAACGAGTCAGATTGCCCACGGAGGACGTCTTCTCCCAATACTACGGTGGCTTGGGGACTCGATCTATCTGAGCCGCGATGAGCTCTCAGCCGTGTCGACTTGAGCCTGACTCCATTACCTTTTAAGGTCACGGGGCTGGGAGGTCTGTTTTCCCGCGCCAGGACCTGCGAGGATTTCGTGGATCGTGACTCAACTGTTCCTTCCGAAAATGCTCCCTTGACAGCCATCCTCGCTTCCACGAATTGGGATTCTCGAATTCCCGGCCCAACCATTGAGATTTAAATGTTTGCGAAAATATGGGAAATATAAAATGCTTGTAGTGCTCTCACGGGAAAATCTCATGAAAAAAATGAATCACAGGGAATTTCATTTCCGGGATACAAAAAGATATTTACTGAAGATGCTATTTGAAAACGAGGAAATGAATAAAATATCTTTTACAGGATGCTACTACAGTGAATCCAGTGCATGCATCACATTACATGCAAAGAAACACGAATGCGTGTGTATAAAAACATAAATGAATGAAAATAAACATCAAAAATGGGTGTTTACCATAAAAGTAGAATATTTAGTCCAGTTAAACAATCTAAGGAAGTGAAAAACAAAGCAAAATTGTGTAAATTTATGTTTTAGCATGTTAAAGAGTAGTTGTGTTTTAGTATGTTAAATTTTGTAGGCTAAACTTGAGAATAAATCGTGAATATATTTTTCAATCCCTCTTATAGATTTTTTGAATGCTATAATTTTTCAACGAATAAATACAATAGTAATAGTGATATCTGGTGATTTTTCCGGGTATTCTTCCGCGTTTTTATCAATTTTGTCCTACAAAATGGATAAACGCGGAAGAATACCCGGAAAATCACCAGATATCACTATAATCTCCGCGGAAGCCTACTTGGAAACAATAGTAATAGGTATGATAAACGGAAAACCATTCCCATTTTCGCATTTTCTTCGCGAGTTATTAGCGAAGTCAAAATACTGATGTTGCAATGACCGTGCTTCTCGGCAATAATGCGGGTATGTAAAAAAATAATAGATAACATTTCATTACATTTAGAATGAGCAACTATTCTTTGGTGAAATGTTATTGCGATTTTATTCAATTTTCCGAGGGATGTAAGTAGGTAGTGAATTTAATTTAAAAACAAAGATTGTACAGAATCTGAAGCAGGTAATGTAACTTGAAACTTATTAAAATGATATGAATCGGTTTCTACCTTACAATTTAAAAAGTTTATTTCATTTTCATGAAGAGTGGAAACTATGCTCCTTTAATGGAATTCCATTGACTTACGGCCACGAAATAATATTTTTGGCCGTAAAAATATGAGATTTTCTTGCTATATACCATGGATGTAGCGTTTGAAAATTCACCTATGTACTGGTACTCGCCCAATCTTACAAAAAAATCTTCATAAATATACATAAGTATGTATCGTTTTAGGTGATTGAGGTCAAAGATGCTGTTGTAATGAAAATTTTGCTGCAGTTGGCTCACATACCTCGAAAAAGTATCAACGTGAAATAATATGATAAATAGATGGCCAAGTTCTAACAACACGTATCTCAAATTTGGCCGGTTTGAGAAAGGTATCTTAAACAGTGTAATAACATTAAAAAAATTAAATACAAGGAAAAAACAACTCTTTGTTTGCAAATGAGTGCTTTTTTTCAGTTTTATGAACTTTTGATTTTTATTTCAGTGAACAAGTAAAAAAAAAAATTACTCGTTTTTTTTTGCTATCCTGAAAGGTTGCTATTTTTGAGATAAGTGTTGTTAGAACTTAGCCATCAATATACTCCTTGAGTATGCTATTAAAAGTACGTTTTGCCACCTTAGATATTAGATAAACTAGTAATTATATGTAACCTGAAAATGCTTTCTCATCTCAATAGATGTCGTCTTTAGTCGTATAACTTATTCGATTGTATGGTATTTGGAGGAGGCAACTGGCAGTTGGGGATACTTGCGTCATAAGGGAAGGGAATGGAAGTTAGTTCACGGCTTAACGTCCTATCCGACGGACGGAGTGTTGCGCTTCAAATGTCCTCCACGCAAAATCCAAGTGGATATATGGAGTAATTTCTGAAAATTCTCTGTAACCGCCGGGATTTGAACCCGGGCCCACGGGATGGAAATCCAGCACTTCCACCACATCACCCCGATCCCCTACTTATTCAAGGCATTGTAGAAGGTTGTAGATGACATACTGGAGGAGTATGTGTTTTAAATCGTGAAATCACTGAACTACCTCCTTAATCCTTTCTAACCCAGAGCTGCGTCTGGGAGATATCAAATTTCAATATTTTTCATTTTGAAAACTTGAAAATTTTGCACTCAATCGCAATTATCGTTGGAGATAACCATTTCGTCATTACAATCTACACCACAAAGTAATGCGTAATTTAAACATTTCCTAAATAGAGCCGAAAATGTATACATTTTTGATGTTGCTTAGAAGCAACATTGGGTTATAATGGGTTAATATCGTTACACCTAAATATCGATGGCATTACAGATTTCTTAGAATTTCCCCCTTAACCTCTCTGAGATTCGGGTTAGGGGAATCGCGAGCCTGCCCAGTCCTAGCGCGTCACGCGATTGGCACTCCCGTCGGAGGGAAGACGAAATAAATGGGATCGCTTTATGAGGGGAATGATTGTACACAAGCAAACCTTAGGGATCATTTCGAGGCATTAAATTCCACCCATACTTTCTCCCCGCCATTATCCCTCCGCGAGGTGGGGCGCACGTAAACAATGAGGATTGATTTGAGGGAGACGTTGAACTCCGCGAGTTTATTGAATGTCTTGCCTTCGGAAAAGTACGAGTCAAGCTAAGGACTCTTTGATTGGAACATTCATCTATGTGACAACAAGTAATTCTCACCTACTGTCGGCGTCAAAATGATGCTCCGCTGTACTTTGCAAATTTATATGTGGACTTCAGCGCATGCAATAATAGTAAAAACTACGTCATTTTATAGTATTTTATTCTCAATTCTAATTAATTTTTTGTTTCATGATAAATTCAAAAAAGTAGACGCGCGAGTGCAATAAATGACTCCGCGCACCAAAAAAATTAGCCGTTTTGTCAACTTCATGAACTTTGTAACTCAACCGAGGAAAAACTAATACTTCTACATCGTTCATCTTCCACAATAAGTTGAAAACATTAAAGAAAATTGATCAAATGGCCTTTGCGTATTTTTAGAACGCATATTTTGTTGTAAAATAACGAAAATGTTTAAACACTATCTACTCCTACAGTTTACCCCGAAAGAAAAAATAAAATTGATGGAAACACTTCATAGTTTATTTAAAAATTTTCTATGATCCATAATCTATAAAAATATTGATATTTGTGGATGTCAATAACTTCTATTAATATCATGCTGCCAAACGGGGCCGCGTTGGGCCAGTGCTGGTTACCAGGAAGCAAACTCGCGCGCAAGACGTGGCAACGCAGCATTCGTTCGCTCCGGCGTATTTTTTAAATGCCTATTAATAAACTGTATCAGATAAAAATTATGTATTTTCGGATAATAGAAAAATTGCAAATAAATTAAGAAGTATTTCTATGAATTTTATTTTTTCTTTCGGAGTAAAATGTTGTACTAGATAGCTTTTAAGCATTTTCGTTATTTTAAAACAAAATTTGCGTTCTAAAAATACGCAAGGGCCATTATATTAATCTTCTTTAATGTTTTAAACTTATTGTCGAAGATGAACGATGCAGACTGCTTTGCTGTAATTTTCCTAGTTTTTTTTCCGTTAAATATAGTTATATTTTTACTTCGCGGAGCCTTTTCGCTTCATTGGTTATTCCCTGTTCCACCTCGGATTTCTTGTAGCTTGATGATGTATGCCTTCTGAAAAATGCATCCGCAGGCTTTTATAGGTTCGTGGTGAACGTCAGGGTTTGGGTTTATTCTTACGACTACGAAGAAATATCGACTTCTGTTTCATGGAGATCATAAAATTCGAAGGAGGCATTTGTTTAGCTAAAATCTGTAATAAAGGTAGTTTAATGACTTTTCCATTCACTTAATTTACCAAAAGAAACAAGAAACTTTGCGGGATATATGAATTATGATCCAGTACCGAGCAATGCCTATTTAACACATTTACGAGGAAATAAAACTCTACAATTCATGCTTTTTAATCGTTTACATCTTTGGCTGCAATCTTGGAACTACATTGCGATCCTATTACTTACTGTTCTCAGAAGAATTCCATGTTAAAAAGTATACATAAGAGACGAAATTCTTCCTTCTCCATTAGAAAATAATTTTTGTCATGGTAAAAATTATACAGTCGGCACAAAATATGTATGAAGAGTTTACAAAACCTTACCTTTATTTTGTAACACAGTTTAACATATTTTTTGAACAGGTAATTCACCAAATTTATATTAAACCTACACAGTAAAACAACAATATTAAAATCTCACTATAAGAAGCCAATCTAGAAATAATGACCTGTTGGGGAATTATTGCCAAAACTTATTTTACCAGTATTCAACCGGGTATTTGACTTTTGTAGGGTTAAATACCTTGAAAATATGTGAAAGATGTTTGAATTATTTTATTATCAATTAAACATGCCAAATATTATTCTCCTTGAAGTTTAATTGATTAGTTCATCTGGAAAAGACGAATTACCTCATAATAATTGTTGTTGTGAGAAGAAGTATGGATATGTATTACTTCTTAGGTGACATCCTTGTAAGAAGATTGATAAAACTAAACGTTTCATCTCACTTGCTCCACTCTTTTTAAGGCTTTTATTAGTCTACGGAAGCCTGCAGCGTCTAGAAAAAATTAAATCGATGATGTATGAAAGTTTCAACCATTTACTGCATATATAATTGAAATCAGTCATCTACAGATGACGGTCAAAGATCAAGCAATCGGATGAGTGGAAATAAGTAGATTTTAATTAATTTAGCCACCGGGTAATGGAAGAAGGCGCGTATTTGGGCAATTCTCCTCGAGCAGAATCCATTTCCGTTTCTGTCGGGAGTTTTCTCCGATGAATTGGGACAGCCCGACACGGATAGCCCGTAAAGAAGGTATTATTGATGAAAATATATAATGTGCCTAATATCTTGCTGTCGATACATCTAAAAAAATCAGATAAAGGTTAAAACAAAGGATTCCAATAGTTACAGCTGAAGTATATGATCGATAGTGATCGAAGTCTGCATTCTATAGATGCATTGTACGGAGTTATAATTAGAGTTAGGGGAATTAAATATTACATGAACATATTATATTACATATAAATTATTAAATATTACATATTCTAAATGATGGACCCATTTTCAAAACTTCGTATTTATTCCAGTACAAATCCCAAACGAACAAGCTTGTGCCAATTAAAATAGGAATTATCAAAGTCATTTAAATAATGTATGATATCAATTTAATTTAATTTAATAAGTTTTACTCCTTGCGCTGGTACTGCGAGTCTAGCTCATATTGGACTTCCTATTCCAAATGGCGCAATGGCGAGTGTAGCTCGTCATCAGATTATCATAATTTTGGCTCTATTCAAAGGAACAATGTAAATATTTTGAAAGATCAACAATGTTAACCCATTAATCCCCAGCGTTACGTTAACGCAACTTTATTGAATTCTAATTCTAGGAACAACTTTCTACCTCAGAATAATTTTTTCTTCGATTTACTGACTTTTTAAAAGTATCTCTAGTTCTAATTTCGTCATTTCCACCAATATCTTCATTCATATAATTGTATTTTTATGACTGATTGCGTTTGGAATAAAATTCGGTGCGCACATACGAGACACCCTGAGAAAAATGACATACCCCAGCATGTCCGTTGAAAGGCAGAATGGGGAATTTCCTCCAAAGGAATACTGATAACTCCCGGGGAAGATGTTTAGTGTACAAATCAAGATAAAAAATAAAAGATGTAACCTAATTTTTAAAAATTACTTTTCTTGTATTTATTTACTGGAGTTTTCCCAGCGTTGCGTATAAGCTGCATTTTGTAAAATCATATAATAAGATGAAAATATTTTTTTTCCAAAAATTCGTCTTACTTAGGCCTAAATAAATCGGAAATTGCGGAACAACCGAAGTTAAAAAGCCCTGAATACAGTCTGCGGAATAATGGGTTAAAGCATCCATACTGTAGTTAAAGAACTTATATTTCATGAAATATGATGCATTGTAAGGAATAAAATGGTTTCATACGAGTAGCGATACCTGTGTTCTCGAAGTTCTTAAGGGAAGAGGGCTCCTTTGCGAAAATATGGAATAAGTAATTATCACTTTTCATTTCACTGTTCTACGTAGATTACAAACTTCAAAATATCATTTCATTAAATTCCATTCCATTAAAAAAAAAAAAAAACGCCGAAAAAATAGATATAGGTGAAGAGCACGATAATCAGAAAATTAATGGAATTGGAAGGGGTTATTTATTCGTAAAAAATTTGGAAATTCTAATTTTTGAAAATGTTTCCATAATTTAGAATAACCCTGTAATTTTCTGTAAACTCTTCAAGCAAAATGTACAGGTCAATTCATATTTAATATGTATATATTTAATATTATACAGTTAATATCCATCTTGTACCGGTGTCTTCATTAACCAGAATGCACTGCGTAAAGATGGTAGTCCATGCGAAAAATCCACGACGAATGGTTTTTTTCTCTGTGGATTTTTCGCACAATTTGGGCATTTCAAGAGACTCCGTTAAGTTATCGCCGTGGCTAGTCCCGGAATACTTAAATTAGTTTAGAGCGAACACCACTACGTGTCAAAGTTCGGGGTTTGCTCTCCGGCTGTGGCGCTGTGCGCACGATTTGGACTGATTGTCCCATCATATGCTCACAGCTTGTCCGGTATAGTCCACACATTTTTACAGAGGAGAATGATGCCTCGGTGGCTTAACTGACTATAGCAGTCGACCGGAAATCGGGGGATCCGGGTTCCTATCCCGGTTAAGGCAAATTAATTTTTTCTCTTTGGATTTTTTGCACAATATGTGCATAGCGGGTGACTCCTTAAAGTCATCACCATGACTACTCCCGGTATACTTAAATTAAGAATATGGACTCGAAGGCGAGCCAGATAAGGTCAGATCAATCGGTTATCAATTCGATTGGAATGCTACTACGGAAGCCACTGGAAGTGAATCAATAAGAACACCAGCGGGAAGGATCGTAAATGGGATATAGGAAAAATGAACTTCTGTGGCTAAGACACCACCCACTTCCTTCCCCAATAACTTTCACGAGTCCCGCCGAAAGATATAAGACCCGGTATAACTAATATATAAAATTCTCGTGTCTGGTTTTTCGTTTCCAAACTCCCCCGAAATGGCTGCACCGCTTCTTATGAAATTTGTTGTCTATGTTCAGTAGGACTGAGAGTGTGTTTAAAACTATATTTCATTCTTTTCCAGGGCCCATGAGGCCCTGGAATGGGCCCTGAGTCATTTCAATAAGAAATAAATAGAAAGTCCGTTTTTAATGACTGCAGACCTTTTTTCTTTTACATATTTATATCAGCGATAATGGTCACATTGAGTTGAGACATATACCATTGGAAAGAAAAAGAAATGCAAATTCTTATTCTTGCAATTGAATTTCGTTTTTCACGTAATTTACGGTGGATTTAGAAAAAAACATCAATAAAACTGAAATTTTAGCGTTTTTGTCTTACTGTCCCTTTGGCGACCGTCAGTATTGTTTATTTAGTTTGACACCTCTTTTATCGATACAGTTTGCGATACCACCGAAGCAATAAATAAATAAATTATTTAAAAAGAATTATCGAAATAAAGAAATTATCCATTTGAGTTATTGAATTTTTTGGATTTGCCAGGCTTGCCATCGTACCGTTTACAAAAGGTTTGGATCTCCTGTAGAATATGCTTCGTAATTTGTTGAAGTGATTTGTGATTTGAAATTTATTGTATAAGATAATAAAAGTGCAATGCATTCAAAAAATGAATGTTTAGTGTTTTGTTATTTTTATAGGTCGTCATAGTTTACAGCGCTCCATTCCTCTTTGAGACATGTACCACATACCCACACACAATAAGTCAGTTATTTTTTGTTGGACTACCAAAATATTCACTAGAAATTATCTGTGTGGCAAAGCAACGTATGCCGGGTCAGATAGTATGGTATTTATTTATTTCAAAAGCTCACGTACAGCAATTATTGCCAATTTACAGTGGCGCAATAACAAGATAATTAATAATATGTAACAAAAAACAAAATACATATAATGTTACGGGAATCATATCAACCTAAAATATGCCGAGAATCAAGTACATAAAATATAATGAGAATCAAAACCTCGAAATCAAAGAACACAAGTATATTAAGCTAAATAAAATTTTAGCTATGGTAAGAAATGGGAAGTGTTGTTATTGATATTCTTAGAGGTAAGATAGAGTATGAGTAATACAGTGTGCTTACGTCGGAGGAATCGTCCAAGGCGGGCTTCGTAGCTGTGTGCATGTCGCCGTCTTGCCGGTCTGGATCTCCTCCGTCCTCGGCCCCCGTCCGCAACAACCGCCTCGTCCGCCCGGCAGCCAGCTTAGACTCGGGGGCTGCCTTCTTCGCGAACTCTCGAGGGTCGATCAGCACCATGGTAGATGCCCCGTCTCCTTCCGCCGTGTCCAGGCTCACCCGACTAGTGGTGATCGAGCCTTCCTGCGCGGTGGGAGAGCAACCAATGAGAATTCATCCTCGAAAACGACTCACTTTTTTTTGACAGGGGGAAGCGACTTGTCTTTTCGGGAGAGGCAGAAATGTTAGTCGTTGTGGAGATATCGTAGGGATGTTATGGTGGGTGGGATCTCGTGGTCACGATAAAAAATCCATATATCGACTTCTTGAGATGGGTGGATTCCGAGAGGAGACATGCCGTTCCTACGAGACGCTCCTTATAGTTCTTTTTTTTAATGTATCTGCATACGATTCTCGTAAACACGACCCCTTATTGTCTCTCTAATAGTACCAATTGTACGTATAACATCGTTCCAGGCTTAACTTGATAGAAATGCGACATATCCTTGATAAAATATTAATTAAAAATGGTAATTTCTATGCTTTAATATAAATTTCCACTATCGACCATGGTTTCGACATTCTACGTCATTTTCGAGGTATCTTGATATTCTATTGACTTAGTAGAAATGTGATACATCCATGATAAAATATTAACTACATTACTACAAACATGCAAAAGCCATGGTTAAAAGCTGTGATAAAAGCTCTTCATCACTGGTTTAGTACAAGCATTATTATTATCAGGGAGGAGCCTTTAAATTTATTTCCAGCTTTTACAGAAGCAGAAAGCATTAAGGTTGCGAATAGAATACAGTTAATTATATATTTCGTTCAATATTTTTATAATGAATCAATTTAACGAAGTTAATATGGAAATATATAGAATTTTATGTCATTTTCAAGGTACTTTGGCACTCTATGTTATTTTTAACTTACTTTATCTTGAAAATGACATAGATGAAATGAAATATGATAGAGAAATGAGATAGTTGTTGAAATAAGGTGGAGTTTATTTTTATATTCAAGTATGAAAATAACTATTTGTAGTAAATATTTTATCATGTTATCCATCCCAATTTTTTATTTGGAAAAATTAAACTTTATATATTTTTCATTTCATTAATGTGTAAGTATACATCTCAACCATAGTTATCATGACACCATCATGAAGGTCATTTAATTTTGCTACATAAAATGACAAGTAGGTCATATCTGTCTGTAATAGAGCTGAAAATGTACACATTTTTAAAGTGAAGGATCCCCATATTAGATTTGCACACAAGCAACTGGATTACATATAGTATTCCAGCTCAACCGGTCATTTCTGGTGACATATACCTAATTTAGTACTTAAATTGTAGAATTAAATTTTTCATGGTTCATAATGAATACCTTTCTCAAAATTTGCCTATTTCTCAATTTCGGAAAAATTTCCTCATTATTTTCTCAGATGTAATTTAAAAAAATATTTTTAGTTACGGACAAGTGTAAGCAAAGATATTCCGTGTTTTGCGTGAAAATTTCAAGTTCATAAGGTCAAATGAGTCACCAAGAAAGGTAAAATGTAATCGGCCGGGAAGGAGTCTTGCGTACTCTAAAGTACTGTATGCCTTGTATTCATGGGTGGGAAAGATTAAAGGATGCCAGATAGTTGAAAAGTAAGCGGCAGGGCAACACCGAAGGATGACGTGAACCTGAATTGAGTTGCACTGGTGAATTTAGAGTTTAAAAACATTGTAATTGATTTAATATTATCATGTACTTCTCTGAATCCATATTTTACTTCGTTCAATAATTTGTAATAAAAATATTAAACGAAATATATAATTGACTCTCATTTGTATTCTATTCGCAACCTTAATGCTTTCTGTTTCTGTAAAAGCTGGACAAAAGTTTAAAGGCTCCTCCTGAAAATAAAAATGCTTGTGCTACACTAGTGTCAGATAGTTTTTATCAAACCTTTTGACAATGGCATTTGTATGCATTTTCTAGTGATTTTGCTTGAATCGCCTTCTTCTCGGCATTCATTATTTGCTAAGCAGAGTTTAGAAGAATATAATAGGAAGAACAAGGAACTTTTCTTGTCCGGAATTTCATCTCTCCTCGATTTTTCTTCCAACTGCAGAAATCTTCAGTTTTACGACCTTCGCGCTATCATCAAACTTTCTGGAGTAGCGCAAATGATTTACGATAGTTTCTAAAGAACGATTTATTTTATTCCATGCCATTGGTAATTTATGCGGAAATTATATTTTTTGACCGATTTTCATTGAAATATATGTATTTTTTAAAACTTTATTATTTTATTTTTTATGAATTTATTATTAGCTTATTCGATTATTTATTTCTAACAATTACCAAGCTTTTTTTTCAATTTCCCCATTAACTGCACACAGCGGTCTTTACAACAGGAGTTCCATCAATAACTACGCACAAGCATCGATAACCTGAATAGGGACCATATATCTAGGTGGGACTCAAACCCACGACCTTCGGTTTGTCAAGTAATGACTTCACCCCACCGTCACCTAGATCAGCGAGAAATTTCTTAAAAAGAAGCACATGTAATTCATCCTTGGGATCAGGATGTATGAATTCAGCCTAATCATCGATATAAATGCGAAATAAATACCTTCCCCAGCATAAAATCGGAATTGAAGACACTAGTGGATGTTTTCCTATGCTATGAAATCAATTATTTTTACAAAAGACGTTGACAGTAATTATCCTTAAGTCAGTTTTTAAACTTAGATGAAACAAAATTGTAGATTGGTAAGAAGGTAAACTTTTAAGAAATCCGATGTAAAAGTATCCAAAATCCACAATTAAAATTTTAAATCAGCTCTTCCGATCTAATGAGGCATGCATTTCAAGGGATGAGCCCGATAAGATAGGCAACCGTATACAGCTTAAACAAAATCAGTAAGAGTAGTGCATTTCGAATGAATTGAATGAGGGAGCTGATTACAAATTCCGTACTTCGACTTAGCAAGTGACCCGATGTAACGTAAAATAATTTAACAACAATGTATAATTTTACACCAGCGTTTCATATTCTTTCTATTCAAACCATCAAGAATGACTATAGATTCCAAGCATACACAGAAAGCCATTTCGAAAATTAAGATGAAAAGCAAAAAAAGCTCTCATTTTATTTTCAGTATAGTAATGATCGGTTAAGTTTGATTATTATTTTCCTTACGTGACATGAAAATCCAAATTGAACGAATTAAAATTGACTAAGAGGTATTCCGCAACTGTTTACTTAGAACGCACCAGTTTAAAAAATAAAATGCCATTATTTACAGAAATGAATTATTTATATATTGCTTAAAACCTATGGAAATATTAAGCTTCATTTGCTCAAATATCAATTCTATAATCTGAAATTTCAGACGTTTGATATTTTTGCTCTGCTAGTACGGAGCTAAGATTTATTTATTTTACAGGATAGCAAGGTAGCCGCTTGTGCCCTTTCATGCAAAATATGATTATTTGAGTTTAGCGTGTTTGCAAACTTTTCCGAAATGAGTATAGCGAGTCTCCTGGATGTAGTGACGCATAATTAACCTTGACCCTATTTAAAACTTGGGCTGTTATCTCAATGTTTTGTGAATGAAGTCAGACTAATCCCAGGGAATTTATTCACGATTTGAGCTTCCTCTCCGACGTTTAAACCTTCTTCCTAATTAGTGCTAATTCCTAATCATGTTTTGAGATTTATTTTTTTAATGATCAGAATGGAGGCAATTTAAACTCGTTTCCCTTTTTATTTACCGAGAGGCCTGTATTTCGGGCTAGGATTTCCTTGAGACGAATATTTCCTCCTTGAACAACATTGCTCGACTAAAAAAAATGAAAATGGTTAGAAAATATTCATTATGGTACCTACGCAGTGTAGATAAGACTTTTAAATTGAGGAAATGTTGGTTCATTAGGATAATTTGCCTAGGCATGCTTCATACGGCCTTATAATTTTGTTATAATTTATTTATTTAGAGTTATAATTTAGTTATTATATGATTTGAAAATTAAGGTCGTGTGTCGACTTGGCATCAATTGAGATGAAAGTTTCTGCTTGCTACGGATGTTGTTCGTAGCTAAATTCACATAGCCAGGAAACATGTAATGAACTAATAAATATTAAAAAAGTAGATATATTAGAAACTCAATAAATTTTGGTGACAGCTCCCGGAGATATTTTTAGTCTAGGTTTTGTTCAGTGAGTCTCAATTCTAATATAAATTAATGTCACTTCATCGAAGTATTTATTGTAGACAAAAAATACAATTGCCTGAATTATGGAGAAGTGTTTATTTTGCTTTGCTTTTGCGAGACTGTTTTATAAGTTTTGTGCAGGTTTTTGAGGCGTTTATTTTTCTAGTGTTTTCTTTTCCTTTCAATATCTTTTAAAGACTGGGTATTGGAGAAGTGGTTGGTGAGTTGACGTCTGGAAAGGGCTCTTTGCCATGCGATCACGTGAATATTTTCCGTTTGTTTCCCTGGGGTTGAAGTTCATCGAATTACTGCCAGCAGGACCATCCTGCCGATAAGGGATACGAGAGGGAATGGCTTGGATATCTGTTTATCGTTTTGGGTATTGTCCTCAATTCCACCTATCCCATCTCTAAATGTCATGGGAACATTATAAACCATCATTGATGCCATGTGTCTGATTCTGATAATCTGGATCGATATTTTGAAGAAGTTGAATGGAAACTAAACGTGATTTATGTCAACGAAATATTTTTGTGTGGCTTGTTTGAGTTGGTTTGACAAAAAAGATTTTGTATGACAAAAATATGCGATCATTAAAATGCCGGTATATTTTACTGTATTGACTATTTATGTAGTATTTTTTAACCTCATTACAGCAATAGTTGGTGCATTTCGAAATTGCAAGTGTTGAAGCAATTTGTGAGAGCATAAAAAAATTAACGGAATGTGATGTTTACAGATGAGTATATGCAACCTTATTGTATGGCGGAATACCGTAATTGGCATTTTTATTTTAAATATTGTGTATTGTAGATATTCGGTACGGTAAGGCAGTTTTTTTGAGGAATAAAAAAGGTGTTTGCTATTAGGCTTCATACTTTTAACTGCGAGTCGAATATGTGGAAATAATTGATGATGAATTTTGTGAATCTTTCTCTACTTAACGGTGTGTGGATTATTATAATTTTTATAATGGGGGACAGTATGTGAATTACTAAGGATCAATATTCAGCTTGAATGACTTTTACAATATTTTCATGCTTCTGCGGCGCTGTCTCTACATATGCTATTATTATGATAATTTTTCCACCAGCTTGAACAAGGAAGGTGGATGCATTTCAATGCTGATGAAATATTTTCCCGAAGACGAAATGAAATGATTTTTAATGTATGAGAAAAAGCAGCGCAAATTTCCACGGTGAAGTCATTTTTGGGGACCTCGTCAATGATCATTCATTATTTTTTTTAGAAAAACTATAGTTCGGTTTCCTGTTAGCCTTTTTGGTGTCATCCTCTATCCCTCGATCGTTACGAGACATCTTTTAAATTTATGGGGATGGCTCAGTAGAATCCAGTTGACAGGTAATTTACTTCGTGAAGGTCGTTCACTGGTGAAAGCTCCTTTGGGAAAGTTATGCAAATGTAATTTAGGGCTCCGTAGCTATTCAAGAACAGACAGTGAAATTTTCTCTTTTGATTTGCGTGCCTGCGGCGGGAGTAATTTCGCTCTAAGGAACAAATTGCTGCTTGACTGGTAATTTAGGTTTAATAAAGGCAGCGGTTTTAGTAATTCTTTATACCCCTATATACAATCAGAGTACAGAGAAAGTGCTACAATCATAAACCCTTCCCATTATTTATCTCGGAGGTGAAAACTACGAAGCTAATACTTGGTATTTCAGCGAATAATAGGATATGATAACAAACGGATGTAACAACTGACGTAAAGGCCAGAAAAGCCTCATAACTGCTGACATTATATAAGTATGGATGATATTATTTGTACTAAATGATTTTGTAAATGATGATGATATTGATGTAATGATGCTTTTTTTTTTACGGTGTTTACAATAGATGCAGATAAATTCCTGTATAAATTCCTTATTTTTGTGGGAGTTGGGATTTAGCACCCCTGACTTAGAAAGTGAACCCTGGACTTAAAGTATTACTGTCTTAATTGTATTCTCATTTGCCTGTAATGAGTGCTTTCGGTCTCTTTGATGATTTTATCTTGAAAATTTAAATCAGGTAATCTTTCAATGGAAATTCATTGCTGCCTTCGGACAAACAGACCAACAGACAAAATGTATATTTTTGACGTAAATGATGGTCCACAACTGAGTAATATTTTTGCGTAATGTCCGCAATGATAAGAGGTTCTAGTATCGCATGTAAGTTGTTACTTCCGTTTGTTGCCACGTCCTGTTTACCGCCGAAATACCGAAATTCAAACATACTTTTCACCGTTGTGATGAACAATAGATATGGGTTAGGTAAACATGCTATCTCTTTCCTTTAAAGAGAGTAATATTGGCAAGAGGAATCAAAGTAGCAGATATCTGGTGGCCAATTTGAGAAATGAGACAGAGGTGATCGGTTGGTTTGTTTACTAATGCTAAGCCTGGCGATGAGCAAAATGAGTGGGTTTTCAGCAATTTTGTAAAGCGAATACTGATGTATTTCTCAGTTGTGAATGATGGATGAAGTAATTTTCTCCATATCCGACATTTTGGAGTTCAATAAAGACTTCAAGAGGCCCTGCGTTGAGGGCTATGAAGTGGAACGCTGCAATCACAAATTGGAAGTTGTCATGGTTGAAGCACTGGAGAATTTGGATCTTTTAATGGGATTGCGCCAACAAACAAGCGATATTAATGGCAAATCACACGAGGTACATGCTTTTCGGAAGAAAATTGGCGCTTCTTTTTCCGTTTTCTTGTATAATGTTTGACGATTTTATTAACCATCCATTACGATAGTTCATTATTAAAATCATCAAACAATATTATAGACATCTCCCATAAACCATCTGTCCACAATAAGCTAATATCTTTTGTTATAACGCTGTTAATAATAATGATCCAACTTTTATCACCTCCCACTCAGAAACCGTCATTGACTTAATAATTAACAACCACCCTTCGTCTTGTTTCTCCTGCTCTGCTTTTGACACCCTGTGCCAAACTATCTTGCTATTCATTTTAGAATAAAAATTTAAAACTTCATAAACAAGAGTAATATTGCTAATCCTACCGCGTGAACGGCAGTGAAATATACCAGAATTGCCATGAGAAAAAAATCCCCTGGATCGGCTTCAGCACTGTATGCATGCTGGGTTTGGAATACTACTACGAGATATTTCTTGCTTCTAGCCGCTTCACATTATTCTCAGTTGTCATGATTCTAATTATTTCCCCAATCCTTACATTTCTGGCTCATTGGATGTCTGAAAGTTCATTGATACTTTTTCAAATTTGATAGAACTTCCTTCTGTCTGCAATTCCCCTCTGGTACTCCCATACTTACGCGAACATCTTTAAGTAGGCATTAAAAAATCCATGGAAGTTGTCACGCCCTTCATATGCTTCAGTATTACCCATTCTAATATTTTTCTTATGTTAGCTAGCTAACTGTTGCTCTTTCTCAAGACGTGCTCCCACTTCTATCTCTATTTTGGGGTTTCTATGTAGAGAGAAAGCTTTTGTCTCACACTGGTTGGTGCATTTATAAACGCCGCAAATTTTGTTGATCGTGAACTTCTCCTATGTTTCTCCACCATAATGCTATTTATATTCGGAGTATATAAGAGAGTATACTGGCATGGTGCTGGCTGGCTATCGTTTCACACAAACAAACGTACTAACGCAACCGATCACCTCTATTCGGCCTTGACTCCTAATTTAGTGCTGCCACCTGGATTCCCTTCCGGTTGCCAATAAGTCTTCCCTCTCACGTAAGGTTCATTTACCAAGCTGGTATGGGTAGTTATGCATCACATCATGCCTCCGGGCGATGTATTGAACGAAGTATACGAAAATTTTACGGAAAACAGGCTTCATCTGACGGGGAAGATATTTATGAAACAGTATGCTTCATTTTCATCGTTTCATCACTAAGTTCACCTGACTTTAGTGCTTTCACAACCTGAGTCAAAAAGTCCCCCATATGGATATGATAAAGGGTCCGCTGGGCGTCTTTATGGGAGATTGCTGAATATATTAGTCTCCACTCTTGACCATAATTTCAATATGTCGTAGCACTGTAATTAAAGAGATGATTTTGTGAACAGTAACGCAAAAAATCAATACAAGCCTTTACATAATTGTCAACGAGCACTTATTTGAATTCAGCTTTACCGTTATTGCCTATTTCATTTTCAATTCCTAGAGTGGGTTATAAATAATTATTTACTGATTGATTATAATCATGCATGAATGGTGAAAAACGGTAATTTTGTTGCTTGTAGTGCTATCGTCTGTGGCAATTAAATAGGAATTTTACAGCTATTTCATCTGTGATTATTCAAGTGTCAAAACCTGTCAGTACATTTTTATCATTACCATTTATTACTGATCAGATGATAAATTTCAAAGACTAACTCACAAATCCTTGATTAAAAATATGCCAAATAACTCAGTGAAAACAATGGAAAAATTAATTAAAAATTTTTATTTATTAATGTGTAAAACCAAGTGTGGGGACTTGAACTTAATTTGAGCTAATGCACCACGGTGTATTTCTTCTATTAGTCGTGCACCTCTCCCAATTTATATGCTGTGAATGGTATTTTTATATAAAGGTGACATATGAGGTGAAATAGCTGGGAGATACAATAACTTCGAACCTATAATGAGGAATATATGTACGAAATATTAGCGGCAGACCCCTGAAGAAGCTAGGTATCGTCAAGCGTGCATTGGGAAGAATATCGGATGAGAAAAAATAAAATAGGAGAGATTTCGCCCTCGTCCGGCCGCACCTTGAATATCCGGGGAGCATATGGTATCCAGCAGGGAAGATATCCGTAAACATAATAAAATCTATAGAAAAGGTGCGTGATTCGTGAAAAACTGCTACGAGTGTACAGAAAGCGACACACAGATTTTCAACGAATCAGAATGGGAGCCGCTAGAGACTCGGGAGCTGCGCGCTAGGCTTAGATTGCTTGAGCGATGGAGAAGATATGTCATTTAGAGTG
Source organism: Ischnura elegans (assembly GCF_921293095.1). Lineage (NCBI taxonomy): Eukaryota > Metazoa > Arthropoda > Insecta > Odonata > Coenagrionidae > Ischnura > Ischnura elegans. The sequence continues at coordinate 67,917,648 of NC_060257.1, forward strand.
ACACGGAGATCATATTAGAGCCTCACTAAATTTTCAGGTCCAACGGATTCGAAAAATTAAGATTAACAATAAAGGGTTTTAATAAATGCTTGACGGAACTCCGAGTGCCTATTCATTTTTTTTTAACGGCTGGTGTCCTACCCGCCATATGCATATTGTGGCGGCTTGCGGGGAAGTATGTAAGTATAAAAGGAAAGTCAGCCAAACTCAATGGATGGATGATGAAAATAAATATTTCATCATTTTATCATGGCATTTAAGAATGTCTTTAATTATTTTCCACAGGGTTGATTGGGCAATCAGCCATAGCCGACATTTTAGTGGCTTACAAGTTTACGTGGTACACTCCTCGCAAAAACTGTAGGTACTCCCATTTCACGATAGGAATGTACCACGTCATGTAGTACCTGCTGACAAGATAATATTTTTTATTATGATTGGAATAACAACAAACTTAGTTTGATGAAAATTGGTCTAGGGTTTCGTTCCTGCACAGAAATTAAATGGTTTGACGAGTTCTCAAAAATAAATTTAGTGTAGTCTTGCCGTCATGGATTCAGTAAATGGAGAATACGGACGAAACAATAGTCTAAAACCTATTATGAATTTGGAACTTGCAGCAACTGGCTTAATAATCACACTCAAGCTGACATTCATGTTTTTGCTGGTGAAATGTAGGAGGAAAAAGGTCAACTTCAAAGAAATCATATTATTTTAACTCGGTCGAGTTGGGTATTGTTTTGAATGAGGTTTTACGTGGTAATGATATAACCCTGTAAGAAGTCTATGAAGTGGTTTTTTATTTTATTTTACTCAAATCATATCACAAAAACTAATTATTATAACTATAGATTACTGGTATAAATATCTGGGTAGTATGAGTATTCTTCAAGGTCGTCGAAGATCGTCTTTTCGAATCCCTATAGATAACTCCTATTTTTCAAGTGCATTACACTCCCTACAAATGTTTTCTCTGTTCATCAAAGAATATTACCCTAAATTTCTTCTGATGATAGCTAAAAAAATGTTCTTTGCAGTGGTATAAAATCGTCTTCATTAATTTCATCATTTATCATGGGGAACAGAAGTCCGAATTTGATGTTATTTTTGTTTTACTCACACTAATTGCAAATTTTCGGTACCTCTACCTCTCTGAGTACAGTTGAACCTGATATTATTTGCACGATTCAAATTGGATCCAATATGCAACTTTTCACTTCCATTTTATTCGATCGCAAATTTTTTTTGATTCAAAACAAAACTCATTGATTCTCAGTTGGCCACACCACGATTCAGGTAGCTCTCCGAGTCGATAGTCTCGGAGTCTACGCGCTAGGCTTACATTGCGTGAGTAATTAAAAAAGATGTCTTTCAGAGAGACACTGAGAACATCACATTAGAACCTCACTCTTTTCTGTGGCGTTGTACCTTTTCATCCTTGTCTTTGAGGCTGTGTTTTTTCTTCCTCTTCACTCTGCTTCCGGCGTCCATTCTCTTTTCCTGCTCCTCCTGAGCTCTGATGGCTGTCTCCATGTCTTGGGGTTTGGCATATCGTTTCTTGCTGGCCTTTGAAGGGAAATGAATTAGTCAATTATTACACTCGTATTCAATTCCAAATGAAGATGGTTCGTATTTAAACTTTTAGACGCTGGTGTAGGGAAAGCGTGTGTAGCTACAGTATTGGTCTGCAAAACATCTTTATAAGACATATTACTAGTGTGTAATGACGTATGTGTTTCACTGGGTTTCATGGTTGCGCTATAATTACTTAATAGTGGTGGTTTGATTGCCTATGATAAGAATATTTTCTGGCTCGGAGCGTATATTCTAGAGAATATACGAAGTACATATCGTATATTTATATATGGGGCTTAGTATTATTTATCGAAATTTAATACCAAACACAATTCTCAATGGCTGAATAAGAGCCTGCGTAAGAGAAATTACAATGCGCGTGAGCATGAGGTGAGCAGTAGGTGAGCAGGATGTATAGGATTATTAGTCAGTCACGATGAGTAGTTTTACGGAAAAATGGGAATTCTCACAGTTTTACTGGAAAATGATATAAACCAGGTTGCTCAGTTCACCTTAAAGTGTGGATATAAAAATTAAATTAAAAAGATATAAGACACGATTTTTCCAAGAACACCATAAAATGTATTAAAATATAAAAATTAAGCTTTTAATACTTTGGAGAAGAAGCGTGGGTGCTGATTACGCTTGTTCGAAATGAGTGTAGAATAACGTGATAGGTGAGTGAGGATTGACACGCAATATTAATATCTAAACTTAATCAGCATCCACGATTTATTCTACGAGTAATGAAAAGATAATATATTTACTTTTTTGTGCATTTTATATTGCTTTTTGCTGATTTTTAAAAATCGGCCTTACAGTCCAGCCAGCGAGAGTTGTCCGATAACAGTGAAAAAGGAGGGGCGGAGAACCCTGCGCCAGCACGGTTCGTAGCCAATCGCTGTCCCCAAACGCACACTCGCCTAGTCATACAACGTTGTCACATTCATATTAACCCGGTAATGCCTGGATTAAAAAGTTTGTGCGATTTTTGTGGTAATCATGTATTTAAATGTCAATGAAATTCTGAGTCATTAGGTGCAAAATTTATTCTTTTACCACTAATAGTAACGCCTAGCGGTACCATATGGTATTACCAAAATGTTTTGCATCATAACATACCATAATTTTAGGCTCACATTAAAAAAATATACTTTATCTGAGATATACATGTTATAACAATCATAATTACATATCGAGTGCATGTGGCGTAAGCAAAGAAAATCGAAATGCTTGCTCTAAAAATTCCGTTTTTTTTGGGCTAGTTGATAATTCCCTATTTTCAAACAGCTCTAAATACTTTAATTACAGCTTTAAAATTGCAAACTTTTCGGAAAAATGTTATTGAAAATATTTTAATTAATTTGAAACTCTCAAAACCCCTAATAAATTACGATAAATGACAAAAAAGTTAAGTTTAGCACTGCACTACCAGCTGGTAACATTTGGTACCACTAGGCGTTAATGGGTTAAGCACTGAAACAAGCCTGAGCCACCAAAAAAAGCCCTTTCTTCGAATCACCAAAGCAAGGGATTCTTCCTTTGGGTCCTTCATGCTCGTCGTCCCTTCCGGCAGCTTTCTTCACGGAACTCTTTTGTTTACATGTGATGTGGGTGTTTCCTTTTCTTAACTTGCATCCTTGCCCCCTACCCCGGACTTGGCCTTTCTGCCTGTCATCGGACAACTCTAGGCGCCAGGACTGTAGTTTTATTTTTATCATCTACTTTTGAGTGGTGAATGTAATCGATCAATCCAGAACTTCAAAACAAAAAATTATTACCAACGCCACTTATTGAGAACATTTAAAACAATGAAAAAAACTTTAAAAGCCTACTTAACGAATATTTTATTGTCATTAGAAGCTAGGAAGTGTTTGCAAAATTTCAAGTCGATCCGGCGATTGGAAGAGGGTTGCAAATCAATTACAAGATTCCGTCAATGAAACACACTTATAGACGAAACAAGTCAAGGACAATAGTGTGAAAAAGTTAAATATTCTTACGCCGAGTGCTGCGGAATAACGTGGGTTGTTGGCCATGTGACTCCTGACGACGAACACCGGGTGGTTGGCAATGCCGGGAACGTCCACCGCGGGCATCTTGTTCTCCAGAATCAACCGCTTTTCCCTCTCGATCTCTTCATTCTGATTGGAAATAGAAGAAACACTCATCAGTCCTTTTCAACTTAGAACAGCATTGATGATAGTTGAAATGAAAGGTATGAATGGTAGGATACGTATTCAGACGTAATGGAAATTCATATGGCATATTGAAATAAGAGGTAGTTGCACTTTTCCACAATAATTAACAGTAGAACTACCAGCTTGGAGACATTTTGACTCCTCGCGGTTTTTATTTCTCTGCCCTGACTGAAATTTTCCGAATTCTGACCTGATATTCCGTGACTTTTATTCATTTTTGACACAAAATTAGGCCTTTCGATTAAAAAAAAGTTCTAGAAAATGAAATAGTACACGTTTTAAAAAAAAATCGCGAGGAGTCAAAATGACTCGATTGGTAGTTCTAGTGTTAATCCGTACGACCGTACGACGTCGCATCGTAAGCTTCCGCGAGGTCTTCACTTACCATTCGGTTGTTCATGCGCTTCTCCGTGGACTCGTAGTGTGACTCGAGGATCTTCTCCTGCAGCTGCATCATGTACTTGCGATCGGTGAACTTCACCACACTGGTCCCCATTAGCCTCTCCACACGCTGCCCCGCGGGCCCCTTATTGTCCCTGGGAAAAATAGAATAAATGAAAAAAAAAATGCATCAGTGCTCAATGCAATGAGTGATTTTCTCTTGTATAGATCAGCTTTTTTCTTCGATTAATATATTAAACTGCGATTAGTTTACAGATTCGATACAGATTAGATACAGATTACAAGACTCGAGACTTCTTCTGCAAACAAATGCCTAACCCAACTATAAAAATTATTGAAGAAATTTCGCAAAATTCGGGCAAATCGACCAAAAAAATTCATTATGTCAAACCAAACGAAGCCTACGACTACGGTCATGGGTTCGAGACCTGGGCATAAACATATGCTTTTGGGAATGGCATTCTATACCGAAACTAGACCCACCATCGAAATTATGTTACATGATGTTCTGAAAAATGGCATGAAAGTGAGGACAGATGTAAATAAACAGACAAACCAAATACAGTAGCACATCTTTTTCCATATCGATGGCTAAGTTATAACAACACGTATCTCAAAAATAGCAACTTTTCAGGGGGACAAAAAACGATTTATTTTTTTAATTATATATACTTTTAATTGAAATTAAACACCAAATATAGATAAAACTGAAAAAGAAGCATACATTTGCAAACAAAGAGTTGTTTTTTGCCTGAATTTTATTTTTTATTAACAGTATTAGCAGTATTAACTCAGACCAGCCAAATTTTGAGATACGTGCTGTTATAACTTAGCCATGGATATGTGTATCGGTATCTACAGACACACACGTAAGGCCTGGTTACACGATACATTAGCTCGTACGAGGTAATTTCTAAACGTATGAACGCTTGAATGAACACGATAATGAACCGAGTAATTACCCAATTTGTGCAGCCAGTTCTAATTTGGTTCATGCATTAATACACGTCCCGTTCAGTTCTATAAAAATTGTTCACGCAAACAGGCATTAACTTTTACGTGTAACCAGGCCTTTAAAAGCGTCTAGTTTGAAAGCAAAACCAGTGTATTTAAGAACCTCGAAAATGTGATTGTTTTTAATGAAAACTTTTACTAGAATTTGAGAAAATACGAAGTATAATACATAAAAAACTACAAGTTATCATTTTTTCATGAAATTTTTATACTTTTTTGACCTTTATGGCCACAGTGGCAAACTCTGATTGAACTTTTAAAAGCATAGTTTTTGTCTCGAAGGAGATAGAAAGAATGGATGGAGTGAGTACTGGTCTGGGAGAGGATGTGAAAAACCGTGTCATAAGTTATAATACTCATGGAAATGGCATTCTAATATGAACCTAGAGCCACCATCGAAATTATGTAACATTGCATGGTGTTCTGAAAAATGGCCTGAGAGTGAGGACAGATATAAATGTACATTACTAGCTAGGTAAGTGGGGGAGAGGAAGGAAAAGAATAGGCATTTTTTTAAACGGGGTGGGCTATATTGTGAATTTAAGAGGGAATGCGAAGTTGGAGGTTGGCAGGGTTGATCTGAAAAAAAAACTCCGTGTAAGCCTTACCTAACCGGTAGAATACTTAAATAATAATTCTACTCTGTCACTTTTTGCTATGATGAACCTTTATTAAGAGTGTGATATGCGGTAAGAGTTGCGGCCTTATCAAAGAAATACTTTCAGCATTATATCTACCCGCTACTACTTCATGGAATTTGCTCATTTCCTCGGTACATCGTTCAAGGAAAAATCGATTGATTCGTAAAATATGCAGTTTTTCAATTGCTTATCCCACAGAACTTCCATTGGTAGGCAACATCGTTGCATGGAAGATGGCAAGATGAAGACATTGATTTTTGCTCACATTAACCAGCGAGATTGATTTATCAAATTATGGATAAATGACTTCTTAAACCATGAAAAAATGGGATGAATCTGAAGTGAAACGAGGATAAATTTTAAATTTAATTGATAGGGTTAAAAAATGCAGAGTGAAGTCCTCGTGTCTTATCGCTGTCGTAACACAGCTGTGTAAACAGCAAAGTACGGATTCTACCAAATGGTGGATTATTTATGTAGAATAATTTAGTGCCTGAAAATTCTGAAATGGAACACACTCTCACTTCAAATGTTTGGAGAGGTAATGAATACATTCCAGTCATTTTTTGGGATTTATTAATTTCAGTGTATTCAACTGGAGTTGTGCGTGATATTCACCCTTGTTATGAGTTGGGAAGTAATGGTTTGGGAGAACGGAAGATCAGTGTAAGTAACCTGGAAAAACTGGAAGGAGTTCCAGGGATGTATAGTTTAAAAGACAAAAAATAACACGGAATGTATCTTAGGAAAACCTAATAACCACTAATGCTAAAGTTAGAAGTCAATAAACTACAGGAACGACAATAGGTGTAAATAAAAATAAAAGTAAAAAATTCTGGATTGAATTTCAAGAATTAAGAAGCACAAAACTAAGATAAAATATTGAGTATACATCCTCTTACTGATTATATCTAGCACATTTTGTTTCACGACTTGGAAATAATTCAGTGCATCAAAAATAGTCGTCATTAAATTTTTTGTGGAAGCTAAAAATTTCAAACGATTCTGTTGCACATGATAGGAAAGAGCCATCGCATCTACCTTGGTATGTGCGATGCGTCAAAAATGTTTCCCTTTGTAAACACTTTTTGATTTCTAAGGTTGGTGTGAGTATGTTATTCCGAGGTCATGCTCATGCTCATGCTTTTAACCTAGATGACGTCCACCACTTAAGGGAGAGCAGGTAAAACAACATAATTTTAATGAAATATGTAAAAATGAACTCTGAGTACTGCATAACTAAAGCGGAAAGTGAACTAACGCACTTGTGACCGTGCTACCTTGGTACGTAAAAAACACTTATTTAAAGCCTGTCGTTTAATGATTATAAGTGAGATGGAAAGTGTATTTTAGTGGAAAACAAATTGTTCCATCTTCCATTCATATTATATATTGTTCCATAGGAACAATAAGGACGAGAGAAGAAGCTGAATATTCAACTTAAGCGATTGTGGCGCCACTTCATTTGTTGGACAAATTTTATGAAGGCAAGGATAAGAATGGGTAGTAAGGGTTTTCAAATTCATTAAAATTACCCGTTTTTCATTTCTCTCCTGATGTGTTGTATAAATTTCCATTGTTTGGACTTTTACCCATGATTTTGAATCATAGCTAGTCCAAAGAATAGTATAGCACGAGAGTTAAAGTTGAATTTCAAATAAACGATTGTGTAGCCACTTAATTTGCTGGGAAACTTTTTTATCCATTGGAAATACCTTAAGTTAAAAAAAATTGGAGATAGACTTACAAGCAGTAAATTATCGTGGATTTAATTTGTCTCTCGCACCTGCAGGGGAACAAAAATAACCTCGAGACAATGGTGTGTCGGAAACCTCCTCTTTTAAACCATTGTCTCTCTCCCTTCATATCGTCTTCCATTCGTCTTTCGATTTAGTCGAAATGAGGACGCTGTGGGAACCAACCCCTGGCACACCCAAAGCTATCACTTCTTTAATCCCTTGATGGACGAAGTTTCCACGCCCCCGGGCGAATTCGCTCTCAACCCCATTTCTGATGGTAATTGCCACCAATCGCATTGCTTCGTGAGGTCGCGTTTTCAATCAGTTAAAACAAAATGCAATAAAACTTTTATTATTATCCGTCAGCAAAACGAACTGTTTCATTTTATTTTGAATGGACATGTCTCTGGCACTCTAATAAAAAAAATTGTAATGCTTGAGGTGAGACGGACTTGTAGTAATGTCACGAGATTATGAGGAATTTGTAAATTCTAACAGAGCGTAGTGCATGAATTTCTTAAGGTAATTGCTACCATTCGCATTGCCACGTGAGATAACGTTTTCAATCAATGAAAACAAAACGTACTAACGCTATTCTGATTCTCCGTCAGCAAAACGAACCGTTTCATTCTATTAAAAATAGACGTGTCTCTGAAATGTGTATTAGTAATGTCATGAAATTATTAGTAAATGGTAAATATTTAAACGATGATAGAGAGCGTAGGTAATACATGACTTTTCTAAATCCACATACTAACCCGCAAGCTGCGTAAAAAGGCATATGGCAGGGGATGTTAGAACATCAGCCGTTTAATATAAAAAGCAAAATTACGACTAAAATTTATTGAAGTCTTTCATGGTTCGGGGGAAAAAGTATTCCCATATCCGTCTGGCAAAATACCTCTCTTAATTTATCTCCTCTGTTGGACCTGAAAATATTGTGGGGCTCTATAATATGATGCTCTTCAAGTCACTCTTAATGATGTCTATTCTCAATTGCTCAAGCAATCTAAGCCTAGCGCGCTATCTCCGAGTTTCTAGTGGCTACCAGCCTAGTTCGCTTCAAATCCGTAAAACGTTTTTGTGCGCCAGTATCTGTTTTTGACGAATCGCGCAGCTTTCTTTTGTATATAATGCATTTCACATTTTGTGTCTTACTTGTATTTTAATAGACATGCCTCTAGCACGTGCAATAGTAATGTCATGAGATTTTGAGGAATTGTTTAAATTTGTAAATTGTAAATTTTTTAGTTATGAGCGTAGTGCATAACCTAATAGTTTCTAAAGGCGATTTCCACCAATCGCATTTCCTCGAGAGGTCGCGTTTTAAATTAATTTAAGCAATACGTAATAATGCTGTTATGATTCCCCATGAATAAAGCGAAAGGTTTCATTAAATTTTAAAAATATATGCCTCTATTACGTGCATTAGTAATTTCGAGATATTATGAGGAATTGTTAAATTTTTCAACGATGATACACAGCGTAGTGACATGACTTATGTGAAATTCTAGGATTCCATCCGTGTATATTTACTCTCAAGGCCAATAATGCTAAAATCCATATTGCTTTCGTAAGCAGGCTATGCCATGATATTTGCGTCTCAATCATGTGTTCATATTTTATAGTAAATAAAAGAAATACCTGGCGGTAAATGTCGTAGAAATTGCTGCACTGAAACTATGTGGCTGCTATAAAAAAAATTATGTGCAGAAGTTACTACAGTAAATACCCGAGTTCTAATTAACCGTTCGTTACATGATCAAAGACAAGGATATACATTTTTAGCAATGGTTTTTAATTGTATAGAAACTACCAATTTTTATGCTCTCTCGTGATGTGTTCCCATGAAATACAATTGGTATCTATGTTTTTGGTTCGTCCTTAGTCCTAATAATAGGGTAGTTTCCTTCATCAAAGAAAACGATAGGCATTGATTGCGATTCGTTACCCACCATTAGTGTATTCATAATACACAAATTATTTGGTTTTTGAAATACCGGTTTAGACGAAAGGCAATGGTCAAATTTTATCCTCATTTGAAAAAGGCCAGATTGGCGCCCATGCGATTCCACTCCGCGTGACGTCACAGGGACCTAGTTTCTACACGAGAGGATAGGAGTTATACATCGTCTGAGGTTACCAATGCATGCAAGAGGCACAGAGCTCAGGGAAACATGTCTTAATAATCACCTATTAAAACTGGCTAAGGTCGGAAAGTTTTCTTCGTTTGATAAGGTATTAATAAACCTTTTTTAAGCCAAGCGCTACCATTCAGCAAGGTACTCAGCTATCCGCTAGCATCCTGCGTCCTATCAGCGCTCAGAGCCTCGATCAAGGTCACTTCACAAGGAGAGAGGGGGAACCAGAAATGCGTCGCACGGACTTTCCTACTTACGCGTCGCGTTTTTGCGCGCTTGAAATTTTTCACTTTTCATTTAATCGCGAAAAATAGATATCGTCATTTAAAAATCTAAAAGCGCGAAATACGTACTCCAGGAGTAATAATCTTTCGATTTAGGCAATAAAAAAATAATAGGAAACCACCCTATTCAAGAACATGGCAAAAAAATTGGCAGGCGCTTATTATTTAAATGATGTATATTTATCGAGAAAGAAATACAATTTTACCCTCAAAAAGTAAAGGAAATTTTCTTATCAATTTCCTGTATAACCTGCAGTTTGAAGTTGTAACGTCTACGTGTACCTATTTTGACATTGCATAAAAAACAAAATTCTATAGAATATTTCATTTGTAATATTTGCATAATATTTCATTGTGTTGAAGACAGGATGATTAAAATTAGAATATTAAGGCCGATTTGCTAGTTAACTGTTAGTAAGTCCCTCATATAACAACACTGATTATGAAATCAAATGGAGGTTGATTTGTAGTGTTTTCGCTAAGATGTCTAAAAATTAGGGCAATCGTTGAATTCAAAAAGACTTCATGTTTGCCCTAACAGTGCGTTTTATTTCTAAGACAATTTTCAAAGATAGTTGATTATTATTCAATCAGTGAGAGGTTTTAAAGCAACACCTACATGATTTAAGCACTCATTTAGGTACTTAAGGAGTTTCATTGCGAGTCTGGAATTGAAACCTAACCGTCCAGTCCCTTATACGTCATGATGGAAAAACACTTCCATTTCAGACAAAGTTGAGTTAAATTTTATGTTCGCATTTTGAGGAGTCACTGAAGTTAAAAGGTCTCGAAGGAGGAAGGTTTTTTTATTTTCATTTTCTGGAGCGATAATCGTCGGCCGCCAGTGTTAAGTTTTCACCGAGACTTGTCGCTCGGTTTTCCGGCTCACTCCCACCAGGGGGCAGGGCAATACGGGAGGGGATGGAAGCAACGCAATCGCATCAAGGTCTTCTATTTCTCTCCCGCCGGCACGAAAGCGCCTTCCGTGTCTCGATGCAATGATGAAGCGTTTCTTCCCCCTAGTCCCATTCACTTGCCCCCACCGAAGGCTCAAGGACGGCTTTAAGGTACCTACCTATCACTCTGTGATCCCACCCGAAGGGTTTGGGTGAGGGTAGAGCTCTCCCCAGACCAAGCTACAGGTTAGAAATTTACACACATTCAAACGCAAACCGAGCATTGTACCCATAAAGATGACTTGATTGTCTGGATGACTACTGGAAGATATGTGGGATTGACTTTATTAGTCTATTATGTCCAGAGCGAGTACTATATTGTTACCATCTTCTGCTCTGAAATCTAAATAGCCTGACCTTTTGACATTATTATCATATTGTCCGTAGAGTAAAATGTACCATTCCTGAGTAAACTCTTTATAATCACTAACAAATACAATCGAAGTATTAATTTGGGATGCTTTTATTTAGATCAGCGTACACCATAAAAGCTTAGGTGAAACTAATGAAAATTTTACCAACCCTATGCTTCGTGAAATATTTCATAAAGAAAATATTTAAAAAACATTTAATCGTTTGCAAAATGTGAAGCACAGAATTTGGGCTGATATTTATTTTTAAAAATGCGCGTCCACCATTTTTCATACATGTTACCATGAAATTCAGAAAATCTCTCCATTCCATCGATGTTGGTTGATTCATTTGAGGATATTTATATAAATTGAATGAAATAATTCTCAAATGTAATATGAGAAAAGAAAATCATCACCAAACTTGCCTTTCACCAGTCAACACATACTTTTTTTTCACTGGAAAGTCTAAATTTGTGATAGGCAGAATTTCCTTCTTTTATTCACGGAGCTAAAATGAGCAAGCACCGAATTTTTCTTTCAAGAAACTTAATCCTGTTACTGAAAAAAATACTCTTGTTCTCAAGGCTGTCACGATCTTTTAAAATGAAAGATTTTCCTAATTGGCCTAATATGGTCAAATCGCATATGGAAGTGTGAAGGCTTAATATGAGATAATTTTATCTAACATTTGTAGTCCTGTTGATCTAATAATTTAGCGTATTTATTTTCCGTTTCATCTTTAATCAATTTAATTACACGAATAATACTGTACTAGACACTCATTTTCCGTAATTCCAGTCTACTTCCCTTTCTATGGTTGTATTCATGTGGAAATCGTATTTGGTGATACAAATTTTTACTTTTATCTACGGACAATACCTTCGAGAACAAAAATAGGACTTTTAAATCACCGTCAGTAATTGAAAATTAAGGGATTAATGAAATTTAAGGGATTGTGTATTTTATCAATTGGATTCAATTTAAAGGCGTAATTTTAATTTGAAATTAAACGGTGAATTTTCATTCGAATGATCTCGCGAATTACAGTGTAAAACGGAAACTTTCGTCATTCAAGCAAATTATAACATGCTCTAAATTTCATTCGAATTAAAAATTCACCGTGTAAAACGGCCTTAAGGCGTTAATGGCCTCTGGATTAACTTTAAGGAATCAATAATTCATGTCTAAACAACAAGAAAAAACTTAGTAAACTTTCACAGAATAATTAATTGCATGATAATAGTTTCACGAAACGGTCGAAATAATCTGGACGTCATCATGATCTAATTATTTCCAGTGTTCTAAAAGTTTTGGTCGTATAAATCATTATGAGGAATCTTACAAATATTTTATTGTAGGCGCAATTTGAGCATTCAATGAGGATGAATTCTTTGCGGTATTTCCACAAAGTTAGCTCTTCAGTAAGAGCCGACGCCGAGCCGACCGACGAGTCTGAACAGCTCACCTGGAGGGAATCCCGTGAAGAATTCACCCACATCGTGCGCCAGGAAAGCACAAAGTTTAATATGAGCATTCAAATTCATTTAAAAAATTTCGTTTTCAATCGTCTCTCATGAGTTACTACCGTCTAATTGAATTCTTAGTATCGTTATATTGTCTTTGGACTCTTAACTAGTCCTGATGGCGCATAAACACTGGTCAAAATACAATACTAGTTATTGCATTCTCTCTATTGGAGTTTTATGGTTTTGAATATCTACAATTTAACATAGATATATTTACGTTAAACTGATCACCGTAGCAAAAAATCAACGAATAAGGAGCTAGGACTGCTTCTCGCCTTTTCTTTTCATTCTGCTCCATGACAAATACCATTTCAGGCGAGTTTTTTCGCTTATAAAGCACCACTTCTTTTGAGCTACAGAAACCATAGCTTGCGTAGAAGTTAAGTTTTCTGCAGTTCAACCCCAGCGAATGACATATAAACAATGCACCAGCTACTCGGTATGACTTGTGACGTCAATTTCCCACAATTCCGCGTTCGTGCTGTTTTCGCAATCGTTTGAATTCTTCTACTCTTTTCCATTAATTTTTGTCAAAAATTCTGTTCAATTTGCGAAAGCAATTATTTACCACTTATACATTTTTTTTAATAAATAAAAGATCGTAGCACTTTTCCAAATGAATTTTTAATGCTTACAACGCGTTTGGGCTCCCTGAACCATCATCTGGTACCAGTCTTGTACCATATGATGGCTCAGTGAGCCGAAACGCGTTGTACGCATTATAAATTCTTGTGGAAAAGTGCTACGATCTTTTATTTATTTAAATATGTCTAACTTCCACCAATTGAAGCCTGAATCTGTTGAACTTACTTATAAATTGACGAAAAGAATTTTTCAGTACATTTTCGGGAAATCGGTTCATAAGCCCATTTTGCAGTGAGTTCAGTATTACCTTTCTTTATCGTAATATGCTTTCTTAATTATGCTTTTGAGATGAATCACACAATTTCGGGCGCCGCGATCTTTTTCCACACACCCCTTGCTCTGGTTTCCCAGTTGTATTGTGAGGAGAGCGGCCCACGGGTCTGGATGAGCCGTGAACCCCTCGTTTACCTTTTAACGGCCTTCCTACCGCGGGGGAGATAGGGATCTGCTCTCATTTCGGAACTGGCGCCGGGAAATCCTCACCAACCCACGTGCGGTCAGAATCGAACGCCCAACGGAGCCTTTCTACACTCCCACTTGCATTTTAGCCATCGATGCCGGGGCGCAGCTAGGAATTAAGGCTAGGGGGGTTTTAGGTGCAAAACACTTGTGTGTCTGTGGGTGTGGAATACCTGGCAGGGTAAGCGGGAGGTGCGGGGGCCCTCCCCTAGAAAAACTTTCATATAAATGGTTCAAAATGGTAAGTTTTGCGGCCTTCTGAGGGATATTTTATTAATATTTACAGTATTCTATAAGTAATATTAATCCAATTAAGTGAGATGGATTAAACTTAAAAATTTCACTGAGCTCTGGGGGGGGGTTTATCCCCCAAAACCCCACCCCTCGCTGCGCCACTGCATCGATGTACGCTGTTTACTTTATGAAACCCTACTTACCAGAGAATCACCACTTGGATGCGGGATGTGTTATTTCATCGACGAGCCAAAGCTTAGGGATTAGCCAAGAAATTTATTTATCTAGGTAAAACGCTAAATGTTCAGTACGTATCTGTGTATACTGTATGCAGTTCAACGCTTAGCCTATAGTGCTCGATTTCGGTTGCAAACCTTTATGTAGTGTGAAAATGGAGCAGTTAACTCGTTTAACTTTTAACTATCTTGTTGTCAAATAGGATCGCAAAGGAATTTAGGTATATTATTTTGAAGGGTTGCTGAGTCATCCCTTGATTGATGGCACGTTACTTTTTGAATGGGCACGCTATAAAGCCCATTTTGGGCACTGTTATTTCAAATGACTCACGATATTGATATTATCGTGCAATATCATCGGCACGCCGAAGTTTAGGGATAAGCCAAGAAATATATTTATCTCGGTTACCCTATAGTTCAACGCATGCCCTATAGTACTCGAGTTTGGTTGTAAATTTAGGGCAGTGTGAAAACAGATCTGTTATCCCGTTTAAATTGTAACTATCTAGATGCCATATAGCATCCCAATGGAAATTATGTAAATTATTTTGACGGGATTCTTTTTAATGCCTCGATTTATCACGCGTAAATGTTTTGAACGAGTTCGTCAAAAACCCATTTTGAACACTATCATTTCAAATCACTCTCGATATTCATATTAATGACGTCCATGTTTAATATTAGCAATTTCGAAGTTATTGTCCACTCCTACCTCAGCTTTTTGGTCTCCCAATACATATACGCACAGACAAAAGATAATATACTAGTGTGGGCTTTGAGCCCTTTGAACTGGAAGTTCACAAGCGATGAATAAATTATACACATACCAAGGGTGGCGATGTTTTCACTCGTCAGTTAAATCTTGCGTCTGTTCTTTTTTTCGTATTGAGACCATCGATACACATGGGGAAATGAAACTGCTGTTTATTAGGAGACGTTCACTCAATGATAGGTAATATGTATCGAGGCAGCTAAAGAGGAATAACTAGCTGTTTGGGTGGTCTTTTGCAGGAAATATGCCTAAATTTCTGGAATTAAATTTGGAAAATTAAAATCGTTTTCTTTTTAGTGTCGTTAAAAATGTACTGCTGGTTAAAATATGAAAAAAGAATCCGGTTCTAATATTGGGTCGCAATTATGGCAAAATGTCTGTCCAGTAGCTCTGAAATGAGGATTTATTTGAAAGCTACCGTGTAAATGTGACAATTTGTATCAAGTCTTTGATTTATCTCTGTATTTACGCCTTATTGGAATCCACCATCATGATTAAACATGTGATCACATCTCATACTCCAAATATTAATCCATCACTTGTTGCTTATACCCCAGAAAAGTTTATTTACAATTAAAGTTCATCATAACACACGCGTAGAGTCTGGATATTATGGATTAAATAGGTGGTTAGATAAATCTGTTCAGTTTTAGTTTCCATTGACAGCTGTTTTCATTTACTTTTCTTGGGAAATGTTTTCTCTTGTCCTTTGAAATATCTTTCATTAATTTTTTTGTTCTCATTAAATTCAAATTAATTACACTACGGACTTGCGATATTTTCTCGCCCTCATCAATAAATAATCGCTACTTTGAAGCCCTGGGCTGGAAACAAGAGATTCATATTTTTAATTCAGGCTCCGGTAAGATATATTCAAAACTTTAAGGTGCTGCGCAGTGGAGCGGCTCCACGATTAAAGAAATATTTTATGGCATTGATTGCTTATTACAAAATGACCAATGTCGGCTTCTTTTCTGTTGAACCTGGCCAGTATAGCTAGCCTCAGTGGGTGGCGGCGGAATAAAGTCCTTGCCTACCACACAAGAGGTCGCGAGTTCGAGTTCTGTCTGCCCCAAATCAGGGCATGGATTTTCGTGCACGTTTGACTGTTAAGTTAAATTATACCTCAATGTTAAGGGGAAATAGCATTGTTTTAATTGGTGTGACAATAAATTGAAAAATAAAACAAAACCTAGGTATTTGGTCACTCATACAGCAGATTGTAATATTTGCCTTGAAAAGCCGTGAGAATGGCTAAAATGCCTTTTTCGTTAATTTATCTTGTAAGATTTTTACTATTTCTTATAGCTTATCGTTGATTATTTACTGGTCTTAACTCAGTATCCTTTCCGTCTTTGTTTCCTCTACATTCCCTGTGAACTCTTAAAAATAGCTGTACATCACTCGTCAATTTTGACGAGCCGGATATTATACCTTTCGGCAGGACATATCAAAGTTATTGGGAGAGGAGGTGGGCGGTGTCTTTACCACAGAAGTTCACCGAGGAAAACATTTCTCCTGAGTCCCGTTTACGCTCCTTCCCGTTGGTGTTCTTATTGATTCGCTTCCTGTGGCTTCCGTGGTAGCATTTCAATCGAATTGATAACCGATTGATCTGACTTTATCTGGCTTGCTTTTCCTACAAGTCCATATTCTCAAATTATTTCCGCCCAGAAAACTTTCTACTTGAGATTGTGAAGATGTTTAAGAACGATGTTCCCAAGGTTGTTTTTAGTATCCCAGAGAAATATTTTGGTGATAAATCCCATTTTTTCTACATAATTAACCCTAGCCTTTTACCTGCACTGGATGGTAACGAGATCAGAATCTAACATTGTTCCATTTCTACAAGTGGCCTTTATAGATAGGATGAATCTTCAGGGAAAGCATAGTTTTGTACAACTAAAAAATTGAAATAACCTATACAATGCCATTTCCGGTTTACTTTTGGTAGTATAATTTGCTGTTATGCGCAAAGTTTTTTTGAACCGTGTGGTATGTATGTGGCAATCCTATTGCATGCTGCATGCTGGTGATTTATCACCCTCTGCCAAACACCCTAGAGGTGGCTCGCAGGGTATTGTATGTAGATGATACATGCCAATAATTTACAGTCAAAGGGCATACATACTGAATTTCCGTTTCGGACCCGTCTCTTTCCGTCAATGGGCTTCTTTCGACCGGCTTCAAAAATAAACTAATAATTGGATTTATGTCAACGCAAGCTTCAACAACATATTTTTATCAATTTGACAGCAGAAAAAGAGTGCGGGTTGTCTTCAAGAGCCTCAAGTGCTCAGAATGGTAGGATGTAGCCATATGGCTACGGTGGGCGGGAATGGATTAAGCCTAAATTACGCGATCATTTTTTTTATCTTCCCTTTCGATGGACACCTCCAGCGATCGCTCCAATGATGACGAAAAATGACTATTCCACGCGATCACTTTCCGCGATGGTTCCAGGGATGGAAATCCCATCCCATTTTCCATCACTCGCCACGTCCCTTTTTCCATCATTGGTACCAAGAGGACTGCTTAGAGGAGGCCCAAATTTATCTCATAGAAGGCTGATTTCTGTTGCCTCTTCGGTCGCATTTTAATGTGATTTCAAAAATGTCCGCGGCGACGTGATGAGTGCAATGCGATCCACTTTTTTCCAATATTTTGCATTGTAATGCTTGTAATTGCGAGAATGGAATTGAAGAGTTATGAATTTGATTAATCACATGATCATGTATATAAATTTCGGTTGACATACCTAATTAATGCCGGCCTCGGTGGCGCCGGGGTAAAGTCCCCGGCTGCTAACCTTGAGTCGCGGGTTCGAATCCCGCCTGGGTGGTTTGAACACCATCCAGGGCATGGATGTATGTGATTGTCAAACAAGTTAATTGTAAGAGATGACTACCTAGTCCTAAAGTCACTTGTGAAATAAAGACGACATTATTATTATTATTATTATTTTCCCTTTTCCCTCTTGCTATCTTACAAGGATTGTTCACAGTGAACGGACCAAGTCAAGTTCAGCTGTGTTTTGTTATTACTCCCGTTATTATTCTATTGAAAGGAACCGTCGGACAATATGACAGGTGTCGAGGATGACTGACTTTTGTATTTTTGGTAGAGTTTTCTCCAAGTTTAGCTTTTTTAGCTGGTGTAGATCTTCGCACGGTGTGATTCCTGTTGTTGTTATAACTATTATTATTATTATTATTATTATTAATCCTTATTTTCCCGTAAAACTCGGACCAATTTGTCCTTCAGCGACGCGAGTGTAATATAAACCCATTGAAATGCGTAGTGGTTGACAACACATGTAGAGGCCGACTTGAGTATCCTCTTTTGTAATATTTGTGGTTGGTACAGTATTAAACTAGTCAGAACCCACAGCCGCTAATGGCGATTGTAACGCCATTCTTGGCTTTTAATTGAATGACAGTTGTAAATGCGGAAAGTGAGGGATTAAACTATGGAGAAAGGAATGGCGGGAATGAGCCTGCGATTCAGAAAATGATGGGCCGAGCGATCACTGTTTTGTTCCATGAGAACCTATCGCTGGAGCTATCATTTTAGGGGTGGCAAAAATAATCGAGTTATTCAGGCTAAATGTGTGTTCCCCACTAAATCATATTAATATATGGAAAATTAGGTGGAACAAAGTAACGCCGAGAAGTATACAGAGATATTTTCAATAAATTTTAGACAGTTAGTAGAGAGGAAGAGACAATGACGGTTGAAGTCTAAAATACTGATCTATGCCAAGTTTTACAAAGATTTTGAGGAAATATAGTTGATGTTTTGCTAGAAATGAATGGAGAGTTCTCCATGAAGTGTAATAATCCGAGTGTGCGGTAATCGGAAGAGGATTTGAGAAAGGTAGCTTCGACTAGCACGTGCTGATGTCCCGTTATATGTATGACGCGTGTGAAAACTTTTAGTTACCGTTCGTTTTTGCAGGCCGTATGATGTGTCTGTTACTTCTAGAAAATGTTTTTCAGCAGTCTTATTTGCGCTACTTGTAATTGTTTTTTTTTAGTTTCCAGTTTCCTTTGCTTCCTGGCTGAACAGTTTACGTGAATTTATGAAAATTCTTGGATCAACAGGCTAGCATCAATTAATAATTGCTGTTTGTCATGCATGTTTCTATCCTTATTAATTTACCACTATCTTTATGCATGCCGCTATACATACTTTCAAAATAATGTTGATTGCCTTATGATTCTCTTATTGATTTGACCTGTTGTGCCTCTTTGAAGTCAGGACGTTTATAAAACATGTGTGTAAATTACTAAAGAAACCGTAAAGACAGGTAAAATAGTAAAAAACGGAAGTATCCAAAGACTAATGAGCTAAATATCGACAATTTTGTCTCTGATCTCTGATTAACTGAAACCTGTAATTTTCTCATACTCATTCAAGCTTATGGTTTGACGTTTTATTAAATAAGTGGAGCAATCGTATGTAGTAAAAGATCAAGGTTTTCCCAGCGTAGCCATGACAACTTCCGTCGAGCATTCTACGCAGGACGCAGCACTCCTGCTCCGACGGTATTTTTTTTTTGGTCGCCCATTTCTTTTTTACGACATAAATCGCCTGAAATTTCAGGTTACGTGGAGTGCACCGTTGTCATTTTCCTGCATCTTGAATTAAAATACTTTACCTCTGTACCCCCTCAGATATACAGATATTATGTAAGGCAAATAATAGAAATAAAAAGTTAATGATAGAGGTAAATGCTCTTATGGGCCCACTCGTGTAAGTTTTAAACGAGTATAACGCCATGAAAAAAGACAAAATGCGACAGTTCAAAAGTGTGGGATGCGCTCATTTAATATGTGGCATTGGTTTTGAATGTTGAATTGAAGTTATACGTATTTGAGATTGTGCATAGGAATCAGTGCCTGAATAGGAATATAGGTTCGTTCTCTTATTCCTGATTTACTTTCGAATAACTATGGTACGCCATTCCACGAATTGCTGTTTTAATTTAGGTGTAAAGTAATCTAGACTCATATTTCGTAGCCTGTGACAATTTGGTTTAAAAATCTTAACTTTCAGCGTCATAACGTTGAAGGAATGTCAAGAAATGCATGAAAATGTCCCTCCACATGCAGTCAATCGAACTCAAGATCAAAGCACATCATTCCGTTGGGAACAATTTGATCATCCTCCACACAGTTCCTACCAAGGGGCAAATGACTACAATTTTTTTCATTTGAAGAAACAACTAGGAGGTCAGCTCCATGGTGACCTCGAAACCCTAAAAACAACAGTTTTTCAGTGTCCGTCAAGTGAGGTGACAATTTTCTATGACGACGGTAAACAAAAGATTGTTTTTCGAGACGATAAGTTCTTTAGAATGAATGGGAATAATGTGGAAAAATAATTTTAAGTGTAGGCTTTTATGCAAAAATACAATTGTCACAAAAAGTTTAGTATATTTTTATATTTCAAAATGGTACTTACTGAAAAAACGCGCCTTGTGTATTAAATTACGCTGTGGTACCCGCGGGTGGGCCATGCCGCAGCGAACACGGTAAGGTATTATTCTTCTATCAAAACATATTCGCGACAATATTTTAGGCTAAATGGGTGCTTTACATTTGTGAAGATTGTCAGCTTACAGGTCTACAGGTGTTTTTTGAACGTTGGTAGAAACTCGACAGTATCATGAAATAATTGTAGTAGTAAAAAAGAAATCATGCTGAAATCAATGTATCGATGGCTAAGTTCTAACAGCACGTATCTCAAAAATAGCAACTTTTCAGGAGAGCAAAAAAACGATTAATTTTTTTACTTGTACACTGAAATTAAAAACCAAAAGTTCATAAAACTGAAAAAGAAGCCTTCATTTGCAAAGAAAGAGTTGTTTTTTTGCTTGTATTTTATTTTTTTTAATGTTATTACACTTTGCTTAAGATACCTGTTTCAAACCGGCCGAATTTAAGATACGTGTTGTTAGAACTTAGCCATCGATATGCATTCTCGAATGCATTAAATTCGGAGTACAGGTTTCTTATCCCATTATAGGCTGCACACGGCGCTAAATGTTAGCCAAGTGTGCTGTCTTTATTGCCTTTTTCATAAAAGGCTGGTGATATCGTACAAGTCGAGACCATTGTAAACTGGTTTAATCAGAAGTTCTGTCAGACCGATGAAGCCGTTATAATGCTCTAGGTGGTTAACTGAGAAGTGGTGGAAGCAGATACTTAAGTGAGACTTGAGAAAGTAATGATCACTGTCAAGTGCATTTCTGTTCGGCGTCCATATTATCTTATCTGGTCCCTCATACAGCTTTGGTTTTGTGGGTAAACGTTTCTCGGTATTCCCGCCGGGTTAATGTTTTAATATCGGCCAACGTTTCAAGTACCGTCTCGGCACTCTGCTTCAGGGCTGAATATTGAGGGCTTTGGTTTTGTTTATGCTAAGGTTTCGGTCGGTCATCTTATTCCTATGGAGGAGGCGATCGACTGCTAAGGCCTTTTGCGCGACATAAAAGGATAGGTAAGGAAGGGTGGAGGGAAACCTAGCGTCAGCATTAGCCTACTCTAAACGAAAGGCCCCAAGGGGACCACGACTTTAAGTCCCATCCGAGGGAGCGTTGTACTTCAAGTCCCCAGCACAGTGCACACAGTACTCAAGAAGGAATGAAAGTGCTAGTGATAATTCATTTATTTATTTTCGAACTTCCCCGTAAACAGAACATGGAGGCCTTTACTACGGAGGATTAACATAGCACAACGCAAACATCTATTCCCTGGATATGGACCACCTACCCCGGCGGGATTCAAACCCGCGACCTACTGTTTGGCAGGCGAGGAGTTTACCCCAACGCCACCGAGGCCGGCAAATAATCTCTGCATTCGCCGGGGATTTTAAACTAATACTGTGGCCACCACTCCAACATGTATCCCTTAATGTGATTACATTTGAAAAGCTATATTGAGACGTTAAAACTTATTGAGACGAAATATCACAAATTGTACTATTCCAAGCATTAACTCGAATTTGCTTACTGGAGTCTAACGGCGAAGTTTAGGTTTGAACTTCACTTGTTATACCATTCTTTTATTTAGTGTTTGTAATATGTAATTAGATTGGAATTGTAGAAATAAATATATGAGTATTTGAAGTTGCTCTTAGTAGAATATTGGAATGCCTGGTGTCAGAAAAAATGCCTTATGTCTTTTGAAAATTATAATCACTTATCTAAACGAATGAATACATATTAGTCATCCTTTGATTTCCACGTTTCTGGTTTTGATTTGACTTCTTATGTATCTGAGCTCTAAAGAGACTCCCCCATTTTTGACTCCCTTTCTCCCTCACTTGGAATAAAAGCTATTACTTAATTCACCTGTAATGAAGCTTTCTTCCAATAACATTTGACGTAAGAACAATTTTCGTGGACTGTCACCGTCTGTAAGTGAGAAGTTTCACTCTTATTAGACGGGCCAGCTTGAAGGTCCACAGGTTTTATTGAAAAACAGGCGTAATCGTACCCCAAGCAGCAGAAGTAAGAGGTGCTGCGCTGTTTATTAAATTGAGGATCACTTAGGCATTCAAGCGTGTTTCCGCTTGGCTTCTATATTCTCATCCTCCCTCTCATACAACCAAAAAACAATATCCGATATTGTTTTTTACTGTACTCAATTGATTACTTGTAATTAGATGCATAGTGAATATCCGGTATTAGTTTGCTTCTGACGAATTTTTCTATCCATACATAAGTCAAAAATTACATATAGTACCAATGCTTAGAGATATGTGGGATAGCAAGTGAAATCATATAGTACTGCGAGAAATTGGAAGTAATAAGTGCTGTACTATTTATTAAGTTAAGGATCACTTTCGCATTCAAGCATGTCTATGAGTGGCTTCCATTCTTCCACTTTGTTAAATCAGGTAATCATGCTTCAAATTCATCCTTCCTAATTCAAGGTCCTTGGATGTTCGTAGGATTGCAAATAAAATTGTATTGTGCAGTGAGAAACTGGGAGTAAGAAGTGCTCTGTACTATTTATTAAAGTAAGGATCACTTACGTATTGAAACGTGTCTATGAGTGGCTTCCATGCTATCCTATTTTTCCATAAATTAGGTAATCATCCGGCATCAAGATACTTAGGTATATGTGGGATAGCAATTGAAATGGTATAGTGCTTCGTGAAACTAGAAGCAAGAGGTGCTTTGTGCAAATTTTTAAAGTGAGGATCATTTACGCATTGGCATCCATCCTATTCTCTATGTTGCTATAAATTAAGGGCTTCAGGTGTACGTGGGATAGCAAGTGAAATCGTATTGTACTGTGAAGAACTGGAAGTAAGAAGCCTTGTAGTTGAAAACGGACTGTCCACAGGGTGAAACTCTTCATTGATGCCGAAGTCTCTAAAACCGACGAGGTGGACAGCCCGAATTCAACTAAAAGACATCATTCGCCGGGAAACGACGTGTTTATACTGGAAGTAAAACGTGTTCTGTGCTATTTATTAAATTAAGGATCACTTACGCATTCAAGCGTGTTTCTGCTTGGCTTCCATATTCCTATCCTCCCTGTTCCCTCTCACTCTCTCTCTGCTTGGGTTGTTGTGCGCTTTGCGAGGTCTCTCACACTTGTGGGACTCGTCCCAAGGAAGCCCGCTGCTCACCCAAAGGAGCCTTACATCCGACGACTCCCCCTCTTCGCCCTGCTACTTCCTCTCCTGCTCAAGGACTCCTGCCGAAACCACCCCTTCGACGCGAGCAGCCTTTAACCTCAGCTAGACATGTCTTCCCCTCAATCTCCCCTTTTATATATATACATCTATCCATCCTTCCCACACTTTTACCCTCCCTCCCTTCCGGCCACGAAAGACACCCTCGTGATATCCCTACCCCCGCATTCTCGCCGGAATATCGTACCCTTTACCTAGCTCCTGGCACTCAACCGTGGGGGAGCCTTCATGTTACGGTCAGATTGGACGTCGGGGTTTCGTATCGTGAAAGGAGTAATGGTTTTTGGTGGAGGTGGGGTGGAATAAGCCGTAAAGATAGCGTTGCATCGGACCTTTTTACCTGCTGAACACTTAGCTTGTTCCCTAGAGATACAAATACGTATTCAGCAGCGAGTAAAACTTTTGTCTTGGAATAATTCATATTGCCTTTAATTATGATTTCGTAATCCTTTCAATTAGATTCTACAGCATTTACCGTATTGTCTTTTTACTTCTTGTTAATGATGCCTTTTTAACTGTTAAATCCATAGCTAGTTTCCCCAAGTTCCCAAAATGTATTAAATTTCGAAAAAACATTTTTGCCCTCCAGCACTGCATATTGTTTTTTTTATTGTTCGCCATTGATTACTCAGTTCATTAGATTCCAAATGAATCTACAATAATAGTTTACTACTGCTTTCTAATGGTGCCTCGGGATATGAACATATTTTATGCTTGCATTACGTGGTATCTTTAACGTCCTATTGAATATATCTTGGTGTCTTTAGATATTGCATGCAGCGCCACTGTGTAATATTCATCTCCTTAATTCTTGAATATGCCTTTTGAGTTGCGATGAAGCAATGACGAATATCTGCCTCCATACACAAGTTAGCCATTCGGTGGGAATCATTCATTACAAGCCACTCTAATATTTCTATTAGATTTCTTCGCCGAATCTTTTAATGCATAATATAATTTAACGGAAAGTTATTATATTAAAGTGAAGAATTATTTTCTATTTATCGTAAATTTTTTCTCAATATACATCCGAAGACGTTAGAGTGACTACTTTCTCTACCATCCTCAACGAAATATCGTATCCTTTTCTAGCTCCTGGTGTGCACCAGTGGAGAGTTATCCGCCTTCATCCTGCACTCAGATTGTATGTACGTTGGAATTTTGTCTTGGAGAAGGAAAAACGGCTTTGTCACGGTGGGATAAGGAGAAAATCCAGCACTACATGGGCTGTTTACTTCCTACTCACGTTGCCAATTTCCTTCGGTCCTAGACTCATTCCATTTCGCAAAAAATCATACTCCCGTTGCTATTGATTAGAGTGACGCGATTACTTTTAATGTTGACAGGAAATTGGCTTCCTGCAAATATTTGTTTTTTTTACCAGCGATACTGTGTGGTAAAAATATATCGGATACGACAGTTAAGTGGTATCTTTCACATCTGGTATACACGTGGCTCGTTTTCTTGAGTTCCAGGAACATATTTAATCGTGGTAAATATTAAATATGGTTCATTTGTGTTTTGTTTTTACTTAGAGGGCAACTCTATTTCTGTGTAGCCGACATGAAATGAGTGTACTGCAGTCTTTCATCCCAACGACGCCTTCAGGTTTTTTCATCATAAATGTATGTGTAAAATTAAATGACTCCCTCCATTGTATTTAATTTACCGTATAGTCTGTGTAAAATGAATATTTTTTAATCGTTTTCAGTCCATAAAATAAGTTGTAGGCATGTTTTTTAGTTATTGAAATAATAAACCAATGCAATTAAATCATAGGAATAATGTGCATTAACGGTGAAACATATTTAGGGGCTGAAGACGTTGATAATATCACTGAAATAACACACGTAAAAATTATAGACAAAATATTCACGGATCCGATGAAGGCTTATTATAGTATCCCTTGAATTCAGGTTATGTTTCGGCATGATGATGTTAAAATTTTTCTCTACTCTCTATCTTATATTATCATCTACAATTTTCAGGGCGAATAAAGTAGACAATATAACCTTTATTTTTCACTCCAATTTGTGAATTTGACCTCAAATTTCTCTGAAGTAGGTACATTTTTTATTAATGGAAAACTTGACAAAGGTTTACTCAATGCGACCGGAAAATTTCAAGAGTACGACGTATTATACGCAAGGCTGGAACTAGGAGTTTGGTCAGGTGGGGCAAAGGTCAGTTTGCCACCCCCCATCCCCCATTCGCTCCCTCCTTCTTCCTTCCCAACCATTAGAATAAAAAAAATCCGTAAGACATTTTTTTAGTATACGGTAGTTGAAATTACGCACCGTATGTTTGGTATTGAGAAGTTTTATCAGTATTAGTGTTTGATAATTTATAATGTAACAGTAATTGTCAAGTAATTTAATTAGAAAAGTTAAATATCTTTTTCAAATGAACTTATCAAATTTTGCCGCCCCCTGAAATCTGCCGCCCGGGGCACGTGCTCCCCTTGCCCCGTCTTAGTTCTGGCTCTGATTATATCAATAATATGTCACTAAAAATCAATAATACATCTCAGGGGATGTGAGAAACATTTAACGTTAGAAAAATTAGCTTAAGCTTTTGTTAAAAGAATATTATTGTCATGAAAATTAATTAGAAACTGAATTGACTCTAATTAATAACTATGGACTTGATCAAAACGCTTGATTTTTTTGCTCTTAACAACATCAACAGGCGTTGATCTGCTTTTTGTGGTGATTAGTAAAGATAGAACGGAGGTAACCCTTCCGTAATCTGGCAAATATATCTAATGGCAGGGCTAAAAAAGTCTATACTTCTCTAAAATATATCATTTTGCCAAAGCTATTACTCATGAAATAACTCACCTTTTCAAGTGTGTTAAGTTATACCAAGTTAAGCATAGTTTAAATTCCAACGTTTAAATTGGTTAAACCCTTGCGAAAAACAAAACAATTTTTGTGGAAGTTTCAAATTATGGTGGAACGAAGATCGGCTTTTTCTTTAGGTTTTGTAACAGTGCCTTGAGGGAGCAGTGAATTCAATAGCCCCTTTTCGTATCCCTCGGCTTCGACTCAGGCCACGGTTCAATGGTCTTTCCCCGCTCACCGCTATATGGTTATCGGGCCGTTTGCTCACTTTGCTCACTTGCCCCTGCTGTATCGCATTAGCCTTATCCCTGCCATCTGTATGTTGCCGTGGCGATAACCTAAAAATGTCAATGTGCTTCACAACGGGTGCGCCCTTTTTGGGGCAAGAGTATTGACCAAAGCGGCTACATCTGTCCTCAAGAAGGGTTCTTATCTTATCTCTGCATGTATTCTTTAAGGTTAAAATCGGATTTGTTCTTGTAAAATATCGTGTTAGTGTTAAATCGAGTATCATTATCATCATTAGTCAACAATCCTAAGATTGGTTTGACGCAGCTTTTCGTTCCTCTCTCTTATCCGCAATCGTTTTCATTGCTACGTATTTCTTCTCTTTTACATCCTGAGTACTACTACCCCGTTCCCAACAACTTAAATTGGCGAGTGGATAAATTGACAAGAGCGTGTGCTTGTTCACAGGAAGTATTACTCAACTTGGCGTGCTAATTAGCGGAGAAGGTTAATTTCGGAAAGAACATGCATTTATAAAAATATGCAGGGAAGTTTTCTCGGGTTTCGCACCGGGTCCGGTCCTCCATTTCTCCTTCCAACATGTAAATATATGCTTTATGCTGATGATTTGCAAATTTATCGACATTGTCTTCCTCATGACCTTGAAAATACTATTGAAAAAGTGAAAGAGGACATTGCCTCAATATCAAACTGGGTTGTAAATAATTATCTAGTTTTAAACTGTTCTAAAACCAAAGCCATTATCTTAGGCTCCACAAAACTTATAAATAAAATAGACCTTGATTTAATCCCAAATGTCAAAGTGAGTAATGTTAAAGTTCCCTTCTCAAACGCTGTTAAAAATCTCGGAGTAGCTATGTCGAATAATCTCTCTTGGTTAAATCATGTTCAAGATATCTCTAAGAAAGTAAACCAAATTTTATATCTATTAAAATTAAATAAAGAAGTCTTACCTATTGAAACGAGGAAACTATTAATATCCTCCATTGTTTTCCCGCATTTCGATTACTGCTGTTTGGTTTACAACAATATCCCAGATGATCTAGATTTAAAACTCCAACGCCTTCTTAACTCCTGCGTAAGGTTTGTGTTCAACATCCGAAGAGATACCCATATTTCACCCTACCTTAAAAATATTGGTTGGCTTCAAACTAAAAAACGCCGGAAATATTTCCTAGCAGCTTTTCTCTACTCACTGTTTCGTCACGAACAGCCCGATTACTTATATACGCTATTTAAAATTAAGCAACAAACTACTTCGATTACCACGAGATCAGATATAAATTTTATATACTATCCCGCCCATCGCACAACTTCTTTCCAGAAATCTTTCCAGGTTGTTGGGTCAAATTTCTGGAACGAGTTGCCTAAAAGTGTGAAAGAAATTCGGTCTCTGAAATTATTTAAGTCAAAGGTCTATAGCTTATTGCTTACCGCCACGCTGTAATTTTGATTTTAAATTGTATGTCTTACCGTTGTATACATTGTATAAAACTTGTATCACTGATTGGATATTGTATAATATTTTTTTTTCTCTATTACTGCTCACAATGAGAAATTGAGCAAATATATTGAAGTATGTATATATGCTTTGTAAATTGTTTTGTTCTGAGAGGACATCAGTCCTAGAATAATAAATAATCTTTCTATCTATCTATCTATCCAACGTTTCGATGGACAACTCGCCCATCGTCTTCAGGGATTCAGGAAATCCAATGATTGGAATCCAATGACTCCTGAATCCAATCCAATCCAATTGGATTCCTGAATCCCTGAAGACGATGGGCGAGTTGTCCATCGAAACGTTGGAAGGAGGAATGGAGGACCTGACCCGGTGCGAAACCCGAGAAAACTTCACTGCAATTGTTCGCCGGGAAAAAACAAAAATTATATAAAAATATGACTCAGTAAAACAGTAAGACTGCACACATTTATGGATTTTGGAATAAATATATCTGAAAGCTTAGTGTGAAAAGCCGGCGGTCGATCTAGCATAAAATGGATATATGATTCGATACGATAATGATGATACGATAATGGCATTCATATGCTTCATAGAGCAACTTTTTTTTCAGCCAATTCAAACGTCAAGTCCTGTTCACTTTTTATCTTGGCTCTTTATCATTTCAATAGAACTGTGAGATATAGTATAAAAATCAGTTTCTCTGGATTTGCTAATTGTAGTTTTTGTTACTCCAATCATCGTTTAATTTCGAGGCAGACGCGAAGAATATTGTATGCTACAGTTAGACACTGGGAACTAGCTCTCTTCCAAAACATCGTCAAAAATGGTATGTGCATACAAAAGCCTCAATATTTCCTCATTCATTCATCTCTTGCATCTCTTACGGTCGCTGGGTCCATCTGCCTATTCATCCTTTCATTCAGACTTCCTCCAAGTTCACCCGTGACCTTTTCGCTGTACCCATAATGCTTGCGGAGTGGACTCATTCAGGGGCGCAGCTAGGAATTAAGGTTAGGGGGGGTTTAAGGTAACTAGTACTTACTTGTAAGGGGGTATACCCACCAGGGTAAGCAGGAGTTGAGGGGGCCCTCCTCCAGAAAATTTTTAAGAATAATGGTTCAAAATGGAGAGTTTTACGGCTTTCTGGGGGATATTTGATAAATCCTAACACTATTCTAGAAGTAATACTGATCCAAATAAGTAAAATGGATTAAACTTAAAAATTTCTCTGAGCTCTGGGGGTTTTTATCCTCCTCACTGAGCCACTGGGCTCATTCATAATTTTTTTATTAGTGTCGTTTACGATACAGTTTGAAAAATAAATATGTCCCTACTTTTTAGTTTTTCGACGCGTGGCCTACTTATCGAGCTATTCGCTTATAAGTTCATGACGTCACTAACTCTTGCCGAGCGACTCACCACTTCTCCGCTATTCCTCGACCTCGCAATCCGTGTCAAGTACTTCGTCATCATTGACACTCTTATGAGCGATTATTTACGTCGAGGATTTGGTCTCTCAAAACTATTGAATGGACCGGGACTTTAATGACGTCACTAACTCATTAAAAGTGGGTGGATACTATTGAATTTTTTTCATTTTTTAAGTCTTGAGATATGGTTGAGTAAGGCTTTATTTTCGTCATAACCTTTCTTCCCCATCCATCTACAGAATTACCTTTCATTCATACTCCTGCAGTTACATCCGTGACCTTATCGTTGCATCCCTGATGCTCGCGAAATGGGCTCGTTTGTCATTTTTTTATTATTGTCGTTTGCGATTGCGGTTGAAAATTAAGAAGACCCGTATTTTTCTGATTTCCGATCCGTTGTCTGCTTCTCGAGCTGTTCGCTGCGAAATATCGACGGGCTTACCCCTTTCGCTGTTAATTAAATGGCATCACTGACTCTTGCCAAGCGGCTCTTGATTTCTCCGCTATTTCTCGACCTCGCGCATCCATATCAAATGTTTTGTTGCCATTGATACTCTGATGAGCGATTAATTCCGTCGCGGATCTTCTCCCACTGATATTAGCAAATGATCCGGAACTTAAATGACGTCACTAACTCGTGAAAAGTGAGCGGCACATTTTGATAGGCCGCTGATAAGTTCATAACGTAACGTCACATAACATAACGTGTACTGACTCTTTCCGAGCGACTCACTGCTTCTCAGCTACTTTTCGACCGTCTCAGGTGTTTCAGTATCTTTGTATTCAGTGTGTTATTTCCATCCGTCTTAAGTGTTATGGCTTCATTGACACTCTAAATGAGCGATTCTTTTCGTCAAGGATCTGGTCTCTCTGAAATAGCAAATGAACCGGACGTCACTTAATCATGAAAAGTGGACGATAACTTTTCAGTGTTTTTCATTTTCAAGTAATGAGAAAATGGCTGAATGAGAAAGACTTTATTTTAGTTTTAACTTATCTTTTCTCTGCATCCACAGAATTATATTATAAATATGATTTCGGGTCTGAATGAACGAATTCACTCTCAGTTCACTCTCAGCATTCACTCTCAGTATTGATGAACCAAAGAAGCACTCCCATTATGAAAAAAGTTAGCAACGGTACAATCATCATCCTGTCGTCTCTTCAATTCAAACACGTATAGTTCACACTGCTTTTACTTCAAACAATAACTCGGCAAACAAACTGCTATGAACCCATCCTACTCTCCGAAAAGCATTCAATGGCATTTGCTAACCGATGCATTGATTTTCAGATCCAATGCTTCCAATTTTGTTTACCCCCGTAGCCATGAGGGATTATTTAATTCTCATTGCAGCTCGTATGGAGTCATCTGAAGTAGATGTGTGCGATATGCGAGTGGGCTGACTATTTAGATGGGTAAAGTGTGAAAACTGGGCCATGTGACTTTTGTGGTCTCTTGAATAGTTTACAGAAAAATGGAGCCATAATCTCTTCCGAACTAAAAATTTATTTTCCACAGAGAATTTGCATTTGCCTCACTTTCCTACCAAATAGATCCAAAAATATTTTAAAAAATTGCTCAATCTTTTACCTAAAATCATTTAGCAATAAGTTACGTTTCACCCATGATACGTAAAAATAACGCAGCAATCATAAGGAAAGGGTTTAAATGCAAAAAATTGCATCAAACTTATTATTAATATTATTTTAGGCCATACTATTGAAAACAAGTAAAATAGCTATCAATAAATGTTACTCACCTTTCTTAATGATACTCATTGTACGAGAGCAGTTTTTTTTGACATCCGATGGATCATGAACAGAAGACAAAGTGGTTGATTAAAAATTATTTCATTGCTAAATGTTAAGCACACTTGTGGTATCCTTTCGACATAATTATTTATATGCCTAGGCGTTTGAGGAATTGATCGTGCCTGTGGAGAAGCTTTACTGTACCTTCTTCATAGGATGTTGCCGCGCAATCGCCCCAACTGCGCAGTACACGCCTTTCGCTTGTATGGTGGTTTGATGAGCAATTGGAGGTGGAAAAAAAACCGCCCTCGCAGAAATACACCAAAACTGGAGTCTTTCGTCATCAACCACGCTTGAGATTCAAGAGATAGATTGAAAACAGCTTAGTATGATCAAGCGCAGAATATATATTTATTCGATACAAGCGGCCCTCAGCACTTAATGGCATGCTGAGATCAGAAAATGATAAAAATCAGATGTATCATACATAATACACTGGCACTGTAGAGGGTATTGTAATACATACTCGATAGAACTAGCGGAAACATGAAAAGGATGTCTCGAATGGTGGCAGAAATGGAAATGGATCGTGTAGGTTTTTTTTAAATTGTAGATTGTGATAACGTTTTTTTTTAAAAAGCAGACACGTATGTTTCCGTTTGGTCAGTCTTCAAGGACTGCCATATTTTTTATTTTCTCACAGCAGTCTCGTCGCTGCAAAATACGTTGCGATAACCTAACCTTGCTACTTTTTAATCGCTCTATTTTTATAAATAGTGCAACTCTTAAACAATTGTTCTTGTCCGAATGATAGGTTATCTGCCGTTTTCGACAGCATGGTTCATTGTCTAACAAATCAAACAGACTGTGTCTGTAAGTTGAGGAGAAATAAAAAGCTTAATAGGGAGAAAAATATTTTATGAAATCGATTAGTAGCTATGTGCATCGGTCAAATTTCTAGTACACTGTGATGTTTGTAAATTGTCTATTGTGATAAAGTTCTTGTAATAAAACAGACGCGTATTTTTCCGTTTCTCAATCCCTCGCCTTCTTCTCGCGGCGAGGAATCGTCGGCCGCTGCCTTTCGCGATGCATATAAATGACGTCACGAGCTCATGCAAGGCGATTCTCTGCTTCTCGGCTATTACTTGTCCTTCTGTATCGGTCAAGTGTATCTCGTTGTTTTAGACAGTTTTGTGAGCAATTCCTTCCCTAAATGTGTGATTCTCCCTGAACTACTCGATTCTATTGACGAGTCAACACCGACGTCACAGACTCCTGAAAAGTGGGAGGCAACTTTCGCAGTTTCTTATTTCAAACTAATGCGAACATGTAATTTTTGGTTTTTTCCCGGCGAACAATTGCAGTGAAGTTTTCTCGGGTTTCACACCGGGTCAGGTCCTCCATTTCTCCTTCCAACGTTTCGATGAACAACTCGCCCATCGTCTTCAGGGATTCAGGAATTCAATATCAATTCCTCAAAGTCTCGGGGTATATCGGGGCATATATATCGGGGTATTGTTCATCGAAACGTTAGAAGGAGAAATGGAGGACCTGACCCGGTGTGAAACCCGAGAAAACTTCACTGTAATGCGAGAATGGCTGATTGAGAATGATTTTCTCTCTTCGTAACTTATCTTTCCTTTCCGTCTGCTGCATTCTGTTAATGTATTGCGATTTTGATTCTTATAAATTGGAAATACTATTTTCCTAGATCTGGAAACTTTATTGCAACTATACCGTCAGACTTTTTTCAAAGACTTCTTTTTTCTTCAAAATACAGTTTTTTCCTCAATCCTTCGAGCAACTTTCCCCTTTCTCTTTCACTCTCCCCTCTCTCTAAAAAAACTCCGAATCAACATTAAATATTAATATTCATTATACATAAACGGTATTTAAATATCATACACTACGGCATACATAACAGAATGTCTATAGACCTCGAATTGTGAGCACAATTTATGAGTACTTAATGTATAAGTTATTACAACGAGAATTTGAAAATATAATTTTTTTAAACATTTTATTTATTCCTACGGAGCTGATTTTAGTAAAAATATACTTCTGTTTACCGACTGATTTGTGCACTAAACGCAAGGAATATGAGATAAATGTGGCATTGAGGTTATTTTGTCGGAAAAGAATACTTTCACCTCTCTATCTTCTCCACCGTAGTAGCTTCGACTAGGAATGTCTTGATAGAAGTGAATTACTTCTTCAACCGGCGCGGCGTGGAGAAAGTGTTTGCTTCAGGGGAAAGTATGGTATCTTAGGAATTGGTGGTATCCAAAGTGCTTTTAAATAATTTCAACGCAAATTGCTAACAAATAACGTCCATTTTGTTCCAAAACGTTTTATCGTACACGAGAAACAAGAAGTACATTTGTGAATGAACAGACTTTAATTTAGAGTTTAGGTCTTTAAGATAAAACTTTTCTGTAAATATATACGTTCTCTTAAAGCGAAGGAGCAGCGTGGGAAAATAATAGAATTGGGAAATGTATCATCCAATCGATATGAGAATGCTGGGTATTATAAATGAAGAATTAAGATAGGAATTTTCATATTATGGATTTTACCCAAAAAGATTCGATGTTTGCTTCCGGAAACTCACTCATTCAATCGCTTTAGCGAAACCTAGTAAACAAATTTTTCTCTCTATATAATGTTAATATTGGTGTAGGAGCTAAGGAAAGACGAAACTAGATGAGTTACTCTTCTCTAAAATTTCGCGTGGGGCTAGAAATAATCTTAGGCATATGAAAAGGGAATGTCATGCGATTGAGAGGATGTAATGTAATTTCAGTACTAAGCAAGTCACCAAAGAAAGGTTTCTCTATACATCTACATAATAACCCACCAGCCGCCTAAAAGGAGTGTGGCAGGGGGTGTTAGGACACCAGCCGTCTACGCGTAAAAAATGAAGTGCTCTACGAAGTTGAGAGCAGTTATTCAAGTCCTTTATGGTTCGGGGGAAAAACGAATTCCCATATCTATCCGTTCGGCAAAACATCTCTCTTAATTTGTCGCTTCTATCGGACCTGGAAATATGGTGTGGCTCTAATATTATGTTCTCGTGTCGCTCTTAAAGATATCCATTCTCAATTGTTCAAGCAATCTAAGCCTAGCGCGCAGCCTCTGAGTCTCCAGCGGCTCCCGGCCTAATTTGCTTAACATCTGGGTAACACTGTCTGTACGCCCGCAGCAGTTTTTGACGAAACGCGATGTCTTCCTTTGTATTTTATTCAGTTCGCGGATAAAGTCTTTCTGTACCGGATCCCATACGCTCGCTGCATATTCAAGGTGCGGACGGACGAGTGCGAAATAGAATCTTTCTTTCACTTTCTCATCCGAAAATCTTCCCACAATACGCTTGACGAATCCTAATTTCTTCAGGGCCAAGCCACAGATATTCCTTACATGTGTTCCCCACGAGAGGTTCGAGGTTATCGTATCTCCTAGGTACTTCACTTCGTTTGTTGCCTTTATGTTAATACCATCTACAGAATAAACATGGTTAGAGTGGACGAATTCCGCAGGATATGTACCAACATGCATTTGCTCCGATTAAGTTCGAGTCCCCACTCTTGGCTCCACAAATGAACGTTGTATAAGTCCAATGGTAGAATTTCATAGTCAGAGTGGTCACTAATTTTGCAATAGAAAGAAAGATAGATGAGACGCATAGAAAACTAACAAATGAAAATAGTTATTTCAAAATGGATGTCCCTCGGAAAAGGCGATCAAAACTATATCAAATGAAGCGTAAAAGGAATAAGTCGTGAGCAGCAATAGCACAAGAGAAAGAATGAATAAATAAGTGGTAAAAAATTAAATTAACGAAGTGATTAAGCCGTCGTTTCCGATAGTTGCCGATCAAAAATGCCGTTTGCATATAACTTCAATCTATTAAATTAGGTAAGGATTTTGCTCTTTTTGGTTTTTGAATTTAATTGTAAATTCCAGCCATTATCACAAAAAATAGATTAAGTTCTTGATCAAACAGTAAAAAAAATAGTTGGGCAATGGGTGGAAGTTCAACGCTAGTTAAGCATTTTCACCCTGATGTAGTGTTTGGATTTTATGTATGTATTTGGAGTTTATGATGTAGTGTTGTAATTTTGGGATTCGGTACTCGCACAAAATATGCAGGATGTTTTCCGCGAGGCATTTAATCGTAAACACTTGGTGAGTGAAAGTTATAACGTGCAAACAAGAGCATTAACGACGGGTAATGTCTGAATGCGAACCGGATAAAATAGTATCCATTCTAATTTTATCATTTGCTCAAGATTGCGGGAATCACAGCTTCCGACGGTATACCTAGGTCTGGGAAAACTATTTACTCAATGCCTACCTTCTTCCTTATAATCACTGTGGAAGCTAATTAATAATCTCCTTTCCTCATTTTCCTGAGTGCACATCGGGTACCTACTTAAATGGACATCCGATGGCATAAAAAGATTTTCGGTTTAGCGACAAATTTTCTTATTTTTTTGTCTTTCATTAGTATTAGTTTTTAGTAAGATAGGTTTACTTGGAGAATTTTGCGACTGTTTGTACTGTGATCAGGGATGAGATAGTTGGTGGGGTTTCCCATGTCCGTTCAAAGTGTGTTTATTGCGCGACATCCTCACGTGTGCTACATTTCGTTCATCTGCTACCCTTCGACATATCGAGCATGGGTGCCCTTCTTACTTATTACTCCAGCCATTACTGATATAGGGATAATTGGAGCGCGGAAGCCTTTCCAATGCGACAAGGTTGTATGCCAAAGGAAAGAATTTTATGTGTAAGTTAGGGGAAATCTGGATTTTTTTAATTTGAATGCTATATTTCCCAGTTATCTACCGTCTCCAAGAGTCGCACAGGTTACTTTGGCGGCAGGGTAAACGACCCCTTGCATACATGATGTGGCTTAGAGGCATTCACGTTGATAGTTGTGAAACAATAGTGATTTACCGTAATGGAATGGGCCATCGAATATACTACCGCTTACGTGTTATCAAAGAAGTTTGTGTTCTGTTAACTGGACTTTCGTTGAACGAGTGACCTTTCCGAGTTGAGTGTAATGTGCCTTGCGAGTAACAACCTAGATTGCTGGTCTTCATTGGAGTCATCATATGAGAAAGTAAACAATTTAGCCTTCGGCCCCAGCAAAGTGATTTCCTTTCGACCGTAAAATTATGGAGTCCTAGAACCTCTCTTCTTGGATTTTTCTTGTCATCTCTTAGCATTTATTTCTATCGAATTTCTCCCGTGATAATAATAATCATGTCTTCGGAATTTTTTATCAATCAATTTGGGACAAATTTTGGGAGAAAAAGTTTTTCACTGCCTTTTCTCATCTTTTGAGGAAAATGGATGGGTAGGAAGGGGCCAGCCACATGTATATACCTCTTCTTTCCTCTACTCAATGCTTTCTTTTCCTTGTCTCCAGAGCTGTAACGGGTTTTGCATGACTCCGAGCAGTCAGGCGGCCTTTTTGAGCCTTTGGTTTTTTTTCTCTTTTTTTTACGAGGAACTGCCTGCCTTGTGGGCCCGAGGGAGGGAATACGAAGTTTCCAATGTTCTTTCAAATGGGCACTCGAAATAAGGGACTCCTGGAAGACGGAAGGCTGGGCTGGACAAACTTCTCCCGAGTTATGGGTAATCGCGTTCGTGCGTGGGATTTTTCTGACAAAAAAGAATATATATATATTTGTGCCCGCCTTGCTTCGTCCATCTTTTGACGTGTTCCCAGAAGCCGTACCTTTTATTCGTGCCCGGAAGGTAAGGGGAAGATGTCGCTCACGTGCGATAAAACCTGCTTTTTGACGGCATCTCTCATCCTTTGACAATGAGCCGGCCAGTGTTTTGAAGTCGAGGAAGAAGGAGACGTCAGATACCTACTGGGAGTGAAAAATGCTTGGAGAAATAGGGTTGAAGATATGCTTTGTCATGGATTCATAGGTGCGCTGAGACAATTATATGAATGAATTAATTAATTACTCCAACATTGAATGTGCACTTTTTTTAACAACACAAAATTAATGGAGCTTTAGGTAGCTTCAATGGTTAAAATAAAAAAAACCAGCATGGAAGCTACCATCTTAAAAATTAAAGTCAAGACAGGCCAGAAAACAAAGAAAGTATACATAATTTTTTGAAACACTATCCTTATGAAACATATATGTGACAATAACTTACAATAAACAAGAACAAAGTATAATATATGGGCAGAACAAAATAAAGTTCTTTTTTCTCCTTTCACAAAAATATAAAAATAATATATAAAATAATATAATAATATGTGTGTATTCACAGACACATCAAAAAGAGCATTCATATTATCATGGGATAGCAACCAATCTTTGGACTTTTTACTAAATTTATTTATACTCTTTAACTCTTTGATTGAACAAGGTAATTTATTAAAAATCTTGGGCCCCAAATAAAGAAACGATCTTTTAAATAAAGAAAGATTAGGCTTAGAAACTAGAAAATTAACATTCCTACGCATGCTCGGTTCCAGAAACTGCTGGAAAACTACCACTTCGCAAAAAAATTAACTTTAAAGTTTATAAGCAAACATGTACCTTAATGGCAATAACTTAAGACTAACAAACTTAATTTAACCTTTAATAGATTAAAATTATATAAATGAAAACTTCAAGCTTAGCTGTGTGATACTAAACCATTATGGAAAATATAAGATTAATCTTTGTGATGTTCACTTATATATTAAAAAAAGCACGACTTGTGTTTCATTACGTAATTTTCGACCTCGGTAGTGGGGTAAAGTCCTCGTTTAACAAACCAAAGGTCGCTAGTTCGAGTCCCGCCGGGGAAATCCCTATCCAGGCTATGGGTGTTTGTACTGTGTATTATTTATGTTGGAACCCACGTTACTATTTACGGGGGCTTTGGTTATAAATAATTGAAATACTTAAATCTTCTAGTCTTGAAGAGTGCACATTCAGAATAATAACATATTCAGATCTTGCAATAGAATCCGAGTCATGTTTTTTTAAATATGAGTCTTACAAAGTTTATTCCTTTATATTTCATGATTACAATTATTTTAATATTTTTATACAACAATACAGGTATGCTGAAAAGCTGCATTAGTGCTTCAATAAAGAACCGGGAGCTTGAGGAAAAAGTGGCGCTTATTTTTTGACTAACCATAGTTTATAACCGTTTTCAACCTACGTATATGCCATTTTCCTGCAATAAAACTAGTCACTCATGATTTGAGAGTGAAAAGACCTTACCATTGAGTTTTAGTTTTACTCGGCTCACAATAGTATATTCTCCCGGAAGTATCATCACTACAACTTCCATTGCATTGATTATAGCCTCGCTTTTTTGTAATCACTCTATTTTATAATTTATGTAAATCTTGAATGTTCGCCCTTTAGTCATTTTCCATTTCCGAGAGCAACATTCTCTACCAAACCAAACGGACCGCGTTTGAAAGTTGAGGGGGAGTAAGATGATTTAAATGCGAAAAATGTTTTTAGAGATCGATCAATATGCGTCTTTCATAGTTGAAGTTTTCTGCGATCATTTAACTCTCAGTATGCGCCTTAAAATATAAATTATATTATTTCTGCTCTTTAAATTCACATACTGGGAGAGCATATTGAATACATTTTTACTTGAAATTCATGCTTTCCTGGAAGGTTAAGGAAATATTTTTATATTTTGACGGCATCCTTCATCCTTTGATATTGAAATGCTCTGTGTTTTGAACTCAAGGAATAAGGAAACTTCAATGCTAGGGAAATTTATTTTTCGATAATTCACATCATCCACAAATTTATAGATGTACTGAGATAGGAGACTGAAGTAACTGCAAATGAATAATATTTATCGGTATAGTGTTTGAGACTAGTCCATTTCTTGAGCTTAATGTAAGATGGGATAGTTTAAACATGTGTCATTACTCCTTAAATTCAAAATAAAAGGATAAAATCTGTACTTAACTCGAGATGAAGTAATGATGATTTTATTCTGCCTTAATCCCAACTTAAAATGAAATTATTTAAAGTTGGCGGTTTCCAGCGATGCTTAAGTATTGGAATTTGCTGAACATTTTAAAAGAATAACTGAGAACTATGTTTTTCCATTGAATTTTTTTATTAAAACACGAACATGGTTTCATCTTCATCAGAGTTAACCATCGAAACCATTGCCTTGTACTAGAAAAAAAATTCAGTGGAAAAACAAGTTTTAAATCATAATTTAATATAAAGGAGATTTTTTTCCTTATTTGATAAAAATAGCTTATATATCAGTATAACCTTTATTTCAATTTGAGTTTTCCCGTCCTCAACAGTTAATGAAAATTGCTGGCCATTGTATTGAAATAACTTTATCACGGGAAATATCTGCTGAGTAATACTATTTAATCGAACGCTGTCTGGCAATGCATTATGAAACCAGTTTCATTGAAAGTATTGTTCTCCACAGTTTCGAGTTGACATGTAGAAAATGAGTGATGGCCCCATCTCAGTGATGGGCCATCAAAGGCCTAAGGTATTTTGGCTCTAAATTAAACAAAAGAGTAAAGGAACATGAATAGAGTGACGGGAAAGTCGATCGAAGCATTTTATAATGTGGTTCAACCTTTACTCCGATCCAATGGACGGATTGACCTACCCCGATCGACAATAATCAATGATATTGACATGCAGGTTATTTCCCCTAAAGTTTTGCATTATTTTCGTAACATGAAAATGTGTTCCTGGGAAATTCAATTTATTTCCTTCTCATAAATCGTAATGTCTCCTATAATAAGATTTAATTGGAGAAGTACGCTTTGACGTTTCCTTAACTTAAATTTATCATGCATATGGAGTTTTTAGCATGCTAGTAGTAATGTGTCATTGCATTTTTTAAATTTATTTCCAAATTGAAATGTTATTTTAAATGTTCAAGGTATATCCTTTTTATTTACAAAATTATCCTTCCTTAATCTGTAAATTGTGAACTCAGTTCTCATATTTTTCACATTTTAGTGAAAAATTTCGAAGACAGAAAATTCCTCGTTCCAATTGAAGTTTTATGATAGTTTCACACTTGTATCCTAGCCAAAGGGGATTAAAATATGTTCTGTGGTCGTTTTTGTAGATATTTCCAACTTGAATTGGCATTCGAATTTATCTGTCCACAGATTTTTTTCACTTAAAAGCCAATTAATGGCTAAACTATATTAATCTACAACCAAATGAGGCTCTGGAAAAAATAAGTATTTCACATAAATGCAGTTTAAATTTATTATTCTTGAACTGCATCCACAAACCACCACCTTAAGCATGGGTCGAGAATGCTAAAATACTTGCGTCGAGGATTTGCCGATAGAAGATAGGCTCAGAAGTCGCACGGGAATCCCCTTTAAGAGGGAAAAAATTACGCTTGAAAAGTGAGGGTAGGGGAGTCATTAATAGCAGATTGTGACCGTATCCACGTAGTACTTTTCAAGCATGTCTTTCCTTAAGTCTGAGCACCTGTGGCCTTGATTGCGGCTGAATTTCATTAGCCTTGATCTCATTTTGAGAATAGTAAATGAAGTTAAGTGGGGGTGGATCGAATTAGAGCTGGTAGATGGAAAAGATTCATTCGTAAAAAAACTAAGAATAAAGACTAAAGTACTGGAAAAACTGAAGTCCCCTACACTGTTATTATACTTTAAAGGCCTCAATACTTGGTGATTGAAAATGAATATCAGGGTTCAAAACGCTTTGTTATACTGATTTCACTTAAATTACAGCTATAGATGATGCATCGAATGAAATAGCATCTCAAACAGTTTCGTTTGTTGGAAACAATGCACAAGTGCACCGAATGTTTCTTCCGCCATCCGTTAGAAGGCGCTAATAGCAAAGATAGCGACTGGTGAAAGGAAGGCTTTTTGTGTTTTACAGTTTGCATACAAACTCCATTATCATAATGGGAAATGTTTCACAGTTTGCAAAGAAACTTCATTATCATCATGGGAAATGGAATAGAATTGTATGAAAATTTGAGAAAAATCTCGAAATACCCCTAAGAATTTTCAATGATGTGATAATTTATTATTTAATTAGTACACTCAAATAATAGCCGAAGATAAAATGCATATTATAACTAGGGGAATTATTTGTGGTAGTAACGAGATATTTCTTCACTTTCGTGCAATAAAATTCATGAATTCATGTGAAACACTGGGAAATAGCATTCATTCTAAACCCTTTTTCATTCAACAAACTCGATTGTTTCTGGCTTTACTTTGTGAAAATCCATTCTGAACAATAAAAAGTTATGGTACTTTTTCACACGATTTATTCAATTCTAAAATTAATAATAAATAATTAATTAAATAGGTACTAATATTTATATTTTTCTGGTATTGAATAAATCGTATGAAAAGTGCCATAACTTTTTATTGTTCCTTTTTTATTCGTTTAATTATAAAATGCAAAATTTCTGTAAATAACTGCGCAAATTATACATTGGCAGGTACTGAAAGTCTTATGTTCTCCATGGGCAAGGTTAAGACGTTTGACATAC
The DNA here is from genome assembly GCF_921293095.1 of Ischnura elegans. Classification (NCBI taxonomy): domain Eukaryota; kingdom Metazoa; phylum Arthropoda; class Insecta; order Odonata; family Coenagrionidae; genus Ischnura; species Ischnura elegans. The sequence goes on from NC_060257.1 coordinate 67,959,816, forward strand.
TTGGTAGTGAGCCTATGTTCAGGTGTGCATGGAAATATAATTTTCTTTACGACTTTTTATTTTTTTTCACGACTTCACGACGAATTCTTTTCAGGACAAGATAAGAAATTATACGTGACGGCAATGACTATAACTTAATGCGCTATAGTAGGTGGAGATGAGCTGTCTACCCTCTGTGCGAAAAAAAATTGTTGCCTCTTTTTTCTGGACGGAAGAAGTGTTTTAAATTGGGCGTCGGATCAGAAGTCCAACTTACTCATCAGTAGCGTTTGCAGCTTTTTATCACACCTCAAAAGTGCGCAGGTAATTGAATAAACCTTTAGACTACGCTGTTACTCGTACTTAAACTTAAGAACATTCATCGTCTAATTTTTCAATGACCTTCAATTTATTCATGGCTTCTTGTTTTCCAAGCTTTCTGAACCGTAGCGTTCCTTTGACTATTGTTATATCTCAAAGTATACCAACATTTAGGTTATGTAAGATTTCACTTTTTCCCGGCGTATGATGGCGGTAAATTCTTCTCGGGTTTCCATCCGGGTGAGCTCCATCTCCATCGCTGCCGACGTTTCGATAGAATCCTTTTCTATCGTCATCATCGGCTCTGATGACGATAGAAAAGGATTCTATCGAAACGTCGGCAGCGATGGAGATGGAGCACACCCGGATGGAAACCCGAGAAGAATTCACCGCCAACATTTAGGTGATAAATAAAGCTATAGGCCTTTTTCTAAATCCAGTATTGAAAGTCAACCGATTCGTTTTCTTAATGGGAGGCGTCACTCCAACTGAACTAGTTTGTAATAGCTAACATCTTGATAACTTTAAGACTTCTGGAGAAAAACCCTTGCACACATTTTTCAGCATCTCAAACATGCAATTTTACCTCGTAGTCAGTGCCTAAGCAAAAATTTTAACATTTGATGTATAAGTAAATGTTGACAAGGCTCTACTGTTTACCTGTACAATATGCGTCTAGAAAAATGACCGTTCAAGCGGGAGTGAGAGACACCACCTTTTCTTGCGACGACATTTCTCAATGAAAACTTGGTTAATCAGCTTCTCTAGCTATCCTGCTGGCGTCTTCAGGTTAGAAGTAACCTGACCTGAAGATCTTCTGACCTGAAGTAACCTTACCTGAACTGATCTAACGTAGACCTACGTTAGAAGTAACCTGATGACCTTCTGAACTGAAGTAACCTTACCTGACCTGTCCTAACGTTATCCTGACCTGACGTAACCTGTGCTGAAGACGCCAGCAGGATACGATTTTTCAAAAGACGGAGAGCATAATATTATGCCTGAAGCAAAAATTGAAGGATTTCACGCGGCGTATATTACGCATATAGCACGGAAGGTGATAAAGAAAAAGGTCACATTATATGAAGCTATCAGTTAGTTTTAGCATAAACGAATAAATATTCAACATAATTATCAACCGTCAAAATGACGGATGATGCTACTACGACCCCGGTCCTTCTGGTTTTAAACTGCATCTTCAGGATGATTTTTACGCAGCGGGCTGTGGATGGAATTTTACCGCCACGAAAGGGATGGAAAATTTTTCCGCGAGATGCTTTTCTTCTCCTCTTTTGGAGGGCGTGGGTATCATGTTCCGACCCTTACACCCGATTCCACGCTTGGTCGGACTCCCTCTCGTTTCCTCCACTCCTACGCCGTTCGTTTTACGTCACCGATATGTAACCGAGTCGTGGTTACGACCACCACCGCCACCTACGCATATCTTCCCTCGAGTCCCTCGCTATTTGTTCCCGGGGAAGACCTACTCGGAATAGAAACCACCTCATCTTTCAGAAACCACCTTATTTTCCCACGTTTACTAACATCTTTTTACACTTGGTCAATGGTAACTTTGTTAACTTATAATTTTATTTGTTGATTGAAAATGGAACTTCTATTTATTTATTTTTTGTAATTTATCTGCATTTAATTTCATGAGCAACTTGACAATGTATTTAACTGCATATATTTCATGTTTGACGAGGGGTTAGATGGAAGATGGGACTTTCTAGTCCCAATCTCGCCCAATAAAGGCGTTTATTATTATTATTTTGCTGGTTCACTGCCCAGTTATCAGCACATCGCGGAGGTGTAAATATTTAGGTTTTATGTTTAGTTAACTTTTACTTATACCACTAATTTTTACATAAAGCGACCCGGTATACTACTATTACCGTACTTTACTATTTTTTAAAGTAATTTTGAAAAACACTTAATATTTAACTGCAATTGGAGTGATTTAAATATGAATATTTTAATATTATGCAACGACCGTCGCGAATTGGATTCTAGAGAGTAGTTAGATATTTTAAAAATTATTGAAAACCAGGAAAGCATTTTATAAGCGAGTACCTTTAATCATGATTTTGTCGTCCTTTTCAAAATGCACCTCTTCCTCCGTAAGGTAGCTAGGTTAAAATAATCAGTTAAATATATAATAATATACGCTTAATGATGATGATTACTCATCAAAACCCGGGTCGCTTTATGTAAAAAAAATAGTATCTTAAGTAGCAGTTAACTAACCATGAAACCTAATTATGGAATGTCACATATTTAAGAATGAGTAAGTGAATTTTGGTGTCAATATTGGCCACAATTCGTATTTGGGAATCGTATTTTAAATAAATAGAGGAAAGCGAATCAGGACAATTTTATGCATAATTTCACGGACTTTGTGGCGCATATCTTGTTCAATGAGTACTTAGGTGGATTTAGGAGGGGCACGAGACGTGGAATATAGACAAGATTTTTAATACGGTTATCATTACCTACATCCGTTTTATTTTGTGTATTAAGGAGCCTCAATCATTTTATTTAATATTAATAACTTTCATATCAAAATAAAGAGAATATTTTCTACAGTAATTGTTATGTATTGTTCAATCTCAAATATGAAAAGGTCTGTGAGACCCTTGTGTCCCCCCTCCATAAAACATTCCTGGATCCACTCCTGAATGAGTACATAGAATTGATCGACGAATAAAAACAGTTCTAATATACAAATTGTTTGGTTACATCGTTGAAAAGATAAGAGATGGCGTAAACACCGTGGGGAGGAACATTATCGTGCAGAAGCCGAGTCTCGATGTATCTGAGTATCTTCAATCAATGGCCATCAAAGGAAACGGTAATCTCCATAGCATAATCGAGAATAACATAGGATCGGAACAGTTTTCAGGTCTTGACTAGTTTCATCAACTTTATATTGTACTCAAAAAGTAATAATATTCTCGATAAACCTGCTTCAATCCTCCATTGAGTTTAGAACCCGGTGGAAAGCCTGAGATAATTTAATTCAAGCATGAAATCACTGTGGGCCATACCCCTTAGGAGAATCTAAGGGGTTTAAATAGCACTTTTAATAATAAATAATAATAAAATAGCATTTAAATGCGCAGGTTCTTAGTTGAACGTGAACTTAGGGTTTCCACAGCATCGCAAGCAGCTCTCCTATTCGCTTCCCTTTCCCGGGTTCGTCCCTCTTATCCTTGTTCTGATCTAATCCTCGTGTTTTTTCCCCATTCTTCATCCCTACCTTCCTTTCCTCGGGTATTGCATTTGTGTTCTACACAATATTTAACCTGCACTCTTTATTTCGGCCGATCTTCTTGTATGGGCGTTTTCCTGCAGTGGGTTTTTACGCTGAAGGATATTACACCCTTATCCTCATGTTTTTTCCCACAAACAGAAATCTTTTTTACACAGAATTTTCACATATAGTTGTTTATATTTTTGACATTTCACAAACAGTGTACATTGTATATTCTTTGTATTGTAAACGTTTGTCTATCATTTTTTAATATGCTTGCATTGGCGTTATCGAGGGGCCCGAATAAAGGCATTTTATTATTATTATTATCGTTAACGTTCATATTTCTTTTCTGTCACTGCGTCACTTTAAATTGGTCTAAATGCAGTCGGTGAGCAATTACTTAAGCAAAAATAAATTCTTTCGATCATGAAAGTACAGTCCATCGCAGCCATAGTCTATTCGATTGACTGCTACGCTATTTAATAAAAAAATTGAAATACGCAGGTTCTTATTTGGACCAGAACATAGGGATCACACATAATCACAAGCATCTCTATACAAAAGACTGTTCTATCATGAAATTACAATCGGCTTCAATCGTATTTTTTGCATTTACTTTTCCACTTTTTAGTGAAAATATTTAAATACATAGATTATTAGTTGTACCAGAATATCACACAGAATCGCTAGCAGCTTTCTAATTCCCTTCCCTCGGCAAAATTTTGCCTATTTTCTATATTCCTCTCCTGTATGCTCTTCCAAACTAGCTGTATATAATAGGGCGTTCCATTATGATAGTACAGCCATAGCATCCATATTCTATTTGATTTAGTACTACGCAAATTGGCATCAATAACGAATGTGCTCAATTACTTAAAATAATATTAATAATAATAATAATAATAATAATGAAAATAGTAATAATATAAGGTCGTTAGATCAAGGTTCTTAGTTGGATCAGAATATCACATATAATCGCAAGTAGCTTCCTAATTTGTGTCCTTCTGCCAAATTCTGTCTCATTTCCTTATTCTCCTCCCATATGCGTATTTTTCCCACGCTTCCTCCTTTCCTCTCTTTACACGTGTCTTGTATTTGTGTTCTCTATTATTTCTACTCAGTACTCTGTGTTTTTATTAATTATTTACGATTATATATAATGTTTGTTAATTCGTTTCTGTAAATTGACATTAATGGTGTATAGGAGTAATTAATAAAATACATAAAATAAAAGGCCGTTTGATCAATAATCCATAGTACACTGCATATTCGGCTACAGCCATATTCTATTCGATATACTACTACGCTATTTTATAAAAAAATACGCAGGTTCTTAGTAGAACCACAGCATAGGGACCTTACATTATCGCAAGTATTTATCTGAAAGAGGCTGTGCTATCATGAAAGCAAGTATATTCGGATTCTATTCGATTTAATATTTCTTTTTTAATAAATAATTTAAATATGCAGGTTCTTAGTTGGATCAGAACGTGAGAATAAAATAGAATCAAACAGAATTCAAATAGAATCACAAGCATATCTCTATAAAAGGCTGTTCTATCATGGTAGTATCTACAATTCATGACAGTATATACACCAAAGTACATTAAACTATTAAATTTTCTCTATTACTTTTTAATGAGCACATTTAAACATGCAGGTTCTTAGTTGGACCAGAACATCACACAGAATCGCAAGCAGCTTTCTAATTTGCGCCTCTCTGTCGAATTCTTCCCTATTTTCCTTATTCTCCTCCTATATGCGTGTTTTTCCTCACTCTTCCTCTCTCGCACCTGGTGCCTTGGGTGTGGAAGTCCCTTCTGGGCGCACCGCCCTCTCCTCATTCGCATAATGCCATTCCGCACGTCTTCCGCCCTCCTTGCCGTGCGGGCTCAAGTGTTGTCATTAGGACGCGGAAACGAATGCCACGAATGGCCTCCTGGAGTCGCTCCGGAATTCAGAATTAATGGGAAATGTGTTCGGGCTCGAATTCACGGAGGAGAGGCAAGTGAACCCCATTCAAGAGGAGTGCGTTAAAGGAGCTCCAAATTTTATCTTCTCCTTGTCCTCGTAGGATCAAATTTTATGCCATTTTTTGTAAGAAAATCAAATGTAACTTAATATTTTCTGTGGATAATCTGAAGAATTGTCTTTCAAAAATTGAACTTCGCCTAAGAAGATGATGATTTACGTATAAGTTCTTATACGTAAACCATCAAGTCTTACAATAAAAGTACGAAACACAAAATAAAAAAGTCATTGCCCTTCTTTTTTATGTAGCTTCTCTTAAGAACTATCTTTCAATTTTGTGAAAATATCATATGTGCCCATCTTTTTTATGTAATTACTCGTAAGAATTGTCTTTCAAAAATTGAGATACTCCTAAGAAGATGCATTTGGGAACACTAATGACCTGTCTTTCAAAACATTTCCGAAAAATTTCCAAAAATATCATTACCCTTTTTTATATAAGTTGAATTTCTAAAGGACTGTCTTTGTATTATGTGGAAATATCAAATGAATCTTTTTTATGTGGATACTCTTGAGAATTGTCTTTCAAATATTCAGATGCTCCTAATAAAAGTATAATCTTACGTAGTAACTCTTATGAAATGTCTTTCCAAAATTAAAAAAAAACAATTAAAAAATTCACTACCCTTCTTTTTTATGCAGATTCTCTTAATAATTGTCTTTAAAAAATTTGAGATACTCTTAAGAAGATAAGATAAATTAACTGTTTAGCCCAAATTTAATTACCCTAATTTTGGTCCATTTAGAGTTTGTCAAAGAATCAGTAGAAAGCAAGTTTAGCAAGTTCTCACACATCTGTTCACATTGAAAAATCTAGCGTCAAAAACTGAATATTCGCAAAACGCTTCACATGATATTTTTTTTAATTTTAGCAGGGAAGCGTGTATACCAATTTACATCAAAATATGGGAGAACAAGGGTCAACTCCCGCCCGAGTTGGCATGGAATTAATTACCCATAGTCATTTGTATTTACGGAAATAAAACGTCTCATGTAGAAAAAAGAAATCTATAATAATTCGATAATAATGTGTGATAATTCGCCGGTATGCTGTTGGCTAGTCACGTCCACCTTTGAGACCAACTTTACTGACTCCATCTTTGAAGACGGACGACATTTATGCATTCTCGTCGTCCTGTTCGCATTTCGCTTGAGACTTGCATGGCCTCTGTCAAACTTCCCCTCGTGACTTCATCTCCGTCCGGAGTGACCTGCTCGTCTGTATTCCAGCACCCACTTCCTCTCTGTGCTCCTGACCTCTTCGTCGTTACGGGTCAAAGGCAAAGTTCAAGTGTCCAAGGTAAAACTTATTTTTTTTTTTAGATTTTCTCTTTCTTCCAATGACTTAACGGGACGTATATTTCATGCTAGACAGACGTTGTTCGTGTGACGCACGTATGGTCGTCCTTGAATTTTCAGAGCATATAAAAAAGACCCTTCTCAATTTGTCCTCTATTATATTTTGAATGTTTCTGAATGTATTCGACCTAAGTATTTTCACTAATATATTTTTTTCATATTGCGTTAAATAAAAATAATAAGTAAAAAGTGGGTTATTCATTAAAATCAGTGAAACTGTGAAGCCGCTGTTGGGGAAAGAGTTAGCAGTAATACTTCGGTGATGGAATATAAAGCGCATATGTTTTGGGAAAACAGAGTAAAATTTAGCTCATTTGAGTCATTGCTCCGGCTCGACTGGTCTTTTTCGCATAGAATAGCTTGATTAAAATTGCGATCTCATCTTGAAAATTTCCGTGCGAATAGGGTAAAGAACAAACATTTGCCTGTAATTGAAATGTGACAATTGAACCGTAGTACCGGGTGTTTATTAATAGATTGCGGGATTTTTACACTATATAATATGTATTACACTAAACTTACTGCTATAGATGATAAATCAAATAAAAGCGTAACTGTAAAAGTTTAACATACAAGCCAATGTATGAATATCGAAGTTACGTATGCTATATGGAAAAAATATTTTCAAACTTTTCATGCATGGAAATACTGATATTGCTCCTCTTACTTAAATATAGTGCAATCTGATGCTGACGGAAAAGTCTGAAGTTCAAAGCTCCCGAGCATAATTATTCGAAGTGTGATGTGGCATATTAAAGGAATTGAATTTATTTTTCCACCGATTTGTAAGTAACTTAGTTGCTTAGACTCTATTTACAGTAAAATGGCTATTTTCTAGGTCGAAAATCGTCTTTTTTGTCATTAACATGCAATAGTTAATTTCTTCATCGCCATCTTATTGAGCCATCCCTGAGATTTTGGATATACTTACGGTTAAAAGCATTATTTTATTTTCAATGGAAATTGAGGGGCTTGACGTGATGATGTTGCTCGGCCTATTTTTGCGAATTATTGCTTTTTTGTGTCGATCCAACGAAAGATAGAGAACCGAGTACGTAGGTACTACGTACAAATGTGTCGTGTTACTGGTGAACATGCGCTTCTATGATCAGAGATATATGTGGGATAATATTGCTCAAAACTATTTTTGCGAGTAAAACTGTAATTGGGAAATTTGCACGCTCTTGCTCAGTCTAGAGTTACTTCTACCATCGCCTACTCAAATATTAGGGCTGAACCACTAAAGTGAGTGAGTGATTTCCAAGTTAAGCAAAATATCATGTTTGGCTGCCCTGGAAGACTTTTCTCCATATAAGCAGTTTTTGTATGAGCATCGTGAATCAAGGGCTGATGAGGGTGAAGATATGGGGGTAGATCAGAAGGTAATTGAGGTCCTTGAATATATTCCCGGCCAACAGTCTATATTTGCCACCTTTAAATACCTTACCTTCTCCCCGCTTCGGAGAAAGTTACGCGTATTTAATGCCTGCATTTTTCATTGCCTCATGAAAAGTCTAATTTGCAGAAAAAATGGTCGTACAAATACACTTAATGGTTGTACATTATAGAATTTATGTGTTATTTATCTAAATACCCTTGTTAAAGGAATATTCCTATATCTCGTATTTAAATTTGTCTCCGTTTCTTTCTTTTTATTGAGAATATACTGTATTTAATCATTGATAATATTTATGATTACGTTGTGTGTGGGAAGACTGGATTTAAGTGAAACAAGTGTTTGTCATGGAGTTAATTTCCCTAATTCACATTCTACCGCTGTGAATCGACGATTTTTTAATGTTTTTTTTTTTTGATTCGCCGGAAAATTGATTGCCCTCGGCCTCGCTTTAAGACTTCAGCTTAACTTTTTCCATTCAAGGATTAGGCTTAAAGCCAATCTAACCAACCTACTCTCCAACTTTCCTCATTTACTGAACGAAAACCTTGACTCGTATTCGGCACAAGCTCATGACTCTTGGATAGCTTTCCTGGGAATTTCTATTTTTCCTGGGAATTCCTGACCGCACTCATCCATTTTATCTTTAAATTTATTTTCCTAGGATTCCATTCCATGCATTAGGCTTAATACAGATATTTTTTTTGTTGATACATACCTACTGATTTATCTTTTGTTTTTTCTTTCTTTCTCAAAAACTCTTAACCATCCGCAAATCATCATGTCCCATAATATTTTACTGTCAATGGCGTAACTTTAATGTGTAGAAAGAGTTGTCAACTCAATGCAATTTCAGATTCTCTTGTCTTGGAATATCATCATTTTTCTGATGCATATTTCGACATTAGGAGCCATATAATGGATTCAGGTTATAAAGGCCTTCATCTTCTCCACAGTTATCTTTTTTTTCTTTAGTTATTTGAAAAATCAATGTTGGCCATCGGCGGAATGTAATATTTGTTTGCGTGAAACGGAAATTTTCTGGTATTTGTTCACGGGCTTGTTGGTAGGTAACCTGCTTTCTTTTTTTCAGTAAAATGGATCTTTGTGTGTTATAGATTCGCCTTATTATTTTACGAGGGTTTTTTCAACCTCCGATGGGTCGTGAACAGAAAACGAAGTGATTGATTAAAATTATTTTCATGGCTAAATGTTGAGCACACTTGTGGTATCCTTTTGACATGATCTCCTCGGCGATTGAGGAATTGATCAAACTTTACTATACCTTCTTCACAGGATGTTTCCACTAATGACCTCCTATAAATTTTGCCTTTGTCCTGAAACTCATCGTCCGTTTGAAAACGCTTCTCCAAGCTACATCTTCATTTCAGCGTAAAGATGGAATTCACAAGGCACTTGATCGGCATTGCACGGTGGGTGATCGAAAATGTCCCATTGAAATTGCTCAGGGAGCAGTTAGGCTGCATCAGCGCTGAGATGACGGACGTTGTCATGGATCAGAACACTTCCAGTAGTCAGCATATCTCGTCTTTAGTTTTAATTGGAATGGACGTAATTTTTCTCACTGAGCAGCTGCATTAACGATAAAATTCGATTACGATTAAGGTCAAGACAAATCAATGGTGAAGCCATTCGGCGAGTTTTATGATTGTCGCTCCGCCGTGATCAACTGCCGGGAGAATCAACTGAAGCAGTCCTAGTTAATGAAATTGCTACTAGCCTTAAACTAACAAATTACGGTCAGAAATTACTTGTGTGTACGGTGTGGAGGACGTAGGTACAGTTGCCCTATCCGCGCAGTACCCTTTGTATCGTGTTTTTGCTGAGCGATCGGAGGTTGAAAAAAACAGCTCTCGTATAATTGTGTTATGGCTAATTTCTTAACCGCCACCATATTTAGCCACCCAAGTGCTTTTGAGTGTATTTACGGCTATAGGCAGTAATTTATTTTTAGAGGACAATTAGGAGTTGAAAGTGGTTAAACATTTTTGTTGTACGATAACATTAATCAGCCAATTTTTGCGAATCATGCCGTTCTTGTGCTGATCCTACGAGAGATAAAGAACGGAGTACCTACATGCTATAGTGCCGTTTAACTGATGAGCCTGCGCTTACATGATCGAATTTTCAGTTCCGAAATAGGTCTTGCTTTATTATTTTTATCTTACACATTATAGATTTCGGCTACTATTTCTAGACAGTTAAATTAAGTGGTTAAATTTGATAACTGGTACCACTTTTCCAAATCCGTCAGATAAATGTGTTTTTAATCTTCAATCGTGTGTAAAAATCAAGTAGGATTTCAAATATTTTGACTAGTGCATTTACGGTGGCGTAAAAGAGTCCGAAATTTAAAGTATTCCAGCGTTTGGTTCAGTTAATTAACTTCTACTGGATTCTGCCATGTGACTAATATTCATGGATACACCATTAAGATAGGCCTTCCTGAATTAGCCCTATCTTTGAGTTTAAGAGGAAAGTTCGATTCGGAGGAAGGACAGATTTTGATGATTGGCAAAATGCTTCTCGTCGATCTACCATAGCCACCAGCATAGCGCTTTAATGATTTTTTATCGCCACCACTAAATGCTACACAATACGAATTAACTCATTGGGTACCCTCGTGCGTGATTTCATTAGCATGAAAACTCGCATATTTACAGTAAAACGCACAAAATTGATCGAAAACAAAATATTTCTAATTGAAGGCATTTTATGACTGATAATGTCAGGCTTAACTTTGTGATACTTTGCCAATGGGGTAAATGAAAGAATAAACTTGTCAAGGTGCGTTAAAATTATGTAAAATGTTACAGAAACAAGTTATATATAACATGTTTTACGAAAAAGTTACAAATTCGTGTAACAAGTTACATTTAAAATTGTGTTACGAAACCAAAATTCGTGTTACATTACAAGTTTTTGGTTTCCCGCACGAAGTGGGAAAATGCGTAACATGTACAGAAAAGAGGTGAGGTGAACGGTGGGGATAGCTAGTTGACGGGTGGGCTAGGACTGAATCTGTAACATGTTATTTGTGCATATTTGACTCCGCTGGACTCTTGTTATAAAACAAATGTTATATAAAACAAATGTTACAAGTAACTTGTTACATGCCTCATGCATGTATAACATGTTATATAGTGTAAACGCGCCTTTAGGTTCAAATTCGTCAGAACCTGACTATGTAAGCATTTTATGAAACCCGTGTCGTGCCTTTTCAAATATTTTAGTGAGCCTAACAGAGTTCATTCTTTCATTTCCCATGTAGGTTCTTTTTTTATACGTAGGCTGCAATAATGGCTAGAAGCATTTAAGCCCATCATTGGCCAAGGAATTAAATTATTCTTCCAAACAGTTTTTGCGGTCCGACAATTTGCAACCTCGTAGCAACGCGATTTCCAAGTAACCGGGCTCCTCGCATTAGTTTTCCGCGATATCTGCGGCTGATTCCCGCCCCCGCGCGGACGGCCACTGGGAATCCGTGGGCGTAGCACCTGTTCCCTTCAGCCAGTGGGCGGACGAGCGATGAGATCCCACCGCAGGCGATGACCGCAGTTCCCGGCGGGAGTACACACCGCGCCGCGGTCGACATCGAGCCGTGGGAACGAGAAAATATATTGGAGCGCGCCGCAGCCAGACAGTGGGCTTAGCCGCGGCGGCTGCTCCCAAGTGTTCAGGCGGCAAATTCATGCATGATTTTGCATTGTGCGTGGCAAATTTGGATTTAACTGAGAGGATTAATGTGTCTCCCCATAAACTACGCGCCACGTTTCCCCGGACGCTGGGCGTTGCATTCATCCTACCCTTAGAGTCAGTAAATAATGTGCAGTGTCGGTAAAAGTACTGAGAAAAAGTAAATGGACTCCATTACAGTAACTTCGTCAAAAAGTAATCAAATTTGAGTACAAATTACCGTTTTTAATAGTAATCAGTAAAACTAGAGTTACAATCACAATTACTTCTGGTAAGATTGTCCACTCAAGACCTAGCAACTGTTGATTATGGAGCTAAAATGTGGAATAAGTGAATCATACAAAACACAAAATTAACAAAGTTGTAGTTTTACTACCGATACATACATTTATAACTGCTGTAACAACATAAGAGGTGTCATATTTTGTACCCATCATAAGTTGGCTGCAAGGTAAGGGTGGTTGAAACCACTCAAGCAAATTATTGTACTAAGGGATTCGAAGTCATCCGTCGGGCTAGGTAAATCAGTGAAATCAGTAAAGTAATCGTCGATTGCAAGCAAGTAACGATGATAACGTAAGTAACGATTCCTCTTTTTAACCGTTAGGCGTAAATTATAAGTAAAAATTACATTTCGTAACAATTGATCGTTACAAATTTTTTATTACTGCAAATTATATCAGATTACTGCAAAAGTTTCCTTTACAAGTTATCTGATGACTTTCACTCAATTAGTTAACAACACTAAAGATGAATTAATCTCCTATCAATTTTATCGATACGAGGAGAGCTTGTAAGCTTAGCGGGTTAGTTTAATTGGAAACTGACCGAAAGAAACCCTGTTTTAATCTTGAGTTAAGCTTTTGCAAACTCTCAAGCAAAAATACCTCGAAATGCTAGGTGGCCCAGGGATAGGATCTATTGGATGTACCCTGAATGTGTGTCATTCATACGCAGGAGGTGAGCTCTATTCTCACCTATCCGTACTAAACTAAGTCGAATTACTGATTGAGTGAGTGACCAATCTCCTAGAAAAATGGTTGAGGTGAAAACAAATCGCGAAAGCAAGAAAGCTCTGGAATATCGTAGTCAGACGGAATTTTGTCAACAGTAGTCACAAGAAAGATCCTATTAGAAGTTATTTGGTGAAGAAAAATTGCTGGATTTTTTAAATTTTAGAGACTATTATGTCATCGAAAATGCACTAATCAAAATAGTTAAAATCCAAGTTGATTTTCAAGCATGATTGAAATGTTTAAAATACAATTTCATTTTTCCGGTGGAATTTGAAAAAATAGTATTAGTTGTCAAAGTGTGCAACTGAAGTTAATGGTCTAGAAATGGTCACCGAAATAAATAATGTGTCTTATTGGTAAGATAAATTAATGCATGTGAGTGGCATTACAGTGAGGTATGTTTTGACACAAAAACTTCGATCATATAAATACAGCATTATTTTATGTAAGCGGTCTTCTATCTTTTGTAGGATCGCGATGAGAATGGTTTTATTCGCAAATATATGCTGAGTAAAATTTGAACCACTTCCAACGCTTAACTGACCAGTGGAAATAAAATTATTCCTTTAGCCTTAAATACTTACATCTAAAAACTCTTGGATGTCATAAATATTATGGCGATCAAGAAGTTAACTAACACATCATAATAAAATAGAATAAGGTTATTTTTGCCCGCAAAAAGAATCATTTTACTGAAAATCGAGCTTTAGCAGGCTACCTATTTAAAAATATGTGAACAAATAAATTTAACTGGAAATTTCCGTTTTGAGATAAAGAAATGTATTACCTTCCGCCAATGACCAATATGAATTGTGGTATGAATCAGCCTTTTCGGGGAAACCTATGAGAGAACTTAAATATCACTTTCCTTCCTCAGACCCTAGTTTTCATACCCGGAAATTATTGTTGAGCACCACCACATAGCAAATTGCTGGCCCTGAAAAAGAGTTTATAAGCTCCAATTTCATATCATTTCACCGGTGCCAATACTACGATTAAATGTTTCCATTTTGTTTTTCCAGAAAAATTATTGATCAACAACCTCAAAAGGATGAAACCTTACCGCTTACCATGTCGTATAGGATTTATTTTGCGTTATTAAAAAAATAGTTTGTTCATTTATACCTTTTGCTATACATTTTTAAGCTCGAATTTTAACACATTTTTTGGATGACGGAAGGGAAACAGAATTACAATTTAAAAAATTTGCTGCGTACTTGTTATGCTAGGTTTACTTGCTATTTTACTTGTTATGTAGCCCAACACTGCCGGCGCCCGGCTGCCGCGTTGGGATGTATATCTGCCACCGCGGAAGCCAAAGCCAAGGGAAAACTAATGCAAAGAGCTTCCGCACTGTGGTCTGAACTCGGATTCTTGGAAATCACGTCGCCACGAGACCGCAAATTGTTGGACCGCAAAGATTGTTTGTAAGAGCACCGTTTCATTGCCGAAATGGGCTTAAGTATTTCCTGCTGGAGAAACTAATTTTCAAAAACATTATAATGCGTAGTTAAAATAAATATTATTTTGGATGAGAAGCGGTCTTTTTACCACTATTATCTTTTCTAGAAATTTTTATTTTTCAGGTTTAGGATATATGAACAGATAAATGAAATAGAGAGTGAATAACTTGACGGAATGATAGTCAGTAAATAGAATGCAAGTAGTATTTAATTTTCCACTATAGTAGCCAATTAGATATCTTTTACTACCATTGAGTCGAGCTTCCGCCGACTTGACATCAATTAGTTTGAATGTATTCTTCGCTTGACGCCATCCAACTTTAATTGCCTTACGTCCAGTGAATTGTAATATCTATCATATAAATATTTTTGCGGCCAGTTAAAGTCAAATTAATGAATTTTAACACATTCATTATGGCATAAAGTAGAAATTTAATGGTATTGAATAATTATCAAGTACTCGCTTAAATACGCACACAGGTTTTCCTTTCAATTCCATGAATTGTAAATGGGAAATAGTGAACCGGTTTTCGTCACAGTTTTGTCACAATTATTGACGGACTGCATGTGTGAATACAACGTAAGCGCATACAGAATATATATGTATTTCCAAACCGTGTTCATAATAATGTGGATTGCTGAGTATGATATCAGTTACTGAAAATGATGGCTTTATAACGCCTCTGTTTTTATCATTTAGCCTACCTAGCTTTATATTACAAATAAGATGAATTCCATACGCTTTTAGGAATTTATATTAATTTATTTCTGAACATGACATATATATATATTTTTTTTTAGGTAACTTATTGCTCCGTTAACTGCAATAACGAAAAAAAACCGAGGGCAAATTTAGAATATCTTGCTTTGCCCGCCACCTTGTGCAAGAAATGCGAATACATGAACTTAGCGTATCATAAATGGAGTCAATTTTTAAGTAAAAAAATTAATTATGAAGAACGAACTTGCAAAAAATAAACTGTGAATATTAATTGAAAAGAACTACTTCAGTGGAAGTGATATTCGCAGTTATCTTTGAACCTATTCCTCTTTTCGGTTCAGTCTTAATTCTCATGTCACCTATAATAGAAGCGCTTATAAGCACGGGGCGCATAAATTGACTCCGAGTCTCATTTGCTGGCTAATTGTGATATCAGAGCCTGTGTGTGAGGGAAAATAGAGAGAGAGTTTGTGGAGTTGATTCCATTGATCATTGCGGAATTAGAGGACGCCATTCTATAGGGCACAAGGCGCTGTAAGCTAAGCCGCCAAAGCGCGTCGTTTAGATGATCAGTTGAGTGGCTAACTCGCCAGAAACGGAATCTTTGTGTTGTGTCTATAGCTAATCTGGGAGATTCGCCCCATGTGGGATAAAATATGGCGTCTCTGTTGTCTGAACACTTTTAAAAGTAATAGAGAGAAGTGCGAGTCGTGCTAGAATAAAATAAATAAAGTGTTTTTTTCTTATAAAGGTGCATCTCACCCGCTTCTGTTTTTTTCTGTGGAATCTTATTAAATCAATATTTAATAAGATTTATTGAAATGTATCGTGTACCGTCTTGAAATTTTGATTGTAACTTATGCTCTGTTCTTAATTGCCTGTTTTTCGAATACATATTATTTTCACCTCAGCATACCCATGACCTGCAGGAAAAACCTGAATGTTTTCAGAGTATTTGTATGAAAACAAATAATTAGAATGAAAAACCGTGAGAAAGAATTTATTTTCGATTAATTTACTCCTAGAATTTACGAAAAATTGCTTGAGATGCATTTATATATTAAAAAGGGCGGCGTACACTATACTCTCTAAAAATCGATGGCGACATCGTAAATAAACAAAGTAAGTGGGAAAAGACCGGTTAGGCAGGTTATCCTCTCTAAAATGTCTATTTTTACTTGGTCACCAAATATACGAATGCCATATTTTCATCTCTTGAATATAAATATTTTCTCTTTCCATTATAGCGGCTTAAGTGCTGCTCTAATTTTATGAACGAGCTAATGCTTTTTGAAAATTTGTAGATCAATGTTTATTCTTGGATCCTTGCTTCCAAGTCAGGCTGGCTGATTTTTTCAAAGAAATTATTCTAAATCATTAACCTATACTTACACATGGTTCAAATTCCTCTATCATTATTTAGTACAACTTTAAAATAATAATGTTGAATTGGTTGGTAAGAGTAATCGCATATATATATTAAATAATAATGGGGAAAATTGTTTTGTTTGAATGACAATATAATTCTTTCGATTTTATAAAATTGGGATTTTTCATCAACTTTCTTTGAAGTCTTCGTTTACAAACTTCAACTGAGTGAATTTTTGTCTAGTCATATGTAAGTATCAATTCTTCTTCGTCAATTCCACTGGAATTGTTCGTTATCTTCCGTGATGATAATGGCTTTGAAGATCATCGGAAATAATCGATCCCCCAATGGATACATTTCCATGAATTTGGAATATTCATTCGTCCGATTGTTACATCCAAAGAATATTCATGAAAACCCTCGGTCAGTGTCTGAATTATTCAACAGATGCCTTTTCTTAATCCTTTAGAGACCTTTCGTGTATGCTTAATGTATTGACTCACCCTGAATAAATAAAGTCATTTGTCGCTCGAGCATAGTTGATTTTCTGGCTTTAAAAACAGACCCGAAGAGCCAATATCTCTAGGGCATACAATGTTGTATTTTCAGAGCCCAGAAAAATATGTTGAACTGCCGTTTACGTTTTCAATTTATATTTTATACCGAAATTTTATAATCCTCTAAGTAAATATTCTCCTATCGTTTAATTTGAGAACATATAACCATGCGTTTCACGTCATGTTATCTCTGTGTAGCACAGGTCATACCTCAAGAAGTAGATAACCAAGCAATGAGATTGCTTAAATATGAAAAATACGCATATTTTAACTGATGTCTCTATTGCGCAGTAAAAATTTATTTTTCTAACATTTATTTGATACATTGAGAGAATAATCCAATGGCCTTAAAATTCAGTATTTCGTGATCCTAAGTTACCCGTCAAATATGTTCCTTAGTTGCTTTAAACCTACTCAGCACTTACCGCATATTAAAAAAAAATAATGCGTAAATTATAAAATCAGGGTTTGAATACTTAGATAAATTCTTCTGTTCGCTATAAACGGGAATTTAGAGCGGCGAGGTCGGAGAATACGGAAAACGCTTACTACTCACCCGCTTACTCAACGTCCCCGCTGAGGCCAACCCCCAGCGCGCTACAGACGGGCCTGCGGACGCGAGAGACTACGCTCTAAGAGGCATTCGGAGAATCTTCGTGGATTTTCCCGGCATCTGAGCACCTCCGCATGAGTACCTGTACAATATGTTACTCAACTCATTGTATGGAAATGGTAATTGTCAGATTTTTTCCCCTTGAAATAACTTGCGCGGCAAAAAACGTGGCATTATATTAATCTCAAAAATTAAACCTGTCTTAAGCGGCTATTCAACGGGAAATTTAAGAGAGCTCGTTAATGCAGGTGACCACTGGATGGAGTATACAAGAGTAGGGTCTTCAGGGATGATTACTAGTTAAATGAGTTTTATTAAAAATAACTGTCGTGATTGTCTGCAAAGAGTTTTAAAATTTCGATTTCATTCGTGAATGCGATTGCGGTTTTTGAATGCTGACATACTGACACCAAGGAGCAGTAGAAGCTCTCAAGAAAATGGGATTATAAGGAGTTTCAGAGTCGAAGCTTTTTAAAGGGTAAATCTACATCTACATAATACCCAGCAAGCCGTCTAAAAGGCGTGTGGCAGGGGGTGTTAGGACACCAGCCGTTTACAGATAAAAGAAAAGAACTGCTCTAACGAAGTTGGGACTAGCGTTTATTTAAGTCCTTTATGGTTCGGGGGAGAAACGAATTCCCATATTTATCCGTTCGGCAAAACATCTCTCATAATTTATCGCTTCTATTGGACCTGGAAATATAGTGTGGCTCTAATATTATGTTCTCTGTGTCGCTCTTAAAGATATCCATTCTCAATTGTTCAAGCAATCTAAGCCTAGCGCGCAACCTCCGAGTCTCCAGCGGCTCCTAAGAGTAAATGTAGAGTTACAGGCGTTTGTCAAATATAAGAGAGCAATTTCTATTCGAAGCGCGTATTTTGTCGAAGGTAAGGTCGGGTACTGGTCGTAAGACGATTGGACGCTTGCCGAAGAAATATGGTTTTCTATCCCTTCTACAAAATATAAAAAAATCTACGCAAGTCCCCGCATGCCACCGCAATAGACGAATGATGAGGGTGTGATTGGACACCGGGTTGAAATCGGCCGTCTTATATAGGAGCTTGCATGTCACAGGTCGGCTCTGATTGGTCAGGTTAATCCTATGGTCGCAGATGGGTTATGGTTGGTCCTTGCTCCTGAAGACTCTTTTCTTAGCATGATTGCTGGAGAAACTGTCTTCACCTTTAGACAAGACTACGTGGAAGAAAGCCCGAAAGCCGTTACTATTGTAGAGAAACGACGCAGAAACCTCAGATTCAGAAGAAAAGGTCTCGATAGTTCGGGGGAAAAACGAATATATCTCAGTTTGGCAATATATTTCTCTTATTTGATCCTTTCTATCCGACCTAAACACGTTCTGAGGTTATGAGATAATGTTTTCCCTGTCACTTAGTAAAGTGGTATGGTATGGTATGGTATTTGGAGGAGGCGACCGACAGCTGAGGTATTTTGCGCCATGAGGGAAGGGTGTGGAAGGAAGGGTGGAGAGAAACCCGGCGTCGGCTTTAGCGTGCTCTTAACGAAAGGCGCCAAGGGGACCACGGCTTAACGTCCCATCCGACGGACGGAGTGTTGCGCTTGAAATGTCCTCCACACAACATTCAAGCAGGGATCGGGCAGTCTCTGAAAATGTCTGCCACTGCCAGGATTTGAACCCGAGCCTGCCGAGTGGGAAGCCAACACTCCTTAGTAAAGTATCTGTTCCTAATCGCTCAAGCAATCTCAGCCGCCGAAAGGATGAAGGCAAAATTACCTCTCATATAAGAGACCGCAGAACGGAGAATACAGGTGTAATATTATAAGGAATAATTTATTTTTAAATGAGTTTTCTGCCTTTGAAAGAATTGGCCACTGAAAAGAGGTGGAAATTTTATTGGTAATGCGAGAAATATTTTCGGTTTAAGGAAAAAGAGTGTACTCAATCTATTTGTGATAATTATTTTTACCTAGATTTTTTGTAATTTATATTATTTAAGTAATAATATAATTTTTCAAATAAATGTTTTCAAATAAACGCTCATTAGCTATAATTGAAATATTTTGAGCTAGATGGCCAATATCCTGGAACCAATATTAATTGCGTGGCTGAATCTCGAATCAATCATAAATGACTCAAATCCGTCAAATTCAATCCACCAATAATTATAAAGAAAGGATTATAAATAATATTTTAGGAAATGGTGTTATATAAAACAGAATTAAGGGAATAGGAATGTATCAGTCATTGACTAGTATGGACCGAGTGTTTCCAAGTAGCTGTACCATCTATAAAGTTGCTCTCTATTAAAAATACCATTGGCTCGCCTATTTTGTGGCTCATTTTGACCTCTACCCTCCATTGTCTCAGCTATTTTTTCGATAGCGAATCGAGAGAAATGTGAATTTATTTATTGTTTCATTCATGTTTTATCCTGTTTTAAGCCAGTATCCAAATGCTGTGCAGTCTTAAATGGTGATACTTGACACATATGCAATACGTTAGTAAATTTTAGAATAAGTTTATTTTTTATAAATTGCTGATGACCTATACGCCAATGACACGCAATCCCTAAATTGGGGAACACCACCCCTTATCTAAACTTATCGCTTTTCAATGGACTTTTACTAATGTTATCTGCTTCTGATTAAAAAAATTGACGATTTTAGGCTATCAGGGTCAAGAGAGAGGCAAACCTCACTGGGGTTGATAAGATTTAGGGGGTGACAATTGAAAAAAAAACTTAAAAAAACATAAGAATAACCATTTTTCGTCGTTTTTTATGACATATGATATGGTAGCTAATGGAAAAGTTTTTAAGGGATGAATACACTGTTCATCCCCCCCCTATTTTGTAAAGGATTAATATAACATAAAATATAAGAGGAAGGGGTATGAAGAGCTGCCAAAAAAATCTGAACACAAATCAAATTTGTCAAAATATTATTGCAACAGCGTATGGGGGTTCATGATTTGACTTCGTTGTCCTCCTTACTTTTAAAGTTAGAGCTGAGGCCTTTTCATTAAATACATGGGTAAACGTTGTGAAATACATTGTAAATACATTGGGAAACATTTGGAAATAACTGTAAAAGTTACTAAGTTAAATTATAATTTATGAATTTGAAGTAAAAAAATGTTAGTTTCGCGAAAGTGACGCTGCGTTTGGAGCCTTTAAGCGGAATAAATAGGTATCAATAGTTTTGTGATGAAATTATGTACACTTAGTTCACCTGGATTTTCATTAATCTCAATAGGCGTTACATGCAATGATAAAAGCTTTTTTTCTTTTAACTAATACAAAACTTTTTTTTTCAGCCGCAGATGTAAAGATTTATGCCCCTCCTTCCATGATTTTATGTGTAAAAATTTTAACCTGGGATAGTGCTTGGTTTTAGCAACTACGAACTTTATGGGTGAATACCAATGCAACCTATCTAATTTATTAAAATAACAAGTTCAACGATATTATAAAATAATTATTTTTCTCATCTTCACGGGATGGAATTTGGGCTTGAAGCACCTAAAAGCTTCTAGCATCCTATAAATCTGAATTCGGCACTGGTCTGGATATTGTTAAAAAGCGCCCTCCGCCGTTAAACTTAGTTTCCGTTCTGCCTTCCCCATTTCCTTCTTCATCTATATCTATTGTCTGCCCCACCGCTGTCCCATTCACGTCTTTCCCTTCTCTTATTTGTTACCACCTTCTTCGCCACGTGGCGTCGCTTCAATAGCACGAGAATCCCACGTTGGCGTTGTATGCGCCAAGCACGGAGGCGTTACAGGCTGTCCCTAAAAGTTTTCACCTCGAGTTCGCGCAACAAGCGAACGGCAGTGTCGGGCGGACCATGACGGAAAACCTCCCCTACTGTTATCCGAAAGTAGCAGTATTCCGTTGAAAGCACCTTCGCCACCGTGTTCGAAGGTCAAGAGCTCTTTGATGCGACTGAAAAGACGCATCAAAATAACTTAGGAGAATGAAAATAGACCCGAGTGTGTAGTTCTGCAACTGATTTTAAATCTGGACATTTTTAGTCACGACTTTTGACCGATTTTCCACACGACTCCATTATCAAAGACAAAATTATACACAGCTTTAGCTGTATAAATTTGTACGCTTATTGTCGAGTGCCTCATTGGAAAAGGTTGGTCACTTCTGTCACCTCTATTTCCATCATTTAAGCAGTCATTACAATCTTTTGCCTTCAATTGCATTAAAATCCGAAATCGGCTTTAAAACCGCTCTTTAGAATTCATACACCATTTTCCTAAGTGCTAAATCTTCATTAGATTTGTAGGCTAAAGATTACATCAATAACAGCATATTGCAGAAATTACTCTAAATAACGTTATTATTTAGAACCGAATAAATCTGGAGAAATTAATAGTATTTGTCCGAAAGTAGCAGTATCATAAGTAATAGGAGCGGGCGTTTCTTAGTGGAGATCCTTTATCGTAAGAGTTGAAGGAATTAAAACTTTGCTTTTTCAACACGGTGATTTATATTGTCCGACCTTGATTTCGTTAAATATTCTATACCTTTTCAAGGTGAGGAATTCAGGAAAATTGAGCAGCATATATATTGCGTTAAAAAAGGCGTGGGGAATTTTGGGTTCTGAGGGATTTCCCACTCTATTTTTAACGGAATATATGTACTGCTCATGAGCGAACATATACCGTTCTCCTCACCTTGATAATGTTAGGCTGTAATGTAAACGAAAAATAAATGTGGAAAAAATTAATGTGGAAAAAACAAAGTTTTGATAACTTCATCTCTTACAAAGCAGTATTCTCGTGAGTCCACCTGTGCCATCCTGTTCGAAGGTCAAAATTCATGGGCACTTTGATGCGAATTAAAAGACACCTTAAAGTAATATAGGAGCAAGAAAATACACTTTAGTTTGTGTATCTGCCTCTGATTTTAAATCTTTAAATATTTCAGCGAAGAATTTCGATCTTTTTTCTGCACGATTCCGTTATCAATTTGCCAATATTAAATTTCAAAGAAAATATTATTGTAGATTTGGTTAGAATAATTACCTTTAGCAGTATAAATAATATTTAATTTATGGGGTGAGAAGCCGAAGGGTGCAAGTGATTTTTTTATAAACAGAGTTAGGAACAGAAATTAGGCAAAGAGAACAAACGAGATCAGCTAGATATTTAGTAGTGGCTTTGATTTTCCACTCGATGCCAGTATAGAAGAGAGACTCACTGGTATTCCTTGGCCGCCAAGTTTTTGTTTTTTTCTTCTATCAATTTCTGCTCCGAATTCTGTATAGAAAAATAAATCTTGTGTCCCTTTGGCTTTGGCTTCTTACCCCTTTAATTATGATTATTACTTCCCAAACCAGTGCCTAGATTGCCATTCAGTCTACTAGCAACCTATTCCATGTGCCAATTAGTAAAAGGGTATTTCCATGAATATTTCAACTTTTTCTCTCAAATTAAAATTTAGGATGAAAATATTTTATCTTGATGAATCAACAGCTGAATGATTGAATTTTATGAAATCAGACTTTGAAACGTTATTCAGAGCCTTGTTAAAAGTTTTCAAATTATACTTCGATCCACAGAGTTTTGAAGATGTTTGAAATCATTACACTTATGAGGTTGACCTGGCAGTAATTTCATCGCATGTTAATTATGGGAATATTTAGAAGGTATTTAGATAATTAATTTTGTTTCTGTATATGAACATCACCTTCACAAATGTTTTTTGATCGTGCTCAGAAGTTTTGAAAATTTTTGTATTTTACAATTTTATCGAAATATACTATACCAATGAGTTTTCTTTAAAGGTAATTCCGTCGCAAATGGAATTGCCCAAAAGTAATTTCAAAGTTCCTTAAAAATGTTTTTGAACTGAGCAACGCCTGAAAATTTTCCTTTGATTTTTGTGATATGGTAGTTTTAGCGTGGTTGCGTAGGGTACCGCTATTCCCATGAGGTGTTGAAAATGAGTCATAGTGATGAGGCTTGTAACACTGGCCAACAACTAGTTCGGATACCGATTGAGTCAAATTATTTTTTATTGTAAAAGTTGATAAAGAGCAATTAAATAGCCCGGTTGCTCGTTTACCGTGCTGACAGCTTTTCATCATTTTTTCATGCGTGCATGCATGCGTGCGTGCATGGCGTTCAGTGTATATATACGAGTCCATAATACCACTGATTTTTATATTAAGAGAACTTCAGTATAAAGAGGAAATTAAATTTTCGCTAGAAATGCTTCTTATTTAAATAACCTAGGAAATTTTTTACCATAAGTAGTCTTCATTTCCTGCTTACTTTCTCATGATTAAAATGGGATACCCCCCTCCTTTTCGGGCATTTATAAAATGCGGGGGCGTTGAAAGATGTTCTCAGAGGTTACTATAGTGGGCCGTGTACCTGGAGAACGTGAGGGGATTAATTATGATGAGCCAGGGGCATCGTAATTCTAAGCTTGCATTATTCCCTCCACCAGCCACACTGCTCAACTCTCTCGTCGTAACTCCGCTACATTTTGAATTACAGAGGAAGAGCTTCAACTTGGTTTCGGGCTGAGAAAGCATCGTAGTCGCTTCATCACTGTAATTTGCATGGCTCTGATGTTATAACCTTTTTATTATTGGGAAAAAGGATTGAGGCGTTTGTTTTAATTTTGGCTGAATATGATGCGGAAAATTAAGATTAGTTTCGAGATCGAGTGAGGAAGTTATTACTTATTCTTCAAAGGTCACCACCAATAGAACCACTGAAGATGTTTGGGTGAATTTTTGGCATTAAATTAAATAGTTATAAAGGTCGCGATAATCGAATAAGCAAACAAAATAAAAAAAAAAACAAACAGATGGTGTATATTAATTTAGGTAAAACGGGTATTCAGAGAACAGCAATGGAGGATTTCCCCTTTAGATTATATTCAACTATAAAGTAAGAACTAGGGAGATTATGTGAAAGTAAAGATAATATAAATATTGATTCATTTGAAGACTTTTTCAATTATATCAATATCCGTAGTTCTGGTTAAATTTTGGAGCAATCCCATCAGGAGTTAATTTTGAATGACATTCCTTATTTTTTGGGGAATGAAAGCGTAAATTAGTAAGTTTATTTAATAACCAACCGCAATTAAGCTGCCACAGCGTCATTTTCATGATTTATTAATGAGATAACCTTGAATTATGAATGGGATGATCCTGCAGGATTTTTGGAATTGAATATCTCAATATTTTGTTGAATTGGTGGTCTATGGTTGGCAGAAAAATTGCTTTACACTTCATAATTCCTTGATTAGATTGGCTTAATTTGCATTGAAATGTTTAAGATTAATCATGGCATACATTTTCCTACGCAGAAAAAAATAAGTGAGTATAAAATATGGAGTTTTCATCTGAGACCATTTTTTAGGGATATTGTTTTTATTATTCGACTCTAGTAATCTTCAATCCAGCTGCTTCTTATATAGTGTTTTCCCGATTTGGCTCCCATTTACCCTGTTTTCGTATACATCACACTGCATTCCTGACATGTGTGCCAATTAAATTTTGGAATTATACGAGGTTCTTTCGGTTATGCATGTATATTTGAATTTTCAAGTTTTTACATGTGAACTATGCGAGGAGCCTAACTTAGAAAAGCTTCGAATGGCATGACACGAATCAGTAAGCACCAAGTTTGCGTGTTTATGTGAAGTATCTGACTTTTTCCGTATGGGTTATTGCGCGACTCAAGCGGTGTGATGATATACTTGTATATTTATAACACTCCTATTTTTGCATGGTGTTATGCAGGTCACGCAAATGTCGAAGTTCTTGTCGGTGAAATATTATTGTGCATATCACGTTCTTGCCGTAATAGTGCGGTAAGCGGTACCGCGCAGTTTCACGTATGACTCGTTTCAAGCTCTTCTTAGATTCAAATGGCTTCAATATACCTCTTATTCATATAAGCCAAGGTATTCTTGTTGTTGGGTTGACTTGAAGCTGAGGTACGGGATTCGTGTTTATAAATATAACAGCTCTCTTATCTATGAATATTATTATTTTGAGACCAATTTAACGTTATTCTCATTGGTATTTGAGATATGCACTCCTGTGAAAAATTGGGGAAACGGATGAAAAATGATGAGGCATAGAATTTTGAAGATTATAAAAGAATTTTTTCCTCTTTCATTGGAAACTTTCGTTGGCTGCGATTTGTTTGCAAAATGCACGAATATGATTTATATCTTTTAGGGGAATGTACTTTGATGACCCAATTAATTCGTTCACATCTCCTAAAAGGTGTATGAAGCCCTGGTTACACGGTACATGAGAATGTACAAGAAAATGTGAGAATGTCTGAATCTCAGAATGAACGCGAAAATGCACCGTGTAACCACGCAAAATGTAAGAATGTATGAATTTCTGAACGCCTGCTCTAATTTCATTCAGACAATCATACAATTTGAACTCAGAGTCACCTGGTGGCAGACTACGAAAACGACACATTCATTTCATCTGGCTCGTACAGGCGACTTCTTTGTTTACGCACGGCCCCGATAGTTATTTCGATTTGATATGATCTTGCTTGACTTGGATATCTCACTGATTGGATATGGGTAGCGAAAGAATGGAACACAAGAAAAGCGGATGGGTAAAAGGATGGATCAGATGGAAAGGCGCTGAATGTATGGACCGCGAGATTTGTCCAAGATTGAGATCCAAATGATCGTTAAAAGGTCATAAAAAAGCATGTGATAGGCAAAGAAATAAGATTCAAGTACTATTTACGCTGTATTTACTCAAGTTCCTGTTTTTGCATCGAGACCGACTGAAAAACGAGTCGAAATTTTAGGTGTTGCGTTGACATGCAGCAAACGTTATGGGCATCGCAGTAATAAATATTGAATTTACCTTGCCAAAAGCCTCATATTTCTCGTATATTCCTGTAGCGTGCGCCGATTCACAGGAGAAGGATGGAGAGAAATCACGACACACTCGCTTTCAAGTCTAAAATTCAACTGCCTTTATTATGTCCTGTTTATTGTATGACAAGGCTTAAGGGCACGAGACATTTTGAAAATGTGTTTTTATTATGGAACACTACTATCCAAAAAATTTTAACGATATCGGCGAAAGACACTTCGTGAATATTCCTTCTTAGGGGCTCCTTGTGACGAGAGGCTGGCTGCCCATTACATTCCTTATTTTTCACCGTGGTTTAATCGTAATCAGTATTTATTTTCGTAAACAGCCACTTTCCTTATAATTTGATCCTACAATGGGTAGAATGATAGGTACATTTATAGAGTTGTTTACAAAGTGAAATAAGTAACTTGATAAAATCCTGCGGTAACCCTGATTTAAGAGTGTACTTACGTTGAGGATATCCCGTTGACAATATAGATAATGTATTTGACTCCATTCTGTGGATCATCAACAGCTTATTCCTCTTATTTTTGTCCCTTCGGACACAAGCAAAAAACTTCTCCGGCGAGTAAATAGAGGTACTAGACGTCGGGGCACTTTATATGGTTTCATGGGATACACGATTTACCTATATGATTTTCACACGTTTTTCTATTGAATGTCCTTGCTGCAATATACTTACTGCATTGAGCAAACGATGTAGGTGTGTAACGTAGATCACAATCTGCAATCAACTTATTTTAATTTAATCTTTCCAAAGCCCCCCAAACAATCGCCTTTATTTATTTCAACAACGCCTTGGCAACCCAATATATTCGCAATCCGAAGTTTGACATTAAAGCAGCAATTATATTCGCCAAATTTGCGTTTGAGTCCCTACATAGACAGTTTTTCTATTCCCTTCCTAAGTCTGCCATCAGTGGATTCCAGGCCGTGATGTAACGCGCGCACGCTCCGTCACGTGCTTTTAAACAGTCGATGAAGATTATTTTTAAAGACTCATATCTCAGCTATAAAACATTATTCATCCGCGAAATTTTCGGCAAGTACATTTGAGGTAAGGATCTTATTATTCTAGTACTTTTAAAAACGTTTGCATGTTCCCCATTGGTTTATATTTGAAGTTGAAATAATTTGTTGCGCATTTAAAAATGTACGAAAAAATGTCCGAAAAAATGTACCGTGTAACCACCTACTCGTGGATCTTGTCCATGAGAATGTACAAGAATCTGTTCAGAAAACCATTCAGAAAAATGTACAGATTCTTGTACATTCTAATGTACCGTGTAACCAGGCCTTGAGACCTCTATTTTTCAATTAAGCCTGTATCAGTTCTGTATTAGGATAATCCCGATTAGGGTTGAAGCTCTCACCATCATTCAATCGCTCACATTCTTTTTCCACCCTTTTTACCCTCCTTCCAGGATTAAATTTTGCATTTGTGATATATTGTAATGTATCTTCTGTTAAGGCCTGGTTACACGGTACATGAGAATGTACAAGAAAATGTGAGAATGTCTGAATCTCAGAATGAACGCGAAAATGCACCGTGTAACCACGCAAAATGTAAGAATGTATGAATTTCTGAACGCCTGCTCTAATTTCATTCAGACAATCATACAATTTGACCTCAGAGTCACCTGGTGGCAGACTACGAAAACGACACATTCATTTCATCTGGCTTGTATAGGCGACTTCTTTTTTACGTACGGCCCCGATAGTTATTTCGATTTGATATGATCTTGCTTGACTTGGATATCTCACTGATTGGATATGGGTAGCGAAAGAATGGAACACAAGAAAAGGGGATGGGTAAAAGGAAGGATCAGATGGAAAGGCGAGTTTTGTTGAATGTTAGAACCGCGAGAATTGTCCAAGAATGAAATCCAAATGATCGTTAAAAGGTCATAAAAAAAAGCATGTGATAGACAAAGAAATAAGTTTCAAGTGCTATTTACGCTGCATTTACTCAAGTTCCTGTTTTTGAATCGAGACCGACTGCAAAACGAGTCGAAATTTTAGGTGTTGCGTTGACATGAAGCGAACGATATGGGCATCGCAGTAATAAATATTGAATTTACCTTGCCAAAAGCCTCATATTTCTCGTATATTCCTGTAGCGTGCGCCGATTCACAGGAGAAGGATGGAGAGAAATCACGACACACTCGCTTTCAAGTCTAAAATTCAACTGCCTTTATTATGTCCTGTTTATTATATCACAAGGCTTAAGGGCACGAGAAATTTTGAAAATGTGCTTTTATTATGGAACACTACTATCCAACAAAATTTTAACGATATCGGCGAAAGACACTTCGTGAATATTCCTTGTTAGGGGCTCCTTGTGACGAGAGGCCGGCCGCCCATTACATTCCTTATTTTTCATCGTGGTTTAATTGTAATCAGTATTTATTCTCGTAAACAGCCACTTTCCTTATAATTTGATCCTACAATGGGTAGAATGATAGGTACATTTATAGAGTTGTTTACAAAGTGAAATAAGTAACTTGATAAAATCCTGCGGTAACCCTGATTTAAGAGTGTACTTACGTTGAGGATATCCCGTTGACAATATAGATAATGTATTTGACTCCATTCTGAGAATCATCAACCACTTATTCCTCTTATTTTTGTCCCTTCGAACACAAGCAAAAAACTTCTCCGGCGAGTAAATAGAGGCACTAGACGTCGGGGCACTTTATATGGTTTTATGGGATACACATTTTTTTGGTTTTCACACGTTTTTCTATTGAAGGTCCATGCTGCAATATAATCACTACATTAAGCAAATGATGTAGGTGTGTAACGTAGATCACAATCTGCTATCAACTTATTCAAATTTAATCTTCCAAAGCCCCCCAAACAATCGCCTTTATTTATTTCAACAACGCCTTGGCAACCCAATATATTCACAATCCGAAGTTTGACGTTAAAGCAGCAATTATATTCGCCAAATTTGCGTTTAAGTCCCTACATAGACAGTTTTTCTATCCACTTCCTCAGTCTGTCATCAGTGGATTCCAGGCCGTGATGTAACGCGCGCACGCTCCGTCACGTGTCTTCAAACAGTCGATGAAGATTATTTTTAAAGACTCATATCTCAGCTATAAAACGTTATTAATCCGCGAAATTTTCGGCAAGTACATTTGAGGTAAGGATCTTATTATTCTAGTACTAAAAGTTTGCATGTTCCTTATTGGTTTATATTTGAAGTTGAAATAATTTGTTCCGCATTTAAAAATGTACGAAAAAATGTCCGAAAAAATGTACCGTGTAACCACCTACTCGTGGATCTTGTCCACGAGAATGTACAAGAATCTGTTCAGAAAACCATTCAGAAAAATGTACAGATTCTTGTACATTCTAATGTACCGTGTAACCAGGCCTTTATGCGAATCATAAATTTTCATTTTGGACCTACACCAATTATATATAGGTACATGTATGTTTATTCAAGCAGGAACGATTCTGGCGAAAATTTTAGGCGGAATATATGCTTACCATTAATCCTAAATTTGACTTCATTGTGTATCGAGTAGAACTAAAATGGAAGGCCAAGCTAATTCAGATAAAAATGAACGCGGTTAATGTTATGTTAGAGTTAACTCCTTAGAGTTGCAGCGATTTATAAAATTTCACCATGTGAGAAGTTTTCGTTTGTCGTCGTATTCAGGGGTAGAATCGGGCTGGATTCTACCCCAGAAGACGATGGAAGATTTAAGTGTTGAAACTTTGGGACTACGTAGGTACCCAAAGCAATAACCGATGGGAAACCCGAGAAATATTCTGCGGTCAGGGTTGGCAAGTGAAATGGGACGTAAGTCGTAACCAGAAAATTTTCAATTGTTTCGTTCTTGGGAGCGAAATGCAGAAACGAAACGAAATAGATTTTAACCCCGTGAGCTATACTCAAGGTCAAAACGAAATCGGAGTCAAACTGACTTCGAGTCGAAACTAAACTAAAACTCTGGGACGAAACGAAACACAGATTATGTTAGGCACCGAAGGGATCACGTGCTTCACCTTCGAACAGTTTAGTTTCGACCCACACACCGAGTACGAAGTATGGTTGAAGGAATTATAGTTTTGGCCTACCGGCATTAGATGTATGGGGCAATGGAGCACTCATATTTTTACCACTAACAGGAGAACGGTGAATGCAAACTGGCCATTCGATTTTTAAGATCAATTTTTTAACCTCTATACGTATGCCAAACGTAATGGGTCGAAACTATTCCCTCTTATCCCCCTCCACTCAAATTCTGGAATCGAAACTACACTATGAACCGCGGAGTTGCGATTAATTTAGTGTTCTTCCCGGGAGTAAAGTTTCGTTATGGGTCGAAACTAAACTCCTTGGTGATTTAAATTTCATGCGGGACCGAAACTAAATCTAGGACTCTTATTTTCGTATCCCTGCGGGTCGAAACGAAATATGTTGGTTTCGTTTCACTTGTCAACCCTGCCTGCAGTGCGATTGATTTATTTTCGATACATGAAATATACTATTTGCAATCGATAGGAAAGGCATTGATAAGTTGTGTTTTGATAGATTATATCATCAGGAATAAAGAATAATGTAAACAACCTTAAACAGCAGTAAAATTATCTGCGTTTCGTTTCGTGCCAGAGGTGTAGTTTTGATAAGACCAGAAGTAGTTTAGACTCGATTTCGCTTTGTCCCTGAGTTTAGCTTCCCGGGTTCAATTCTTTTTCGTTTCTACGTACCGCTTTCTAGAACGAAACTATTGAATTTTTATTGGTTTTGAATTTCATTTAGTTTTGGTCGGCATCCCTAGTTGTAACACAGTAACGAGAACGGCTTTTTTCCGGGGGAACTAGATAAATATAATACCATATGCTAGGTAACTAGATGAAAATCTAAATTTTGCATTGGGGTGATAGTAGGAAAATTATGGTATTAGGATTTTCAAGAGCTAGATAACCCTCGGCAGCCTCGGTGGCGGTTAAGTCTTGCCTGCCAAACGGAAGGTCGCCTTTTCGAGTCTTGCCTGGGTAGGATGCTTCAATTCATTGCTTGGATGTGTGTGATCGTCCATTGTTATATGTTTAAACCCCTCCGACATAAAGTTATAATTATGCTGTTTTTCGGGTGTTTGAAGATAGTTTTGTTTTATAAATAAATATTTAGATTTCATATTGGGGTGATTAAAGGCAAATAATGGGTAAATAATAATAAATCAGACGATAATCAGTGTAATAAAATAACGTAATAGGCAAATAAAACGGACTATAATCAGTGGATAGCATACTGCTGCTTTTTGGGAAAGCCCTTGGCGCGTTCTAATGGTCTGACTGATCTCGCATCTTTTGCTTGACTACGATCTGCGTTCACTAATTAACAGGTTTCCACGAATAAGGACTATTTTTGAACTTCCTTTGTAGTTTGTCTGGCCATAAGAATCTGAATTTTAGAATCACCCACGTAGACAATGAATTAATACGACACGACATAATACAGGGTCCCGGAAGAATGAAAATGACACTTCAAATAATAAACAGGAAGGAGGTGAAATTAGAGGTCAAATTAATTTCCGCAGTCGGAAAATCAAAGGAAGTAGGAAAGAGAGCTTAGGGTTTAGTACGATATAATTTTTGGGACCCTTTTCCTTGGTGGCCTTCATCTGAAAAAGTTGTCTTTAAATTCAACTTTTCTGCCTATCCCTACCATTTTGTATTCTTTTCCATTATATAAAACAACAGTTAAAAGTTTAACTCTATTCTCGGAATATTTTTAAATCTGAGAATTCTACCGAGAATTCAAAGAATTTCCGCCCAAAAAACTTTCTGCCCGCGTTTGTGAAGATATTTTAGTGCGTTACTCCTAAGGCCATCTTAAGTAAGGCAGCGAAATATTCTGGTGTTATATCAACTTGTTTCTTTGGAATTTCCCGCAGCTAAACTTGGTGGCAACGAGGCCAGAGCCTAATATTGTCCCATTTGTACGATTATCATAGATGGGAAGGTTTAATCTTCAAGGCAATGATATTTTTGGATGAATGAAAGTTAAAACAATCTATTTAATGCCACTTCCTGTTCATTTTTGTTATTCGTGCTAGTATTTTACCGACATTAGGCATTGCAATTGAATTTTAGTTTCGCACCAGTCTCTTACCGTCAGTGAGCTTATTTCAACTAGATTCAAAAATATACTTAAAAGTGGATCAAGCTATTGCAGGTTTCAAAATCATATTTGTGACATTCGGCAGCCAAAAAGAATGCGGGTTGTCTTCAAAACTCTCATACGCTTAAAGTGGTAGGATGTAGCCATATGACTACGGTGGCCGGTGGTGGGTTAAGCATGCTTAAAAAATTGTTTTCTCGTTCTCCTTATCCAATAATTCAACACATAAATGAATTTTCTTTCCCAACAATTTGACTTTGTAGGAGTGCTAGGATAATCCCTACTTCGGCTGATAGTGATGCTGGTGACTCCAAACACAGTGGTCAGCACAGCACGTGCCACCTCACCTTCGTGGCCTATTAGTCATATTATTCCTTTTATTTTTTCCCGTTAATGTATTTATTTTTCAGTGGAATTTTAAGGCAAGTCTTACAGCAGTTTTGCAAATGATTTACAATTTATTGATAATGATATGCAAACATTATAGTCAACAATATCTGACGTGAAAGAAGAGTGACAAAAACCATTTCGGATTCAGGATTAAAAGAATATTATTAAATCAGTGAAAGCGAAGAACATAAACGTAATTAATTCAGGATATAAATGGATTTTGCAGAGGCTGATAAAAGAAGCCAATTTTCAAATGATGCTCGAGTTCGAACAGTCCGCCGGGGAAAACATATAATAGTTGAAACAGGAAATATATATTTACTTTAGTTTTGAACTTTGACTTTCTGAAGTTTTTACTTCAGTTATAATGGGAAAGTTTTGGGCTAAAGTTAAAAGTTAGAATCTGTTTAAAGTTGGCATACTACGAGTAATTAGCAAAAATAATAAATGCGACGATTTATTTCAATTTTGATCCACGGAATTTTGTTAACTAACCTCAGAATAGGGTGCGCCACCAAAATTGTCAAAGAAGAAATTTAAGCAACCCCTTAGAATTCCTTCAAAAGCCCTTTTTACGCACATATTGACTGGATTAATGTGTTTAAAACGAATAGATTCCACTAAGTCTTGACTGAATTCCTCATTTCGCAAAATTACCTCAGCTGATAAGAGGAGGTATCATCCCCGCTCAATTGTTGGTATTTTTCTTTTTTTGACCAACTATTTGTTAATAACGTACGCAATTTACTTAATTTTTTTGGTGTTAGCAAAGTAAACCCTAATAGATTTTTGGAACATTATATTGAGCCTGAAAATTTTTTCCCCGGAAAATATGCAGAGGGAGCATCATTGAAATATAAAAGCTTATTAATGTTAAAACAATCTACTTTATATGTTATATAGCTCCAGTTTTAAGCGGGATATAAGCCCCTACATTCCCCTTTAAACTAGTCTCTTACTCTCATGATATTTTCTATTGCCTGAAACAAGTTTTACGACATTTGTCTGCTGCAGTTTGCAGGCGTATCTCACTGCGCCATAAGTCTTACGCGCGGAGCGATATTTGACGGGGAAATGGGGCACCTCCGACCGAGGCGCCATCTGAGCGGAGGCAGTCGCTAGTGTTCCGTTCTTGCTCTCGTCAGCGTCTGCGGTTCTGGGAGGCAAGATGTGCTGGGGGTGGTGACTATGAGAGCAGGTAACATCTGCTCGCGGCTGTGGGAAGACATTGCGAATGAATCGAGGTGTTAAGGGAGGGAGAAAGGAATTCGGTGACTACGGGGTTGTTGGCAGGGTTGTTAAGTGAAACGAAACGAAAGTTAAAATCAGTAAAATTTCAATTGTTTCGTTCCCGGGAGTGAAATGTAGAAACGAAATGGATTAGAACCCAGGGAGCTAAACTCAGGGTTGAAGCTAAATCGAATTAAAAAATGCTTAGGGTCAAAGGTAAACTAAAACTCCTGGACGAAAAGAATGTTTTTTTTTGTTTTGCAGGAGGGACCACGTGCTTCACCTTCGAACGGTTTAGTTTTGACCCACATACCGAATACGAAGTATGGATGAATGAAGAAGAGGTTCGGCCTACCACCGTTAGATGCTTGGGATACTCATACAGGGTTTGTCCGGAAAGTAATAGGACTGATTTTTTTCCGCCGCGATTGTACTTCGGAGCGTGCGCGCACCGACTGGATTCGATAGAGGGTGTTTCCAGCTAACGAACGAGCGGCTGGTCGTTTGTCTCCGAGCACCTGGAGAGTCAGGACAGACATTTTTGCCCGACGTGTTTCTGTGAGTGGTGCAAGCCAAAAATGCAGCGTTCGTTTGAGCAGGGGTACGCGATTAAATTCTGAGTGAAACTCGGTAAATCTGCGACAGAGACGTTTGATATGATCAAGCAGGGTTACCCAGATGTTGATTTAGCAAGAAGTGGTGTGTTTCGGTGGCACCATGCCTTTTTGGAGGGCCGGGAAGAGGTCGCTGATGAAGACCGTGCTGGAAGACCTGCGACTTCGACAGACACTGTCAATGTGAATCGTGTGCGCAAAGTATCGAACTCCGACATTCGACTAAGTATTCGTTTAATTGCCCAGATGTTAAATTTATCAAAATCTGTGGTTGATGACATTGTGACCGAGCATTTGAACATGCGCAAGGTGTGCGCGAAGATGGTCCCAAAGTGCTCTCTGACGACCAGAAATTGCGGCTCACATCGCCTTTCTTGTGAACAGCTACCTAACCAAGGCCGGCATCCCAACGCTTCTGCAGCCACCCTACAGCCCCGATGTGATGCCCCCCCCCCCCCCCGGACATTTTTTTGTCTCCTTGCCTGAAAAGTCTGATGAAAGTCAAGTATTTTGAGACGACAGTGGGGATCCAAGCAGCTTGCACGTCGGCTCTTAAGGCTATTCCGGAGAATACCTTCCATGACGCCTTCAATGCTTGGAAATCGCGCTGGCAGCGCTGCATCGATGCAGAAGGAGCCAATTTTTAAAGTTTTTTAAGGATTGTAACGATTGGCTCAATAATTTTTTTAAAGCCGACTCATTCCTATTACTTTCCGGACAAACCCTGTATTTTTACCACTAACAGGAGAACGGTGAACGCAAACTGGCCATTCGATTTTTAAGCTCAATATTTTAACCTCTCGACACGTATGTCAAACCCAATGGGTCGAAACTATTTTCTCTTATCCCTCTCCACTGCGTTTTTGGGATCGAAAGTTAACTATGAGCATCGGAGTTTAGATTAGTTTAATTTCGTTCCCGGGAGTAAAGTTTCGTTATGCGTCGAAACTAAACTCCTTGGTGATTTTAATTTCGTGCAGGAGCGATACTAAAACTAGGCCTCTTATTTTCGTTTCCCTCAGGTTGAAACGAAACATTTTCCTTTCACTTCAATTGCCAACTCTGGTTGTTGGAAAGTAGTGAGGAAGTAAGCTTGCCACTACGAAATCAAAAAGAAATCATTTTCACGAATGCCATCAGGAAAATGTTTTGCCGATGTAGAGGGTTAATATCGCGGTTAATACGTAAATCTTTGGAAAGTAGGAGAAAAAGAAACCGAATCTGCGGTATGTATAAAATATACAAAGGGGATAAAGCATGGAGGGAATTAAGCAATGAAGTGGGAAAAC
Source organism: Ischnura elegans (assembly GCF_921293095.1). Classification (NCBI taxonomy): domain Eukaryota; kingdom Metazoa; phylum Arthropoda; class Insecta; order Odonata; family Coenagrionidae; genus Ischnura; species Ischnura elegans. The sequence continues at coordinate 67,996,154 of NC_060257.1, forward strand.
CTAATTTCATTGGTAGGAACGATCATCAGTTCAAAATCAAATGCCGGGCGCAGAGGACCAATGTTAAAAAATTTTCATACCTGAATAAAACAATTGAAGATTGGAACAGATTGCCTGCAGAGTTATTTGAGCCCTTTCCTAGTAATGTAAAAATACTTAAGAAAAAGCTGAAAAAGTGTTTAATTTTTTAGAAATTTTAATTAAATTTTAAAATTTGTACAACTGACTTTGTGGGGATGTTGTGTTTTTCTTTTTTGTATATAAATGTTACCACCTGGCTAGTTGCCAAATTGTAACTTATGCAATAATAATAATACCGCATTGTGATAACCTTAAATATAAGCGGAGGATATGGACGATTCAGCTTAAGATTCCAAGACAACACCTTTGCAAACATCAAGGCTACGTTAACATGGAACAATCGTTTTTTGAGTCAAATTAGAGCTATCTCGATTCAATTCAAGTATTGTGATGTGGTCGTAATGCAATGGACTTCAATAGCCAAACTGTTGATAATATCTCTACTACTGTGAGAATAGATTGTATTTATACAATTTATTAAGCTAGTGTATTCATTTCTCTTTCTCTTGCTTCTCAAATGTTACCCTTCTTTAGCACTCAGCTGGAATGAGTCATTTTAAGTTATTAAAAGTGCACTTTTGCTTATTGGAAAAATTTCTCCAGTATTTGAGGAATCGTATGCAATCGAATCTCAAGTTTTACCGTTCAAAAATTCAAATAGGAAATTAGTAAATTTAAGTAATCCAAATCACACTGTTATAACATTGGAAATTTTCTGTTTAAAGCATCCCAAATTTTGATCTCTGTGCATTAAATATATTTATAATACCTGCATAAGGTAAATGTATAATAAGTGAGAAAGAGTACAAATTCCAGTTTTTTAGATTTTAGAGCTCCAAAAAATCATTATTAAATTTCCAAGATGAAGATAAAAATCAATCATAAGGAGGATAGCGCTTATTGGACAATAACCTATTAATGTAATTCAAATCACAACTCATTGGAAAAAGTTTTTTTTTTAATATCCACATGCGCTCTCTATGAATTAGATAAATGTGCAAGAAGTGGGAAGAGTAGAAAAATTCAATTTGTTAGATGTAACGACTTCGAATGATTATCATAAAATTTCCAAGATGGCGGTAAAAATCAATAATTAGGAGGCCAACAAAGGTCAAGTGTATCTTGAAGTTTAAGAAAGGATTTTGCTGTAAATAAGTAGACGGGTTGGGTTTCATTTTGTACTGGAATAAACGTGGAAGTTATTAGTTTGCAGAAAGTGGAACTGAGCAGGAATCCCAGTGTTTCAGATTTAACGACTCCAAAAAATTATAATAAAAATTCCAAGATGAAGATAAAAATCAATCCTCAGGTGGCTAACGAAGGTGAAGTGTTACTTGAAGTCTATGAAAGGAACTAATATTAGAAAGATGGGTTTAATTATATGGTTGCATAAACGTGGAAGTGATAAGTTAGCAGGAATTGGAATAGAACAGATATTAAAGTTTTTTTGATATAACGGCTTCGAAAACTTTAACAAGTCAATAATTAGGAATTTTTAAAAAATAAATCATTTGTAAAATAAAATAAATCATTAGGAGATAATGTAAAAATTAATCGTTAAGCTAACAAAGGTCAATTGTGATTTGAAGTCAGCGATAGGAATTTACTGTACGTAACGAGACGGGTTGGGTTTTATTATATGGTGGCATAAACGTTGATAGAGTGGAAATTTCCAGTGAAAGTGGAAAAAATAGGGATGGAGTAGAAAGTCCAGTTTGTTAGATTTAAAGACTTCAAAAGAATTATAATAAAATCAATCATTAGGAGGTGATGTAAAAATTAATCATTAGGAGTAACAAAGGTCAGGTGTTACATGAAGTCTACTTGAGGAATAAACATAAAATAGCTCGACGGGTTGGGTTTCATTATATGGCGGCATAAACGTGGAGAGAGTGGAAATTTCCAGTGGGGATAGAGGACTCAAAAGCGGATATTTGGCCGCGGGCGGTGGGTCTTAGAGAGAGAGGGGCTTTCTGTCTGTCGTCTCCTGTCGCGTGATCAAATCGTTTTACGCCCACGCGGCTCTCGTCACACGAGAGAGTTAATAATGTGCCTTCATTACTTCGCTTTCTCCTCCTCACCATTATTTCCTCCCCTACTAACTCTCACCCTCGTTATGGGCACCGCTCTATTTTTCAATTTTTGCGCCGGGGTTCGAAATTACGACTCATCATTTATGTCGTAAGACGTTCGCACAACAGGTGGTATACATGCTTTTTTTATACTTCCACAATTCGATGAAATATTTTCAGTAAACCTGAGAAAAAGGCAGGTTTGTATTAGGGTACTTTCTTAACCATCCAGATTCCACTTATTTTGTGTTTAATTTTCAGTATTTTTTTTTCTGCTCCTTTGATTACATTTATTTGTTCATTACCTCGCCTAACTAGGTATAAAATGTAACTTCTAGCTAAAAGCTCTTTTGAGTTGGTAAGTTTAATGTATTGGTGAGGTTTCGTTGAGGTGAGATATGCAACTTGTGTATGTTGTCGGTACTGCCAAAGTTTTGTTTTGATGGGAAGGTTGGATTATTGAAAGAGATGGGAGGTTTTTCTTATAGAAAACAATTTTTCTTTGCTAGCTACAGTAAATACATTGCATTAAAATATTTACATGTGATCGACGCTAGAAAACCTTATCATGAGGTAAATAACGATATGTGGGCATAAAATATCTCCAATAAAAATTACGTCTCTAGTGATCAATCGAAGGATATCTTTATGGGTCCAATACAGTTCTCAACGTACAGCATTTCGAGGAACAGGGCATGAGGATAAATAGCAAAAAGACCAAAGTTATGTGGCTTTGCAAAGCATCGCGGCCTGGAATGTGAGACTCAAGATAAAATTAGATTCCTTGAACAATTCAAGTAATTCAATTCTTTTGGGAGCACATTAGGGGAGAAAGGATACAACGGAAAGGAAATCAGAAAAAGGATTCCCTTGGCAAAGGATGTGTTCATAAATAGGAAAGAGCTGATGGGTGATCGTTATGTTAGAGTTTAAAGACAAGGCTAGTGAAGAGTCCGATATGGAGTGAAGCGCTTTACAGTGCGCAAGCATGGAAACTTAGGAAGGACGACGAGAGAAGATTGGAGGCGTTTGATATGTGGCTGGGGAGAAGAATGGAGAAGGTGAAGTGGACGGAGACTAGGAGGAGCGACGAAGTGCTTGATATGGTAGATGAGGAGAGGCAGCTTCTAGATGAGATACGGAGGAGACAGAAGGTATGGATGGAGGGATCAATGAGCAGAGAGGGAATATGGAAAACAGTTTCTGAAGGAAGAATGTTGGATAAACGAGGAAAAGGAAGAAAGAGAATAGGCCTTATTATGAATGAAAGAGTGAAGTCTATGTAGGGAGGGGATACTGTCAGAATATTTCTTAAATACTCCAATTAAACCTATCATAATCGGTAGAATACTTCAAAAAAATAAATAAATATACTTTTCACTCACTCACAGATAATTATCTCGAACCTTTCATTTAGGCTGCGTGTCTTAAGTCCTAATAGCTCAGAAAAAACGTATAAGAATTTATTTTCTATAAGTTTTCAGGTGACTTTATTTTTTTATCCACATTTTAAGTTTACCGATAAAATTACATTTCTATGTTATTTGCTATGGAGATAGTTTTGAATGCGAAGCAACCGCTACTCCTAGGAATAATGCATTTTCATGATATATTGATAAGGTAATAGTATGGAGTGATTATTTAGCATATTTAAGGTTGGAAGTGTCAGTATGTTGCGGTATTTGGGGTCGGTTATTAGTAATAATTGTGTGGTAGTTCATAATGCTTCCATTATCGTGGCTTAATATATGTTCATGTGTTATGCAAACTCATTATAATTAGGTGGAGTATCGGAGATACTAGGAGAAAGTAATATTTTCTGCGCGGTATTGGAAGTTGAATTTTATTTTTGCTATAGAGAAAGAATAGTTATAGGTAATATAGGTATAAATTTGAGATTATTCACGTTGCATTAATGTGAATCCTACTCACGGATTAGATTCAAAGAACGATTTATGGATGAAATCAAGAGGTGAAACGAGTTCTCTGACCCCCAGATCGTTACATTACTTTGTATTTTATTGGTGTTTCATGTCATATCCCGGCTCGTATAAGCCCTTCCTCTAAGGGTCTTTAAGGGTTCCATCGTTTAAGGGTCTTGACTTTCTCGGCTTCTCTCAATCAAGACATAATGGTGCTAAACCAGAAAATATATATACCTATCGCGTCAATTCTCCTCGTCTCAAGAGTCTATTCCGTCTCCTGCGTGGATTTTTCCTTGTGTTTCATACTCCTTCAAGTACCTATATCTGCTGTTTTAAGCCCTCTTTGGTTTAATTTTCATTGATGACTGGATTTAATTTTTTGAGATGCACGGCCTATTTTTTGTGATATAAAGCACTCTCCCACAATCTTTCTTTCATTCCCTAATGAGACTTGTTCACAGCAACTCAACATAACCACCATGGAACTCAAAAATAGAATATGTCGGCTCACAGCATCCGGAAATGTCATAACTCATCGTGGGTTGCTCTCATCAGTTGTGGAAAGCTCATATTACCTTCAAAGATCAACGAGTACCGAGGAAGATACTGTTACCTACCGAGAAACATGAAAATATTGAAGGACCGATTGAAGAAATGCGGTTTGTGCCGTGATTGAATATGTAATCAATTGGTATGAGACACAAAAGTTCAATTCTGTTTTCTTGGGAGTGCTTCGAGATCTTAACATTTGAAAAATGGTAAGAAAAACGTAGTTCTCCTCATAAATTCATTTTAATACAGTTTGTAAGTATATGATATATTATTTAATTTGTAGAAAAATTAAATTATTGCTAATAACTAATAATAATAAAGTTAATTTATGACAAGTTAAGTTGCTTTGTACGGAGATGTTTTTGTTCTGACGCACTTCTTATGCCTTATTCTCGAGGCACGTATTAGTACAACCTGACATGCAAATGCATGAAGCTAAGGTGGAATAGCTCCCATCTCAATTATAAAATTGCCAGCTAGTTTGAGAGAAACTTTCAGTTTGAAGGTGATGTGCAATTTCTTTAGAGCATTTCATTTTTAAGGTTTCTTGGGTAATTAACTATTACTTATGCTACTTTTTTTACATAAAGCGACCTGGGTTTTGATGAGTAATCATCAATTGATAAATTATATAAGCCTGATGATGATGTTCAATATTAATAATTATTAATATTGATCATTAATATCAATTAATAATTTAATAATAAATAACTAATCGAACCCCATGTCGTTGTATGTAAAAAAGTTGTGATATAAGTAACAGTTATCTAACCAGGAAACCCTATAATGGAATACCACCCAATTAAGAATGAGTTAGCGAATTTCATTTCCTTTTACCTTAGTAGGAGTGTTGTCTCTCATTTTCAATTACGATATTATGCCTGGCATTTTAAACTGAGGTACCTTTTTATAGATACATGATATTAATTGCCATGATATGTTATAAAATGATATTAACTAATTTTATCATTCCAGAGTTACTATCTAAGGCACCGACTTTATGTTGCCTTTTTAGTCACATCTCTTCGGCATGAAATCCTTTGGGAATATTTATCCGAAATTCAGTCAGCCAACGGCAAGCAATGTTAAAAATTACTCAAGGAATAGAAACATAGCTTGGTGTAGCACTGAGATTTCATATTTGGTCACCTTTCCATTTTTTGTTAACGGCTGGCGAACGGAAATCCCCCGCCGCACGGCTACTGAGGCGGCTTGCAGGGTATTGCGTAGGTATATGTAGGTTTCTTCTAACTTATTTCTTGCTAACCTATACTTCCATATGGCTAATACTTTTTAAGAATTTCCATTTCTCTATTTTTTTGAGTGAACGACCCCATCTGTCGTGTGAAAAAATGATGGAGAGGTTCATCACACCAACTAGATGAGTCTACTTCGTAACGGGTCATGTCAAAGTTCGCGCCTGTTGCTTCAAAGCTTTGCTCGTTGTGTGAGCCGTGTCTCCATGAAGTGCCAGTTCCTTTCGTGAAATTTCGCAGAGAAACGCCCTCTTCGAAGAATTTCGTCCAACTTCTCCTTCCTTCCCGCTAACTTGCGCCCAAAGGGTGTTGTAAATGCTAAGCCCGATTACCCGGCGCCTTGTGGTGTCACTCTGTTGTTCCCAAACTCAATCCTACCTTAATGATCCCTTTGGGCAAGGATATTGATTTTGATGAACTGGAAGGTGTGTCAGGAGGAGAAAGTTCGACTTGTTTCCGCATAATCTTATGAAGTCAGCGCTTTACTGTGAGGCTTCCACGATAAACGAAGCATTTTCTGTGAACGCGTAGTCATATACCATGAGATGAATCCCTAAGGTTGTTGAGGATAAATGATGGTAGAGCTCAACGCAAACTAAGCCAAAGGAGTGTGAATTTTACACTCAGGGTGGCCAGCTCCTTTCCCTGGGCTGTCTCAAACTTCGAAGATATTTGGTTCGGGTGTGTTTGAAGGTTTCGCCTGGTATTTTAACCCAGACGGAATCTTTCGATAAGATACTCAACCTTTTATAACTAGCAAACGATAATGCTACCACCCTCTCCTTTACGCATAATAAAGATAATTTTAAAAATCTTGGCTGAATAGAATAGGGATGTGAGAAACAAGGGTATATTTCTGTATGAATAGTGAGAAAACATTGTGGAAACCAGTATATTGAAGTAAGAGATTGTAAATATGAGCTATTTCTATCGTCCATGGTCTGTTAATAGGTTTTTGCATATATATCATTAGGTATAGAATTACCATGTTGCCTGGTTACATAAATTTATGAATGTAATGTAAAGTTTCTTCCGGATTTGAAGTCTGCCGTTTAGATTCGTAAATAATTTTTTTCTCCGTTGCAAATAAGAAGCTGGTAAAATATGTAGCCCTTTAAAACTGATGAGCTCATTCTTATATATCCTAACTCACCAATTCTTTGCATTATGTCAATGAAACATGATAATATTTGACTTTTCTTATAACCTTATGTAGGTATTTCGACAACTGCATGATATTGAAAGATACTGAAAGATATCACTGGATAAGTTACAAAAATTACTTGCAGTTTTCCTTACATTAAATCAATTCATCAATCAACCATTAAATTAAAAATCATTCATCGTTAATGTTTTGAATTTTTTTTTGTTTATGCATAAATCGATTAGCGGAATAATGCTAATTATTTTTAAATCACGCACTTGTATGGAAGATCTCTCACACAAGAAGAACATAACTCAAGGAAACATTTATCCAAGCGGGAATGCTGTGTCTCATTTTCAATACGATATAATAACTGCAAATTCAATCGAGGTAACTTTTTATAGAAACATGATATTTACACATTTAAAATGGCATCAATTACTTTTATCATTCCGGCGTTACTATTCGAGGCACCGACGTTTTGTTGCCTTTTTTAGTCAAATCTCTTCGGCATGAAATCCTTCGCGAATATTTACCCGAAATTCAGACAGCCAATGGCAAGTAATGATAAAAATTACTGAAGGTACAGAACGTCGAAGCTTGGTGTAGCACTGAGATCTCATATTTGGTCACTTTTTCATTTTTTACTTTCGCATTGAGGGGAATATGTAATTACATTATATATCTTTGATTGGTGCTATTAAGTAATTGCACAGTCACAAATTCCTGCGATAATGAGTACAAGGTTCTTTCGTAGCTACGCAAAATTCAGAAACTCGCTAGTAGTGATATCTCCGAAAGATTCTATTTCTCATTTAGAATTCTATTCCATTAACAACCTGATACCATCATGCTCTTCGCTTTTAGTACACCAGACAAACACTGATGCCCTTCAGCAGATGCCGATGCCTTGAATTAATATATTCCTATATCTGTCTAATTCATTTAATATCCTGCGTCACGAAATTAAAGCGAGGTATTAATTATTATTTACAAAAATTGTGAATTAAGCACCTTCGTTTCACGAGCAACACGTTATATCTCCTTTGAACCCAAGAGACCATTTATAAGAACGTGTTTGGCATTAAAATAACCGACGAAATACAAGGAATTAGATATCAATTTTTTATCGTCCAAATTTTACTGTGATTTTTGTACTTCGCGGCAAAATACCCCCAGCCTTGCTGCCACTAGTCCGATTGAATGTCTACAGATGGCGTACCAGCTTGGGGAGAGATTCATATTGATTTTTTGGGCGAACAAGTTAATATTCGCGGGTAAAATTGAAGGTACAAATTTCATGTATGTACTTACAAATACAAAAACAGGTTTTGTCCCTTGAAGTATAATTTACGCACGAAAAGGAATTTGATTTCAAATTGGTAATGCTGCTGTCTTCCGACGTCATTTTCGTGTAGCTTATACTTAAAACAAACTGCATTGCTCAATGCAAGTGTTACCTAAAATATGAGATTTCTTAAGGTGCTTGTATTACCTAGCTGATAATAGTTTGGCGTGCCTGTGTTACCTGATTTCATAATTATTGGGCGTATCGTGGATCGCATTGTGTGATACATATTTCCTGAAAATTTTACAGAGGGGAAAAGGTATTTTCCCAAAAATTTCACTGCATTCCTTCTTTTCGGAAATATTTTAAAATTGACATATTCTCATTATATTTCAAAGCTTTCCGGATTCTTTATCGGAAATTACAGAATTTGGAAATTCTCTCCCCCTATTTTAATGAAACTGTTTCATTATCCTGCAGCTAATAAAACTCCGAGCGTAGTCGTTTGAGATTGTTTATTATATCGTCTCAGGAGGTCATCAGAAACGTGAAAGTGATAAAAAATATTTAAATAACAGAATATTATCTGCATAGTTTCAGTGAAATGTTAATACGCATATAATGAAGACGCTTTTTGATAAGAGCTCGCTTTTAAATCCTATTGAAAAGGTAGTTCGAAGATATAAGCGGTAGATGGTAACGGCTGAAACAAAAATTATTTTATCTGAATTGCCTTTGTTCAACTTCCAGGTGAAAAAAATTAGTAGATTGCATTAAATGCTATTACCAAAATAATTAAGATGTAAACGACCCCTATGCGTCGCTTTTTCAAGGGACGGTGACGATATAAATGTTTCCCTTTCTCAAATTTACTCACATAACTCGTAGGAAGTGAGCGTCCAACAGGTTTTACAGTTGAATTAACAATTTTGGAAGTGAAGAAAACGTTATAAAATTTGTTCTTCAGACCTTTTTCAGAACATTTATTTCAGAAATATTTGAAAATGAAAAATTTGAATTATTTCACTTAGCCTTTTCCCTGTACAAGGGTGAAAATACCTGGAAAACTATTTAACGAAAAAATTAATTTCTATTAGGATTGCATTGAATAAATGATGTTAAGTACACAAGAGTGAATATGTACGACACTCTTTAAAGGTATTCTGTCTAGAAGGGTGAAAGATACACATAGTTTCACCACAAAATGTATTGCATCAGTAATGTTATTCTTTCGACAATCAAATTTTGTTTATCAAATAAATAATTTTAATGGAACTTAAAAAAAAATATGAGACAAAATTCATCCATGTATTACAATTATTGCCGAATATTTGCGATGGTGCCAATGACGAATGGATAATGGTAAATAACCGTAAAATAAAAAAATAGTGTGTAAAATAGTAAAAGTAAATGGATAAGAAGTACTGCAACAGCTCTAAGCAGCCGGATGATCCCAATTATGGAACTTAATGTTCGTTTACTTTGCTCATTTCGAGGTCCAGGGCATAATTAAGGTACTTCCTCATTTTTCCTCCTTCAAGGGTTTTGTTGAACGCATGAAATATGAAAAAGATGACTTTTTGGCCATGTTTATACTCATGGTCTTTTCCGAAAAAGATCTATACCAATTGTAATTATAAGAAACTGGCCTCTGCTGCATGAAGTCTTTTGAGAATATTTCACCAACCTTTTACCACAGGAAAAAAAAACCGTTTTCTACGGCCTACATACGTAGCCAAGTTCTCAAGTGCGCGTAGGGGGACTTGTGGATTAGGTCCTCTCTTCGGAATGTACGGAGTTGGTACGAATGGGACACGTGTTCATAACTATCCGTATTTATTCCTTTCCCAAATGAACGCTTTCATGTAAATAGCTCTATCAGCGGCGCCACAAGTCAGAAACCGCTCATTCGAGGCAACCCTAACTTGACGCGCGCACAGGGAGTTCCCTCCCGGTGGAACGAAAGTATATCAATAATCTAAACACTACTAACTACATATTTTCCTGACATACTGTATGTTATTGGTTAGGAAGTTAGAGCAATTAAAGCTGCTTAATCTCAACAGATATCGGTAGAAGTATCGAATGCATAAAATTATTTTAATGAAAAGGCATAATAGATAACTATGAAAAATAAAAAAACGAAAAAAATACCTAAAATTAATACCTACCTATACTATCCATCAATCGTGTAAATCAACCATGGAAATAAAAAAGTGAAATATAAAAAAAAGACTTCAAGAAGTTGCCGCGGGCAATTTACCTAAAAATACTGCGAGCGCCGCAATCTTTTCCATCCGCCAGATCCGAGCGTCATCGATAGACGACGGCAGAAAAATCTTAAATAATGTAATTATTTTTTTGCATAAAAACTTATTTCGATCATTTTTATTAAATGTTACTTCTCATCCTAAATGACGAAAAACAAATTTTCGGATCACGGCAATGTTTAAACTTTTGCCTTCGGGCTGAAAGTATTAAGGCCGTTTTACACGAGGCACGTCATTGCACAATCTGATGTATGTACGAAGGCGCAGTCAGAATTGCGTCGCGTAAGGCGGTGAATTGCTAGATCACATGCCGCAATGCGTGAATGCGAGACGGCAAAATAACCCCTGATTTAATTCCAAGATCACATTCTCGCAGTTTCAATAAGTCTTTCCAGTGCTAACCTGTGCAATGCAGTGCCGTTTCCTGTGATAAAAATCACACATAAAGTTGCCGAATCTTAAATTGTTCATGTAATGGAATTACCAAGTGATAGAATTTCGCGTATCGCTTTCTCCACATCCTCGTTTATCTCCAAGATAAAGATGGATGAGGAAGGAGTATGAGAATTGGCTGGAGGTAATCGAGATCTGGGTGTGGAGGAAAAAAGAGAAGATGAATTGGGCGCAGAGAAAAAAGGACGACGTAGTGCTTGATACGGTGGGTAGATTAAAATCACCCAATGTGGTGTGAATGACTGCCGAATATTAACGATATTTCAAGTGACGAATGTTTATAATATCTCCGGGGTAACGACGTCAATTTCCGAATTATTTTTAATTAATTTAAATCTAGAACCATCCATCTTTAATATTGTAATAATGTTCAGATCAAAAATTAATTAAGCACGATTACACTTGAAGATAGACAGGAAGTTCAACGATAGCTGTGAGTAGCGGGCCTTTTCCGATTGGAGAACTCAATTTTTCCTTTATTTTTCTCTCATTGGTATAGGCATTCTTTTATCCTCCTTAAATTCGCTTATGGATATTGCTGAAAGCATTTATATTTGATAAATATAAATTTTTACCATCTCATTACTACTTAAGGCACAAAAGTGAAAAGCTTGATAACATTCAACTGTGAAAGTACGTCCACTAAAGAAAAATCAGAAAACCTACTAATGACCAAGGAAATATAGTTCTGGTGAAGAGAAGCCAGGAAATAAAATAAATATACAATTAGGAATTTAAGAATCAGGCTAATAATTATTATGAGCGAGAAAATGGTATGTGAAATAAAAACGCAGCAATTGAAGTGATACGGGTACGTGCAACTAATAGAAAATGTACGACTGCCGAAAAAAAATCTGTAGTGGAATCCAGAGGAAGTACGAAGGATAGGCAGAACAGTGTATAGCTGGATACATGGGTTGCACAAAGAAATTACTGAAAGAGGATTATGTAAAGAAGTGTAGAATGATCGTGGGACATGATTAATTGGGAATCGAAAGACATATAACGTCATTGACCGATACAAATATATAAAGCCATATGTTATGAAGACAGAGCGGGTTTTTCTTCAAGAGCCTCATCTGCTCAGAATAATAGGATGTAGCCACATCGGATAAAGGATTAATATATAGATTTATAGAATCTTTGATTTTACTTTTGAATGCTCTACAGTGCATGTGGCTGACCTTATCCCACTCCTCGGGTTCCAAGTCCTCATTCGCTTCTCCTCTTCCGTGGTCAGTTGCTCTTCGCCTTCCTTCGCCCCCTGGGCAGACTGGGGCGGGTCCTCGCCACGGGCCCCGGACGTTGACGACGCCTCCTCCGGACCATCTTCCTGGACTGCAGTCGCGCCTTTATTCCGGCCCTTGCTCTTCCCTTTGCGGCTTTGCTTCTTGCCACCACCCGCCTCTTCCTCCCCTGATGCTGCCACTATTTTGCGGTTCACTCCCTCGAGCCATTCCTCAACATTCTCGCTCAAGTCCATGCCCCTCGCCTCGCGACGAACCAGCAGATCCAGGGTAGCCCACATGATGACCAAGATCACAACAATGCTTAATATTTAATGAATTACCTATGGAGCATACGATGCATGTATTTGAATCTATAGGTGCGTCTGAACTACGTATTCACTCGCTCGGTGATTCAAAACGAAGGTTTTTGTGAGTGGATGAGGGAAGAGCTGACCCCAGATTAAGCCAAGTGGGTGTGAATTTTACTCAGTTTGGATAGTAGTTCCTTTGCCGTTCCTAATCCAGGGTATCCCACATGATGACCAAGATCATAACACTGCTCAATATTCACTCAATTAACTATGGGGCGTACGATGTGCGTGTTTTATTCCTACCCTGAGCCTCTGAACTACGTATTTACTCCTTCGGTGATTCAAATTAAGGTTTGTTTGAGTAGACTAGGCCTCAGATAAAGCCAAGGGTGTGTGAATTTTATACTCAATTTGGATTTTAGTTGCTTTAGGTATAAGTAGTTACTTTCCCTGGACCACGGCTCACTTGGAAGATTTTTGTTCGGGGACGTCCAAGGCGTCATCCGTGATTTAAACTGAGGATCCTTCTGTGGAATAGAAGGAACAGCTCCTTCTCCTAAGCCTCGTGTCACTCGAAGATTCTTTGCCGATGTCCTAAGGATTTTGCTAGGATTTGAACTGAGAACCTTGCGTCTTGGACGTTATTTATCAGTCATCTTAATTTGGCACTTTTCCTGCAACTACTCATGTCCCTTCATCATCCATTCCTTAGACATTCAAAGTCTTGGGCCAGCTTTTCCTAATGTATTCTTTTGACCTGTAAGAAAATGGGAAAATAAATTTTCAAAACCACCTTTCATATTTTGGTCCATTCCTAGTCAATCCAAAACATAATTGTAACACTAATGTGAGGTGATTGTTAAAAGACCCTGTATCTATCGATCCGCCTAAATGCGCCCCCGTGTATCGGTTGATGCTGGTTATAGGATTTTGTTGGTTTAGTGAATTAGTTGTGAGTTTTTTAGTATCATGTCACAAATTTGCCCTTCTGATATTTTCAGAGCATTGAAGGAGTAAAATATATTATGTGGAAAAAGACGTTTTGAACCAGATCAATGTTAAAAGTAAATTAACTTTGGTTTGAGCATACATACTTGCTGGGCATATTTCGCATGCAAAAGGCAAAAACTGTACTCATTTACTTTTTATAAAAGTGTTTTCTCATAACTGTGCCTGTAATAAACACAGAGTGAGCGTTTATTAATTGGTGGAAACGTACCCAAAATTTCAGAAATTTGGTGTCCTGTTAACAGTTGTCAACTTTATTATTAAATTTTGTAAATCTCTATTAAATGGTATGTTATAATTACTTAAAAATTTAAATAAATATGCCAAAGGAACAATTAAAGAGGTTCGGGCTGGGTTGTGTGTTACACTCATATGGAATGGCCCATGTATTATAAATGCATCGAATTTGGAATTTTAATGCACCTTATTCATGAGGTTTTATAGGATACACATTGTTAAAGATGCTGAATATTTGGTTTCAATCTTTTATCTAGCATTTATTCGCGGTTTTTAAAGTCAAATTCGTTAAATAAATGCTCTACCATCTACTATATAACTTGTATGAAAAATTGAAACAATTATTGAAACGAGTGCTGTTTGCGATGCAAATACGTCTTTTATCGTTCATTAATCAATATTATAAATTCATTTAGATATTTTGGGTAATTTTTAATAATCGCTGTATTTACAAAGCTTGCGACTGGATGAAGGTTGCCGTTATGCTTTCAAAATGTTATTTTCAACTTCTCAGTGAAATAATCGAATTCGTGAAATGTCGCTATAAAAATGTGTGCTTCTTCAAGTGCGAGTAATTGCCAGGCGTTATTTAAAATAGTATGATTTGTCTAAAATATGTTGTCGGAGCTTGAAATATAATCGAAATAAATTTGTATTAGATTAAGAAATGTGACACAATTTAATTACTTGCATCATTTCTCTCGACTGAAACAAAAATCATCCGGTGGTTCAATAAAGGCCCATTTTATACTTGCCTATCCATATTACTATCCTCCTTAATCAATAATGAAATCAATTGCTGATCTCCCGTTCTTAATAATCTCGGGAAGGAAAAGTTTCAGCCAATGAGACTGAATCGTAAATATCATGCATGGAATGAGCGTCTATGTAAAAAAATTGATATCATATCCATCCACGCAGATTATGGTGAAATTTTCAAAGATTGATTTTTATAGTCGTTAATTGATAGTTATTACAGTTTAGATGAATCTTAAATTCTAAGTATACATTTTTTATCTAAAATTTCAATTTAACGGAATTTATTAATACGTATTTAAACAATTTGTGAATTCCCGCGTAACTAGTTCATACAATCAGCGTATTTTGCTATCATATTATTAAAGGGAATATTTTTATTTATTTATTATTTTAATGGTGAAAGTAAAAGTTATTATACAGGTAGTGCACCAATCGTATGGTTAAATTTTCCCGTTTGACCAATGCCAGCATATTTATTATGTTTATTTCTGGATTTACGTTGTTTGACTTTTATTTTTTCTAGTATATCCAACTCTTCGGATAATTCATTCATTGTCTTTTACGGTAATAAACGTCAAAGGATAGTAATATTAAAAGTGAGAGTACCTACAGCAAACATTACGGCAAAAATTTTATTTTTTGCATGGATTGTTAACCCTGAAGATGATGATATAAATTTACCGAAATGTTGGATATACTTAAACAATAAAATTCAATCAGTGACGTAACTTCCAGATGTATAAATTTTTAATATGTATAATTGTATTAAAGCTCTCGCATGAGGTTCGTCAAAATTATATTTCAAATAAAATATATCATAAATATTGGTAATGTTGTCAGTTTTTCATTGAAACCATGAATCAAACTACTGCGCACATTTGGAAAACTTATCACATTTCCATATGTCTATGTAATGCGGGACCGGAACGCTGCGCGGAGAAAAATTCAAATGTTTAAATATGTTAAAAAAATCCAATTCTGTGTTGCCACTACATTTTATTTGTGGAACGGTAATATAAGTATGTTTAGATTTTTAATTTTCGGAAAATTCTCAGTGCTTCGACCAATTCTGAGGTAATGTATCTGAAAAACTTATTTTTTATTAAAATCAATTTTTTTATGCATTGAACTGTATTAATACCAGGATATTTTAATAAAATAGCTTTAAAATAACCCATAGAAATTGATATAACAATTAGTAGGTATATTTAACAATGGGAAGGCGGCAATTTGGTGAATGGATAGAAGGAATTACATGATTCAAGACACGATTATTTGGCAAAACCGTAAAAAAATGTGCATGAAACGCACAAACTATTTTTCGAAGAAAGATGAAGGGGGACACGTGCAGAAATTTTCATCAAAATCGGAGACCCTTAGGGACTAGCGCATGTCGAAGTGAGGTGGGTGACCCATATATATTTACAACATGGACCCATGAAAATGTTTCATCAAAATCTTAGACCCTGTGGGATAAATGTTGGTTGAATCGAGGTGTAATAATCCATATATATGTACAAGTGATTGATAAAAATGTGAAATTATCACCAATAGGTACCTACTGTTGAATGATTGGGAAAGCAGCCGGAAGGTCTTGTTGATTGGGTCGCCTTCTTCCGGTCCAACCACTTCGAGGTCTTCCGGCAGCCACTCAGCGATGAGTCCCAGCACTTCGAGGGCCGTCTTCGGCGCTGCTGTTGCCAACGTGGGAATGTCTCCTCTCCGGCTCGGACGTGGGGTGGCGCCAACGTTGGACGCCTCCCTTCTCTCCATAACGTGGGAACCCACTCGCCACCTATCGCCCGCCCTATTCCCCGATACCCTAACCTCCCCTCTCCCCTACCCGCCTACCTATTCTCACGTGCAGGGACCAGAGGTGTGGGATGTCACGCGAACTGTTTGATGCACCCGAGTGATTGGGTAAGATTTGAGAGGATGAAGTATCGAAATTCATACCCCAGAGTACATTTCGAAATTGTAAGTGAGGAATACTTGTCTTACGAATATAATACATATCTTCCGAATACGAATATCTTGTACGCTATGCGGCACGATATGGGGGAAGATTTTGCACCACCATAATTAATCCTTTTATTCGTCGTTATTAAGATTTGTAAGAGACTTAAATTCTACGTTTTGTGATGTTGACTCCTAATTTTCGAGTTTGCCGATCAGGAGTTTTCTGAACAATGTGATGCAGTATTTATGAACAAGGTGTTATTGGGTACATAAATACAATGACGATGTATCACTCACTCAGTGATTCAATCCTATGGTTGGTTTTGGTAGGTGAAGGTAGAGTTAACCTCGGACTAAGCCATAGGCGTGTGAACTTCATGCATTCAGAGTAGTGGTACTTTTTCCTAGGCCACCGCGATTTTCCTCTGGGATTGTCCGAAGACTTCAAACGGTATTTGTATTCGGATTCCGTCGATCATCTGCCAAACGATGACAGCCAAATTCCTCACGGTTACCACGCTCCTCTATGAACTCCGTGAGTAAATATGCATATTATAATATTACTCAAGTTGCTATTCCACGTTAGAGTTTTATATATTTTCGTGGTAGCTTATTTATTACTATGAATCCTATTATTATACAGGAATTCTTATTTTGTTTTTCATTATTTGTTCTAACACTTTTGCAATCTTCCGTATAGCTATAAATTGCATTGAGAAATGCAAGATTCTAAAATGGGTTCTTTGGGATCAAGTAAATAAATATTATTATTATTTTTTCATTAAAATTTTCTGAGGTTTTCTCTGAGTTTTTAATTATGTAAAAAGTTCGGTTTCTCACCAAAGTAAATCTTTACTGTTCTGCGAGAATATTTCTTGTGATGTGGCAATTTGAAATTATAATGGCCTTTTGCAATTTGGTGCATGTATTTGTATAAAGATAGAGTATTGTAATACTATAATGTCTTTTTTTTTTAGATAATACCAGTAGCAGAGCTAGCAATAAGCGCTATAAAAACCATGTTACGCATTCTTTATATTTCTAATGCCAACTCTTAGTTCTTCTTTATTTTCTGTCATTGCTTTTTCGATGTTATAATAGTCTACATTATATCTTGTCTATTATTTACAATAGTTTTATCTGTTTGGATCGGCAAATCGTAGTAAAGTAGTTTTTTATTTTAGTATTTTTATTTATATTATTATTATTATTATTATTTGGAATATTAATATAATTTATTTAAATATTACATATGCAGTTGTTTACACATTTGCTTAAGTCACTCTAAAATCCGTAATAAGGTTACATTTGACAATTTCCTCAAATATGGCCCTAAAAAGCTATTACTTATCGGCAGGTTCCATTTTTTCATCATACATACAATAATGCATACACTCGCATCAATACTGTTAGCATTTATTATTAATAAAACCTTCTGTTTCCAAAAAAAAGGCAGTGAAAAACTGAATTTTTCCTACATTTCCACGGAGTTCGAATAAAGATTTCACCTGACGGAGGGTTAATGGAAACTCAAGGGCTACAGCGCTCTGCCGTGAGTTTTCGTTGTGTCTTTTTGGGGCGGGCGTTAGAGGCAATATGTCCAATCCACACTGTGTGTGGCCCTTCAAGCGACCCTCGCTCTCATGTGCACGCGGTTGGCAGGCGGAGTTTTCGACGTGGATTGAGCGATGATGCATGCTGCGGGGTGAATGCATGATGAAGTGATTGAATGGTGCACGAGGGACGGCGTGGTACGGAGATATCCTCTTCTAGCAACCTGACGCGTTGCCCGAGTACCTTCCAACCATCGAACAAGTACGGTCAACTGTGGCAGGGCCGGAACTATGAGTTTGGTCAGGGGGGGGGGCGAAGATCAGTTTGCCGCCCCTACTCCCTTGATTCCCCTTCACTCCTCCCCTTCCCCACCATTAAAATATAATAAATCCGTGAGCTATTGTATAAAGTTTTTATAAACTCGCTTTTTCTTTTGTCATCTTGTTCGAGTCAAATCTTGCAACTCAATTTTTACCCACTTTCCAATTATACCCCGTTCAGATTACGATTGTCCTAGCGATAGTCTTAACGATAGTTGACAGAACTAGCTGTATAAATGCATGTCCAGACAATAGTTCAAGTAGCTCCGAATGGTTAGGCGCTGTAAAACCGGAAGAGGACGTGAAAAGAGAAGGACGAAAAGTTTCTGAAGCTCCCATCACTCTATTTTTTTCATGGATTTGTCCAAGCAAGAAAGATTATGGGCTGAAGAAAAATTATAAGTTAAATACACGTTGAACACAGTAATATATCTTAACCCTCCATACCTCAACAGCTTTGCTAACCGTCAATTTCTCGTTCACTTTAGATGTAAGCTATAGAGGGCAGCACGGGTTTTAACCATCGTTGTGTGAATGCACGATAGTTCCAACGATCGCTGGAACAGTCGTAATCTGAACGAGCCATTAGTTATCAAGCTGAAATATTCAGGATAACTCAGGACCAGATGACAATACAATATCGTAACACTTTTACTATTAACGTCTTTTGAGCACTATTTTGCGGCTAGCAAGTATTAGTTTATATAAAAAGTAAAACGGTGGATGAAAATGATGTATTGTCTTTAAAAGTTTCCATTCTCAGATTATTATGCAGTAGAAGCATGTCCTATCATAGCAGTCTTCCGTAAATATCGAATTTATGTGATATAAGCAGACTATTTTTCCTATGCTTAACCTGTTCTCGCATATGAAAATAAATGCAAAAATAAGTATATTCTGTGATATATCGATGGCTAAGTTCTAACAACACGTATCGCAAAATTTGGCCGGTTTGACATAGGTATCTTAAAAAGGTGTAATAACATTAGTAAATAAAATTCAAGCAAAAAATAACTCTTTAGTGGCAAATGCATGTTTATTATTCAGTTTTATGAATTTTAGGTTTTTAATATTAGCGTACAATAAGAAAAAATTAATTGTTATTTTGCTCTCCAGATAAGTTGATATTTTTAAGATACGCGTTGCTAGAACATAGCCATCGATATGGATATGCTCTTTCTATCGTTAGCAATTGTAAAAATATATGCTCTTTGATTGTTAAAAAATTTATGATAAACAGAAAAGTTATAGAAATCGAATCAGATATAAATTTGGCAGTGCTGTTGAGAAATCAAGGCTCGAGGCAGCTGTCTTTCAACCGTTCGACACAGCCTGCAAGCAGTACTCTTTGCTATCAGAAGGACAGTATTTATATGGATAGATTGACTGGTAACAAGAGGAGTTAGTAAATGCGACACTTCGTTGAATTTACTTGCTTTAAATTACTCAGACACATTCTATTACAAATTCTCACTCAGAACCATGGAAATTGCTTTGAATATAGTCGATGTATTTAGCATTTCAAGTAGTAGTGGTTCTTTTGCAAACATGAAATGATTTGAATTTTAGACAGGTTACACTACGAGATGTTATCCTATAGAGATACCAAACCTCCGCCCTACTGGACGATTAGATATTCGTGATGGCTAGTCTTTTTCTGTGAACATTTTATTTTTTGAATACACGGTTTTGAGTTCTCTGGGAAACTTTACTTCTTATTTTATGTATATTATATAGTATTACTGTATTTATTGAGTTTCCTACACTGTTTATTCTTCAACTGCTCCCTTTCACCGTTATCGTGAAGTTTTAAGGCCGATGTTTTGAAAATACTGCCCTTTTTCGCATTGAAGAAAAACTGAAACACCGAAATGACTCTAATGCTCGATTAAAGACGATAGCCTTTAATGCTCGGTTTTTATCATTGGTATTCACATTTATGAAACAGCCAACTCTCTTCGGAGTATATTTTAGAATTTCCGTAGACATGATTGCACATTTTGTACCAATATTTTTTGGCTGATATATTCTTGGAACAAGTGAATACAGGCCATGAATACAATCCATTTGATTTTTTTACTTAAGGCATCTAAAAATCTATCACCGTTGGTATATGTCTATTGGATACACTTTTATAACTGATACTTTAGAGGCCGTTGCTGCAATTTGGTAATCGCAGTTTGTGCAATTTTTGCAACTACATCTGCAAGATAGTGATAAATTGTATTTTCTAAATCCAATATTCCGTTTCTATGAATGTATCGACGCTTAAATTGTAATTCAAGCAGTTTGTATTTGGAAACACAACGACTAAGTAAACATAACTTCTTGTCAAAATGAAGCATTTTACTAAACATCAACCAAATAATGTTGGTGCCTGAAAAAATTGTCATAGAACTTTCTGCTTGTTACTCCTCCAAATTGAATTGAAACCTCTTTCAGACTCAAAGCCCAGTCATAAATGGAGCACACTGCCTCTGCAGAAAATGCTACGCTTGAAAAGTAATAGGAGCAATTGGCCCTCTACAATTGTACGGAAACTCTTTACAACACTGAATTTATGTAAAGAAATCTAAAATGTGGAATATACCAACGGATATTTTGAGTTTTTCGATGGCGTCGTGTAAACATCAGTGATAAATCTCTAAATATCATTAATTGCTCTAAATTATGCATATTTAAAAAAATTAAAACTATTGCGTGATATCTTAATCCTTTTGGGCCGGAACAGCATGGATGTATTATTCCTGGTATTTTTTAGGTAACTTTTCTAAATTGGACGCTTAAATGAGCAATTTCTCGTAATAAGTCCACCGAATCATCCTTAACTTAGAATTTAGCGTCTGAGAAATTTAAGTTCGCCATGACCAAGGTTATGTAACGAAATTGGAAATAGTGATGGTGCGTAGTGATACGTCTTGTCGCCGAGATAATGAGGCTCCTTATATTGCCCTTCGTTCATTAATTCGCCATTACTGTGCACTTTTCCTTGAGACAGGCTTCAGGCAACTCGTCAAGGAAAAATCAGTATAAGAAAGTCGGCCCGAAGAATGATTACTATAATATTCTCCAAAATAAAGGAAGGGTTACTAGCAAAATCTCCAATTATTATTAATCGTTCTGAATATTGCAGCTATTTGTCATAAAGCTATTGCGTGATATCTTTATCTTTTACGGTCGTAACTGCATTGATGTATCTTTGAAATTTAGGGAAAATGGTACTTTTTTGTTTACTTTATCAAAAATTCAACATTTAAATGAACAAATTCTCGTGATGACTGCAGAGATTTAACTTAGAGTATAGGTACTGAAACATTTAAGTTCACCTTAGCAAAGGTAATATATAGAAATAGGAAATAGTGACGGTTCATAGTGTAACTTTTCGCCGAGATAACGAGCCACCTATCAATGCCATGTGTTCATTCTTTCGCAATGACTGGGCCCTTCTCTTTTAGATATACCTCAGGCACCTCGTCAAGGAAAAATTAATAAAAGAAAGTCGGCCGTAGAGATGTATATCTCCCGTTAGAGGTGGCTTGACAGGTCAAATGGCTTCACAAATGCTGAGAATTCGGCAGGTGAAAAACATATTGGATGCGAAGTGGAGGTGGCCTGGGAGTATCATGGGAAAGGGACTGGCGGAATAGCCGGTTGGAAAGTGGGCGAAATAAGGGTGGTTGATCGGCATTCCCCGGGACGTCTCGGTGGATAACCCTGGCGTGAATTTTGACGGAGTTGCTGTCATGTCGCGATCGAAAGTTGTTTACAAATAGAATAAAAAAACTGGGTCTCACACCACTCCGTAGAGTGGAGGCATCGCAGGTGGTGTATTTCCCGGAAAACGACCTTTGTGGGCCCAATGACCTGGTGAATGGCGCCGTAAAAATGCACCAGGGAGTGGAAAATTACCGAGCAGTCATAAGGAATGTGTATCTACCTTCGATCGGCGATATTTTCGGGGAAGACGTTCGGCGAATCCACGAAAAGTTATTGTTTCCTCTAAGGGAAAGCATAATTCCCTCGCTACCTGATGTGCATTGTCTTTTCATAAACGACTTTAACCTTTTTCATTGCAAATATAACTGGCGTAGCTTTGCAGTTGAAATATGAAAATGAGCATCTGTTGGTTTTCTGCATCTTAAAATGGCTTACCTTCATTTAGGGCAAGCATCACTACTCTATAAAACCCACTTCCAACCACTGGCTTACTGATTCATACAAAGTTTTGGGGTGAACGAGGCGAAATACGACAAAGAATCAACGAATCGACCCAAATCGCTTGTTAATAGCACCAAAGTCATTTTAGCAACCATTAAACCACACCTAGTAACAGTCAGAATGCCTGGAAGCCATGAAATATTTGGTATTCCTAGAATTGAATTTAAGTAGATTATATATTACCAATAAAAAGGTTCCTTAAGAAACAAATGGCAGTGCTGGAAGAATTGGACAAAGAAAAGAATACCAGGAGGAGGTATAGGCAGGAAGAAGATATAGTGATTTAAAGAGACTAGCTATGGAATGAAGAAATTTTAATGACCACTATTTGTAGGGTAGAGTAGTAAAAGAAGGAGATCTTACGTTTTAAGCGAGTAATCTGACGCCAAAGAAGACCGATCGAGCAGTGGCTGTGCGTCGTTTTAAGGCGAGGTTACTCGATGCATGGTATGGTATGGTATTTGGGGGAGGCGACCGACAGCTGAGGTCATTTGCGCCATGAGGGAAGGATAGGTAGGAAAGGGTGGAGAGAAACCCGACGTCTGCATTAGCCTGCTCTTAACGAAAGGCGCCAGGGGGACCACGACTTACTTAACATCCCATGCGCTTGAAATGTTCTCCATACAACATTCAAGTAGGGATCGGGTAGTCTCTGAAAATTATCTTCCACCGCCGGGATTTGAACCCGAGCCCGCCGGGTGGGAAGCCAACACTCTAGCCACCACACCAACCCGATCCCCGTTACTCGATGCATTAAGGTAGTTGGACCGCCTCGGTAAAATTAAAAAGAATTTGATGAAACTCTGGTCGCATATTCTGTGAAAGACGCTCTTTCAATGATCCAAAGAAAAAGGAGTTCCCATGAACCGTTTTTGAGATATTTTACATTAAAATTAGGGTAATTTAACATGAGCTATTATGGAGAAATATGCGTTTTTTGAACTATCAAAGCTGTATGCAACAAGAAGTGTTTGAGACGGCACTCTTTAAGGCCGTTTTACACATGGCACGGAATTGCGCAGGTTAGAGCTGCATTTATTTCTAAAATGGCATGGAATTGCGCGAATGCATGAACGAAATTAGAACAGGGGCTATTTTGCCGTCTCGCATCCACGCATTCTCGCATGTGTTCTAGCAATTCACCGCTTTACACGACGCAATTTGATTGCGCCTTCGCACGTACGTCAGATTGCGCAATTCCGTGTACCGTGTAAAAGGCCTTTAGAATCTAAATTTGTGAAAAATCTATAAAAAATCTGCAAAAAACTGCCTGAAACTGGCAAGGCGGCTGGGAATCTAAGGTACTGACGTAGCAAAACGAGCACTACACCGACTACTCCTAAATTACGCAAATATTTTTAGTTTTCCAACTTTTACTTACGTCTTACATATCTTTCGTTTATAAATAAATATTTTTTTAGGACTTACCACTTAGACTGTGAATATTTAGTCATAAGTGTCGTCAACAGTTCGGTGTGTAAAAGTTGGAAGAACTAGTCAAGTTGACTACAGTAAATATCTTTTAAAAATCATTTTTGATACTTTCATTGTGCTGAGGTGCCAAATTGCACTCACATTTCCTTCTTACGTATTCTTTTGTGTAAATATTTTTTACGACTCTTTTTCGTAAATAATGGGTAGCTTAAATACATCATATGTCTTCAGCCGATGCCGCTTTAAACTACCTTAATATGTGCCAGTTAATGTCGTAATGTATAAACGCGATATTGATCGTTAAAATGCACCGTGTAACTCTTGTGAATGCGTGAATAGAAACTAGAAACTGTTCTAAATGTGTGATTCATGCATTTTCACATTTTCCGTTCCGGTCCAAAAATAAAACGTTCATGCATTCAGAAATAAACTAGTGCATGTTAATTTATCGTGTAAACAGGCCGTTAGGTCTCGTTCACAAAAACTTAACTTGACTCAACTTGAGGTATCTGTGGAGGTGACAACTTCAAAAAACGTATAATGGTTAATAAAGGCTTAAAGCGACGTCACTGGACTTGGAATAGCTATTATGAGAGAAGCTCTCAGGTAATGACTAATCTCTTATTATTTCTCTTACAAATATCCACAAGCAGGGAAGGTAGCTATGTTTGTCGAAGGTCATAAGAACTATCGAAATTCTCTCAAATCGATTTAGCGATTTATAAACGGTTTGAGCTGTGATTGATGAAATATTTAACACATAAGTCTGAATGATACTAAAGCAATGAAATATGTTGACGAGAGTTTACGCATCTGCCCAGTTGACACTACAAAGGCTGGGCTCCTTGGATTGTCGAATCCGAAATATTCTCACGAGGCGTGAACTTCGAGTTTCCGCCGAGTAACCTGTTGCTGTTACCTCGTTGATGACTTGGAGAGATTCTCTCGTTTTTCACATTTAATCCTATTCCAGCGCCAGTTACTGGTTCACTCCCCTATTTTGAGACTCGGTCACGTTCATTTCATTGGCGTTTAACGTGATTGGAAAATTGCTCCCGCCAAAGTAGCGTGTTTGTTGCATTCCTTAGCCACGCCCCTGTGACTTCTGCTGTGAAGACTTGTTCCGAAGTACAGAACCCATTTCCGAGTTTTCGAGCGGAATTTTTATTGTTAGGATGAAGTACGTCAGTGATGAAGGTCAGCCAGTTGCGGTTCACGTGAGGTGTATGGAGTTGGCGGTGTTACCTGAAGGTTTTCTACGATCGATTCCCTTGTGGGATAATGAATAAGACCGAAGCTTCGAGTGTTCCAGGCTTCTTACTTCAAGAGGTGCATTTTTCACGTCAGTTCCTTCCGACTGTATAATTTAACCGGAAATCGGTTAAAATTCAACCGGGAACCGGCTTAATCTTATTTTTATCATAATATGATATGGAATATCGAGATATTTCCTTTCAACCTTGAATTGGCATGAGGATTTCCCGTGTTCGGAGAAATTAATTTTTAAGATGTGACGAACATTACGTCAATTTTGGAAATGGAGATACCTTTAAATAACGAATTAATATCTTATATTTTTTTAATCTTACTCAGCACTGTTCATATGTTGCTTCAACACTAATGATTTTCCGGCTGAAGAGTTGTGAAAATTGAAAAAAATCTTATAAATAATAAGCTCTTATAAAAATTTTTTTTTAAAAACCAGCCTTTATATTTAGATTACAGGGGATGAGCAACGTTTATATATGACACAAAGCAAAAAAACTCAGTGACCCCGAAAAACCAAAAGTGACGTATTAAAAAAGTCACTATATTTATTAAATTTTCAGTGAATGGTAAGCCCCCTATGTTTCAAAATGCCACCCCTATGCTTTTAAATGCCTACTATGTGGATATGCCTAAAGTGGATAACTTTTACTGTGGTCGCAAAACACGAAAATCGACCATTTGGAACTTCTTAGATCAAAAACATGTTTTGGGGGGCTATAGGTTGACTGGGGGGTGGTTAAAGGGGGGTTGGAGGGAAAAAGTTATATTTTCATGTATTGTCATCGGAAATGAAGAAGTGTGCAAAATTTCAGCGTTTTTGCTTCACAGGAAGTGAGTCAAATTTGAGTTACAAGACTTGTACCAGACAAACAGACAAACAAACAGACAAACAGACAGGTTGGTGAGTAAATATAAAGGCTGGAAAAATGAAATATCGACGATGAATGTTTGGAAAATCTTTCTCTCCAAAAATGCTTAGTTGGAAGCTAATGCTGTAGTGGTTTATCCTAAATACGATTTAATTATTTGAGGCTTTTACTCATGTGGCTTTATCACTTTTGTAACTTTGATTTTGATGTAAATGAGTCACTTGTGAAATGAAACTTATTCGCGACATAACCGAGAAGGGATGGAATAAATCGTTCCCATATTCGTTCCCATCGTTCCCCATCGTTTTCATCCATGGTTCGAAACAAGGGCACCTACTGCAATTTGGCGATTTTTATTCGTCGTTCATTCATTGTTCAATTTAACATCACAGGTACTCTACCAGTAACGGTAACTTCAAGCGTAACATTTAACCAGTCGTTTCGACCTCTTCCTTCTTCAACAGAAATTCTATCTTCTAGTTTAGCTTAATATGTATAAATTATCCTTACTTATTTTTTTATAGTTTGGTTCAAGATGATCTTCTTTTCTTTCCTTAAATGATCCGATCATTTGTCATGGTTTCTGGTGGAAGACGTTGTTTAACCTCAATCAAACAAAATAATTATTATCTCTGTGACTATAGGATTTTTCTTAATCCATCTTATTCTATTAATGTCATTTTTCCTGTAAGTTACTGTTGTAATTTTAGGACAAAAATATATTTGGTCTTGTCTTACCTTATCTTATTACTTAAATGATCCGATTATTTGTCATGGTTTCTTGTGGAAAACTTTGTTTTACGTTAATCAAGCAAAATAATTATCTATGTGACTATAGGATTTTCCTTAATACATCTTATTCTGTAAATGTTTTCTCTAAGCTTACTTTATATTTCCTCTAAGTTACTGATATAATTTTAGGAAAAATTTATATTTGGTCTTGTTCTCCCTTATTTTAATTTCAGGATTCACAAAATTGTGTGCTACTAATCAATTCTTTACACGTATTAAGTCGGATTTCTTAAAGAGCCATTATCAGAACAAAAACATAATACCATCCTTTACCCGACAAGTTGAGTCATGCATGTTATTGACTGATTAAAAATTTGATTATCTTATCAACCACCAATGGATTTAATACTCTATTTGTTTTTCCGGATTCACTTGATAGCATACTGATAACTAACCTACGTACGGATAAAGTCACTTTTTAAATAGCCATTATATAAGGAAAAAAATAAAAAAAACCATCCTTTACTCGATAAATTGAGCCATGCATGTTATTGGCTGATTAAAAATTTGATTATCTGATCAACCTTCAATGGATTTACTCTATTCCTCCAACTGAAAGTTTTGTGCCGGATTCACTTGAGAGCATACTGATAACTAACCTACGTACGGATAAAGTCACTTTTTAAAGAGCCATTATAAGAAAAAAAAACAAATAAACCATCCTTGACTCGATAAATTGAGCCATGCATGTTATTGGCTGATTGAAACTTTGATTATCTGATCAACCTTCAATGGATTTACTCTATTCTTCCAACTGAAAGTTTTGTGCCGGATTCACTTGAGAGCATACTGATAACTAACCTACGTACGGATAAAGTCACTTTTTAAAGAGCCATTATAAGAAAAAAAAACAAATAAACCATCCTTGACTCGATAAATTGAGCCATGCATGTTATTGGCTGATTGAAACTTTGATTATCTGATCAACCTTCAATGGATTTACTCTATTCTTCCAACTGAAAGTTTTGTGCCGGATTCACTTGAGAGCATACTGATAACTAACCTACGTACGGATAAAGTCACTTTTTAAAGAGCCATTATAAGAAAAAAAAACAAATAAACCATCCTTGACTCGATAAATTGAGCCATGCATGTTATTGGCTGATTGAAACTTTGATTATCTGATCAACCTTCAATGGATTTACTCTATCCTCTGACTGAAAGTTTTGTGCTCGTATCGGAGTGAGCCATTGCATCGGAGAACTAGAGTTTTTCCGAGGTGCTCCAGAAAGTTAAATGTTTCCGTAAACACAAAAGCACCAATCATGAAACCATTTGGTTGCGTGTTTAATCTCTTTAGGTTCTAGCGTAACCTTGTCTATCAAAGGATGGCATCCTACCCATACCTTCAATTCGTCCAGACTAGAATAGAAAATCAATTATCCATCAATTTTCCTGAAGTCGACCGAGTTGGAGAAACTAGGCTAGGATTGTTCGCTATTTGAAGGGTCCAACTACAAAGCTATTCATATTTTTTATGATAATAGAATTTTCTTTGGCCAGGAAAAACTGCAACTTGCTCAGCTTACTTTTAGAAGGAGGAATCATTTTCCAAAGTTCCATTTTCCGAGAAAGCAATGTAAGAGATCTCGTATTATGATAACCATATGTATCTCCAAGTATCAGAAAATCTCTGATACGTTAATTCTGAGATTTTAAATATAATTCTAAAGCACGAATAAGGAAAATTTAATGTAAAAACTGGTTTTACCCGTGAACGCATTTGATTAATGATTAAATTAGGATTTCTTTAATGATACCAAGGATTTGATTATCATAGAAGAGTAACTAAATTTTGAAAAACCATGTATATTTAGTGAAGGACAGCGGCCTTGTAGTGTAAAGTATGATAGTAAAAATATGATTTTTATTTATTTTTAGTTGTTGTTTACTTATTCATAAGTAAAATCGTCATAAGTAAAATCAAATATCTCACCGCATTGCTGAGTGAACCTGTCAATCACTAGATGTCCTACATTTTTTCAGTTGAAGGATATTAAGTCAAGTGCGGTTAAATGTCCCCGTGATAGTATTTAAAGAATTTCAGCACTTTATCTGTATTTGTTTGTCCTGTCCTGGCATTACCTGGATTTCCGTATGTGTAGATAGCGGTACTTATCAAAAATTCTGATATTATGAAGGTATTGCTATTTTATAAAGCCTTGCTCTCTCTGTCTTGCGTTATAATAGATGTGGGAAATTCATTTAAAATAGAGGAGGGATTTTGAGCCATTGACAGAGGGTGGTTTAGTTATAGCAGGAAAATCAATGCCCTCATGTTCTGGTATTATTACTATAGTTTGGCTTTCGTATCGATAAGGTTCAAGTTATGTAGTTGTATTTTCAGTTCTTTTTTCTTGTCTTCAGCTATAATGAAGGAAATTTCAAGCTACTGGTTTAGTCATAAATTGGTACTTAATTTTTAATCGTTTCCTAAATGCCTATATGAAGAATCCTTCTCATTATAAAACATGGCAAGGCATTATGTACGAAATTTGTTTGCATTATTTCTAACGCGTGCGATTTCATGAAATTTATTTTATGCTATCACAGAAGATATCGGAAAGCATTAGTGTCTTCATAGCCAATCAAGACTGGTGCTAAAACGATTTGGTCTTCATTTGTTGCCACTTAAAATTGCTCTGCGTTAATGAGATCAAGAAAATGTCGGTCAAACTTACCTAGGTAGTTGTGTTCAGTTTTGCATCAATTAGTGGGCTTATTCCTAGATAAGAGCTGTCTTTAGTTTAATGGAATTATAGTTTACTTTAAAAATTTTCAGCGGAATATAATAGGAATTGTGGAAGTGCCTACTGTAATTCGAAACATAGTTTCTTCCGTAATAAATCAATGTTAATGCTTAATATCTCACTCCTTTCGCTAGTAATTTTCGTGATATACTTTTTAGAAATGGGAATACCCGCAGTTCTTAGGTTATAAGATATTTTTTTTGTTGCACGAGAAATGTGTAGGGTAGGTAAATTTCCGATTGTTTTGTCACCATTTATTGTCATTTATTAGTACGCCATGTAGATGGGCAATGAGTAGCATTTACGTGAGATTATTATCTCGATACGGATGTTAGCCACCGCAAACGTTGCATGTACAATTGGGTTTCATTGGTGACCCGCAAACCTGAGGAGTGATCAGCCTAGGTACTTGTAGTTGTATTTTCTAGGCCTTATTTTAACATGCTGTGCCCTGAACTCGTACATTGGACTGAAGGAAAGCGCTAAAATTATTGCAACAAATATGTGTACTTACATGTCCAGGGTGACTATTTTGCTTTCCCACCAGTCGGTCCTATTTTGTGGAGTGCCATCATAATCTGTTTTGGTTCTGTTCGAAGGAGACGGTCGACTTGAACCGGCGGCAGTCTTCGCTTTCCCTCCGGCCTGTGGGCGATCCTTCGAATCGGGGCTTTTCATGTTGTCCGTTCTCTCTGGTTACTCTAATCCAAACACTCCACTTTCCTTTTTGTCCAAATTGTTGTTGACATTGATGTATCACTCTCAATGTCATTAAAATTTACCCGTTATTTTAGTTACAACTTTTAACCACGTGACACTTCGCTAAGACTCAAATACCGACAAATAACTAAAAATCATAAACAACTACTCGTCACCAAGACGATACTATCATATGAAACGGCGAGCCATGGCTGACAATCGCTGATTCCACGAGGCACTGCAGTAAAATCATTGCTAATGCAGCATGTGTAGTTAATGCTACTGAATTATTCATAATTGTGATCTCATTTAGTACTAATAGAAGGAGCTGGAAAATGAAAAAAACAATAGGATATAATCTTCCATTATTTAAAATTGGGAATGAGGCCTTAGTAGATGCACCATAACCATTTTTCTATTACATGAAACCTTGGACTTTTTTCGGATTGTGCTTACTTATTATAAGCCGGGATGTTTTGCTAAACTGCATTGATACAGCGTTTCATATAGTGATGTAGTATACGAGTAATTATAGTAATGAGCGGATTAAGTTATCGTTACCTTCAACGAAACGCTTATGACACTTCGACGGAAAAAGCGAGTGTAGGTTTTCTTCAAGGGCCTCATACTAAGGCTCTGACTACATACAAGGGCTAGGGCTTATACTACATACAAGGGCTCTGCCCCCCATCGAGAAAGGCTAAAAAAGAAAAAGAAATTTCTACGAGCCTGGCAGAGTCTCCAAATTGTTCAATTCAAATACAAAAAACGTTGAGACCATGTTCCACTGTAACACCCAATTCGTACATAACATAACGACTTTACGTATTACAATGAAAAACATGTTTGTTAATTATTTTTCACATAACTCAACCAAATTCTTGATATATGAATAAGATGTGACAGCTGTTTCGTAAGCTTTACAGAGAGATGGTACACACAGAATTACGTAGGAACTGAATATCAATATCTAGTGCAAATGCGGCAGATGGAGTTCCTTGGCATGAATTGGGGCTAGTATGGCGAATTTTATCGAAATATTCTTTATCATGAGCGCGAATGATTTCACTTCAGAAATACCTTTAATTAAGTTTTAATGAATCGGGATACACAAACATCTCCCAACAGCTTTAATATCCAACGCAATGCGAAATGAAATCATTTGGTGAGTAGCAGATGATAGCCTTTGGTGAACAAGAAGACGTTGTCATTGAGCCACTGCTCATCACCACCAATTCAATTGGCCTATTCCACTAGCGTAGCGAGGCGGAGGTCCGGGGGGTTCGGACCCCCCCCCTCCCCGAAATATAAAAAACAATTACTTTCCTTCGTTTAATGAAACAAAACATTGAAAAATAGTGAATTTACGAATGATTACTTTGAAAAATGAAGTTTCTTCGATTATGAAAAGTTTTAAAGTTAGTTTAAAACCCTCTACTTAGTACCCTGTTTTTCAAAAAATTTCCCCCTTGGTTTTGGACTCCCCCCAAACAAAATTCCTAGCTACGCCACTGACCTATTCGCTGCATTTGCTTTCACACACAGCACAAAAAGTGTACGTTACGTTTTAGGAATGAACCACTTTTCATTTTGAGTAGAGGAGTGGATTCCAATCGGTTCTGTGAAAAATGATGCTCTTCTAGAATTTATCTCGCCCTCACAAAAGTCTCTATGTCCATATATCAATTTTGTAGCGTGTCAGTCTGCGCGGTCACACTTTAAGGTCTATTGAAGTCGTACTAAGTGCTACAGGGATGGGGATCGGTGCGTTCGACGCAGAATTCTCTGCACGCACATTTTAAACTTGGTCCAGCCCTGTAGCTGCAGAGCTGTAGGTGTAAGGGTGCCTTCACAGTTCGGCGTTGCTTTGACGCCGCGGCTAGCGAGCCAATCAGAGCCCGTCTTTGAGAAATGATGACGTCACGTCTCCAGCTCGCTGCGTCGTCACAAAAAAACTGAACCTGTCGGATTTTCTCTGCGTGAAGGCGGCAGTACGCCGACGATTTCGAATTGGTGTTTGTTTATGGGAAGCTTAGGTATACAAATATGCAAGATTAGCTCTAATGGGTGTGGCAAATGCTGTTTATTTCATTAATTACTAATATTTTGAAGTGTTAAGCATAGATACTTCGTATCTTTCCTAAACATAGGATAAATGTTAACCCTAAATTAGGTTACAATCACCGAGGAGCGTAGATTAACATGACACATACCCGTCATGGTATCACAAGCTAAATACAGCGTGAGAGCTCCTTGTTGGTGACTACGGTCGTTTAAATTCCAATTGATATCTAATAATTGTGCCCTCATGATCTACTCAGTTAGAGCTATTTAGATAACATGACTAGGACAATCTGTTTGAACAACAGTTACCATTAATAAATATTCCTGATAACATTCCACGTTACTCATGTTCACTGAGTGTGTGTAATTAGCTATTTTTCGAATATTCCGAGTTAGGAAATAAAATTTAAAGATCATAATAATGCATAGGCAAGGGCCATTTTTACATGCATGATTATCAACATTATGGTCGCCATATTACCTTCAAATGCTATTTATAGTTAAGAAGAATATTTCAAGAAATGAAATTGCGTAAAAATACACAAAACAACATATGTATTGCGCGTTTGGCTCGAAATCGCTCGACGCAGTGCTGTGAAGGGTAAAATAAGCTGGCGGGGCGGGAGCTCTTGTGGCGTCGTGGCGTTTGCGTCGACGCGTCGACGCAACGCAGAGCTGTGAAGGCACCCTAACGATTAAGCAGTTACGCTGTAGCTGTAGTGCTGAAGCTCCACTGGCACGCCGCGCCATCTAGCGGGTGCGGAGTTTACATCTAGAGCTCTCGCCATGCAGTATGTATTTTACGTAGAAGCGGACAACTCTTAGGTTGCTAGTTTTATCTCGGAAGATAAGAGTTATGAGAGGTGAATTTTGTCCGGGATTTGAAGCGATACTGATAAGCCGGCGCTGCCATTTCCTTGAACGATGATTCGCGAAGAACTGTTCCCAAATTCTGAGAAATCATATCCAGGTGATTTGTTCAGGGGTGGCCAAACCCGCTTGCTGCTTGACACTACTGTCTTGGCTACAATTCCCACATTTTCACTATAATTATTCTACTTACAGTAAGTACCAGGTGGCTTATTCATAAATTGTGCTAAATACTTTTTGCATTGCGTGAGATAACAAGACCGGCGAAGAAGCAAGTTTCATGATCACCGATCATGAAACTTGCTTCTTCGCGGATCACTGATCAATGATCATTAGCGGCTCCGTCACGACTGACGGGAAGTTATCTGTGAACTGCACAGAGGCGCAATTTCAGTTTACAACGTACTATACCGGCACTAATAACGAATGTCTGCACTAAGAGCCCCTAGACTCTACCTTTCGCTTTATTTGGACTAAGCGCATGCGCACTTGAACAAGATTCTCGAACTATTTTGCGCATGCGCAGAAGCAGGCAAGGATTTCCTCGTCATCGGATCGTGGTATGTACCTCTCTTTTTACTTCTCTCTATGTTCTAATGCATATATATGATAATTCTTGTGTAGAAGAGGTTCCCAGCAAGCAAAAAGGACGCGGGATTATTTATTTAGTTAATGCAGTCCAAAAACAGCACGAGGCCAATTACAGTGGACTCACAATAACAAGTAAGACAGTTTAAATTTTGCTAATTATGTGTTAGCAATGATGAACAAAATAATATTAAACAGTACTATGAATTAAAGAACATAGAATAATAATGTCGTCTGTATTTCACAAGCGAATTTAGGACTAGATAGTCCTCTCTTACAATTAACTCGTTTGACAATCACATACATCCATGCCCTGGATGGTGGTCAAACCACCCAGGCGGGATTCGAACCCGCGACCTCTAGGTGAGCAGTCGGGGACTTTACCCCGGCGCCACCGAGGCCGGCATAGAATCGTATTCATGGGGTGATGCAAGGAGTAGAGGGAAAATTACGTTAGAGATGGTGAAAAATGGATGAGGGATGAAAATAAGGATCAAATTCTGGAACACATTTGAAATAGGAGTTCATGGAAGAAGGTAGTCTGAATAGAATAGAATGTTTAGAGACAGAAAGGCGGTAGGTAAAACAATGAAATAGGTCACTTGATCTCATCATGCGCAAAGGAACACGAAGAGGGAAAAGACACAGATCTGTATTTGCCATTAATACTATTTAAGAAGAGTCTCCTGTCATTGAGGACATGGCGATCAGCTAGGGTGGCAATACCAAGAAGTAAGTTTGTAAGAAGTAGTTATAGGTACCAGGTGCATTATAAGACGGAAAAAGGGAGTGTAGGTTTTCATCAAGAGCCTCATACCATTGTGAAGATATTTAGACACATTACATTTTTTGATGTTATTAAGTAATGCATTGAAATTTTTGGTGACACATCTACTAGTTTTTTCAGAATGAATCGAAGCCAAACAGCTACACTGGGTGGTAACAAGGTCAGAATTACGAATCCTATGTCTAAAATAAGTCTTGTATACAAGAAGTTTAATTTAAAAAATTGTTATACAACTGTTACAACAATTGTTTTACAAAAATGAGTGCAATTTTAACTCTACTAGAGATTTACTATTTGCATGTCAATGCTAGTGTTGTCTGGGATATCCATATAAATAAAAGAGAATGCCTGTTTGACTGTCCATTAAACGTTTCCATAAGGCTACTAGGATTATGACCGAAGTTAGTAAGTAGGTGCACCTCATGCTTACAAACTCCGTACTGCTACTTTCAGTTGCATACGACTTATACTTTGTGTCGTTTGCTCATTAAAATTGGTTACGTCACGTTATACAACTTCAATGGTTGGATATCCTTCCGGGTAGGCACGCCTCTCTACACGCTCAAAGAAAATTGGAAAACATAACTCATTGGATTCTACACTAAACCAATCATCTTCTCGGTGCAAACCTTTTTGCTGGGGTGTGCGTTCATACTGGGGATGGCAAGTGAAACGAAACGAAAAGGTTTCGTTTCGACACCGGAGGGAAGCGAAAATACGAGGCCTGGGTTTAGTTTCGGTCCAGCACGAAATTAAAATCACCAGGGAGTTGAGTTTCGACCCGGGATGAAACTTTACTCCCGGGAACGAAGCTAAATTAATCGAAACTCCGCTGCTCATAATATGGTTTCGATCCCATAAATTGAGTGGAGGGGATAAGAGAGAATAGTTTTGACCCATTACGTTTAACACGCGTGTAGAGAGGTTAAAACATTGAGCTTAAAAATAGAATGAACAGTTTGCGTTCACCGTTCTCCTGTTAGTGGTAAAAATATGAGTGCTTCATGCATCTATTGATGGTAGGTCAAACCTCTACTTTATTCATCCATACTTCGTATTCGGTGGGTGGGTCGAAACTAAACCGTTCAAAGGTGAAGCACGTGGTTCCTTCGGTGCGAATCATTAGCTGAGTTTCGTTTCGTGCCACAGTTTTAGTTTAGTTTCCACCCGAAGTAGTTTCGTTTAGTTTCGATTGCCATCCCTGTTTCACAGGACGTTTCGGTCTGCGCACTAACGGACACATAAAAATAACCAATGTTGTGGAGCGGGTAAAATCTGATCCCGTGCGCGTAATACGGAAATCGTTCATTGTTTGCTGTTCAGCGCGCCTAAAAATCCTGCCTTTTGACCACGAATTCCAACTTCAAAATTTCCCTCTTCCGTGGGTGCTATCCTTCCTGAGCAGCGCCGGGTGACCTGATAGGTTCTAATAAACGTAATCAGCACCCACACTTTATGCTTCCAGAGATTAAAAACTTATTTTTTACTTTTAAGTGCATTTCATGATGTTTTTTGGAATATCGTGCTTATTTAATATTTTTAAAATTTTTATTTTCATATCAATATACTTTGCGCTGGGAAGAAAGTGTTACAAGTCGATGTTGATAAATGGCTAATATACGTGTCTTTTATTTATTTTAAGAGATTTTTTAAAAATCTTATTGCTATTTGAATTACTCTGCATTACTTATTGATCAAAGGAGCAGTATATTTTTTTGTTTTCACAGAGTACTGGCTGTAATATTTTCGAAGTGTCTCAATGGACGGGTCAGTAAGCAGTGAAGTCGGCCGCAGCCATGACATTTATGATCTTGACGGGAAAAATGTCGCTCTCATCTATCTGATGAAACCCCACGAGGAAACATCAGCGGTGGATATAGAGAATGACATTGGAGAACTAACAAGTGAATTGAAGAAAAGGGGATTTGAAGTTAAACGCAAAGATTATTTGGATGTCTCTGACCTCAAGGAGCACTTGAAACACGGTAATGGATGCTTCGATACACAATTTTCTGTAAAGGATAACATCTCATTATTCTCTAATATTAAAAGTATGGGTAAGGAATCAAGCAATATTAACATGAAACCATGTTTTTTTCCCATAATATTTTTCGCCAACTTACCGTTTGCATGACTTTATCGTTGCTATATCAAGTGCCAACTTTGTGCAATTCAACAGCACTATCTTTATGCGTAGTTTTCCGCGGCGTTGTCTAGATGATGTCTCCATGTTTCTGGGTTTCACCGCGTTTATTTTCTTTTTGACAACAGTTTCTCCGGTATTCCAACCGGCGTCTTCAGGTCGATGTCGGGATTCAATTTTTGGTGACTTATATAGTTCATTTTTGGCGCCAATTTTTCATGCTGGATGCTGATTGGTCCACCTTCTTTTTCTCTCGTATGACCCTCTTCCACGAGCTGTGGAGAGGGTAGCCGTCTTCTCTATTCATGTTTTCCGGGAGAAAGACTACATAGGAGAGACGTGTAGATCAATGAAAGTGCGCATCCAAGAACACAGAAGAGCCACAAGAATTAAGCAATTTCAGCTCTCCGCCATTGCGGAGCATGCATGGAGCGAACCCGGACACCAGATACTGTTTGACGATGCAACAGTTGTGGCAAAAGAAAATAGATATTATCCCAGGCTAATAAAGGAGGCTATCGAAATATTCAAGACACCGGAAAATATGAATAGAGAAGACGGCTACCCTCTCCACAGCTCGTGGAAGAGGGTCATACGAGAGAAAAGAAGGTGGACCAATCAGCATCCAGCATAAAAAATTGGCGCCAAAAATGAACTATATAAGTCACCAAAAATTGAATCCCGACGTCGACCTGAAGACGCCGGTTGGAATACCGGAGAAACTGTTGTCAAAAAGAAAATCCACGCGGTGAAACCCAGAAACATGGAGACATCAGCACTATCTTAATTTCTCTACCTTCATTTTGCAGTGTGTCGCATCAACTTACTTAGCTGTCGGCGTAGTTATACGGTTAACACTGTAGTCGGAAGATAACTTATCGCAGTCGTATACATATACCTTTAGATCAAGGAATAGGATAACATTTCCTATAGCTACTGCTTCCCACCGGTAAAAAAATGGACACTGTCATTTTTACAATCAAATTATCCATTTTTTTGCCGCACTAATTGCGTCATCGAATATCCCATCACAGGTGAAAGACATTCAGTTGGTAGAATTCAAACATTACTCTTACTTTCCAGTAACACACACCCAAACTCTTTCTCTTATAGTACCCCAATTATGAATGCAAATATTTGGGCACACATTAGCGTCATTAAAAGGCAAAGATTAAAACCTCATGTACAGATGTACTCACTAAAGAAAAACATTTCCAGTTTTTAAAATTAAGCGTGTTCCTAAAAAAATGACATATCTCAGTGCACCTAGACAAAAATGTACTCTATTTACTCACTTTGGGCTAGGGGTTGCGTCAGAATGGTGGCCCTCTCGATATGATTGCGTTACGACAACAACTGTTCTCGAAGGGTTTTATGTTAAGAAGTTAGCGAAGTGTCGGAAGGCGAAAAAATACGGGTCTCTTTATTTTAAAACTCTATCACAATTGATAATAAAACCAATTTGATATACCAGGCCATTGCTTGATCGTCATCTAAGTTGTGTGTCTTATTGCATCTATGTTTAAGACTTTTTCCCGCTCCTAAAATAAATTTAGTAAGACGGAAGTGCAAAAATGAATAGTCTAGTTAAGGAAAGCTTTTGATGCATAGTATAACTGGTGAAGATATTTTATTCATGTTATTCAGCAATGCTTTTGATCCATCATTCAATTACTCAGTTTTTTATGGTTTCATTGTCTCTTGCAACCGATTATGTCGGAATTTTTGAGAAAAGCTGTAACGAAATGGAAAAATAACGTCTGGTGCTTACTGATGAAATTAATTATAATCAATTCTGAATAAAAATTTAACTACCAATCCCTACCGCAAAGTAATATCTCAAAAAAATCATTCCTCAAGTGTATCTTACATTTCTAGTCTAGAAAATCGTGAGTGTAACATCCGAGCAATATGTGTCTGAAATTTCGGCTATAAAGTTCTTTTTCAGAATATCAGTTTTTTCGTTTTTTTTCCCAAATTTCGTTTTGAGATCTCCATTCACACTATTTTGTTCTTAAATATATTTTGCAAATAAGCAGCATTTTGGTGTCTCATCTCTAAAAATCCATTTTCTCGGTTTCAACAATCTGATACATAGGATGGGGAGATTTGGCTTTTTATATCGTTTTTATGAAGTCGCTAATGTTGTCTGTAATCTTGTCCGGGTCAAATTTTCCGATTCAATTTTAACCTTTTTTTCCAATTACCTATCAAGCTGAAATTTTTAGGATAACACAGAACCTGGTGGCAATGCAATATCCTAATACTTTTATTGTGATTTTAACTTTATCTCGAATGTTATTCAGGATTTCAAATTAGATATGGGAATTAGTTTGAAACATCGCCACCAAAATGAGAATGATAGAGAAACATATCAACACATTTGTTTACTTCAAAGTTCATTGAATAATTGATTGGACAAAAATTTACTTGTATGCTTTTTATAGCACGACAATAACTTTGCTTTTTTATTGTTATTTATTTGTATTATTATTTTTGATTTATTCTATATTTTTATTTGTAGATATTAATTGACTCTATTTTGCAGATATTAAAATAAAATTATGATTTAATGAAAACAAATGAAAATCAAGTTCACAAAAAGAATATTAAACTATTGACCGGGATACGGCTTAGCGGACTGGTATTCTGGCGTTAGATTTTATGGATGAAATTTCACATACGATTGCATGGCTCAGGTTTCACACATACCTACGATTTTGTGGAATAAGAATTCAAGATACGCCGGAATGGAATTATTTTTTGAAATACTACTTTGCGGCTAGGGGCGGTCATTATTATGAAAGCTTATGATTCTTATTTTTGTTTATTTTTAGTGACGTTATTATTTTTCTTACAAAGAATGACGGAGGCGTCAGCAGATCTGCTTGAAATCTAGAAAAATGCATATTTCAATCATTGCAGGGCCGCCGAAATCACTGAAGAACACTTGGAAATAAGCTGTTATATTCTACAAATTCAGTTTATTATATTTACAGTTGCAACAGAAGTTGGTAATTTGACCTGTTTATGGGTTTTCGTATTCACGACCCGTGACATCGACAATGAGTGCATCCAGTGTCTTTCGGGGGTTATTGAGCTCAAACAATTATGGCACCCATTCACTGCAGAAAACTGTACAAGATTATTTGGTGCGCCTAAGTTGTTCTTCGTAGAGGTGAGTATTAAGTGACTTCCGGACACCCTTTAGCAACTTTTAGTGGTAATGAGATGACGAAGATCATACATAATTTATAAATTCACCGTTCAAAAATCACTCATGGCAGAAACGTTTCTAACTTGAATTTACTTGGAAAAACATATGGCGATTTCTATGGAAACCGGCGACTTCAGACTTTACCAGTCGATTGGACTTGAGGCGATTAAAATGTACTTTGAATCAGCCTAAGTTACCCATTTGATATCTCTTTGTGCAAGGGAAGCTTCTCTTTTTTTCGCGCATTAACTGATTCACATGTCAATGTTTCCCATTTGTATTTTGCCATCATTACGGCAATTTTCAAGGCAAGGTTTTCTTAAACCCGTCCGATATAGTGCAATTAATTGGCCAAAAAATTGAATATTGAACCTCAATATCGGACTTTATGCTGTACATGACAAGCACCGATATTGGGGCCAGTATCGGAGAAGGGACTAACGAATTTATCATCGTAAACCGTCGTTATTGCTTCCTTCCGTCGATAATTCTGTGCAAATTCAACGTCAACGGGATGTGTTGCCAAGAGCCAGTTTTGGCCGTTAGGGCGCGATTTAGCTAATTTCTGATTGGAGATTGGACGGATGAGAATGAAGCTTGCTCTAAATACCAATTTTTCGTGAGAAATTATCAGAGAGATTGTGGGATTGAGATAGAATTGAAAATTGTAATGGCGCGGTAATTGTAATAGATTGTGCATAAAAGGGTATTACCTTAAGTACGTGTAACCTCAAGATCTCGTTCAAGTTTAACTAGGCGATAGGAAATGGATACTCTAGAGGCGTAGTTTTTGTTTTTCAGCCGCCAACGCGCAATACTTTTTTCCATATTTGCGACGGGAAGCATCGGGGAACCGCCTACGTTTATATGCAACCCACATGACAAATATATACCGTCATTGGTCTTCGTCCTAAAAAGAGTATGAAGGCTGTTTTACACGGAGCACGTCATTGTGCAGGTTGGCATTGAAAATTTGTTGAAATTGCGAGAATGTGCTCATGGAATTAGAGCAGGGGCTATTTTGCCGTCTCGCATCCACGCATTCTCGCATGTGATCTAACAATGTACCGCTTTACGCGACGCAATTTTGATTGCACCTTCGCAAATACGTCAGGTTGCGAATTGACGTGCCACGTGTAAAACGGCCTTAGGGATCTATTGTTGTACCGTATAAATAAAGACGTTTTTTGTGGTACTTTCCATTGCTAATGTCTCGAAAAGAATTGAGTGTTGGCGGCTGAGACAAAAACTAAACCTCATGAGTATCCATTTCCTATCGCCTAGCAAAATTTGAACGAGATTGAGGGAAATTCCTTGTTAGATAGGCTTAGAGCTGGTCTACAAAGGAACATAAGCAGGCACAAGCCGTAAGGCAGAGGATATAAAATGTAAGAAAAAATTTCAAAAATAAGGCGCAGACGGAAACAGCTGAGTTCCGGTATCACATACTGGCACTTGGAACCTTGTAGGTACATATATTCGGATATAATAATAATAGTTCAAGAGCAATTCACAATCACTAAAATAGAAACACATAAAAAAAAGAAACACTAAAATGGGAAAAACATATTTTGGAGCTTTCGAAGTTGTAGCTTCTTTCTCAACATCTGAGGAACAAATGGGGAGCTGGAAAAGGAGTATGTTGGACAAGGGAAAGGGGAGAGACAGCATTATCAGGCGACGTTCAACCCAGTGAGGCTATTTGCTTGTAGATGGCAAATGCACGCCAATTCCAGGGTGTGGATGTTGAGGGCAGAGTCAGTGGGAGGGGGAGAATGCTGCAATAACTACTACTTTGAACCAATTATTGAAGAATACAAGATACAAGAATCGCCATGAGAAAAAATTTCCCTGGACCGGGAATCGAACCATGGACCTTTGGCTTTCCAGGGCTCTCAACCACTTGTTGGAAGTCCTTTCTCCCTCGCATTGCCATCCTTGATGGACCGCAAGGGCCTAACACAAAAACGAAAAAATGCATAACTCGCAGGATACTCGCAGAACAAAGAATTCATCTTTATGACGGCTTCCGCGGGTTGATGCAATTGAAAATTCAGCTCTTCCGGGCTCTACTCCGCATCAGTCCATATTTTTTTCTGACCATAAGTACCATGAGCCTCGGTTAATTGCCATGGGAATTAAAGAACCTGGATAGCGTAGTGGTCTGCTCAGTGGCCCGGAAACCCAAAGGTCCGTTTTTGATTCCCGGTCAAGGGGAATTTTTACATACGGCAATTCTTGCATATTTCACCACTGTTCACGTGGCAGGATTAGAAATATTACACATACCACTTTGCGTGGCTTTAGTGCAGGTTTGAGGCTCTCAACCGGTTGTGGCTTTTTGGAAGTCCTTTCTCCCTCACATTGCCATCCTTGATGGACCCCGAGAACCTAACACCTAGTACCATGAGCCTCGGTATAATTGCCATGGGATTTAAAGAACCTGAATAGTGTAGTGGTCTGCACAGTGGCCCGGAAACCCAAAGGTCTGTGGTTTGATTTCCGGTCAAGGGGAATTTTTTCATGTGGCAATTCTTGCATATTTCACCGCCATTCACGCGGCAGGGTTAGAAATATTGCACAATTATTGACAAGCGAGCCGTGGGAGAATGTGAGAGGACTGTGAGTGATGCGTATGGGGAGGATGGACAGCAGGAGGCACGGTGATTATTTATTCTGAGCTGAAGGGGGGTGGTGCATTGGCCTACGTAGAAAGTGGGGCAGAAGTTGCAATGAAGAAGGTAAATGAGGTTGGTGGAGGGAAATATCGGGAGGCATTTAAGTTTGGGAAGAAAAGAGGCTGGGAGTGCATGTATTTGAAGGATTGGGGTGTCTCGATACTCACAACATTTGACACTACATATAATATATTCTTCTGGGGAACACCAGTGAGTAGACCATGTGATGTATATAAA
Source organism: Ischnura elegans (assembly GCF_921293095.1). Classification (NCBI taxonomy): domain Eukaryota; kingdom Metazoa; phylum Arthropoda; class Insecta; order Odonata; family Coenagrionidae; genus Ischnura; species Ischnura elegans. The sequence goes on from NC_060257.1 coordinate 68,039,187, forward strand.
GTGCTAAGTGTTCAATGTTTTGTTTACAGGCATTGTAATAATACTTGCAGCCCCTATTGACAATACCAAGTCAGCTTGGGCCAATATGGATAATCATTAGACCGTGGAAGTATGCAAGCATGTGTAGTCTGCTCCTGTAGTAAAAAACTGTTTTATGTGTGGAAAATTAACACCAGGCTCAGAATAAAATTTAGTGAGTTGCGGACACTCTGTAGCTACCTACTTTTAGTGGTGATGAGATGATGAAGATCATAAATTCACCATTCAAACATTCCTTTTGGCAGAAAATGTTATACATAACTTGAATTTGTTAGAAAAAAAAAGAGCAATCTCCATGCATACCAGCTATAATGACGTTAGACTTTACCAGTCAATTGGATGTGGGATGAATAAAATGTAATTTGAATCAGCTCTTGTAACCCATTTTCTATCTCTTTGTATACGGGAAGCTTCTCTTATTTTCATGCATTACTGATTAACATATCAATGTTTCCCATTTGTATTTTAGCATCATCAAGGCAATATGCGGTCGATATATAGAATTACAATCTAAGAAATACATAATTAGCATAATGAAGGAATGACCAACAAATATGCTTATGAGTTAATACATAAATTAGTGCATAAACATTATCTTGGCAATTTTTTGCATAGTTTATTGATTGTTTTTTCATCTTTTAAATTTTTGATTCTTTAATCATAGTGATGTATTTTCATGGTAACTGGCCCTGATAATGCAAAAAATACAGTTTCGAAAAATAAGCAAAAATATAAGCAAATTAAAAAAGAGTAGATTGACTTTTCTCCAATGACAGCAAGACATACATATATTTTTTCTGTATCCATTTTTATTTAATTTTTGTATCTGAACTCACTCCACAATATTCTTTAGCCAGCAGTGAACCAAAAAAATTCCTTTTTAATTCTTTTAGACGATCACAGAAGAAGAAGATACAGAAATTTCATTGATGAACAAACTAAGTGGGGAACTCAAGAAAGATATTGTTGTCAAAACCTTACCAGCATCGGTGGATATTATGTTGGCATTATTTAAAAGACATGGTATGTGATCTGTTTTTTTTCCATCAATGCCTTTATGCAATACATATTTAATTTTTAATGCATAAATGTGCTAACTAACACATCAAAATGGCCAGATGTTTTATAGTGTATTGATTTTCTGGAAAAAGCGCACTACCGTCACAAATAAAATAGAAACGCCTTACGTGTCATTTTGATGGAAGTTGGTCATTTAAGGTAGGCAGATGGTTTGACTCCATCTCTATGTGTAATACTTATATTATATTTTAACAGAATATGTACCATAAGATAAATAAAAGTCTGAAAATATTAAGACGACATAAAAACATTTCTAGGTAATATGGTTAAGTAAGTAGAGGTTACCCATCAAAATTATGTGTATGGTCCTTCTGGTATTACATCAAGCAAAATACAGAGACCTTTCTTGCTAAAAAATAAAATAACCTCCGACACATTCATAACTTCCGATTCCATTATTAAGTAACTTCTACCACTAAATGTATCCAGTTTTTAAATTCGTGGTTACAGTTAATGGACAATCACACACTGAACAGGAGGTGATGTTTAATGCGTAGGTTAGTCAGACTAGAATGATGGTGAACTTTGGGTACATTCAAGCCTGGATGTAAAATAGTTATGAAGTCTGGCATCTTATTGAATTCAAAAGAATTTCAATCTTTTCTCTCCTGTAGGTATGAGTGTTGCGGTGGTGAATTATGAGTGTTTTCCCAGATGATCGCTTCTGTTGTGTTTAGAGCAGAAATAATCTTTTTCTGTTATAATAAAGCGAGTATGTATACATAAATAAAAGAGGATGTCTGTTTGTCTGCCCGCTATGCATTTCTATAGGGCTGTGCAGATTGCAACCAAAGTTAGTACATAAGTGCATCTCATGCTCCCAAAGCCTGTAGTGCAACTTCTGGTTGTATTTGATGCGTTCTTTCTGTTGTATTCTCATTACTGTTTGTTATGTCACATCATTGCTGGAAGGTTTTTTGGATGAGAAAGTGAAAGAAAGGTGCCATTTCGCACTCGTCCGACCGCACCTTGAATATGGGATCCTGTGCAGAAAGACTTAATCCACAAACTGAATAAAATACGAAGGAAGGCTGCATGGTTCGTCAAAAACTACTATGGGCATACAGGCAGTGTTATCCAAATGTTAACCAAATAAGGCTGGGAGCCGCTGGAGACTCGGAGGCTGCGCGCTAGGCTTAGCTTGTTTGAACAATTGAGAATGGACATCTTTAAGAGAGACATGGAGAACATAATTAGAGCTCCACTATATTTCCAGGTCAAACAAAGCGATAAATTGAGAGAGATATTTTGCAGAACAGATAGATATGTGAATTCTTTTTTCCCTCGAACTATGAAAGGACTTTAATAAATGCCAGTGGTAATTTTTTTGGAGCATTTCCTTTTTATGTGTAAATGGCTGGTGTCCTAACACATGCCCCCTTCCACATCCCTTTTAGGTGGATTGCATGGTAGTATGTAGATGTAGATCATACAACTTCCGTAGTTGGACATCCTGCCGGGTAGGCGCACCTCTTGACACGCTCAAATGGAAAATTCAACACTTACAGTCCAGCAGTGGCGGCGCGTGCGTACACGCACGTTAGCAAGTGCACACCCAAACATGAATGAATTATAAAAGAAAACTATTCCTTTGCAACGAGAAGGATAAAAATCCTGTCTAGATATGCAAGAAACATGAAGCTCCGAACGCTACAGCTATAGCCTTTTCGAATTCACCACTCTACAAGTGTGCGATCCCGTGGCATCGTGCCGGTCGCATATTAGGTTTATGCAATCGCTTGTGGGTGCTCTGGCGGGACGAAGTAAGCGGGGGGGTATGCACTGTTCAAATGGGTGATGGGAGCAGACTCAAAACGATGCGAGTGCGCACGCGCATATTTTTGGTGAGTGAGTTGCAGGTAGCGTAGCGGTGTAGCCGCCACCTACACTACGTGCGCCCAGGATCCTAGTCCATCTACAGAGTCATCTATATGGCCGTTTTCTACACTACTTTCTCATAGGGTGTAAGGAAAGGAGAATGAATTTCACCTACCGTCAGTTGTAAAGGTGTGTTTAGAATAATTATTTTCATGCATGCTAAAATTATTTCTGTTCATGCAATTTTAAGGGTAGAATATACCAGTGATATGTTTTGCTTGCTATGTATTCTATTACGACGAAATATGATGCTCATGGATTAGTATTAACATAATATAATTAAATCATCCTATATCTGCTCTAATGCACACCCTAGATAAATTACCACCAGCCGCCACTGCAGTCCAGCCGGCAAGAGTTGTCCGTTGGCACTTTAAAAGTAGGGGGCGAGAACCCTACGCCAACATGGTTTGCAACCAATCCCTGCCCTCCAAATGCACCTCACATCCTTGCCTAGTCATACAATGTTGTCACATGCATATGAAGCACTGAAACAAGCCTGAACCACCAAAACAAGCCCTCTCTGCGAATCGCCAAAACAAAGGATTCTTCCTTTGGGTCCTTCGTGCTTGTCGTCCCTTCTGGCTGCTTTCTTCACGGAACCCTTTTGTTTACATCTTACATGGGCGTTTCCCTTTCTTACCTGGCAACCTTGCCCCCTACCCCTGCTAGCTGTCAACGGACAACTCTTGGCGGCCAGGCTGTAACCACATATTAATCCTCTTGTTGCAAACCTTTTTGCTGGGGTGTGCGTTCACACTACCTTTGTGGACTATGCACGTAGGAACACATAATGAACAATGTTGTGGATGTTACATATACGTACCATCGTCATACCTGCTTCGTTCCTTTACCTAAAAATCCTGCCATGCGGCAATGAATTCCAAATTTCTAATTTCCCACTTCTCTGGGTACTGTCCTTTCCAAGTAAGTCCCGGTGGCCTGCTAGGATGACTTAGAATATAGTAGTATGGGTAGAAGGAAATACTCTGCCATGTAAACTAAATTAGGTAAATCAAAAAGGAAAAACTACCTGGTTTTCATTACAGGGTAGTTTAAGACTATTGGGTATTGCAACAGCCCTATGCGCATTGAATGTCATGGCACCATTGCTTTCTTGAAAGTTATAAATATGGATCATTTGATAGAAAAGGAGTGATCACGCAGAGAAATAAAAACACGTCTGTTCTCTTTGAGAGTAGAAGAATCACTCGTTTATTCACCAACCCAGGGGTAGGTGGCATAGGGAGAGGAGGAGTCTGGGGAATCTGAACCCCCCATAAAATATGTATACACAATTAATTTGCTTCTTAAAAGAAAACAAAATAATGAAAAATCATGAATTTCCAAAAGATTTCTTTGAAAAATGGAGTTTTTTTCGATTTTGAAAAGTATTTAAATTAGTTTAAAACCCTCTTCATAGTACCCTGTTTTTCAAAAACTTCCCCCCTAGTTTATGGACCAGCCCCCCTCCCCAACTCTCCCCCAAATGCATTTCTGGGCTACCCTACTGCCAGGGGTCTCCAAACTTTTCAATTCAAGAGCCACTTTGTATATTTCCCACATTTATGTGGGCCAAAGGAATAAATAAATAAAAAACAAATCAGTGCCAGTAATTTTATTTCCTCACAAATTTGAGTATAAACGTTGAAAAATTTAAATTTCTGGAACAAATCAGGGTAAAATAAGTATATTCCTGCCTTTATTTTTATGCAACTACATTAGTTTGACGAATTATAGTTAAGTTTTGACTTCAAAATTTTATTAGAATCAGGTTCCAGATTAGATGAGCAAATTTTAACCAACACACAGAGATTTGTTTCCAGGTGAAATTATGTGTCTGGTCAGATGTAGCCCGCTGGCCATAGTTTGAAGAACCCATACTAACATATATGCCAACCATATCTAGTATACTCTAGCTCATGCTCTAGCATGCATTAATAGGTCATTAAAAAAAGAATCATGATACTGAATCAAAAAAATGCAAGAAAAAATGACAATGTAAACAAATGTGGTAAACTTCGATGGTATGAGCAGAAAGCTAATGATTTTCTTTCTTTTCAGGAAAGGACTTAAACAAATCTATGGCATATTTAATTGCCAAGGAGCTGGAGAGCAAACCAGGTCCTCAAAATATCTTCTCGATCATGAGTTCCCTTTGTGGAAGACGCGTGACATATGCTCCAAGATTCACAACCACTATCTGCAAGCAGTTGTATCTGTAAGCAAAATTCTCATCTGTTCATCTCTGAAAGTATTTCAAAAACGTCTACCTCAAATGACAACAAGAGTTTATCAATGGCAACAAGTCCATTTAGCATGCTTTCTAAAAAATATGCCTCAAAGTTAAGTCGAAGGCACTGGTTTAAGGCATCAATCATGGCTACTCTGAAGGCACCTTTAATTGGTACCTTTAACTGGTACCTTTAAGGTGCCTTTGAGTAACATTTTTTCAAGACTCAAGCACTCCTTCAACGCATGTGAAATATCAACATCGTTAGTCAACAATCCTTAGATTGGTTTGACGCAGCTCTCCATTTCTCCCTCCTATTCGCTAACCTTTTTATAGCGACGTATTTCTTCTCTTCTACATCCTTTATAACCTGTCCTATGTAACTCATTCGGGGTTGTCCCTTGACCTTCTTCCCTTCCACCTGTCCTTCTACAATGGTCTTCATCAGGCCATCATGCCTCATAATGAGGCCAACTAAGTTCTTCCCCGTCTTCTGCTTAAGGTCGTTTCCAGCATTATTCTTAGCACCTTCTCGTTACTTACATGGTCGATCCATTTTATCTTCATCATTCTATGGTAGCACCACATTTCGAATGCTTCCAATCTAGACATCTCCGCTGCTGTCAACGTCCAAGCCTCGCTTCCACAGAGAAACATACTCCTTATGTATCACATGATGAATAAACTCCTTACTTCTATGCTTGTATTCTCAGCTGTAAGAAGATTCTTCCTTTTGTAGAAAGATCTCTTTGCCTGATTGATTCTACTGACTATGTCTTTCTTGCTTTGTCCATCATTGGTAATTCGACTTCCAAGGTAAGAAAACTCATTCACCTCTTCAAGCATATGCTTCCATATAGGTTATTGTTTGTCTTAGCTTCTGCTCTGTTGCTGTATCTTAGTCATCTTTTTGTTGATACATATTCAGCTGATACTTGGCCATTGTCCTTTCCATATTTGTCAAAGTTTTCTTTGAATACTCTGTCTCAGCTATGAGTGCTATGTTGTCAGCAAATAGCAGCATACTGATTTTCTCTCCATGGATATCAACACCCGAAGCCTTCCCCTTGATTTTATTGTTGGCTTTCTTGATGTAAATATTCAAAATTATGGAGAAAGTGTACAGTGTACACCCTTGTCTCACCCCTTTTCCTATTCTTGGTTCTGCACAGTTCGGACCACATTTGATCACAGTTACTTGGTTTTTATACAAACTATGAACAATTCTACAATCGTTGTGGAGCACTTCGATTTCTTTCAGAATTCTAAGCATTTAATTCCATTCCACATTATCAAATGCCTTCTCTTAATTGACAAAAGCTATGTAATTGGTTTTTTTCTCTTGCACTCTCTTTTCTATGAGCAGCCTAAGAGCCAAAATTACTTCTCTTGTGCCCATGCTTTTGCTAACTACAAATTGGTCCTCATCCAGGAATTCTTCTGCTCTTTTTTCTATACTTCTGCAAATAACTCTTGTCAGAATCTTCAATGCATGTGTCGCCAGGCTTATGGTCCTAAAATCTTCTCACTTCTCTGCTCTCTTCTTTTTGCGTATGGGAATGATGATGTTCTTCTCAAAGTCACAAGATAAATCTCCTGTTGCATACATATCGCAGATAGTGTTACACAGCTGAGTTAAGAGCTTTTCTCCTGCATTTTTGATTAGGTCTGCTGGAATGTCATATATTCTTGGGGCCTTATTCTTTCACAGGTCTCTTATTGCAGTGTCAAATTCTGATCTTAACCCTTTCGAGACCGCGGAGTTTTCGTCTTAGCTTGACTGCTGTACCGAGCCCCAAGAGACTCTTCTTTCTCGTGGTACGGAGCATTTTTGGAGGGCATTCGTTAAGAAGGGTCTCGCTGAGCCTTTTTCGACCCCTCCACGGTGGGACTCCGCATTATCTCGGACTCCGAGAGTAGTTGTGCTCCCTCCTTTCCGGGTTTACGACCATACCTGCGGCATTGTTTCGCGGACAACTTATGTATTGCTTATATGTATTTAGCAAATGGATAATTGTTGCTTGCACGTAAATTACAGACATAGAATATAATTCCTCATTTTTATCTGAGCATTGTCAAATTTTAAACGAAGTTCTAAGGCCATTATCAAAGCATTTAACGCAGCAACAATTTCCATGTTCATGTTTATACATAACTCGAGATATAAGTTAATATTTGTCGTAGAATTTTGTTTAAAAATTCTAAACGCTGCTCAAAAGACAAACAATTCAATTCTTAGTTTATATTTCTTGAGAAATTAACAAATATTTATTTCGAAAATTGACTCTATAAACAATTGTATGACCGCTGTCCCTTACCGCTGAGAGGGGTTATAAAAGACGAAGGGTCCGGGTACCTGCTCCCGGATTCGGAGGGTTAATCCTAAACCCCGAAGCGTTGGGTCCCGAGACAAAGGCGACCTAAACCCACGACCGTCCTGAAAGGGGGAGAGCTAGAAAACGTATATATACGGGTTTCGTTTTCTTGACCGGGAAAATCTCACACGTATATATACGCCCGTGGTCTCCCGGGTCAGGAAACGTCCACACGTATATATACGTGTACGGTAGGGAAAAGGTTAAGATGATCGCTCCCACGTGTGCTTTTCTACTTCAATGTGCAATAGGCTACCCAAAAAGAAAAAAATCCTCATGAGGGCAATTAACAAATCCTAGAGCTGACATTGGTATAAATTGGCATTCTATCACTTGATATGAAAATAATCTTTAAATTATTTTGAAGTTAAGTCCTAATACATTTCAAAATTTCTTATCATATTTTCCTGTATTATTTTAAAATTATTAAAATATTGTAAAATTGGATTCCAAAATGAGCATAATTTAAAGTTGGCATGTTGCAGATTGCACACCCTAATTCGCTTGTTGAAGTCTTACGTAAATATGTATGTATATGAAAATAAGGTTAACACCAAGAGGGTAAAAATGTTGTGATACTTCTATATTCAAAAATCATTTTCCTACATAATTTGCTACATACTTGGGATTTATATATGCATCAATATGGAACCTATCACAAAAAAAGGCGTACACAACACCCATTTTTTAGTCGACATTGTTATTTATGGTGTTATAAACTTTTTCAGGCCAAAACAAATGGTTAGTAGCGATCCAGCAATGACAGTTGCAGTTGAAACCTCTTTGGAGCAGTATGCTATGTCTGGAAAGCGGGTGGCATATTCATTTATTTTCAGAGATTTTCTGCATGATTTTAAAGATGATCCGCTGAGGGGATCATATAAAGACAAGATAACAATAGAGAAAGCAATGAAATCAATGAATTTTGAATATGAAGACTGCAACAAAAATTGGAAATTAACTGCAGATGAAATGAAAGCAAAACTAAAAGAGAGTATGTATTTCCTTATATCATTGCTGAGAGCTCAGGGATGAGGAATACCAAGTACCCCAATCTTTGATATTTGATCGCAATTCAGTTCTTCGGTTTTAATGGACTTTTTCTGTGGCTAGAACTGAATTGCCCTTGAAATTCAATGTTTCAACTCTTGTTTAACATCTCATTTCATTTGATCCAATCATAAAAGAGTGTATTTGCTCCTTTAAGTGTCTCATTCCTCAATCATCATGATTATTAATTTGTATGTATATAGGAGGATATATTATGTACATATGTATATGAACCACTTATTGAACGGATGGGGTTTTTGTTTAGAGGTAACAAATGTTTTTGCCAATAATACCTACTTGGAAGGGCATATTCCTTTTTAAAGTCTTCCTTTCCTCCTATTATCATCCATTTCTAGGCTTTTATTATGACAAGGGCATTAAAAATAAATGCTGTCAGGAACCTACACACACAAATTAGCTGCATTTCATTACCACGATGCCATATGAATACACACCATAGTTTTCCATGATTATAAATTTTCCTTAATCCTTTCCTGCAGGTGCCTATGAGAGGATGAGGAGAGGAGGAGAAAATGTTTTTGTGCAACGATTATTTTTTTAAACCTCTCTGTTCAAACCTCTATTTTAGGCAGTAGTTGCCCTGGTATCCTCATTCCCCTGATTTGGGATCTAACTCAAAAGGGCACCCGGCCATTACCCCGTTCACTGGACTAGACTCTCTACCCCAACAGCACACATTTGGATATACATAATGTATTTATATTGTATTTTCATGGGTCACATACATATTTATTTTTGTTATGTATAACATGTGTAATACATATGTATTATTGGATGTATTTCCTTTGTATTCATACATATGTAAAAGTGGTACGTGTTACACGATAAATACATTTGTATTTTTGAAATTTGAATACTTATGTAAATGTGGTCAAAAATACAAATGTAAATATCGTGTAACACTTACTACTTTTACATATGTATGAATACAGAGGAAATACATATGTAAATGTGGTCAAAAATACACAAAATATACATTATGTATATTTCCTGTAATTTTTGAGAGGTGGATTTTCGTGGCGTCTAGTGAAATGTTCAGAAACATTTCTGCAGAAATAATATGTTCACTGCAAACGCCAGATTTCCTCATTTCAATGATCATTCATCCATTCGAATTTATACCCAGGAAGCTTAAAAATAAATCATATACTGATCGATGTGAGCAAGGGTAGTATGGCGACCATATTTATGTTAATTTGTAAATGCACGCGAAATACAGACGTATTACATATGTAAAATTCAGTTTCCATCCGCGAAATATACACATGGAAAATGGTTCACAATACATGAAAAATACAAAAAATAGTTCTTGCACAGCGCAAAAGTAAAAGCGAAGTTTAATTTTTTAAACAATATTTTAAATTAACTGTTTAAACAAAAAAATTAAATTCTCAATTCTGTCGCAACAAGCTAGGGAAGTGAGTGGGAGTGATAATCTCGTTAACAGTTAGCTCGGCATTTCGTTCGAGACTACGAGAACGTCAAGAACGTGCTGTAGGAGGAACTCCGGCTACTGATGTATAGTTAATTTTATATTTGTTTGTATTATTATACGTATTGGAAGAATTGACATAGTGATTTAATCCTCGATAACCGGTGCGTGTGGATGGTGCGCTCAAACCGAAGCTATGTTTTGCTGGAAATGTGCTTCAATCCCGCACGTTATTGCGATTCGTGCAAGCCAGCTCCAACAGTTTCCTGTCACTGGATAATTAAGGTAAGGTATGATTTATCTTTTATTATATTGTACGCATAAATAGACTACATTAATTATGTTATTTGAGTATATTTGGATACAACTACCACATTGACCACATTGCGCCAATAGAGGTAATTATTTTGTTTATGTTTGGCTATTGTTTTCCTTTTTTGTTGAGTTATGTATCGAGGAGACTGGTGTCCATTGAAGTTATATGGTAAAACATAGTAATGTCAATCTTGTACGTATAAATTAATAGATTATGCGTCGTATAGTAATTCCGTGCTTCGCGGCTGAAGTTACATTTTTTCTTCTCTTAATTAAGAGCAGAAAAAATTGTTTAAAGGAATGTTTTCGTTCACGTGTAAGTTGTTTTATCGCTGTTTATTACCACAACCTACTGTATTGTAGTTCTTGCATTCCTAGTTATCCTATGCTTTAGTCATAACATCTTTGACCTTAGACTTATCAGCGTAGCCTTGTCACTAATAGATTCCTCGAGGTTCCGAGCGGTTTTGCCCTCTACTTCTAATTATTTAACGAGCAAGAAGTATTGGTCGTGTAATATCGGTTCCCTTAAAGCAAAATGTAATATTTCTTTCATCTTGAAATGCAGTCAATCAAGGTGCATTTCGTCATTATTATTAACACAAGATAAATACGTAATTTTCATGCGAAAGTTTGTCATTATATGTAAGAAAGAGGTGCGTATGGGCCAAATTAATTAATTATAATTTTATTTTCATGCTCTTTCGCGCATACCCAGGAGGCGACGATGTAAATAGCTTGGCCTGGACAAGAGGAGAATGGATTACGGAAAAGACGACGAAGCAAAGCCAGAAGACCAGGTGGAATTGTTAATACCGAGGTAAGGTTTGAGGGAAAAAAATTTTTTTATCCATGATGGAGAGGTTTCTTAAAGTTAAGCCTGAAATTATCGGTTATGTATGAAATTTATTTGTTTGAAAATTTGATATCACAAGTTTATATTTTTTCAGTGTGAATCATCCGATACTAAATCATGGTACTAATAAATTAGTATAATGTACTAAATAACCCAGATAGCACAAAGTAAGTGAGTTAACCGTTTCTTATGGTTTTCTTACGGAAAAAATTGATAAGCAGCTTATCGTAAGCTAAGGGACTTATATAAGGCAAGGGTAAGACGTTAAGGGCGTTTAGGTAAGGAATGCCGTCAAATATCCTCAGGCAATGTAAGTCACTTCTGTTGGAGCGCCAAAGGCGGCTGAACAGCGTACTACACATGCTACGCGGCTCATCTTGACATGAATTTAAAGGCTATTGGGGAAATTTAGCGAGTTTTTAGAAGGGCTGAACAACTGATAACAGATTTTCCCGTAAATAGAAAAAAATTAATAACTGCAAGCAACCAGCTAGTGAAGATATAAAGCATAGTACAAGTACTCTATCCATGCGGCGGAAAGAAAAAAAAATAACGTCAGGGTGGAACCGAACGTGCGACCCTCGGAACCGAAGTGCTACTCGCTAACTACTACACCACGGCAGTTGTTAAGAATGGGTGGCGTAGTTACTAACTAAATATCCAATTATGTAAAAAAACTTGTTTGGCATGTGCATGGAAAACTGAATTTATTCAAGGTCCATACATTTTAACATTTATGAATTTTAAATTATGGTTTGATAACCCGACGACTACAATACGTATATTAGATGTTCCTTCCAGCATTTTTATATTATTCTACGTTGGTATTCTTGTGAAATTGTGTTTTTCTTACGACCTTCGTTAAGCTATCAGTTCATAAATGTGAATGATTTTCAAATTATGGCGGTATGATGTTATTTCTCCTCATAATATAGAAGCGCCAATAATAAAAACATTTTTTTAATGCATAAAGGCCTTAATTAACACTCTGTAACGATGGGATAATAACAGCATCTACGGAAGTGCTGAAAGTTTGGCATCCATTTTGCCATTACTCTGGATGTTTGTCGCCCTGGCCGTAAGAAACCCATAACAAGCTTACTTGAGAAGCGACTTCCTTATTTCTTCCTTTCACCTTATCTCAATGACTTATAATGTGCTAGCTGGGAAGCATACCAATGGATTCACGTTTTCCCTAGTTAATTTATATTTAAAAGTAGTCATATGATCTTTTCTCATATTTCTCATTCTTCTTAAGAGAAAGGCTATTAATTTTGTAAAATGAAAGCATATCCCCAAAATATATGATTTCTCAAAGGACAATGTCAAATCTGTGCTAGCTGGGACCTCGACATAATTGGTAAATGAAAAAATTTAAAACTTATGTCTGGAACCTAGCAGAGAAGCCAAACTTTCATTTGCATTCAGAATACAGAATTAGTACTAAAATTACAGACTTCACAGAATTCAAATTGAAAGGCCTTGAGCTCCTATTCAGATCTTACAAAAAGATATATTTTTGCATGACTTTTAAACTTGACTTCTTCTTTTCTCCTTTCAGAAAGTGGTTAATTGTGCAGAGTTGGTTTCCTGAATTCAGGTTTCTTCTTGTGCAATGGGTTACAACGCTTGTTCCATGCTAACATTTTTTTCTATTTTCCAACTCAAACCATTGTTTGTACTTGATTTATCTTTGTGCCATTTTTTAAAACTAAGTTTCACCTACTGTTTGCTGGCCCTTAATGCTTGTTAGCAATATTCATGGCCACACTTGTTATTTGTGTGTATTATTTTATTTTTCTCTTTGAATAAATGTTTTATTATCTGTATGTTCTGGTTTCCTTATATTTATTCATCCGTTTGATCCATATTGATATTAAGTGGATGTGGGTCAGAAAATCAATATGTATAATTCGTGTACGAGGGCCTGCAGATACATATGTATATTACATGTAAGGATATTCAGATTTCCAATTTGTAATACGCATGTATACATACATCCTGAGGGACTTTTGAGCCACTTTTACGTGAAATATACAGACGTAATACGATTGTATTCCTTTGTCCCAGATAGCACAAAGTAAGTGAGTTAACCGTTTCTTATGGTTTTCTTACGGAAAAAATTGATAAGCAGCTTATCGTAAGCTAAGGGACTTATATAAGGCAAGGGTAAGACGTTAGGGACGTTTAGGTAAGGAATGCCGTCAAATATCCTCAGGCAATGTAAGTCACTTCTGTTGGAGCGCCAAAGGCGGCTGAACAGCGTACTACACATGCTACGCGGCTCATCTTGACATGAATTTAAAGGCTATTGGGGAAATTTAGCGAGTTTTTATAAGGGCTGAACAACTGATAACAGATTTTCCTGTAAATAGAAAAAAAATAATAATTGCAAGCAACCGGCTAGTGAAGATATAAAGCATAGTACAGGTACTGTATCCAAGCGGCGGAAAGAAAAAAAAATAATATCAGGGTAAATCCGAACGTGCGACCTTCGGAACCGAAGTACTATACGCTAACCACTACACCACGTCAGTTGTTCAGAAGAAGAGGCGTAGTTACTAATTAAATATCCAATTATGTAAAAAAAAACTTGTTTGGCATGTGCATGAAAAACTGAATTTATTCAAGGTCCATACATTTTAACATTTATGAATTTTAAATTATGGTTTGATAACCCGATGACTACAATACGTATATTAGATGTTCCTTCCGGCATTTTTATATTATTCTACGTTGGTATTCTTGTGAAATTGTGTTTTTCTTACGACCTTCGTTAAGCTATCAGTTCATAAATGTGAATGATTTTCAAATTATGGCGGTATGATGTTATTTCTCCTCATAATATAGAAGCGCCAATAATAAAAACATTGTTTTAATGCATAAAGGCCTTAATAAACACTCTGTAACGATGGGATAATAACAGCATCTACGGAAGTGCTGAAAGTTTGGCATCCATTTTGCCATTACTCTGGATGTTTGTCTCCCTGGCCGTAAGAAACCCATAACAAGCTTACTTGAGAAGCGACTTCCTTATTTCTTCCTTTCACCTTATCTCAATGACTTATAATGTGCTAGCTGGGGTATACATATGTATAAATCATGTATGGGTATTCAGATTTCCAATTTGTAATACGCACGAATACATACATCTATAGGGACTTTTGAACCACTTCTACGTGAAATATACCGATGTAATACGATCGTATTCCATCTTATACATATGTATTTGGGCACGTATTTTTTGTGTATTATTGATGTAATACAAATGCCGTGTTATCTGGGTAACCCTATCTTCGTGAGTCCATGATCAACTTATTGCACCACCAGTGTTTTTTGAAACCAAATATGTATTGGTTTTAATTTTCAATAATTTACTCTTCTGTAAGTATAACCATAGAGTAAGTATATTCATAGTTATATGCAAGCAAATTCAAAAAATAGCAAAAAATTGTTCCTTGCCATCTCATTAATTGTTCCAGAACTACATCAAAAACGTATACAATTTTTGTACGTGCAGTGAGCCCTCTACATATACTTACTCTATGGTATATAGCTAACATTTTTTTAAGCATTGTGGAATTTTAAATTGATTTATAGCATTGATAATAGCAAATTTTGAAAACACAGGGTACTATTAAGATTAACTCCAGAATTTGGTTAATGGTAATACTAAAATTTCATTTGAAAATTGCTTACGCACATGAAAAACAAATGATTAATTTCAAAATATAAAAATTGGAGAATGCAACAAAATATTTCTTTCCAAAAACCATTGACAGTATATATAACCACTTCACAATGGACTCCTGCAGAAAGGAGGATCACAAATGAGTGAGAGGGTTGGGCTTAATTGTCAAGGAGAGGCTCCAAGGTCTCACTTAGCTGGGTCTCAGACAGGGCCTGAATACATTCAACCATTGCTACCTCAGTGGTAACTTCCCTTCTCCCGTGCCAGCTGTAGCTGACATCTGGTCCTTTGCACTGAAAAATCCACACCAGCTATACCTGACATTCAACGCAAAAGGGTTAATAGATTTTTATTTGTAGGCTTAAATTCACAGTGTAAAGGTAGAAATATCTACTTTAGGAGTTAGTATTTTTAGAAAGTATTTTGAAAATTCAATTATATTTTGCATTGAAGGTACAACTTTTTAAGAGCTGTTTATACTTTGTATTTTTTTTGGGCCAAAGATGGCTGCTGCAGCAGTTCCTCATATGCTTGGCATCCCATTTTTATTGCATTTTCTTTTCTGTGAAAACCCAATAGTTAGCCAGTTTTCACTCATTTCAAACATGTGATTCTATTACCCCTTCCACCAACAGCTTCCCATAAACTATTTATGTCATTTTTTTCTGTGTTCTATTTTGAGTTTTGTGCTTTCCTACTCACCATGATGTGGCTTCCCCTTCATCCCCTCCATCTTGCAGCAATCCCCTTGGCCCTGCCGGTGGGACTCATGTGCCCCTACAGAAAACATTTACATTCCTAGAGAGTGACTTCTCAAGTAAAAATTTCTCCCTTGAAACTTGACTGAAACTGGGCTGAAACAACCTTGAAATGAATGAAACTCCCTTGGATAGCTACACTGAAACTCCCTTGGCTACTAACTAGACTGAAACTCCCTTGGTTACCAGCTAGACTGAAACTCCCTTAGCCAGCTAGACTGAAACTCCCTTGTATGCCAGGCTGAAACTCCCTTGTTTGGTTGAATACAATTCCCCTACCCAATCCATTAAAATTCCCTTGTCAAATCATATGAAACACATTAAATTAACTACTTGCGCAACCCAGCCAACAGTGGATGATCACATAACAGGTTTCTCCCACAATTTTGCATGCATGATAAAAGATAAAGGGTGGACAGGTGATTGCGATCAACAATAGTTATAACTGCAATGACCACAACATTTTTCAAGACACAATTTATTAGAACATGAAAATACATCAATAAATTAATAACTTTTAAAAGCACATACAAAAATATTCTAAATGAAAGAAGTCATGGAAGTTAGATGCTCCTGCAATAGAGAAGAAACATGACTGATTAGAGTCACAAACGACTGAACTCAAAATCAAATTAGCAAAATTGCACATGAAAAAAACTCTCCTTTACTTGGCTTATTAGTTATATGGTGCATTAATGTGAAGCATTCAAATTATAGAAAGCAAAACTGAAATTATAACTGAGGAAGCATGCACTTTGCATCATAGGTCAATGATAAACGAAGCTATGGCTTGTTACTTAGGTTATGTGTGAAATCCAAACGAAAACCATGCAAGCTTCCAAAACTATCGGTAGTAACTAATAAGTATAAGTAGTAAATATACATTGCACTATGGCGATACCCACCAGCATTCCTTATTTCTTCGAAAGCCTGCTCGAGCTCACTGAGTCCGTTAGTCCTCCGTAGGATGACTAACGAACGGCGCGGCATCCGCGGCATTGATGACCGGTCGGTGTATTCTCCTCCTCGTCGGGGGTATCCATGAGGCAGGAAAACTGGACGGCAGTCGCCAAGGCGTTGAAAGAAGAATTCATTATTGGCTGCATGACCCCCGAAAAAGGAGCTCGAAATCCTTAAACCTGCCTGGATTAAAACACGAATTCAATGCCAATGTTCTCATGGCTAAACATATGGAAGAAATAAACATGCCATCAGAGAAGTTAAAACGCTTACCTCCAATTTTGACTGCAGTCACCACCACCGACCTCGTTCTCCCCTTCACCTTAATTTCGATTAATTCTTGCCATTAACAACCGTCGAAGTACCGGGAAAATATTTATGTCATCAATCTTTTCATGCCAAAACCCACGCTCACCACTCGTCTTTCGCTCCAAAGCAACTTGAGAGAAATAAAGGCAACCGACAGCTTGACATGCAGGAAAAGATATACGTGTTGCCAAAAGTTAAATTTAAAAAAATACATTGCCGCTGAAAACAGGGGTCGCGTATGTGTCCGGTAGATGGGTTCCGTATGTTGGCAAAACTTACGATGGGTAGCACACGTGCAGCAAGGGAAAAGCAGTTCAAATTCATGAGGGAGAGGGGATACCCAAATGCTGCAGCAGCTCTGTGGCAGGGCAGTAAAGACATGCGGCAAGAGAGATGCAGTGGTGTCATAAATTCGGCCTGGCCTGAGCCTTTTGTCCAGTTCAGTATCAGTGGGGCACTCATGCAGCAAGGGAGAAGCAGTTCAAATGCAATGGACTTGCAAGGGAGAATGGCATCAGAGTTTCAGTTGAGTGCTCTTTTTCTTGTTGAGGAGAAGGCAGTGCAGTGCAGTTACAAGGTTGTTTCAAGGCAGTTTTCACACATTCAGTGGAGTTTCAGCCCAGAATCAGCTCTGTTTCAAGGGAAAAATTTTTACTTAGGTTTGGTAATTTCTCTGTCTCATTCCATAATGGAAACGCCTAGCTCACCCATCTTGCTGGTGATGTGATTTTTAATCTGGGTCTGGCACTTCATAAATTTCATTTTAACTTTTACTACCAAAATATGAGGAGCATTCACAACAAGTTATCTTTCATGAATATTAATCATATATTTCATAAAAAATATCTTTTATAAATTATCTTTGATAACCCCCCCCCCCAGAGCTCAGAGAATTTTTTAAGTTTAATCCATTTCACTTAATTGGATTAATATTACTTATAGAATAGTGTAAAGATTAATAAAATATCCCTCAAAAGGCCATAAAGCCTGAAATCATTGGTTACAAAATGATATTATATTTTGTTTATAAGTTAATTAGCTGGAGGCAAAATTATCCATCTTATGTGTACCTTAGCCATATGTGTATTTGGCATTTGTATGTCTATTTTCAGTTGCTGAAAATAAAGAGAATGCTGACTGTGTGATGATATTTGTCTCAACGCATGGATCAACTCGTAACGGCATCGAAATATACTATGCATATGAAGGTTGTTTGCCATTGTCTGAGATTGTGCGGCCATTCAAGGAATCCAAGGGTTTCAGGGGGAAGCCAAAGATCTTCATTGTAGATGTAAGTACAAAGAGATGAAAGATGAAAGTTTTTTTCAAATTTTCTGCTCCAGGAACAGCCATAAAATTGCTAATGATTCATTTTGGTTAGCTCTTCACTCAATAGAAGTTGATCATATAAGTTTTCCATGAATACTCACTTAACATATTGTGGTGATAATGATATAAATTGTAATGCAAAACGCATCAATGATTTCTACCGCAGCACCTATTACCTATCTCAGAAACTCTTATGTATAATGGTGTGAGTAAGATCTGAAGATACTTATCCTCAAAAGTGAATTGGATAACTCCTTGGCATCATCAAATGCTATACTACAGAGTCTCCAAATTGGTATATTGATTCATTGTTACTACATTGTGATAAGAAATGTGAAGACAATGAAAATACATATGTAGTTGGTATTAGAAATTCATGGAAAATCATTGTTTCTGGAAAGTCGTAAAGAGGTTTGGATAATTCGATACTTTAACTCACTTCAAAGACATACATGAAGGTAAATTCGACCATGTTTATTTGGATGCCAAGTGATGCAGATGTGTCTATCAATGTACCATGGTCTCTTGTGGGAATGAGTTGCTGTTCTGTGAGGATCTCCTCATGGTACCATCCTGGCACTTATAGACTCAGTGTACCCTGGTGACATCGATAGGGTCATCAGTCAGGTGGCTTTGGTGGTAATACTTGAAACTAAAAGCTCTGCCACATCATGTAATATCAATCAAGTTGTGATTAAATAATCTGGAAACGCCATATTATGGGTAGGTGCAATACAGTGAGTCCTCGTTTAACGTCACTTACCGTTCCTGAAAAATGTGACGATAAACGAAATGACGTTAATCGAAGCACAATATCCCATAAGAAACAATGTAAAAAGTGAATATCGGCTCCAAGACCTCACAATTCCTACGCGAAAAAAATTTAGCATATCATATTTGGGCCATTTTTTACGATGGGAATGCCAAACTATGGCATAAATACGAGTCCCTGTCTTCATCGACGGCAATACCAGTAGCGACGTACATCCTTCTCCATTTTTGTATCTTCCCGCATATTTGTTTTTTCGGCTTAGCTATGGTGGTCACCCGGTCGAGCGTCGCCTGGGCATAATCATCGCTGAAACATCGTCGCAGTTACAGGAGCCAAAATTATTGAGAACACGGCGAAAAAGTGACGACAAATACTCAAGAGTTCTACTCGCAAAAATTCCTAGAAATCACTTTTCAGGTTCCAGAAAACCGTTATGTCAAGTAAAATTTGCTAAAACTTTACTTGACATTTACGCATTTAACATTTGCGCACCTACCTAAGAATTCATTTTGCAGAAAATTTGCTATAAACGTAATCGAAATTGACAATAAACACACCGTTTTACACTTCGTTTAGACTGACTGTATTACCGCCCACAAAACGAACAACCTACAACGCCCGCCGCTTCGCATTTTTTCTCGCGCGAAATTTAAAAGATCTGACCAACCTGACGTTATCGCGAAGCAAAGGTGCGATAAACGAATCACGGTCTCAAAATTTTCGTGACGTTATCGCGAAATGACGTTAAACGGGGTGACGTAGAACGAGGACTCACTGTATATAGATACTATACTCCCATTCTCTTACATGTAATGCATGCCTTTAGTATTTTCTACCACTGGATAATTGTGCCTACAGATAACACTCTTACTTTGTGCTATCTGGGTAATATGCATGAAGAGAAAACCAATTTTAGTAAAAATATTAATTATTTCAGGCTTGTCGAGGTTCATGTAAAGAGAAAGTTGCAAAAAAAGCAGTACTACATTGCAAAGCAAACTGTTTTGGAACAATGAATTCAGAGAAGAGGGAACCTGAAAAGTCTGACATCAAGTCAAAAAATGCAGTTTCCTGTATGCAATACAATATGGAGGTGCTTGAAGAGATTCCAAATGGTTCAGATATATTAATTGGACAAGCAACACTAAGGAGTGAGTCTACGCAAAAGTCATCAGTTTATGTAATTTTTACAAGGGGCTCTTTTTACCAAATTTATGCAGTACAAAAAATGTGAAGACCTGCAGATATTGCCTTCCAGCAAGAATAGAACAATTTTGGTTTTTATTCAAATGAAATAATATATTATTTCTGAAATTTGCCTCAACCCAATTCATAATGCTTTTTTGTATCTAAATTATATATTTTTGTTCATAAATAAAATGTCATGTCACAAGTATCACTTTTATGTCTGCATCTCTTAAGAGAAGTGATATAATTTAGGATATATAAATCGTGTATCACCAAATAGTTAGTATTGACTCTTATGGTATTATCAATGTTTTGGTCAAAGCAGGCATTCCCCCATTCCTGCCACACTGCGCTCAACGCTCGGAGCCAGTGGTGTCCCCTAAAGTATATTTACAGCCTCCTAGGGTACAGTACATTGCCATCTATGTGTACTGGATAGAGAACACTGCCATCGATGTGTCAGCATGGACAACACACCAGTGGCAACTGGTGGTAATTTATGTAGGGTGTGCATTAGAGCAGATATAGGATGATTTAATTATATTATGTATGTTAATCCTAATCCATGAGCATCATATTTCGTCGTAATAGAATACATAGCAAGCAAAACATATCACTGGTACATTCCACCCTTAAAATTGCATGAACAGAAATAATATTAGCATGCATGAAAGTAATTATTCTAAACACACCTTTACAAGTGATGGTCGATGAAATTCATTCTCCTTTCCTTACACCCTATGAGGAAGTAGTGTAGAAAATGGCCATACAGATGACTCTGTTGCAGACGGACTAGGATCCTGGGCGCAGGTAGTTTAGGTGGCGGCCAAGGTGATAAATGGTGATACATAAATCACCTTGGGTGGCGGCTACACCGCTACACTACCAGGGAGTCACTCACCAAATATATGCGTGCGCGCACTCGCATCATTTTGAGCCTGCTCCCATCACCCATTTGAACAGCACATACCCCCCCGCTTACTTCGTCCCGCGCGAGCACCCTCAAGCGAACTCATAAACCGAAAATGCGACCGGTGCGATGCCACGGGATCGCACACTTTTAGAGCGGTGAATTCGAAAAGGATATAGCTGTAGCGTTCGGAGCTTCATGATTCTTGCATATGTAAACAGAATTTTTATCCTTCTCGTTGCAAAGGAATAGTTTTCTTTTATAATTCATTCATCTTTGGGTGTGCACTTGCTAACATGCGTATATGCACGCGCCTCCACTGCAACACAGACATCCCCATTACCAGTATCAATGAAAAACACCACACTCTTAGTGATCCCCTACTTTGCCTTTTTATCATTTTGAGGTAGGCAATGACCCAGACAGCATAACTGCTTGTACACAAATAGTACCTAAATCCCTTGCACAGTTACAAGTAGTATTAATAAGCCATTCTATGACAGTTGTATTCCAAAATCTCCAAACAAATCAATTGCAATACAAAACAAAAATACCTACTAGCAAAATCCAACTTTTCAAACCATTATGGAATTTCACAGCTTATAAAATTTAATAATGCATTAAGGTTCATTATCCATTATTTAGTGTATTCTTTCCATGAAATCGGGCAGAAATAAAAAAAAAATAGCCTTTTCGAATGACCCTTTCAAAAAAAATCAAGTTCTCTTTTATCTTCTGACATCTTTATTTTATTTTTATTTAATCTCATCACACAGAGTATGTCATAAATAAATCAACCAATGAAAACGTAGAATTTTATAACAGCAAAAACAGACTTTGGTTCAGGTACTCTTGGCTCTTTTTATTACACTTTTCATACACGCTTCAAGATAAATGCGAGCATTGAGGGGGCCCCCTAAGGTCAGGGCCCTCGGCGATCGCCGACCAGCCGACCTGGTCAGACCGCCCCTGCGAGGGACTACCACCTGTTCCTATGGATAAAGACGTGGCTCGCTACACAGAGATCTGACACTGACAATGAACTGCATGCTGGTTACATACATATATACATAAACCAGTAGTTGAACTCGTAGGTGGCAGATTTCTACAGAGAGAGCATTGAACAGCTTTTACCACATCATGATTAACCCTTTCACTGCTGTGGACGTACCTAGTACGTCCGCACGGCAGACTGCGGTGGACGTACTTTTTCTTCCTCCTCGCCATGCGGTCAGCACTTTCGCCGAAGCACTTCGAAGGGACCCACTAATCAAGGACCCTTTCCTCGACGAACTCACCCACGCAGGACCGTCTCATCGGCCCTACCAGCGGGGGCCCTACCTCCGGAAAAGTGACCGCTCTGACTGCAATTTGAAAATCAATCAATCAATCCGATCATCACAATATGATTGTCTTCATCGCACTCCAGCCAATCAAGCAATCAAGTACGTCTTTGAAACGTGTTTCTGCGATGAAAAATAATGATTTTTTTAACTTTGATATAATGGCCGTTTTCCGGTGGTCCGCAGCCACGTTTTGTTGCAAAGTTAACAAAATCGTTATTTTTTATCGCAGAGACACGGTTCAAAGACGTACTTGATTGCTTGATTGGCAGGAGTGCGATGAAAACAATCATATTGTGATGATCGGATTGATTGATTGATTTTCAAATTGCAGTCAGAGCGGTCATTTTCCGGAGGTAGGGCCCCCGCTGGTAGGGCCGATGAGACAGTCCTGCATGGGTGAGTACTTCGAGGATAGGGTCAGGGATTAGCGACCCTTCGGAGGGTGTACCACACCCATCCTGGAAGTACCTGCTCTATGGGCCCAGGAAACGCATTTTAACATTTTCGCCGCATGTGAGGAGAAGGTTTCCGGAGATTGAACAGCAGTGAAAGGGTTAATGCCTAAATTTAAATGGTGATTATGGATAAAAATAGCCTAAGAATTAAACTTCAAAATAATTGTTATTTTGACTTACAATTAGTTTATTTTTTATTTCAAAATCATCTGTCATTTTCTGGACAGCTCTCATAACTTGCCTTTTTTATTTTATTTTTTTCATTTATTAGTAAAAGTAGCATTTTTCATGCAAGTAAAGACCGATACACTATTACTTTCAGATATGAAGGCTTTTCATCATTCAGAAAAGGGATCCTTCTACCTGCAGGCTTTCTGTAATAAATTGGTGAACCAAAGTTTTAGCTCCAACATACTTGATGTAATGGTCGCAACAAATGATAAAATTTCAAAATTTCCAGAAACTGAGGATTTTAAAAAGTGGATTGTAACGACAGTATTTACTTCAAGTTTTCGGAAGATATGTGCATTACTTAAGGCTGAAAGGTAGGTGATGCAATGTCATGCGGCTATATTCTGCGCTGGTATATCATACTCCTCAAAAATGGCTGGGAAGAAAAACATGGTTAACTTCACTAAAGTTGGGAAAGCATGAAAAAGTGAAAAAGCAATAAATGCCTGTACATGTAGATATTAATTTTTTGATTATCTCACAAATTCCTCTCAGAGATGCTCAATATATTTGAGACTTTGGTGAGACATCTTTGAGCACTTTATTGCTCTACATCTCAATCCAATCTTTACTTATCTCAGTAGCGGATACAGAAAAAACTCAAGGGGGGTACAAAAGATGCCTTGAGTTACCTTTACTCTTATCGTAATAAAAAATAATCAAGTCACATGCCAAGTTTAATAAGGTTTACATTAAAGTGATTATGTAAAAATACAAGATAAAGCCATCTATTGATATAAAAAAATTTAAAATTGTGGTTCTGCAATATTTGGCAATCCCCCTGCACCCTCCATCTGTATCCGCCACTGACTTATTTTCTATAATCCTTTTTTCCTTTGACAGTAAATCATCATGAAATCAGAATTGTAGGTACCAACTGTCACTTCTATATAAAGAAGTTCATTTATTTAAGGGTTTAGGTAGATCAGTGTCATTATGATCATCACTGGTGAACAATCCTAAGATTGGTTTGTGAAACTCTCCACTCAGTCCTCCAACTAGTTAATCTTTCCACACATATGTATGAATATATTCTCTTTCACATCCTTCTTTACCTGTTCCATATATTTTGTTTGAGGTCTTCCTTTTCCGTTCTTGTCATTTACTGGTGCCTTAATGATTGCCTTCATCATGCCATATTGTCTCGAGAAATGGCACATGGGACTGCTCCATCTTCTTGTAATTGTTTTCATGAGGCTTCTTCTCTTAGGACTTCTCCATTACTAATTCAATCAAACCATTTGAGACTCATCATTCATCTGTAGCACCACATTTTAAAGACCTCTGTCCTTGATTTCTCAATGCTGTCATTGTCCACGCCTCACTTCCGTAGAGAGGCATACTCCAAATCTAAGTTTGGATCGGTGTATTTTTACACATTTTTTAAACATTAATATCAGGCATGGTCGGATCGGATACCACAATTGCGGAAGACATCGGATCTGGATCTGAAATTTTTAATAATATATTCTGTGAATGCATCGCTCCATAAGGGTGGAAAGAGTTCCGATTCTATCTTCGAATGCACCGTCGTGTGCAATTCTTGTCCTACTCATGAACCATTTTTTTTTTTTTTTAACTCTCGCAGAGGTTAAGTAACAGAATTTCAGCCATGGAAAATAAAAAAGGCAAAATAAGACTGGCACATAGTGTAACTCTTCCCAAGAGATTCAACAATCATCAGGAATCTAGGCATTGTAGGATAATAACCACATCAAAAGTAACTACGTCGCAGATTTCAGAAAACCACCCTCGGTCCATCAGCCCGTGCTGTTATTTTTTTGTTTCCGAAATCACACTGATCTAAATCTTGTCTAAAAATTGTATTCCAAGGAAAATATCAAATTACACGAGAACAATTGAAGCGTGTTTCATCCCTACCCTGTCTCACCAACTGACATTTCTTGGCCTACCTGCTTCAATTCTCTGTTTCTAGACAACAAATGCTAGGTGAGGAACTTTATGGGCCCAAAGACATCTCAATGGCTTCGACAATTAGAGACATGCACGAGATTTGAAAAAGAATCACACCAAACGCGATGCATTCCTGATGATATTTCTGTTTATTGTTCAGCTCTAATTGATTGCCACTATGTTTTCTATTAACAATTAGACTATACCAATATGCAACATTGTCCATACAGCACAATTTTCAAATAAACAAGGGCAGCTAATCAACGCGGTGTAAACCCGGAAAACTATCACCAAACAAGCGCAGCATTGACCCCTCAAAAAAGTAGAGACGGATTGGAAACGCCAACTGCATATATCACGTAGTGCGCCTGGCTTCGCTTTGAAGGCAACGACGTCACTGAAACAAGATCTGCCTGATCCTTGACTGCCTCATATGTAGCCTCGTTGCTTGAAATACACAAGGAGCATGCTCCTTCCCCTCCACCTCTACGCAATTTTTCTTTATTGTACATTATGCGGTTTATCTTTTTTGTACTTTTAACATGGAAGGAAACACTCCCAAATTATGTGGCAGATAAATGAATTATCTATTTCATGAAAGCAGTTCAGAGAATCCTAGCAGTTACATAATTTTTTTCTAAGTTGATGAATGAGAGGTATTTTTTTTACACATAATACAATTAAAAAATTTCTGCTTACATTTTAGTGAAGCTGCACCTCCAACAGAAGAAATGGAATGTGAATGATGGATATGAACCCAGTTGGACATTTACATCAGGGAAAGGATTTTTTAATGGAGTTCATGCACTTACCTCTCTGTTCTGAGCCCTTTTGGAAGATTAATACAACTAACACTTGGGCTAACGTGGAGGAGTGTACCATGAGGCTTTTATCAATCACTAAACTGCTCATGTAACTGAGCACTAAATGTTTTTTGAAGCGATTAAAACCAGTTTTCATTGCAGTGTCTTAATTCAGCAAAAGACGAGACAGAATTAGATTGACAGATAAGAAGTGATAGTGTGAAGTGGCTCGTGAGTCAAATGCTGGGAGGACACACTCCACTGGGGAGGGGGGGGGGGTCAAAATTTTTGAATATTTTGTGTATTTTAGTGAGTTTTCATGGCAATCTAGAGTACCATTATGACTCACTTATACTCAAAACAATCATTAACACTAAAACACCAACTTGATTAACTCAGATACAACTAGGCCTATTTACATTAAAACAATTTACACATAATAAGTCAACTGGTCACCAAAACAAGGTATTCTGCAACACTGCAACACCAAGATTATACCGCCGCATCAGCATGCTGGGTGGTGCGGCGATGTCATATCACTAGATACGTCGCTCTGCGCATGCTCAGGCAGCATCCCAAGACTTCCATAAGGCGCATGCTTAGACGCGTCATAGCATCAGCAGCCCCCACCACTGCCACTCTTCATATAACTGCATGGTGATGGATTGGGACGTTCTGGCCAGTGCCCCACGGCTACAAATACCGACTTCTTGAACTAATTTTGTGTGTTTTTCCTATATTTTTGATGTATCCGATTGAAAAAAACACTTTTGTGAATTTGAAGTATAATTAAAATTGAATGGGTGTACATATTTTTTTCCTTTTTTAATTTTTTGGGAGGTGCGGCATCCAAGAGTCCTTACGGGCAAGCTGCCACTGGAAGAACTGACATCCCGGCACCGCTGTACAGTAAAAACACTTCCAATAACACTAAGTAGTACCACCATACAGCTAACAGATTACACATTTCAATATATGTAACACTCCTCCTTAATCTGATTGCTGTATCAAACCTAACATTAGAAACAACATTGTTAAACTTAATTTTATACAATGGCTTTGTGAACAAATCTGCACATCATTACCTGCATGGCAATGAAATAATGAGCCAAAAATTTAGCCATATTTGGAATGCCCAAAAATTCCATCCATTGTACTATATTTCTCATGATTTTGAATTTATTCCACGTTTTATATTTTACTTATTCAGAATCAGGGATGCCCAGTTACAAAAAAAATATTGGGGGGGGGGCCTAACCGGGGATCATGCCCCGGGAAATTATATATGTAGCGAGTTTTAAGTTTTTTACGCATTTTAGAAGAGTCACATGATCAACATTAGAACCCTGATAACTTAAATCTCGATATCTGGACACTCAAGGGATAATCGGCAAGCCTGACACTTTTTTTCCTCACACCCATAATGAATTTTTGAGGGGGCTCGGGCCCCCTCAAGCCCCATGGAGTTGGCGCCACTGTTTATCATTGGAATTATAATAAAAAGTTTACTTAACCTTAAACATGGACAACGAGGCATTAATTAACAATGGACCATATCCTCCTCATGGTACTGTAACTTTGACATTTGATGACAATGACCACTTTGGCTTCCTTGATATGTTTGTGTATTGTGGAAAACATAGCCTGCACCAAATCAGAGTGCCACTGTTACTTTCATGTGGTAAAGTAAAATGTTTCTTTATTTGCTCAGTAGTCATGTGGTAGATCCTGGTGAAATCCTTTTGAGCTCAATGCTTGTCTCATATTCCGTCCGCACTTGGCTGGAACTTGAAAGAGCTATAGATATTCCGGACATTTCGTAATTAAACAAAATAGTGGACTGTACAAAAAAAAGAAAATTTGCTGAGAGCACTGAGTGATTTACCCCAAGTTATAGGCTCTACCATCAGCACGCGTCAGGCATCTTTATGGTTCGATGATAGTACGGTGAGTCGGCCAGTGAGGCCGGGTTTGTAGCCTCATTAACCCTGGAAAACATTAGATAGCCAAAACATTTACCGACAGGTGTCTGGATAAGGAGCAAATACATCACTTCCCTTCTTTAGGCCATAAAAAGAAACTAGATCAGAGAATTATTCATTATAGAATTATTCGTTAGAGAAAATTCTAGACCAGAGAATTAATCTTTAGAGAAATTCTCTACTCCAAACCAGAGAATTTGCCATGATGATTCAAAGGGGAGTGATTCAATTGGTCCATTCTTGATGGGTGCGGTCTGGCCACGTCAGCTGGTCAGCAATTGCTGGGGGCGCTGAGCTTAGGGGGCCCCCACAATGTTTGCGTATATCCTGAAGCATATATGAGAGGTGAAATGAAGAAAGGCTCAGATTACTTCATTATATCATTACTTCCACCATTTTTTTTTGGCAATTATAAAATACTAAGTTTTCATCAATTGGCTTTGTTTACAACATACTCAGTGTAAGGAAGTCATATATGTAAAAATAAATAAAATAAAGCCAGATGAATAAAGGTAACCTGATTTTTTGTTGCAAGGGTTATTTGAATAGCTATTTTAGAGTTCATTTATATTTGTATTATTAAATTTTTCAAGCAGTGAAATTTTTCTATCACTTTTCACATTATTATTTTCTCACAAAATTTTTATCAACTTTCAGCTAGTTTTCAAGAGCCAGAATAGCATTAAAATCCATTTCCTGGCATACAACTTCCTAAAATTTTCCTGGGGAGGCCCCCATTCACCCCAGACCACCCCTGAGTCTTGGGCGGGACCAGTTGGTCTCGTTGAACTCCTTTCGTGGTTTGGACATAGGCGTACCCAGCAGGGGGGGGCAGGAGGTGGCAGCTGACCCCCCCTAGAAGCAAAAGTAAATGTAGTTCAAGACAAAACCTTCGAACAAATTTTCTTTAAATCCAAGAAAAGTGATATTAGCATAAAACATGTAGTTAAAATATAAATATTTTATTTTTCAGCAAACAATTAAAAAACTAACAAAGTGCTGTTATAATTTTCTTGGCGTTTTATTTTCTTTAACTTTTTCTTTGTTGCAACTTGAACAACCACTGCTTCCCCCCTTTTGGTTTGGATCTTGGGTATGCCTCTGAGTTTGGAGGAAAGCCATTACATGCAGAATGCTCCAATACAGTTCAATTCTATGTTTTCTTTTTTTCCCTCTGCCGTTTAGGCTTGTACAAGACAGTGGTTGATTAAAGGGGATATTGAAGCACTTAGCTGTGAAAATTCTTTTTCAGCAGACCTGTTTTTTCGAGCCCTGAGGACCACTTCCAAGACTTTCATCAAATATTGTTTTGGGGCCACTGTTTCAAATATATCTTGAGCAAGGTTTTTAATAAATTTTATGGAAATCATTGTCATTCATTCATTTTACAATCTCAGGATTGGTTCACTGAAACAGTGGCGCAGCGAGGGGGGTGTGTTGGGGGATAAAACCCTCCCCAGAGCTCAAAGAAATTTTTAAGTTTAATCCATTTTACTTAATTGGATTAATATTACTCATAGAATAATGTAAAAAATAATAAAATATCACTCAGAAGGGTGTAAAACTCACCATCTTGAATCATTTACCTTAAAATTCCGCAATTTATTAATATCGCATCTCCCGCTTCCCCTGGAGGATATTCCATGCCCCCAAACTCCCCAGTATTAGTTGTGCCTAAAACCACCGCTAGACTTAATTACTAGCTGTGCCCCTGCACTGAAACACTCTTTGTTTCCTCTCCTTTCTGGTTTAGTCCTAATTGGAAAAGATTTTTAAGAAATTGAAAATGAAAAAGAATTGAGAGAGGAAAAAACTGAAAAACCAAGATGCAGTGGTGCTGTGGCGTAACTATGGGGGAGGGATGAGGGGATAGATCCCCTCCTCCCAAAGACTCAGAGAAATAAAAAAATATTTAAAACTATTGTTTAGTTTTGAAAGATATTGACCACATCTGCTAAAGTTTAAATTTTCAGTTCCAAAATGATGTAAAACATATTTCCGGGCTAATCAATTTTTAAAAAATTTCCCGGTCCCCCATTAAGTATCGCGCAAAAGATATCTTCACCTACCTTTACTCTTATCGTAATAAAAAACATATTCAAGTTACGTGCAAAGCTTAAGAAAGGTTTATTTAAAGAAATTATATATAACAAGACAATGCCACCTTATGATGTATAAAAGTTACCTTTGTGGTTCTGAAAGGTTCGGCAATACGGGCTGCGGGCAGCAAAGTGGGTGGCGCCCCCATATTCATCCGCCACTGCCAAGATGCACATTGGCTTAACGAATGTTATGTAGACCAGTGGCGTAGCAAGAGGGGGTTTAGGGGATAAAACCCCCCCCCCCCCCAAAGCTCAGAGAAATTTCATGTTTAATCCTTTTACTTAATTTGATTAATATTACTAGTAGAATAGTGTAAGGATCAATAAAATATCCCTCAGAAAGCCGTAAAACTCACCATTTTGAGCAATTTTTCTTAAAATTCCACAATTTATTTATCTCGCACCTACCGCTTATCCTGGTGGATATTCCATACCCCCACACACCCGGTATTGGTTGCACCTAAACCACCCCCCCAGCCTTAATTCCTAGCTGCGCCCCTGATGTAGACACTAACGAGTCACATTTTATTGATGGGCCGTGTCGGTGAAGATTTGGAGGGTTGGCACTTTATGCAAGTTGCATCCTTCGCCTTTACGTCGCCGAGAGCCGACGACAAATGAGGATACTCAGGTCGGCTTTGTAATGTGTTGTCGCCCACTGCGCATTTAAATGGGTTTACAGAAGTCGCCGCTCGCGTCGCTGACAGACAAATTGATCCGAGTTTCACGGGGAAATAAGGTATAATACGGGGTTTAAAGAGAAATTTACATTCAAGATAATGTTATTGATCATATTTTTAACTCTTCAATGCTATTCCTCGCAGATATATACTGTATTATATTGGAGAAAAGTGGATCGCATTGCAGTCATCGCCGCGCCACGGGCATCTTTGAAAACCTATTAAATTGCGACCGAAGTGGCAACAGAAATCAGCCTTCAATGAAATGGCGTTGGGCCTCCTTAATGCAGTCCCCTTGGCCGACGAGTATACCTCCGTCAAGCGAAATGGGAGTCGAACTACTGGGGGAAATCCCTATCGGATGGAATGCATTGAGGAAACTCACGTTTACGCACAGGTTGGGCCGTCGAACAGTGGGCTAGAATCGAAAAAAGCTGGCCAAAACCTCAAAAACGATTTTTTAAGCTAGGAAGTTGAAACTTCGCGTACATGTTCTCAAATAAATTGTGCATAAGTTTCCACATAATTTCTTTCATGTGTTTTCACGTTAACAATATATGCGAGGTCAAAGTTGAACAAATTTAGCGAAAAACGACCACCCTCGATTTTTTCTGAAAATTGCCAACTTTATCCTCGTACAGTGGTTTCATGAATAGTTTTATCGACAAAAATGTTATACCATCTTAATAGACACTTCTTTTTCTTTCATTTGAAGGGTTTTTAAAGATTTGTTTCATCATTAACCATAGATATATAACAAAATGGCGGAGCCTGTTTTCAGCCCATTTTTTTACATAAACGTAGAGAAAAAGTAGATATTACCATGGACTTCCGTCAAGTGACTGATACCACGTCCTTCTATGAAGCTTCTACATTGTGGGTCTAAAGTAAAACCTTGCACCAACTTGCAACACCGAATTTTAAATCGTTTTTTCGAGCGTGCGGTCGACTCCGGTTCTGGCCGGCGGCGGCGGAGAGTACGGCGAGTACGACGGTTCTTGCCTAGAAATAGAGTTTGTTTGTTAATAAAAGAGGCCGTTTCCCTACTTTAAGCTCACGAGTTAAGTCCATTCTCCGTAGTAGTATATGGAATACACTCAAAGAAAGAAGCCTTTCAGTGCACCTCTTGTAGTGCCCAGCGATTGCAGAATAAGAGTTATTCGTAGCAATATTTATTAATTTTACTTTCTGGTGATTATTTTATATCACTATTATATCTATTATCCACATATAAAAATGAATGAGACCATGTTGCATCCACACGCTTGCCGCGTGGCCAATCAATTTACACTAGATAGAATGGTAATTTTTTCCGACCCCCAGTACTGCTGGAATTTTAACCCCCTCTTAGCCCCACCTTGTCCCTATCCTGGATCCGCCACTGCTCAACGTATATACTCTTATTACAAGGCTCGGCATTAGAAGTTTTATCCAAGGTTTATAAACTTCAATGATTTTTATAGTCATCCGGCCATAGGCAATGCTTAAGCTAAAATATGGCATACAGTAGCAGTAGCACCGACTCCATGGGGCCTGAGGGGGCCCGAGCTCCCTCAAAAATTCACTATGGGTGTAAAGAAAAAAATGTGTCAGGATTGTCGATTTTCCCCGGAGTGTCCAGATATCAATATTCGAGTTATCAGGGTTCTAATGTTGATCATATTGCTCTTCCAAAATGCTTAAAAAACTTAAAACTCACTACTTATAAAATTTCCCGGGGTAAGATCCCTCGTTTGCCCCCCCCCCAATATTTTTTGTAAGTCGGTATCCCTGTACAGCAGTATTGCTACAAGTAGTTACCATGCAGTCTATAACAGAATTATTGTAAAGTGAACGAAATAGCCCCACTCAACCATAAAACGGAAAAATGGTGGTGTAATTCCGGCATCACAAGTACGAAGATCAGCGGCGTCGTGGAAGTAGGAAAAAAGACGTCCCGTGACGTTTCATGGAGGAAATAATGCGCTGGAATAGATAAAGCACTTCTCCGCGATCTCTTTTGTCTTGGCATGCCTTCCGGAGGCCTTGACAGAGAGAGGGCGGTGACGCAACACGTAAGGACTCTCCTTTTGAGTCTATTGCCTTGTCGCACGTGCCTTGCGGCTGATGATATACTTCAAGTCCTCAGCCAGTGGCGCAGCGAGGGGGGTCCGGACCCCCCCAATCCCCCGAAATATAAAAGCACACTTACTTCGCATCACAAAAGAAAACAAAATATCGAAAAATCATAACCTCACAAAAGATTTCTTTGAAAAATGAAGTTTTTTCGATTATGAAAAGTGTTAAAATTAGTTTCAAACCCTTTAGTTAGTTTAACCCCTGTTTTTGAAATAATGTCCCCCCCCTGGTTTAGACTTCCCCCCCGAACAACTGGCTGCGCCACTGTCTTCAGCGCTGGAGGTTAACTATATATTAAACAAGTGTTTCCACCGCAGAGTTTCAGCCGCTTTACAAAACCATAGCACATTTTTGAATTTTATAAGCCGTGAAATTTTCACTTTTCATTGTATTTTTTCTAAAAAAAATTGCCATTTTTATTTACTTTTATTTGGTTTCAAAGAGCCGGAATAGCGTCTAAATATATTTCCGAGTATGCAATTTCCTGAACTTTACCGGTGGGCCGAATCTCTCGGGTATGGGGGTCCCATCATGAGCTTCAGCCCGGGGCCCCCTAACACCCTAGACGGCCCCTGGGTGCAGGGATGCCGACTTACAAAAAATATTTGGGGGGCCCAAACAGGGGATCTTGCCCCGGGAAAATTTATAAGTAGTGAGTTTTAAGTTTTTTAGCATTTTAGAAGAGTCATATGATCAACATTAGAACCCAGATAACACGAATCTCGATATCTGAACGCTCGAGCGTTTTTTTCCTCACACCCATAACGAATTTTTTGAGGGGGCTCGGGCCCCCTCAGACCCCATGGAGTCTGCGCCACTGCCTGGGTGTATCACTGAACCTTACCAGAGTGGAGTAGGTGCTGGTAGAGGTGACGTTATATGAGAGGGAATGGGAAATATGCAAGAAATTCTCAGGCTGAGAGTAAAATTGGGCGTTTCAAAGGCTCTCAATTAGCATGAAGGCCGTTCTACACGGAGCACGTGGTACTCGCACAATCTGACGAAATTTTACTGACCGAAAATGGACCTATAATTTGCTTTTATAAGTGTTTTTAAACCAATTATCATATTTTGTATGGTTAATGAAATTTGAGAAGGGTTTCTAAAGACTATATTATAAAAATGTCTATGTCGGTATGTAAAAAACTGTCAAATTGAATTTAATACCTTCCACTTCAATTAATTTTTTGAGTACCGTGCTCCTATCGTATATTTATTTTTTTCTGTGGTTCTTTATAATGGAAAGGTAGGATTGACATTATGTAGTTTGTAATCAACGTAGAACAGTGAAATAAAGCGTGATTTTTATTTCAAATTGTAAAATATACAGCTGTCGCTACTCGTATGAAATAAAATCATTTTATTACTTCCAATGCATCATATTTCATGAATATATGTATTATTTATCTACACATTTTAAATTTGTTTAACTTTCAAAGTGTACATATTGTTCCCATAAACAATGCTTAAAATATGAAAATCTGATGACGAGCTACACTTGTCATTGCGCGATTTGTAATTCGAAATTCAAGACGAGCTAGATTCGTCATTTCAGCGCATGAAGTTAAGAAATAACATATTTGCAATAGGGTAGTTTCCTTCATCAAAGAAAACGAAAGGCATTGATTGCGATTCGTTACCCATCATTAGTGCATTCATAATATACAAATTATTTGGTTTTAGAAATCCCATTTTAGACGAATGGCAATGGTAAATTTTATCCTCATATGAAAAAGGCAAGATTGGCGCCCATGCGATGCCACTCCACGTGACGTCACAGGGACCTAGTTTCTATACGAGTAGATAGGAGTTTTATATCATCTGAGATTACCAATGCATGCATGAGGCACAGAGCTCAGGGAAACATGTCTTAATAATCACCTATTAAAATTGCCTATGGTCGGAAAGTTTCCTTCGTTTGATAGGGTATTTATAATCGTAATTTAAGCCAAGCGCTACCTGCTAGCAGCCTGCATCGTATCACCGCTCAAAGCCTCGCCCCAAGGTCACCTCACACGGCGACAGTGGGAACCAGAATGACGTCACACGGGGTTTTCCCAGCATTCATACTTAGCCGTCGCGTTTTCGCGCGCTTGAAAATTTTCACTTTTCGTTAAATCACGAAAAATCGTTATGGTCATAGATAGTTAATAGATAGATCATTTAAAAATCTATAAGCGTGAAATACGTTCACCAGGAGTAATTGCCTTTCGATTTAGGCAATAAAAAATAATAGTAAACCACCCTATTGTCATATGAAAAAAATTCATGTTCCTAAAATTAGCGCTCTGTCTAGTGAGGTATTGTAGCGGAATAAAATTCGTATTTCAGAGCAACTGCGCTGGAAGAAGAGGGGTTCTTGCCACCAGTAACGAAGAATAAAGAAATTCAAGTCGAGGCTTTTTCTTTTCTTCCTACGGCCGCTCGTGACCCCAAGCGACTCGGCACGAAACTCGCTTCACTATCCCCACCTCCAATCCTAGCCACTCCCTCCCCTTACTCCTACACACAAGCTGGACGCTTCCCCCTCCCGTAAGCAGTTCACCTTGGGACGCCGTGAAGGCTGGTTGACTGAGGTAAGAGGCCATCGCCTCGTTGAGGTAGCTCACGAAAGTTTTCGACAAATTTCTCCCGTTTATAGCTTTCTCAAATCATATTGTACAGTTTGCATACACGAACGACATATTATCGTGTGCTTTAGTCGATCCCATTGCCACCAGAGAGCAGCACCGGGGAAAACGCTCGTTCTCCGAACTACAACAGCGTGACCTGCTTGACGACGCGTGTCCGCCGTACCTCTTTGTTTTTGTTTACGTCCTGTGGCGTGCGTTGGGAAGGTGTGGTTGCGACTCATGTTTGGCCCTGTGGATTTACCGTTAAGTTTTGTGTTCTCCGCCCGAATCGATTCCTTACTGGAGCGGAGTCCGGCCGGATTTGGATATCGGTGCGACACCTGGGAAAGCGGTGTTCTCGTGCTGAATATCACGTAAATATTGAAGCCACTGTTTCATATTCCTCACGATGTATTTCTTTATCCATGAAATTACCTGCCCATGTTCCAATACTCTGCCAGTCAATTTAGGTTCAGTGACGGTCTCATATCATTGTCTTGATTTTGAAATCAATAAATGAGTGTCGTAAATTATGTATGTATGGAAAGTAGTTGTTTTTCTTTTAATTCCCCAATCTAACCGTTCCGACGGGGGTGGGGAGGGGGGAGTCTAGATGTTCAAATCCTCCAGAAATGCTTGGACGATACTCACAAAACAAACCCCCTACCCGCGGAATGTACCCCCTCAAAAGGTGAAGCCTCTGAAATATGTTTCTGGCTGCGGCTGTGAGCTTGAGACTACATTTTTTTGATTATAGATTCTATGAATATAATTGGAAGTGCTGTTAATTTTAAGCCGAGTGAAAATTCCTTGCGTTTCCATGGATCGCAATGAAAAAATATTTTTCTCAATTTTAGATCGATAAATAATACATCTCGGACCTAATTTTGGACATATCACATAATTTTCAAATATTGAAAGGGTAAGAAACTCCCGTTATTCACCTAATTGTGTTGATTAATCTGATGCTGGCGTAGTATTTTAGAGACTTCGGTGGTTTGTTTATAATGAATGGTTGATTGTTCTTATTTATGTTGTGTCTCAATCACCTTGCATCAGGGGCGGATACAGGATTTCTTTCTGGGGGGGGGCACAACCAAGGCAGTATCCAGGATTTTGATCTGGGGGGGCACAAGGATACCTCGTAATACACAACGAACGCAATTATAATGGGACCGTATTAAAATATTCCATATTTTTTATGGCTCTGGGGGGGGGGGCACGTGCCCCCTAGTTCCCCCTTAGATCTGCCTATGCCTTGCATTGTTCTCTTTGTTTATAGATCGATGAAATATGTTGTAATTTGCTGTCACTTTAATAGAGAAACGGGAGTCGTCATTTGAATGTAGGTTCTCATTGGCTCTGCAGTTCAAAAAAAATTAGCGCCATACAACAAAAAACATTGCCTTGCATTCGACAGTTAGGTAAGCGTTCAATACCTTAGGCGATAGTTTGCAGTTCAGTAAAAATGACACGTTAGATAATGCAATACTAAGGTGGAAAATCCAGTCGTGGAAACCAGTGACACTACTACGCTTCGTTTTTCTTGCTCATTTTTTGCTTTAAAACTCGGGATATCATTTCAATGCCTTTCGACAGGAGAAATCGCTCCGTTGCAAAGGGAGTTGAACCTTTCTCCGTGCGGTTCCGATCACCAACAGGGGTAATGGTAGCGTCATATTTCTGTATTTTTCTCCTCTGATCTTTAGATAATTACGTAGGTTGTGGGCGTGCTAGATATTCATTAAAACCTCGACTACCACAATGGGAAATGGAAGGAATTCAATTGAAATGCTTTTAAATTTATTCTTTTTCTATTCTGATTTTTATTATTCTTCGTGAGTGTAGAATTTTATTAAAGTATCGAATCGAAATACGCAACGTGGATACGAACGTTATCGTCTTTTTCAGACAATCGGACCGATTGCTTGATCTCGGACTTCGACACTTCAAACTGAGTGCCATTCCTAGAATCTCTCTTGCTTATGTTAACTTTCTTCTGTTATGAGGGTGGGCCCCCGAAGTAAGGATGGCAAAGAGCATGGTGGCTGCCCAGAAGCAAAGGTTAAAACCTCTACCTAAGTATTACTTTGAGAAATGAATCAAATGTAGAAATCTAATACAAATAAATTGATTATCTTAAAATGCTGCTAATTGTCCTTCTTATTAAGTTTGAGGAATATTTATTTTCCAACCCAAATCAATAGTTTTAAAGCAAAAGCTATCGCCGTAGCCAGGCAATCAGACCCATCACGTGACCTCGATTTTTGCCGTGACGATCTTTGAACCAGCCTAAATTCTCTCGTGTTATAAATTACTCATAAGATTCGCCATGCTAGCCTCGTCATTCATAGCGTAGTTAATAATATTCATGGCAGGTAGCTTTGTTCTTAGCTTGAATGTGATATTGGAGCTGTTTATTTTCCTTAATATTGGAGACCTACTTCGAGGAAAATTTTATTGCTGAAATATCACCAGAGTACGATTTATTGCCTCGTGTAGTTACTAACATAGTCCGTTTCTGCTTTCAGAAAAGGGTCGTCACTGGATCTTCAAGCTTCAGGATCTTGATGAAAATTATTTTCTTCCCTACCCTTAAAATAAACCATTTTCTTTATTGTAATAATAAATAATAATGTCGAAATATTATCCGAAATGGCAGCATTGATCTTCTATAACGCTAAAAAAGGGCAATTTTTTCTTCTTGGCATGCAATTATATATTTTAGCCGTGACAAAATAGCACAATTTTTTGGTCTCAGTTCTGTGTGCAAAATTGTTGCGATGATGTACTGAGATGTAAACGGAAAATCCACCTTATCTGTGAGTATCGCAAAGTGATATACTGTTCTCCTTATTTCTGCTCCTTTTAGTCGGAATTTTGATGATGACTTGGCTGATAGAGTTCTTGATTCTCTCATGAATTCTTGATGTCTCTCTTAAATTGAACGAGAACTTTTATATTTTACGTGTAGCTATTTACCCATCTCATCATTGTATTTTCTTTTATAGAGAAGAGAAAATAAGAATATTTAGAGTAAAATTTAAGAGAGGAAAAATATTGAAAATTTTAGCCTAACAATCGAAAAACTCCCTTTATTAACAGTTTTATAATTTTTTAATTTTCTTATGTAAAATCATTTTTATTAACTGAAATGAGCTCTAATTCAATTAACGATGGCGTTTTTTTTTCAACCTCCGATGGGTCATGAACAGACGACGAAGTGATTTATTAAAAAATAAAAAATATATCATTGCTAAATATTGAGTACACTTGTGGTCAGGGCTGCAGCTAGGAATTAAAGCTGGGGGGGGGGGGGGGTTAGATGCAACCGTTGCAACTAATACCGGGGTTTGTGGGGGTATGGAATACCCACCAGGATAAGTGGTAGGTGCGAGATCAATAAATTGCGGAATGTTAAGATAAATGGTTCAAAATGGTAAGTTTTACGGCTTTCTGAGGGATACTTTTATTAATCCTTACACTGTTCTATTAGTAATATCAATCCAATTAAGTAAAATGGATTAAACTTAAAAATTTACCTGAGCTCTGGGGGGGGGGGTTAACCCCCAAAGCCTCCCTCGCTGCGCCACTGCTTGTGGTGTCCTTTCGACATATGGCCTCGGAAATGGAGGAATTGGTCTTGCCTGTGGACAAGTTTAACTATACCTTCTTCAAGGATGTTGCCGCCAATCACTTTCAATGAATTTTACCTTTGTGCTGAAGCTCATAGTCCGTTTGAAAACGCTTCACTCCCGGCCACATCTTCATTTCAACGTAAAGCTGGAAGTGACACGGTACAAGGTCGGCATTGCGCGCGCGGCGGGTGATCGAAAATGTCCCATTGAAATTGATCTAGGAGCAGTTGGGCCGCATCAGCGCTGAGATGACGGGCGTTGTCATGGATCAGAACACTTTAGAAGTCAGCATTTCTCTGTTTTGAATGGGAATGGGCGTAACGTTTCACACTGTTTCTCACTCTAGCCACAGTGCATGAAAAAATTCTCTTTTATGATCATGAAGGTGAAGACGTGTCAATGCTGAAGTCATTCGGCGAGTTTTCTGGCTATCTCTCCGCAGTGCACACTTGCCGGGAAAATCATTTGAGGCAGTGTAGTTAATGAGATGGCCACTTACGTAAATCTAACAACTTACGGTCAGAAATGACTTAAGCGTGTGGTGTGGAGGACGCGCACTCCCCGCCTGTCGTCTGTATGGTGTTTTTGCTGAGAGATCAGAGGTTCGAAAAAAACGGTTCTCGTATCATGGTAAAGGACTCAGTATTATCAGATTTTACCACCTTATTGTTCTCGTTTGAGGAGCATGGTAGCCCAGTGGACAGAGCGTTTGGCTACTGATCCAAGGGTCCCACTTTGAAATCCGGGGTGAAGGCTTTGGACATCTCTGAACAAAATCCCCGCAATGGTACCCCTATGCTGAATGTGCGATTCGTACATGCCTGTGCCTTAATTCGGGATCAGCTTTACTCTCACCTATCCAAAAATAACATTCGTGTTGAATCACTGAGTGAGTATACCTACTCTTACTTTGAAGGTCATCTCCACATTTTTAAGTAGGTAAATTATACTGTGTTTTATATATTTCTCTGTGGGTTTGGGTTCATGGGCGTACCTAGCGAGGGTCAGCTGCCCCCCCTAGAAGTTAAAATCGCAAAAGTCTTTAAGCAATATCAATACTGAATTGAAACGAAAGTATTCAACAAATTTTCTTTTAACCCAGGAAAAATGATATGTTATGGTATAAGATATGTAACTAAAATAAAACTATTTTTTCAAAGAAATAATATCATTAACTAATAAAGCGCTGATATAATTTTCTTGGAATGTTGGTTTCATTCACCTTTTCCATGCTAAAATGTTACAACTCGGCTTGCCCCCTCACCCCTATGATCCTGGGTACGCCCTTGTTTGAATCTTTTAAAAATAACGTCGGTGACTGCTAATTTTCACTTTTATCTTAGGCTCATTTCACTTTCACTCGGTGATACAACCCGATGGTTTGTTTGGAGGGAAGGTTACCCACTACGCTATCACGCTCCTTCTATCCTAGGATATCACAAGTAAAATGCGTAAGCGAAGTTTTGAAAAGTGGGTATATTTTCAAAGGAAGTTACCAGCTACCTTAATTTTTTTATGGGTGGCAACACTGTGGATCTGTGGAGGAAATGGACTAGCTCTGCGACTCTTTCTTTTTCCATCGCTTGCTGCGCGTCTGACCAATTAAGTCCCTCTGCCGTCCTACTTTAGGAGCTTCCGTTCCGACTATGAGGATCAAGACAGACACATACTTCGTTCCACCTTTTTTTGTAAATTATTAGATACGTCAAAAACATAAGTATCGTGGTAAAAAAAGGTAGGTTGAAGACTTCGCGATTCAACAATACTTCGACTTTTAACACACCTTGTATGAAACAAGGTCCTGGTTACAATAAACGTATTCTATCATGATTAAAAAAACAATATACAAGTAATTATTGTGGATAATGCGATCCGTATATTTATGAGTCAAGACTTTTTCCAGCTTTATGAAGCGACCGTTGCGCCATTTTCCTCTAACTAGCGTCATTTGACTTAACTTCAGCATTCGTTTCATAATGCTCGAGAAGTGTTACGGTTAGGTAACAATATAATATTTTTATCATTATTAGAGTGGTATTACGAAAAATACATGATTTTATGTTTAAATTGTGTACAGCGGCGGAGCCAGGGAGGGCCCCCCATAGCCTCTCTCTGGCTCCGCCGCTGTACACAATTTAAACATAAAATCATGGGGCTATGGGGGGCCCTCCCTAGGTTATCCAATTTACACTATTAGATAAAAAGTGTGACTAAAATAAGAGACTAAAAATATAAATAAATTTTTGTTTTAAATACTTGATTCTTTGGAAAATTAGTATGTAATGACACAGCCTTATAATTTTTATTACGTGTCCCAAAATTATCAACATTTTCGTTACCTCCCGGACTCCCATTACTGCTTGGAGGTTACCACCCAGTCTCCCCAACAGCTTGTTGGGGAGGCCCCCCCTTGTCCCTATCCTGGATCCGCCACTGAATACGTAAGTCTATATGTGCTGGCATCGGTGGTTATTCTGCTCCCGAAATGACAATTCATTCACGTCTTCCAGTTGCTGCTTTCTTATTTTAACGTTAGTCTAGAAGTCTTTTCTTCTGCTGCATACTAATACTTTTTACTGTCCCTCCAATTGATTTGTAGCTGATATTTGTCCTTTTTCCTTAACATATTTTCTAGAGTCATCTTCAAATCCTTCTCTGTCTCTTCTAAATCATCTTCAAAATACTTGAATAACTACGTTTGTAATCTCTGTGTCTCCAACCTTTGCCCATAGATCGTTGCCTGAAGGCTAAAGACCATTTTACACGGGGCACGAACTTGCACATTTATACGTGTGTATGAAGGCGCAGTCAAAATTGCGTCGTGTAAAGCGATGAATTGCTAGAACACATGCGAGAATGCGTGGACGTGAGATGGCAAAATAGCCCCTGTCCTAATTTCGTTCATGCATTCGCGCAATTCCACGTCATTCTAAAAAATAAATGCAGTTTTAACCTGCGGAATTCCGTGCCTCGTATAAAATGGTCTTTAGCAAGGCGGAGTTTTGATTTCCGGCATTGTTGGATGCGCCAGAGAACCGATGCGATGCAAAGATTATAGTATTAAGTTTAAACATAAGAAGGCAAAAATTTAGTGGCGTAGCGAGGGGAGGTTCGGACCGCCCTACACCCGAAATCAAAATAATAAAATCACTCTGCGTCATCATGAAATAAAAGTAAATATTTAGAAATCATGAATTTAAAAAGATTTCCTCGAACAATGAAGTTTTTCGATTATGAAAAGTGTTTAAATTGGTTTAAAACTCTCTACTTGGTAGTTGCCCCTTTTTTCGTAATTTTCTGCGGTGGCACCTTGGTTTTGGACTTCCCCCGAACAGAGGCGGATACATATGGGGGCGCGCCTCCCCTTTGTGGGGCCACCCGTATTGCCAAACATTGCAGAACCACAATTGTAACTTTTTTATCCTGAGATGGTATGTCTATAATCTATAATATCTAACGATCTGATCGTTGGATTATTCTTCCTCATAGAATAATCCTCCAAGATCGTTAGAATATTTATTGCGTTTCGCTTGGTTTCGCTGTTAGTAGGGCCCGCCCGCCTCTGTGATGGTGCGGGATTCCTCGTCCCTTCCCTTCCTTCCCCATCCCCTCCCAGGGAGCAGCCGCGAACTGCGCGGCACGGTAAAAACATCGTTTTCATTTAGTTTGTTGCAAACGGTCGCAGATGATTTCTGTGGATGAAGACTCTAAAAGGCTTGATGCAATTACGATGTAAATATCTGAGAGCAGCTCGGTGTCCTTCTTTTTATACAGCCACACACGGGCAAAAATGTTACTGAAATTAGCGTCCGCCATTTTGTACTGCATCGACGATAAATATTACAAGGCAGTAAAGAAATCAGGTTACAACAAAAGGAAAATAAATGTAGTAATAATATATCATAGCTTTTATACAATAAACTTGCTTAAAATGATTCACTATCCGACATCCGTCGAGTACGGCAATTCCCGTGGCCAGCAGCCGGCTCCGGGCGGTGCCGCACGTTCGAAAAACCGATCTTAATTTCGGCGTCGCAGGTGGTCGCAGCTGCACTTCCGATTATCATAATCTATATACTTTGTTGTATATGTGGTGTAAATATCTCGAGGTAACTCGGTGATCCTTTTTTTAAAATCCTACATAAACACAAAAATTCGACGAAAAACAGGGTCCGCCATTTTGTATCGTATTGGTCACAAATACAACAACTAAGTCGTGAAAGTTGATGATAATCGATGATAACAAACCGTTTAACAATTTTATACATTTTTTTTGCTATTGAGTTACTACTAACGGTGTGACATTAGTTTAAACATGCTGAATTTCGAAAAAAA
Organism: Ischnura elegans; assembly: GCF_921293095.1. NCBI lineage: Eukaryota > Metazoa > Arthropoda > Insecta > Odonata > Coenagrionidae > Ischnura > Ischnura elegans. Next base: position 68,082,599 of record NC_060257.1, read on the forward strand.
TTCAAAGCGGGCAATTTGCCCCAAATTTGTTCAACTTTGAGGCTATGTATTTTATATAAAAAATTAGCCTAAGAAAAACATTTTGCGTCAAAAAATGCACTAATGTGTTGGCAACAACTGTGCAAAGTTTCAACTTCCGTACTCAAAAAAACCATTTTCGAGGTTTTGTCCAGCTTTTTTCGATTTCAGCCCACTGTGGCGGCGCCTCCTTCCTGTCCTCCCCCCTTCCGGGTGCAGAGAAGAAAAGCTCGCCCTGCAGACCCTGCCCCAGGAGTGTAACCTTGCGAGCCCGCCCTGGAGTCTCGTTTCCACTATAATCTGTAATCATTTGTATTAAAACTTTCTTAAACTATACATGTAACTTGATTATTTTTTATTACAATAAAAGTTTAGGTAACTCAAGATATATTTGCGCCCCTCCTTGAGTTTATTCTGTATCCGCTACTACCATCGAACGAAATTCCTGGCTTCGCTACTGCCAAAGTTATGTGGTTCGACAGACCGAACCATCACGTGCTAGAAACGTGAGTCTCAATAGGGTGGTTTCCTATTATTTTTTATTGCCTAAATCGAAAGATTATTACTCCTGGAGTACGTATTTCACGCTTTTAGATTTTTTAATGACGATATCTATTTTTTGCGATTAAATGAAAAGTGAACATTTTCAAGCGCGCGAAAACGCGACGGCTACGTTGGAATGCTGGGAAAACACTGTGTGACGCCATTCTGGTTCCCGCTGTCGCCGTATGAGGTGACCTTGGGGCGAGGCTTTGAGCGCTGGTACGATGCAGGCTGCTAGCAGGTAGCGCTTGGCTTAAATAAGGGTTATTAATACCTTATCAAACGAAGAAAACTTTCCGACCTTATGCTGTTTTTATAGGTGATTATTATGACATGTTTCCCTGAGCTCTGTGCCTCATACATGCATTGGTTATCTCAGACGATGTACAACTCCTATCTACACGTATAGAAACAAGGTCCTTGTGACGTCACGTGGAGTGGCATCGCATAGGCGCCAATCTAGTCTTTTTCAAATGAGGTTAAAATTGACCATTGCCATTCGTCTAAACTGGGATTTATAAAACCAAATAATCTGTATATTACGAACACACTAATGGTGGGTAACGAATCGCAATCAATGCCTTTCGTTTTCTTTGATGAAGGAAACTACCCTATTTAAGTACGTGGTCGCAAGCTTGAGTGGATGGATCAGTTCAACTGTTTGGGCTGCACATTAGAGGAAAACCAAGGGAGTTTCGTCAGTAAAAGAGACATTCATGACCAGGAAAGAGCTGGTTTGAGGTTCACGGTCTATTTTACTCGTAAATCAGGTCTTATTGAGCTTCTCCTCATTTATTTCTTCTTTCACCCTTATCTTCTTATTCCTCTACATTCCCGTAAGTCGATGTAACTTGTTGTAATAGCGATACATGATCTGTTTCGTCGTTGATGTCGATACTTCTTCTGTTGAAAGTTCAACGTTTGAACACGACTGGGCTTGACGACTGATGCTTGCCGTTGAACAAAATAAGCCCACTTTTTGCGACTAAATTTTGAACTACACCCTTCCTTGTAGTTGCAAAAAAATTAATAAAGGCGTTAAGGAGACGGGCGTAGAGTATGGATTGGCTCCAGTACATTGCGAAAAAACATCCAACCCCATTCCTTTGGATCCAGTTTATTGCCAAGTCACACATGGACCTGTTAATACGTACAATCGATAGAAGTATTGTTAAGCAGAAGCTGAGGTAAAGGAAGACAAGCAAATTGCTCACGTTTTTTAATACGCGATTGTTTAGCAAAGGATAAGTGTAGGTGATTTTTACTGGAGCTCCATAGACTGAGAGACGGAAATGAATTTTGTGAGCGATTGGAGTATAAAAAACTTGTATGAGTCGTTTTGAGGCAAACTGCCGATGAAAAAACTGGAATACCCAGTTCTAGCTGGAACTTGAAAGACAGAGGCCTAACAGCAGCCATAATACTAGGAGAAATTTGTACATACTGATTTCATATGTTCTAAATTTAACCGTTTATCTTTTAAAATAATATGCTCTAAAACATGTGTCAATGACTACGGAATAAGATTTTTCATATCTATAAACATGCGACTTGGTGGAGGATAATGAGAATTATCAATGGCTAACGATTGGATATCATCTCGCATGATGGCTGCCGCAGCTTCCAGGATCTTAAGTCACTCTTCTTATCTTGATTTAATCGATCATTATGATTATCAATTAAGCATATTAATGTTAATTTTCCGGGTTTCTCAGTGATAATAACCTTATTACCATATTTAATATTAATCGCAGTTAAACACTTCTTTTATCAAGATTTGAATTTTTGCAAGCAGTTTTTAATTCTTCTAGTGTAGACTGACAGTCATCACTACTCTCGATCTAGGCAAATATTTCTTCCATGGCCAGATTCAATGCTTCATCTCGGAGACGACCAGTTTTACTTCCAATGTGTGGTTTTAAAAAAGAAAAACTGCAACCATGACAATAACTAGCTTCAGCAGCTACTAAATTATGTTTAACCCTTATGCGAGCGATAATATTTTTTTAATTATTATCAGAACGAATTATTATGAGCTATATACAGAATAGATTCTTTGAATGAAAGTGTAGTAACTTTACAAATTCTAAGCCAATACCTCACACCTCGTTTCCTTTCTATTCTTCATTCTGTTCATCGCCGCAAAAGAAGGAATGATTTTAAAACAAAAAGCTGAGTCATTTACGTGTACTATTGTACGAGGAGGACTTAGGCCCCTTTCAGACGCAACGGCTTTTCGCCGGCCGCCGTCCACGGCACGGCACAATGCCTTTAAATAACCATTGTTAGCAATGGGTGTCTTCAGACGAGTCGAATCACGCCGTGGACGACACGACGCCGTGGACGGCCGCCGCACAGTGGTTCAAAATCGAAAAAAGGTGGTCGAAATTATTACCGCTTTTATTCTTAGTCACTGTTGTATTATGAAGAAGCGTCATAAAAGAATTTTGTCCGCTGAATACGAATTTGAAGTTATTTTTGTTGTATCTTTGATATTATTGTTTTTAAATGGCCTATTATTTAAACAATTAAATGTTAAAAATAGATATTGCATTCAATGATTCATTCAAGGTGTAGATTGATGCGCATCAAATAAGTCGAGGTATTTTTTCAGATATGTGACTGCTATTTGTTAAATTTAATGTTATTTATAAATTATATAAACAATTAAAGTTGACCGTTTTTAAAGCAACGGTAATTTATGTTCGTATATAATTTTTATCTGTTCAGCCTAAGTTAAATTTTTTATGCATAATCTATGATACTTTCATTTTTTTAATGAATTTGCTTAACAATTCAAAATTATAATACAATATGGTCAATGACCTTAAGGCGTACTTTAAATTCGTATCAGTGACCCTCAAGTTGTTTGGTGAGGTAAGTACAAGGATTGAAAGCAAACATTTAGGCATTCTAACTTTTTCTCTTAATATTTTTTCCAGTTTAACTAAATCACTGAATATTGTGACTAAGGCTATGGGATATCACATAAATAAGGATATTTATGTTCGTCCCTTTTATCCCTTCCATCGATCACGTAGTTCGACTAATTTCCGACTGAACTCAATATAACTCAAAGCGAAAAATTCACGAAGGATATCTCAAAATAACTCGCACACATTCAAACATTGTCCTCACTCATGAATTTGTGACTATAGCAAATGCGTTGTTAAACGTGACTTTAAATGCCCGTGGTCCTTCTCTCAGCGAATGCGATGCACCGTCTGAGTCCTCTGAATGCCATGCCTCGAGCGTGCGCGGGCGAGACATATCTGCCTGATTTCTTTCTGAGCTTCTTAATTGCCTTTGTTTGTATGCTCGTATTTTTCGAATATTTTTCCAGCTGATGCCAGGATGCTTGATCTAAGAGCAGCGTCTGGCGGACGCTCATGGAAGATATTCTTCCACTCACGCCCGGATTTATGTACTTTCTTAGCGATTGTGCGTTCTGTGTGGGGGACGCTGAATGTTTTTCTCTGTGTATCATTATCATCTGCTTTTCTGGCTCATCGTTTCCTTTCTCTTTAATTGTGGCAACGATAGAGAAGGCATGGGCCGTCCAGGCATTGCCACTCATTGCTTCTCGGAACCTCGGAGACCTGCCAGGATCTGCCATCTTATTTACGACGTTTGACTCTGAGGGTTAGGGTTTTTTCACGCCTACGTTCCTTTGGTGGTTTTATTTTTTTCGGCCTTGGGTCCCTTCCGTATCTGAATTTCTCTTTAGTTGACCATTCATATTGTTAGATGGTATGCGGCGACATTGAGGGTAGACAGAGAGAAAAATATTTCTAGCACACTTTAAACACTTTTGCTTCCACTTCAGCGAACTTAAAGGACAAAGATAAGATCGGGTAAACCTCGTTGAAGAGCAATAAAAATGCGGCCGGGCGCTTCCCTTTTTTTGGCAATAATAATCATTATCGACCGTGCGGCGGCTTCCAGTGAATTAGCGTGCTATGAAATACATTTGAAGAGTCCGCTTTCCAAACGGATGACGACGAAAGGGTATTCTGGATATTGTGAAAGTTAAAAATCCAGAAATTCTTGAAACATATGTTGCACAGGCCATATGATCGATTATATTCGCCACTTTTGCTGTTCTAAAGATTATTTCTGATGAATATCGAGCCTCACTAAATATCATACGCTGGGGCTACTGGAAAGCCCTAAATGCACTAAAGGAAAGAGAAATCTATTTTAAATGGATCCCGTATTGAAAATCAAGTAGCACAATAACATCAAAGAAACTTGGCATTGTAACCTTTCCTCGGAATACACCTCGCACTCGCAATAGTACTCAGCGCGCCGCCCGGTCGGTCTGGCGGCGGTCGCGGCAGCGTATTGCACCGTTCAACATAAAACCATCTCGAGGCCAAAGTAGCAAATAGTAGCATGATTTTTCTTCTGCTATAGACTCTATAGACTCTATTCTTTCAATTCGTGTCAAAATCTCCGAGGGGCTCTGAGGTGCCCAAAACGATATTTTTATTTATATTTAAAAATTCAAGTAAAAATAGCATAAAGTTTAAACATTTTTATTTCCAACTAGAAAACTTTGGAAATTAAAAAAAAATCACCAATATTTGTACGCGAAGGTACCAATTTATGCCATGTATTTTTTTTAAAGTTCATAAATTATCTGAAACCTTTTTTTATGAAGGTGAATTTCTCTAAAAATGAGTGATTTTACGCCTCAGGCGTTTTTATCCCGGAGGACTCATGTTTGTCCATTCATACAAACTACAGTGAGCCACAAAATAGTCGTCGTACTAGCCAATATCATAGATCATATAGTGTAGAATACGAATAGTACCTTCAAAAATTCCTCCAAAAAAGTTGAAAAAATGACTTTCGACCAGCTTTTTCCGATTTTGAACCACTGTGCGCCGTGGTATCCACGGCTCCCATTTCAATCCGGCCCGGCGTACGCCGTCCACGGCGTGAAATAAACACTGTGGTGTATTGGACTGTTCAGACGCGACGACTTATGCCGTCCGCCGCGTAGTTCTATAGAATTCAGAGTAGCGTGATCGGCGAAGAAATGCGGACATGAATAATATTTCATCGTTCCCAAATTTTAAATTGTGTTTTTGAACGAGATGGGAGATTTTATAGTGGATGTTGACGCTTTTCTACCAAATCCAAGTCATGTAATTACGTGTGCGATATGTCCAACAGCTATCAACCTATCTAGAGCTAATCATTTATTTAAATGGAGAAATAGAGAAAAAAAGGCTTAAATATGTGTATTCTATTAAGTAAATAATAAGACTAACGATATACGCAAAAACAGTCTATATGACTTTATGTACATATCAATTGTAAATTACACCGAGTCTAGACATTCCATACGATCGGGGAGCTGCCGCGGACTGCGCGCGCGGCAAAAACATCGATTTTTATTTTTAGTTGATTCTAATGGTCGTATTTGATTTCTTTTGATGGACACTCTAAAATGTTTGATGTAATTAAATGTAAATATCTTGAGATAGCACGGTGACCCTTTTCTTATGATCCCAAATAAACACAAAATTTCGACGAAAAACAGTCCTACAATTTGTATCGTATCGACGATAAATATCGATAATTATAACGAAGAAATTAGGTTATATGAAATGTAAATTGAAGGTGGCACTAAATAAATTATATCTTATATGTAATTAACTTGCTAAAAAATTCACTTTCCAACGTCCGTCGAGCACGGTATTCCCCGTGGACAGCTGAAAGCTCCGAACTGTGCCGCACGTTCGAAAAATCGATCTTAATTTCGGCGTCGCGAGTGGTCGCTTTCTCCTTTTGGTATCACTCTCTATAGGTTTTGTTGCATATGTGGTGTAAATATCTCGAGGTAACTCGGTGATCCTTTTTTTATAATCCTATATGGACATAAAAGTTGAGCCTGAGGAAAAGAGGAGCCTAGTAATTTAAACTTTTTTAAAGGAACTCTACCAAGCATGCATAACCTCAAGGATGCGGAAACAGTTAACTACCAAATCGAGGTATTGAACATTCTGGAGAGGATACAGCAGTTGCGAGCAGTTTCTTCTCCTCTAGCAGGATCAATTCATTCTCCGACATCACTTAATTCTACGCCGTCAAACCAGTCAACTTATTCTGTGAGAGAAGTGGTATAGTGTTTTGGGATATAGGATGCAGCGAAAGGTTTCAACTTTATCAATATTTTATGTATTTTGTAAAAATTCTTTGTATTTTTTTCTTCCTGTTTGATCTTTTTAATTATTTGAAAGTACTGGAAAGAATTTCTGATAGATAATGTTTTGAGAAGTAAACAATAAAAAATTCTAAAATCGGACTGAATGAAAAAATCACTATGATACACACCCCAGCTCACACGAAAGTGTTAAGATCTATTACATTATCTTTCTTTAGTAATGAAATTTTATGTTTCCTTTGTCTAAAAACAATTTTATGTAAAATAATGCTTAAATAAATAATTTTAAAAAGAAATTAAATAATAATAACCTATCAAATGAGTTACTCATTGGCTAGTTACAGATTTTATATTTGTATCGAGGTTCCCTAAACTAAATTTTATATATAAGCAGCATAGATAAAATTTATATCAGCAGTATAGATAAACAATTAAAATAATAATTTATTTAATATTTTAAAATTCGCTCCTATTCATGATAACGACTCAAGAACTATTGAATAAATGTCGCTGATGGCCGTGCCGATTGCTTGCCGTACTGTTCTATGTATTTAACGACGCTCCGCGCCGTGAACGGCGACCGGCGGAAAGTCGTCTCGTCTGAAAGCTGCCTGAATTTCACGGCGCGGCGCCGTGGACGGCGGCCGGCGAAAAGCCGTTGCGTCTGTAAGGGGCCTTACTTTCGATGTACTGGCTTGATCCGCTTCATGATGTCTTTCCACTGAAGCAATTGTACTACTCCAAGTGTAGTTTTTACAACATTGCACATGTTTTGCCACTGATTTTTGGCTTTTTTTTGGTAGTTAATGAATTTATTACTTCTTTCAGCACTCGCATCAATCAATGTCTTTGAGCCACGATCAGCAGTAGCAATTTCACTTGCAGGCATAGGTTATTTTACCGATGAAGCCATGATGCCCGAAAGTTGCTCAGTACTAAATATAGTACAAACTTTAACTTATAATTCCAGCAATGACCACATGTTTTCACTAGGAGGGAATATTTAAAACTAAACCCTCTGTCCCGATTGTTGGCGGATGGACAGGTGAGAGCTAGTAACCAATATGCGAGTTACGCGTCCAATAATGTTCAGAGAGCGCAACAATATAGTCATGCATATTACGAAGAATACAGCTCCATCCTACATTCGAATGGCTTTTTCTTAGAAACGGTAAATCTTAGAGAAAAAAGTGAAATGACAATTTTGAATATAATTTTCTGATTTACAATTTTGGTCTGAGCAATTTTTATCATAAAACTAACCGTTTGGCAAAAAAATGGAAAAAACTCATTTTTGTGACCTTTGACCTTGAATAAAATATTTTGCACATACGGGATCGTTGGGGACTTTTCAGGATTTCATTAGAGTGGTATCTTTGAGGTTCATGCAAATTTTCAGCTTGTTGGCAATTTATGCAAGGGTACCCCTATTTTTTGGGCTAATTTGACCGGGCTAAACAATATATTATTATTTATGCAGTTATTCTGTTATTTTAGAGTGCTTCCCGAACTCAATGAGAGCTTTCTTCGCCAGTTCGCGATCTTTTTAGCGGAGCGCGGACGCGCACTGAGAGGCTAGGAAAGCGGGAACACGGTACTCCCGTGAATGCAACTAGCGTGCGATCGCTTCCATTTTACGAAGGGGATTCTAACGGAAATAATAAGCCCGGTTTATCCTAGCATTAATGCAGTAATTCTGATGATTTTGCGTCCGATTTTATTTTTTTTATAAAGATCGCGGGAAAAAATTGAGGGAGAGTAAAAACCATGCACGGATAATCCTCAACCCGGATAAAACGCAGCCGGATAATCAGGGGTATGCTGTATACAAGAAATGAGGGCTCAAGGGAGCCCTTCGAGGATACAACACACCGGGGCCGGGACCCAGTTATTCAACTAATACGCCCGTTCACCTGGAAGGGGAGTAGAAATGGGAAGGAAAAAGTAAAGAGGCGCCGGCGCGATAGGAGTCTGACCCCTATCCCTATCCCTCTGGGGTAGGGATAGGGTTGGAAGGGATGGGACGGGGAAAACACCTCACCGCTATAGAAGCGGAAAGGGCCCACTAAATAACGAAACCCGGCATCAGCCATTAATGTGCCAACGATTTTGGTAGATTTTCCTATTAAAGAGAAAATCCATCGATCAAATCGTTGGAACCCAATTATACAATATGAATGTGAATTACCAAAAAAATTGAGGAAATACAAAAGTACTGGTAGAGGGATAGGAATAACTACAGTAAGTGGCATTAAGACAGATTAAACCCTATAAAATTATCCCCATTTCACTCCTGTACCATACTGTACATTACTGTGTAGCTTCTTTTCCCCTCTTTACTTTGACATGGGGTCATATTCAGTGGAATGCATGTATTTTAGCCTCAACATTTTTGTTATTAAGACGTTTTTGTGATGAATATAAACTTTTTAGCCACACTCTTTGCATTGATTTACATGGAAAGAAAAAGCAATTGGATTCACTGAAAAGGTATAGCATTTGGCCAAAAATTTAGCAACAGGTTAAGTTTTGGCCAGAAAAAAAATTGGGAAAGGACATACTTTTTTCACGGGGTTCCATTGAGTGAATAAGCAAGTGGAACAATGGATGGGCAAGGCTACCATCCATTAATTTTCATCGTATATATTATATTTTTGGACAATTATCTCCCTATGAAATGTAGGTTTATGATAGAACTCTTTCAGTTCCACTCACCTTGGTAGCTATTTTTAACTATACATGTTTTGATATTGAATCAACCACCATAGTCATTAAAATAATTTTTTCTATTTCCTACCATAGGCTTACTGACCCTGTTTCTGCTTGTCCTTGAGGATGTATCTATGGGAAAGAAACATGAAATGGAAGACGTCAGCACTTCTTCCTTTCCTTGTGGTTTTCTTGCCATCATTCCTATTCATGATCTTCATTTCGATGGCACATCTGAGTGAGCATGGTCCGGATCTTATGCACTTTGGAGTGAAAATGTTCCAGGATCCATTTGTGGATGGAAATGTCCTCTTCAAGGGCTTCAATAACAACACTGGGGCTATACACCCAATTGTACCAAACTTGGTTCACTTTGTGCTATTTGGACATAAAAAATTGGACTTCATCACCTTTCTTTGTATGATGGCAGCACTTAAGGTGAGTTTGAAATCCAGCATGTCAACCTTTAGGTCTATTACCTGTTGATTGGTGACACCCAGTGACCGTGTCATGGTGCAGGAATGCGCTGGAATGCCATCCTGGCACTGGTTAACTAAAGACGTACATAATAATCAAATAAAAATTTTATCAATTTTGCTGTCTCAAAATTTCTAATTTTTACATTCCTAACCAAAACAAAAATTTTTGTAATGAAATGTAAATAATACATTCCTAGTAATAAAAGTTAAGGAAAAAGCTTTTGGGCACTGCTAATTTTTTCATGACGTCAATGGTGACACCCAATCTCTTAATATGACAATTTAGTCTTTCTGATAATGTTCACAAAGAATAGCATCCCATTGAAAAATGGGTGGTGGCATCAAAGTGGAAACTATGCTGATTGTTTGAAATACCAGGGTGGTAGATGATGAGTGGCTGAACCAACATGGAACCCGCATTTACTTCACATGGATCTATACGGTGGTGGTGTATGATACTTTTTAATCTCATGCAATTCAACATAATTTCATCTTCAATGAAAGTTAACTCTTGCATGGGATTTCAGTTTATCATCCTTGCATAAAGCTAGATATGTATGATTATAATAAAAAATACTATTGATGGTACTGAATTAGACTTGTGGGCCTTTAATAAAAATTAACTGCCTTAATATTTTAATTTGGTATTTTAGATGAAAGCCTGTTACTTTTAATACAGTTTATACTGCAGTGTTAACTTATTTTTCTCCTAATTTGAAAGCTGCCGAAGGCACTAGCTGGTCATTTTTACTGTCAATTATTTTTTTGCTGTTGAAAATAACTTTCCTTACCTACTCTTGCTGAGAGTCTTCCGACTAAACCCATAATGGCTGTGAGAAATTTATGGTGTAAACCCAATTTTTTTGGAAGTCGGCAGTTATCCATGGTATACCACAAATTGATCTGTTGACCAATATCTTGTGAAATCCACAATTAATTTCCACCCAATTTCAAACACAATTTCCTCATTGTTTCCACCAAAAATTTGTCACTGGAATGCTGTAGTCTATTATCTTTATTAGCATCCTGTTTCAAACTTCTTCTCCTTTGCTGTATGAGATTTTTGAGAGAGTGGCAAAATTTGTTGCGCCTTTCAAAGGCTTCCAACAAGATCATCCCATAATGGCTGGCTACAACAGCAAAATTCTTGAACTTTAACATCCTTATGGTATTTGTACAGCAAGGGCATAAAAAATATTTTAAAAACTTCATAAGTAAATATCTAAAATCATTTTATAAATTTCTACTCAATGAGTTATTTAATTAATTTTTGTATTTTCTGTTGTGATGAGTGAGGAAAACGATGAGACCCATGATTTTCCATTTCTTTTTTCTTACTTTTTTCTCACCACAAAAAATTGATGCTGCCGGTAAGTTGATGTTGCAGATGATGTCTTAAACTCATGTAGAGTAGATCAATGCATCTCTGCTTTTCCTTAGCCTTGTGCATTTGCCTTGTTTAGTTCACTGTTGTTAAAACTCGTATAAGCAATTCCTTTCCTCAAGGAAAAGTTCTCCCTGAACAGATAAATGAGTCAGAAGTGTGATGATATCACCAACTCATGAAAAGTAGGGGGCAACTTTTTCTTTTTCTTATTTATGAAACAATGAAGGATGAATGAATGGGGAAGATTTTCTTTTCCTTATAACAGATCTTTACCTTCAACCTCCTGGATTCTTTTAATGAATTTAGATTTGAGGGTCTGGTATGAGTGAGGGAATCCATTGCATTCTATTGGAGTAATTTTTGATTTGCAATTTTTTTCCCAAATTTTTACCTAATTGAATTCATCGCTCCCTATTTTCAGATCCATCGTCCTCGTCATTTGTATTTGCATACTGATGCCGACAATCAAACGTTCTCGGGCTATTACTGGGATCAGCTCTTGCTGACAGCTGCTCAAATGATGCCAACAAACGTTTCTGAAAGTGAGAGTTATTTCACGAAGGTGAAGTTAATGAAAATGCCTCGTCCCACACATGTGTATGGGCAGCCATTGAGTTCCGTGTGGCATGCAGCTGATGTTGCTCGGTTGGACCTACTCAAAAGGTATGGTGGAGTGGCATTGGACGGCGACTCTCTGATGCTCCGTCCCTTCACTCAGTTCCGGCACTTCGAGATGGCAATTGGGTGGCCCAAAAATGGCTACATTGGATCACAGGTTGGTGCATTTCCTCAGTTGCAGTTCTGGGAACTTGTCTTGAGATAATATTATGACAAATTTTTTAACTTATTCATATTAGGGGGACAGATGGTTCATAGACAAAATGTCAGACTATTCACACACATTCTCACCATTCTGAGCCATTTATGTATGTTAAACATTTTTTGGGGGTAGGGCCCCCGCACCTCCCCCTTACCCTGGCAGGTATTCCAAACCCCCCTGGCACTAGTTGGGCCTAAAAAAAACCCTTAGCCTTAATTCCTTACTGCCCCCTGGAATAGGGTGCAAAGGGACAAAACTTCCAGGAGCCATTTTACCTCGTGTGAAATGACACCCACAGTGGGTACGAGAGGGGGCTATGGCCCTCTTTGCATTACACTTAATATACATTGTAGGTATAAAAGGACTACAGTCACCAGCAGCTATCTAATAAAAGATGGGGAATTAGGGTAGGGGAACATGGGGTAGATCGGGGTATGGGGCAGAATGGGGCTTGGGGTTTTTTGCGACTAGGAGGTGCTGTCAACAGTCAGAGAGTATCCAAAATTGATTCAAAACCTATTCTGCAACCATGTTGGTTAAGCTAATTGAGTGTTAACATGTGTTATGTGAGTTGTGTGAATTTTAGCCATTGTTTTCTAACTTCGGAAGATATTGTATTGATGGTTAGTCATGTTCAAGCGTTTAAATAATGGTAATTCTTATTATGTGTTTGAAGTACGTCAAACTATCATGAGTATTGTGTAGTTGAAAATCTGAATAAATGTTATTATCGGGCGTTAGTTCCTAGGTAAGCGTAAAGGCTGTTCCATCCCCCTTCCCCCGGATGGGGCAGAAAGGGGGAGTGAGAAAAAATGTAAAAAAAATGATGGAATGGGAAGAGACAACCTTACAGTGGCGCCGACTCCATGGGGCCTGAGGGGGCCCGAGCCCCCCAAAAAATTTGTTACAGATGTAAGGAAAAAATGTGTCAGGCTTGTTGATCTTCCCCGTAGTGTCCAGATATCGAGATTTTAGTGATCAGCGTTCTAATGTTGATGATATGACTCTTCTAAACTGCTTGAAAACCTTAACATTCACTACTTATAAAATTTACCGGGGCAAGGTCCCTGGTTTGGGCCCCCCCAATATTTTTTGTAAGTCGGCGCCCCTGCAACCTTATGTTTACACTGCTGCGATTTTCATTAAACACAGTTGAAGGCTGGGTCACTTGTTCCATTTGTGAGGAATTGGCTCACAATAGGGTAGTTTCCTTCATCAAATAAAACGAAAGGCATTGATTGCGATTCGTTACCCACCATTACTGTATTCATAATATACAAATTATTTCGTTTTAGAAATACCGGTTTAGACGAATAGCAATGGTCCATTTTTATCCTCATTTGAAAAGGGCCAGATTGGCGCCCATGCGATGCCACTCCACGTGACGTCACAGGGACCTAGTTTCTATGTGAGAAGATAGGAGTTATACATCGTCTGAGGTTACCAATGCATGCATGAGGTGCAGAGCTCAGGGAAACATGTCTTAATAATCACCTATTAAAACTGCCTAAGGTCGGAAAGTTTCCTTTGTTTGATAGGGTATTAATAATCCTAATTTAAGCCAAGCACTACCAGCCAGCAGGGTACTCAGCTACCCGCTAGCAGCCTGCATCATATCAGCGCTCAACTCGCCTCAAGGTCACCTCACAGGGCGGCAGCGGGAACCAGAAATACGCCACACGGAGAGATTTCCCGGCATTCATACTTTTGCGTCTCGTTTTCGCGCGCTTGAAAATTTTCACTTTTCATTTAATCGCAAAAAATAGATATCGTCATTTACAAAATCTAAAAGCGTGTAATACGTACTCCAGGAGTAATAATCTTTCGATTTACGCAATAAAAAAATAATAGGGAACCACCCTATTGGTGTGCAGGATTGGATAGCGAAGCAGTTGATTCTGTACTTGTGAGTGAATGTTGTGATTAGGCTTCAAAAAAGACTAAGAAAAAGTATGTTGCACCTAAAAATTCATTCAAATTAAAAATACAAGAACATGGAAGTTGCATCTTTGTGTCACATATTTAATTTATTTTTGTAATTCATTTTCACATTACTCCATTCCGCCCCATACAAAGGACAGAATGGGGCAAATGACATAATTTTTTGACTATGGCAAAAAATATATGACTGAGATTTTTACAACTGTATTATTGTATTTTTGTGTTCAATACATTTCAAAAGGTCTATTAAAAATGTGAAGTAATTTTCTTGAACCTTGAACTTGATTGCTCATTATGCCCCAGGTTTCCCTCTATGTATTTAGAGAATATTATTATAGATGAAACTTTTTCTTTCTTAAGTATGTGACACATTCCAAATAAAATAGACTTATTAAAATGATTTTTATCAGTCAGAATTTTAATAAAATGCATCTTCTAAATTTCAACCCATGGGAATCATTTTCACAACCTGAGCTTTGTATATAGAATGCTTATATGTATGCTATGTATGTTTTTACATCGATTTCAATGCTAAAGCAATATATTCATATTCCTGGTGCAGGGCCGGAACTATAGGAGTTTTGTCAAGGGGGTAGGGGGAGGATCTGTTTGGCACCCCCCTCTCCAGATCAGCCCTTTCTTTCTCCCTCCCCTAACCCCTACCACTATAATACAATACATCCATAAGCTATTTTTTTAGATGTGGCAGTTCAAATCACACACTGTATTTATGCTATTGACACGTTGCGTACGGATGGCGAGAATTCTTGTCATTTTTTCCCGAACGTTCCGGACGGATGACAAAGATTATCGTCATTTAGGTGCGTCAACCTAAACAGTTTTAAAGCGTACAATACATATTTGTTATTACGTTTTCAGTTCTTGTTAGTTATTCATAATGAATCCTCCACCCAGAATCGGCGTTCCTAGGAATTTAAATACCCCAGTATGCAACATGTTTAGAAGTTTAATTGATTTAATTGTTTAATAGTTCATTAATTAATAATTTAATAACAAGAATTAAATAAGATTTAAAAATAAACTTTTAAATTTTTGCTACCCCCTTAAATCTGCTGTCCGGAGCACGTGCCCCCTTTGCCCCACCCTAGTTCCCGGCCTGCCCTGGTGTTGAAAGATAAGAAAATGGTGCTCCTCAAATAAAGGGAAAATACTTAACTGCCAGAGAAATTCTTTTATGGCTACCTCCTCTTTTTTGGTCTTTTTGAATGTGGATACATACATAATTATTTTTTCGACCAATTGGTTTCATGAGAGCTTGTTTGCTTCATATACCTAAGGATGTGCTATTTTTCAGTTATCATTCATTTTTAAGCATCTGTTATGGGTGAAATCCTCTATATTTATTTAAAAAAGTTTCATGGTAAAGGATATTAATCTTTTTCATTGTGGAAATGGAAAATATGGCAATCATGAAAAGTAAGTGAGCAATAAGTGTTAAAGCAGGAGTAAAAACATCATTGGTACATTTTCTAATGTGCTCATTTACTTGGTAGTTTTAGAGACTATAATACATATGTGCCAGAGGAGGTGGAGTGTCATAAATACTTGTGCTATAAGTAGAGGAATTAAGTATTTAAAATATCTCTGATGGTTTATGGTATCATTTCTGGTGAATATGTATAGCTCATTCAATATCCCTAATTCCTACTCTCGTATAGACTTTGGCACCATGCTACCATGCTTCTGAAGGAATGCTTTGGTTTAATATTGAATTTTGCAAAATATTTATTATGATCAAGTAATGAGTCCAATCATTTAGGTCATCGTGGCTCATCCCAAAGCTAGAATGCTACACCTTTGGCTTGAAAGCTATCGTCATTACAAGTCCCGTCTCTGGTACTACAATGCCGGTCAGCTTCCAACGCAGCAAATATTACAGTATCAACCTAACCTTGTTCATCGGGTACCTGTGCTGTTTGGAGTTCATAATTTGGCAGAACTTCTCTACTCTTCTTCAAAGGTGAGATAGTTACCCTCATGGCAGTTGCAGTAGTTAGATGACTTGTATGTTTTTGGCTGAGACATATATGTATGAATATGAGGATTATGTTCCAAACGATTATGAGTTTTTTTCTTTTATATTTGAAACTAAAAATGTAAAAATGTATAATCTTGCAAAAACAATGGTCATCATATAGCTTCAATTTTGCACACAGAGGCAAAGCTAAAGGAATGAAAATGGTTATTCTAGCCTACTGATCCTATAGTAAAAACTTGTCTATTTGTTGAGGAGTGTATATGTAATAATATGTATATAGTATCTACAATGTACATGGATTATTATTTAACTCTTCCACTGCAGAAGTTGGATCACAAGTCTTTAGACTCTGTTTGGGAAACTTTGCTAAGGAAACCACAGCCTTAAAGCTTTAAAAATTTTTTCTGCCAGGAAAGGTAGAGTACGTAAAAGACAGTTGTAAACCCTGCCAATTCTTCTTCTGAGGACCAATGGGAAGGACCCTGTCCATAAAAGGATGGATTATTGGAATATTGGATAGTTTGGTCAAATTATTTCATCGGCCAAAATATGTAAAAAATATCGTATGAATTCTAGAAGGCAGGATTCCATAGTTAAAATTAATGACTGCAGTGTCTCGGTCTTTAGGGTGAACTTGAGTGGAGTTATCACTATTTACATACCTGGCTGAGGTTTTAGAGTCCATGCAGCACTCCATCTTCTGGGCAAACCAAGCAATCGATCAACAGTTGATCGCTTGGTGTGCCCAGAAGATGGAGCTTTGCATGGCCTTCAAAATGTTATTTTATATATGTGTATGTATATGATTTTTTAAAAATTTCCATTAAAATTAAATGCCAAACACCTAGGAAATCAGTCAATATCCACCCTCATTGGTTAAAATTCTTCCTTCCTGCTTTCTGTAGAGCACATCCAGAGAATAAGAGGATATCAAGAAGAGCACTCCAGCATCTCCTGGAGGGAGCACTTGATACTGTGTTTTGACCACATTTAATTTTAATCAGGCAGCCTGATGAGGTTTCTCTTCACTGATTGGTTGGAGAGTTTGCTCTTTGACCAACACTAACGTGGTAGTTGGGTTCAAATAGTCTCTTTCAGGAGTTGTGGAGGTTAAAGCTGTCCTAAATTTTGAAAATACAGGGTTGCTTGCTGATTTCTATTGCCTCTCTTATAATTCTGGGAAATTAGAACCAATGCATGACTTCCCTCTAGAGCAAAGGCAGATCTAGAGGGGGAAGGGGGGGAGGCACGTGCTCCCCAGACCCTTAAAAAATAGGTATGAAAGATTTTTGATAAGGTTCCATTGTCATTGCATTTGTTTCGTATTACGAGGTATCTTTGTGCCCCCCAGAACAAATTCCTGGATAGGATCTTACTTGTGCCCCCCCAGAAAGAAATCGCCCTTGCTCTTAGAGTATTGAACTTTATATACACCTTCTTGTATTATTTCTAAAAATCAGTTTCAGTCTGAGAGGTTCCCTGTCCCTGTAGGAAGTCATTCATTGGTGAAAACTGCAGTACAACGAAGGATTGAATCAAAGAGCACTAGATGGATATCAAGAAAAAGCTGATCCGCATCTCTGCCATTGCTGAACACATGTGGTCAGAACCCGACTATGATGTTCAATGATACAATGCTTTTGGGGTTAAAAAATTGCCATTACTTTACTCGTCGGATCAGGGAGGCCATAGAAATTTATGAAATGCTGATTAACTTCAACAGAGAGAATGGTTGCCCACTCTATTAACCCTGGAAGAAACTTATTTAGACCAATCAACTTGCAGTATCATGACCACCATTGGTAAATATTTAGCCATGGATGAGACATCATCATCTTTTGGACCTGAAGATATAGACCAGGGATGGCAAGTGAAACGTAAGGATAGTCAAAACCAATAAAATTTCAATATGTAGTTCCGTTCCTGGGAGCGAAATGTATGAAAGAAACAAAATGGGTTTAAACCTTGGGAGTTAAACTCAGGGTCAAAATGAAATCGGAGTTAAAACTACTTCGGATCAAAACTTAACTAAAACTCTGGAAGGAATCGAAACACAGATAATTTTTCGCACCAGAGGACCACGTGCTTCATCTTCAAACAGATTAGTTTTGACCCACACACCGAGTACAAAGTGTGGTTCAATGAAGTAGAGGTTTGGCCTACTGCCATTGTGTGCATGGGGCACTCATATTTTTACCACTAAGAGGAGAACGGTGAACCAAATTGGCCATTTGATTTTTAAGCTCAATGGTTTAACCTCTCTACATGCATGTCAAACATAATGGGTCAAAACTATTCCCTCTCATCCCCCTCCACTCAACTTCTGGGATCGAAACTTAACTATGAGCGGTGGAGTTGCGATTAACCCTTAGGCTGCAGGAACGTTTTTAAACGGTCTGCATATTGGGTGTGGGAAAAACGTTTTTCTATGTTTGACCAGATTTTCTTACCACTGGCAACCTTTCCTTAAGATTTTATTGCAGTCCTTTCCGCGGTTGCTTGAACTCGGCCCAACCTAGTGGCAGAGAGCACAAAGGTGTCTTTCAAGGACTGGATACCCTCACTATGACGAGTGCTACCCGGATTATACCTTCTCCAAGAGAGAGAGCTCCCTTCTCTCCACGGTGCATTCATGATGAAAACAATTCCAACGAATCCTTGCATTTCCGAGGAATTTATTTATCTTGCCATTGTCCATTAGCCGGGGAAACTTATTTGAAAGAATTGGTCACTCTTTCTTATACTATCGGTGGTGGGTCTTCCGTCCCTGCGTAATTACCAAGGACATATTATATTCATGGTCTGTTATCAGGGGGTTGGGTGGGCAGTCCCGGATTAGGAGGGTCCACTACCTGCTAGATACACGCTTGGGGTCGACGGAAAAATATCTTCCCCACTAATGTCCCGCACACAGTGGCAGAAAAATGTTGACGCTCCCGCAGCTAAAGGGGTAATTTAGTTTAGTTCCCAGGAGTAAATTTTTGTCCCAGGTTGAAACTAAACTGCTTGGTTATTTTAATTTTGTGCAGGAACAAAACTAAACCCAGGCCTCATATTTTCGTTTCGCTCCTGGTTAAAATGAAGCATTTTTGTTTCGTTTCACTTGCCATCCCTGATATAGACAGCATACTCAGCAAAACTGTTGTCTGAAACCCAAAGGATGGGGATGCATGCTGGGAAAATGCGGGCATTTTCCAATTGGGAATTTTGATTGGGAATTCTTCCTCATCACCAAAATGACAGGCTGATGTCTTTCCTCCAATACTTCTATTCTATGTTGCTTTCAATCACATTCTATGAATTGATATTTTTTCTTGAATCTTTTTTATCTTCCAGAATGTTATTGAAGAAGCATGGTGGCATAAAGAAGGATATTATGCTGTGCATCTTCTCAGTCGCCATAGGCACTATTTAGTGCAGTCTGAGTCCAACTCTCCCACTTCAATGGATGAAATCTCTATACTGAAGGACAGAACACATTTTGGTCAGATGGCAAGGTGGATTCTCTATGAAATTGAGCCAGTTCTTCCTCTACCTTTAAAAGACAGTGATGGTTGAAAACTGCACGTATAGAGTAAGTATTAGCATGGAGAAAGGGTTATTATTAAAATATTTCCAACAGTTCAGGTAGGTTAACATGGGCCATGTTGCAGATTAGCTTGGCTTAAATCCCCTCCAAACATGGAATTCCCTCATCAGTTCACAGTGAGGCCTTATGCCTTTCTGTGGCATAGCCAGGATTTTGAAATATGGGGTTTATTGGAGATTTCAAGGCTCCTCCAGGGTGCATGGAAAATACCCCAGAGCAATGGAGAGGGGGGTTAATTGAGAATTGAGGTCATCTTACTCATTTATTGTGCCTCTTTTAAAGGGTCAAGGGGGGAGGTTGTAACCCTGCAACCTTCCCCTTTGGAGCTATACCACTGCTCCCTTTCACGCTGTGAGAACGGTGATATCCGAAATTTGCGATGTAGTACTTCACTTTCAGTCAGGTCTTTATTCGGAGTAATACATATTTAAAAATTCCCTTCCATAAACTCTCTAACAAAGCTGCATTTTCCTAATGCATTGTAAAACTCTTGAGTTTTTTTTGTCCGAACCGAGTAAAACATGGAATGGCTCACATTCCATGCATTATAATTCTAATTCATTCTTTTTGCAATTCTGTAATTGTTCGCAATCTTACACTGTGGAATGATCTTTTGTGTATTCATTTCTCCTTCAGCTTAAAAGGTGCTATTTGGGTGTAGAGAATTGAATGAAGGGAGAATCTCAGTGGGAAAAATCTTTTTTTTAAATCATATACATAGCTTGTTTTTTTCCTGTTGTTGACACCCTAGTATCAGCACATAATGCCATTATAAGTCTGGGATATAGTTCTAAATTACGTATAATTAGAAAATAACAATGCTTAACTCTTAACAATTTAAATCGATCCATGAATAAAAAAAGGAAAAGAATTCAAAATATGATGTTTATCTCTCGCATGGTAAAGGACTCAAATAAATGCTAGGGGTAATTTCTTTTTGTGTGTAAACGGCTGGTGTCTTAACACCCCCCGCCACACACCTAATGAGGTGGCTTAGAGGGTAATGTGTAGATGTAGATGTAGATTTTTGGTTCCTACCACCTTGGTTGCTGTAGCCGAGACAACAATCTTTGACCCAAACAAACCCAGGCACTAGAGCTGACAAAACTGTTGTCTTTGCCACAGCAACCGAAGTGGCAAGAACCAAAAAAGAAAGATTTCCCTTTCACTTTATCTGTTAATCTTATTCTCTTCCTTCCTCTCTATTCCTTACCTAATATTCTTCACTCATACACAAATTTTAGCATCTGTCATTCAGTACATACTCTTTTCTTCCAAACCTTCGGTCTCCTCCCTGTCTCATCAGGAAGTTTCCTCTCCTTACCCACCATGTCCAGCCTGGTTCCTCCACCTTCCACCACTTTAGGTTCCTCCTGTCCTTTCACTTCACCTTATACATTCTCTCCTTACCTAGTTTTTCTTTAGAAAAGAGGAAATATGTACATATTTGAAAATTTTGGTAATCAAGTATTCATGCATAGCTTAAAAATATAGGTTAAATATTTTTCATGGCTTTATAGCTTTACAAGAATTACTTTTGAACACAGAATTTTTGAATTATGTCTTTGGGACAGATTCATAAGCAGATCTAGGGGGGGGGGGGGGGGAGGGGCATGGGGGCACGTGCCCCCCCCCAGACCCTTAAAAAATATGCAAGATTTTTAATACGATCTCATTATCATTGCGTTCGTTTTGTATTACAAGGTATCCTTGTGATCCCCTCAGAACAAAATCCTGGAAACGGCCTTGCATGTGCCCTCCCAGAAAGAAATCCTGGATCTGCCCCTGGACAGATTCACCATACTTATCCAGCAATGGCCTTTAATTAAAACAATGTACTACCTGCCCTTATATATTGCATTAGAATTTTTCAACATATTTAATTTTATTTACAATGTTTTCATTTTAAATTTCTGCAGTTGAGGACATGGAGCCTGCACAAAAATCAACAATAACTTTGCTGAAGTGATCTGAGGGAGAGAAGAAAGGATGAATGAAGTACAGCATGGTATGGCGGTCTGTGCTGTGGTGAAGAAAATTGACATAAACTCAGTTTCTACTATGAAGAATGTTGGGCCATGAGACTGTAGACCATCCACTTCTTGCTGAAAGCTGTTTACGGAATGATATGGTATAAGCACAGTCTGAAGAAATTGGTCTTCTTTCTTGTAATCTGCCATAACTGGAGAAGTAGTTGAAAAGCATCAAGATTAGATGGAAACAGACAGATTTTTGGTATCCACCCAACCAGAACAGGTTGTTAGCTATAAAACAAAACAGATTGTAGCCTGTGCTACATGGATACATACCTAGAATATGGGGTCATAATATAGTGGAAAGAAGGGTCTAGTGGGGATCATAGAGGCATGATGAATATGTGTCGTGATAAGCAGTGGGGGATTTAAGTTGGGGGAGATACAATTGGTAGAGGAAAACCCCCTTGCAGGCCTTCACCCACTGCCACCCCAGGTTCTCCCTTCTTTCTGAACGGGTATTTTGAGGCAGAGGGCCCATTTCTGGGTGAATGCAAGGCTAATGGATGCAAATCCATTTGGGTATAAAACACCCACTGAGATAGCCAGGGTACTGAATGGAATGAGTTCGAGTTTTGGATTTGCTTTTAGGCCTCTAGCAACCGATTGAAAATTACATACTTACACAATGATGGTGCAATATAAAACGTGACATATTGGAGTGGATTTTGTCATCCAGAGTAAAGGAGAGATAGGAATTAGCCATAACTCACATGAGAATAGACTAACGTAATAGATGTGTAATAATGCATAGTACGTATTTACAGCCCTGAGGAGTGCGTTGATGATTAAAAAGTAGATAGGAATTCTGGTTAAAAATAAATAAAATTTATTTACATTGGAAATTAATGGTTGTTGATTTCCCCCTTATTTGTGACTGGTTCAATGAAAGCAAGGAGAATCAAGAGAAAGGGGAAGTTAGCACCAGGGGTGGTCTGGCGAGGTTGACTGATCGGTAATTGCCAAGGGCCTCGAGCTGAGGGGGCCCACACGACGCATGCATCTATCGTGAAGCGTATATAAAAGATGTCGTAAATAAGACACAAATAATATGAACCAAAGTTTTTTTTGCAATCATTAAATTCTACGTTTACATCAGTTGCTGAAATCACAACATAGTGTAAAAATATTGTATAAAAATAAAAAAATAAATGTGTCAAAAGGTAAAGGAGAACCTGATATATTTTTGAAGAGGTTATTCGAAAAGGTTGTTTTAGAGATTTTTTTTTAGATTTCAGTGCAGTTTCAATGAGCAAATTCTCTACATATACATACAATAGAACTACACATAATGCATTATTAAAAATTATAATCTGTGATTCTCACTTTTCTTAGTATATTTCTTACGAAGTTTCTATTTTTTATAAACTTTTATCTGGTTTTCAAGAGCCAGAATAACGTCAAAATCCATTTCCGGGCATGACATTTCCAAAAATGATCTTGGGGAGGTCCCCTGAATTCCCCCATAGGGATGGCCATAAAGGCCCCACCCGAGGGCCCCCAATTGCCCCTGACTGCCCCTGGTTGGCACATTGTTACCTTGGCTACAGAGGTAGCGGTGGTCTTCAAGAGGCACAATGGGCCAGTCTCACAAGAGCAGCTCCATCCAGTGGCGCAGCGAGGGGGGGGGGGGGTTTGGGGGATAAAACCCCCCCATTATTCTTAAAATTTTCTGGAGGAGGGCCCCCGCAAATCCTGCTTACCCTGGTTGGTATGCAATACCCCCGCACCCGTAAGTATTAGTTGCGCCTAAAACCCCCCCTAGCCTTAATTCCTAGCTTTGCCCCTGATCTGAAGTTTGAACGAAGGCGCAGTCAAAATTGCGTCGTGTAAAGCAGTAAATTGCTAGAATGCCTGCGAGATGGCAAAATAGCCCTTGCTCTAATTCCGAGCTCCCATTCGCGCTATTTCGAAAATGTTTTCAGTGCCTGCGCAATGACATACCCCATGTGAAACGGCCTTTCGGCAGGCCGGAAAATAGGAGTTTTTTCAGGGGGGGCAAAGTTCACTTTGCCGCTTCCCCTCCCCTGATCTCTTCCCCCACCACTGAAATATAATACCTTCGTAAAGTATTTTTTGAGGTGCGGCAAAATGTGCACGAAAATAAAATAAAATCAATGATTTTTTCTCTGTGGATTTTTCGCACAATTGTGCATTGCGGGTGACTCCCGTAAAAGTTATCACCGTGGCTAGTCCCGGTATACTTAAATTCAAACAATATTGATTGTGGCGTTATAATTTCGAAGAATTAAATGACTTTTTGAAGATAAACTTTTCAAATATTTCCCCCCCTGAAATCTGCCTCCCGAGTCACATGCCTCCCCCTGCCTTACCCAAGTTCCGGGACTGAATTTAGGCATAAATAAATATCTTCTACCGACATTTTACTCTAGTGAATGAGGTTAATGCAGCTGGAACTACATTTCGATCAGCGCGCGTGAATTTTAACATTTCTTTTTTAATTATTAAATGTGACGATTAATCGCACGAACTTAAGAGTATGTATATTAAAAGGAAAAATTGCCTTCTAAAAATATTTCTATTACAAGTAGCAATTACACAAACATGTTCATTGGCATTAATGCGATTTCATCTCATTACTGTCAACGATTCGCATTTGTTTCTTCGTTCATTGTGCTGTCACTTTCTTCTTGGCGCCAAGAGCTCACCGTAAAATTTGCATTGTGAACGTCATAATCCATGGAAATAGTCAGAAATCCATTATGTTTATGAGAATCGTGTAATTGTGGGCATGTTTGTTAAAATAACCGTCAGGATTTGGTGTTTTCAACAAGGTGTGATTTTTGTTCAATTTTAATGCTCTGTTAATGTGATGAAATGGGAAGCATCGGACCTTGGCGAGAACAACGGAACAGTTTTAGTTCCTGTGTCTGTGGCTAATGTGCATGTTATGGGCTTAAGTTACGATCTACAAGATGATGATACTTGTGAGAAAAACTGAAGATCGCAGGAGGAAGTAGGCACTATTAGATTGGAATGCCTACTTCATGATATGTCGGACAACTTTTATTGCTATTGCTATTGATCAGGTGAGTGGAATTTTGATGGTTTTTGCAGAATGTCTTGAAGTAAATCATGGCCTAGACCACAATAGTGGAAGTAGATTCGCGGCAGACTACTCGAGATAGACTTGCTTAGTGGCGGTTCCTAGAACTTGTGAAGGGGGAGCTGCTGGACAATCCTTAGTGAAGGCGTATGGTATACCCACAAAGAGCAAAACTACCGTAGGCCATTTTACCAAGGGTAAAATGAGACCCAATGGAGAGGCCACCTTGCCTCTGCCACTAGAAGTACTTCCGATTTGTGTAATAGTTAGCTATAACAACGATGATGCGATCGCTTGTACCA
This sequence comes from Ischnura elegans, assembly GCF_921293095.1. Classification (NCBI taxonomy): domain Eukaryota; kingdom Metazoa; phylum Arthropoda; class Insecta; order Odonata; family Coenagrionidae; genus Ischnura; species Ischnura elegans. The sequence goes on from NC_060257.1 coordinate 68,107,661, forward strand.
TTTATATCAATTGAGTAAGGATTTTTTTTCTAATGAATAGGCAAATACAAATGCTAAGAAGCTTTATCTACCAGCCAGTACCTACCATTCCATTTGAAATGGATCTGTGAAGTGGAAGATTCAAGAACCCTGCCCACCTATGCGGCGAGTGAATTTAAGTTGATATCTGCTGGGTTGGATTTACTTGCGACTCGTCGTGGCCTTGCTAGGTGCTGCTTCTAATTAGGAGCATTATGATTATGATTCCGTATGAGTAAAGAGTTTGCTAGCCTAGTGGATACGACGTTGGGGTAATGATAAAATTTTCCTGGGTTCTAATCCCGAATGAGGCATTTGGAATATCTTAAATAAAACCCTAGCTGACTGAGTTGGGCCAGGAAAAGCAAGCCACCTTATCTTGAATATATGAAAAATAAAATACAAAAATGTTGTAGCTGGAGGCTTTCTCCGTAGTCCTATGCAGTGTCATCTTTTTACGCTCGTTAGTAAGTAATTTAGTTATAGATGTAATGCAAAAAAATCGATAATTTTTCGATCCGTAAAACTGCCCAAAAATCGCCGTTCTGACCTTCTTCTAGCTCTAATAGTTCATCATTATGAATCCACCAATTATAACTGCAGAAGCGATTAATAAGTTGTTGTCTATTAACATTCATTTGACTCCCGAAATGAGCATTTGCGGGTGGGTGAATTGTTGCCCAGAGGTTCGTTGAAGATGCGCGCAGGGAACCGTTCATTGCAAGCCTCAAGGCGTACGGGAGCAAAACCGCTTCGCCTGTTTTAGCATACAATAATGAAAGGTAATAACATTGCTCTGCTTTCAAAATAGGTACCTATGTCCAGAGGTATTTTTTTTCACCTTTTCCGTTTAAATCACTCACTGAAACGTTTAGAGACCAAACGCTTAAATTTTTAGAGAAATAATGAAAAAAAATCTCTCGGGCAAAATTATTCTCTTCAGACCCATGAGTCTCTAAGCACTTCCATTAATGTTGCAGGCTCCTTTCATAATTAGGATGGATGGAAAAAATGACATCATAGCGAAATTTGAAAGTAGTAGTAGTGCATGCAGTAAAATATTTATTAAGAAATATTTTACTGCATGGTACACACATGTGCACCACGGGATTTTACGTCATTAGTTTTATGCACTATGATAATACAAAGAAATTATTCTCATCAAGAATAATTTATTATAGTTCATTATTTTCAATTGATATAATCTTCATAAACATTATTTATTAGTTTAGAGTAGGGATCTCAAATTTACTAGGCCACGAGGGCCACATTCCAAGTTCCGAATCGCCCCGCGGGCCGGATAAAAAATTTGCCGATGACTGAAGTATTTGATACCAACGTCTACTAAAGTATCCGGTGGCGTATTTCTTATTTACGAACAGTTGAAGGCGACTTTGACGTGTAATACAGCGCTGCAATGCTCCTAGCGGCGTCTCACAGAGTTAAACGAGCGAGAATTGCGCGTTACAGCGCGTTACTTGAATCGAGTGCGCGGGCCGTATTTTGGTGACCCCTGGTTTTAAACAACTTAATACATAATAGCTTAATGAAAACACTCGACGACGCACACTCATCTTGCTTGCCGTTGTGTCATCCATCTTGTTTAACGAATACAAAACAAAAAACATGTGGCATGTAGTGGAAGAATCGTGTTAAACAAGGCAGTGACGTAACTAAGGGAATTTACCCCCCCCCCCTCCCAAAGCCTCAGATAAATCAAAAAAATTTTTAAAATCTTGTCTGGATTTGATGTATAATAACTGAATCCGCTCTAAGCTGAATTCTAAGTACCAAAATGATGTAAAATGATTTTTCAGGCATGTTATTTTTCAAATTTTTTCCTGAACTCGCCATTTCCTGGGGGGATAGCCCCCACTACCCCCTCTCCCCCCCACCAAAGCATATTCCTAGTTACGCCACAGCTACAAGGTACAAAAAAGAACAGTGGCGGGATTTAAACGGGAATAATTCATACTTGAAGGATTATAATGATAAAAACGTGGAGGTACTCGTGTGAGTACCTTGGGTCTGAAGAGGTTAAACCGACAGAGCGCGTCCACCGGGTTTCAGAAGGTGGGGCGACCTCTAGCATTCGATGTTATCTGTGATATAAACGAATTTATTCGTGAAATAAGCAGTCGCGAACAAAAAGGGATAGCGTTCTTAGAGAATATTGACCTATCTTTGGGTAAGGTGCAGTGCCGGATTTACCATAAGGCAAAATAGGCACGTGCTTAGGGGCGTCGCAGTCCAAGGTGCGCTTTCAAGACGGCAGTTCATTTAGTAACTGCAGTATGCAATGTTTTTATTTTTGAAGTCATTATTCTTTTTTGTTGTATGAATTAAGGCTAGACATTATTTTTGGAAAGGGTATTTATTCATTAAGTGTTTTAATTGCATAAAAGTTAAACTGTTTCATGTAGATTTACTCCAAGCTGTTTTTTTTAATTGAATTGTCTATGTTTTCCCTGCGTAACAATTCAAGCATAAACTTATGCTGTCAGCCATATATATGTTTATTCAATTTTTTCGAACCTTACCTCATGTGAGTGGCTAGGCCTTATCATAAGAATTGGGTAGGGGGGGCTGAAGTGAGGAGGGGCGCTCAATGGAGAGGTGCTTATAGCGTAACTTTGGGTAAATCCGGCCCTGTTAAGGTAGGCCATTCAAATGGTACCAAAACCTGTGAAGAAGCCGTGAGTTGGAGACAGGAGACCGCAAAAATAATGATTCCCATCACCCAGGGAAGAAGACATCTGCTCTTCTCCATGTAAGTGAAGGTGGAGACCACGGCGGTCATTCAGCGACACTCATTTCATTGCAGCCGTGGTAACATTTAATTTAACTGCTGTAGTGCTGCCATGTGGAAGGCAAGGGGAAACAAACACTTTATTTTCTCTGGGGGTCACAGCTACTCCAATCATTAACTTTAAAGACCGGATGGCTTTCTCTCGAGTCAAATTTCCGGAGGTGAACTAGTCCCCTATTCGAATATCCGGGCTTGGACTACCCGAGAATACATCGGTCAAAGGTAATAAAGGGACCTGTCGAGAGATAAGATTTAAATCTACGTGGCGTATCGGAAGGAGGAATATTCTGGGTACTGGGAAGTATTCCTATTTATTTATAAACTTTCTCCGGTTTTTCAGTGAAATAGGATGCGGCACAGGAGATCGCGGAATTGTCGCACGTTCTTTCAAAGACGCACTTTCAATGATCCGAAGAAAAAGAGATTCCCATGTCCCGTTTTAGAGATATTTTACGGTAAAATTATAATTAGGTCCAATAGGACAATTTAACGAGGGCTCTTAGGGTGAAATACGGTAATTTTGACCTTGCGAAGCTGTTTGTAATAAGACGCTGCTGAGGGGGCACTCGTTAGAGGCAAAATGCTGTGAAGAATCTACATATGTACAATATAAAGTTATAAGTTTCATGATAAAATAAGAAAGATATTTTCGAAAAACTGCCTGAAACTGGCTTGGAATCTCTGGTAACAGCATCGCAAAACGAAAACCACTGGACCTAGTGGCATAGCCAGGGGGAGGGTTCGGACCCCTCCCCCGAAATATAAAAACACAATTATTTTCCTTCATAAAAGGAAACAAAATATTGAAAAATCGTGAATTAAAAAAAATATTTCTTTAACAAATGAAGTTTTTCGATTATAAAAAGGGTTAAAATTACTTTAAAAACAGTTTTTTTACCCTGTTTTTCAAAAATTTCCTCCCTGATTTTGGACCCTCCCCCGAACGAAATTCCATGCTACGCCACTGTCTACACCGTTTTCGCCTAAATTACGCAAATATATTAAGCTTCCTGGCTTTTACATATGTATTACTCATCATATGTTTATTAATAAATATAGTTATTTAGGATTTACCTCCTAGATTGTGAATATTTAGTCAAGGTGTGTGATCAACAGTTCAGTGTGTAAAGGTTCGAAGCAGTATTGAAACTAGTCAAGTTGACTACTATAAATACCTTTTAAAAAAATCATTTTCGAAGTTTGTATTGTGCTGAGGTGCAAAATTGCTCTCACATTCCATTCCCTAATTCATTTTTCTTTTGTTAAAAATTTTTGGCGACTCTATTGAATGATAGGTATCTTGAGTACATCACTTGACTTTAACCGATACCGCTCTAACTACTTTAATGTGCAATTGCGGGTGGCTCATTTCATATTTGTAACCACCATAGAGATGGAATCACTTCTTTCTTTTCCCTACTGGTGAGACAAAGTCACCCCAGTTGGTACGGTTTATGAAGGCGGGGTACCATGCTTAATTTTTTGTGAATTTTTTCATGACTTCATGACACTTGTTTATTCAACGTATATGCCTTTTGCCACACGATAAGGAAAGCAGTCACTAATTTGGCTGATCCCTGAAAACCATATGATAAAATCTCTGATTGGCTGACGGCCGGGAAGGGATATTCTTTGTGCTGATGACTGTAAATAGTGGAGATAATAGTACCAATCACCTCAAATTGCCGACTGCTTTTGACACTTATCCTCTCCACTTTCGCGAAACAGGACGAAAAGATGTCGGGTTACTCCACGTTTGCCTCCCATACTTCTTGCTCGTCTAAGAAAGGGAAGTGGTCGAGGCACTTTCGCACAAAGAAGTCAATAATTGACCGAGTTTTATGAAGAGTTAACAGGATTTTCGTTGTTGCCGAAATTTACCGTACATCGATGTGCGCATGCGCAGTGTGACTCAGACTACATTCATGAAAAAAATTTCTCGTATCCCACGATTACTTTTTCGTAAACTTTTCGTTACTTACGGTCGAAGATTTGGTGAAGGTCCCTGAAGTGGGAGCATCTTCTTCGGTAAGAAGGGAATGTGATGAAGGGAGTTATGGAGGTGTTGGGGCGAATGAAGCGATGAGATATGAGGGAAGAGGAAGATAGATTTCCTTGGGGATGCGAGAGTAATGGAATGGAAAGTCTTGGCTTCGGGCCAAGCCGTATTCGCCTTGTCGCATTCTAAGAAGCTCTTAATGAGCCGCGGAACCAAACTTCTTTCTTATGCACTTTTTTATTCAATTCCTCCGTTCCGTGTCCTGAACATATCCATTCTCGAAAATGGGGGTTAAACATTTCCTTTTCTTGAATTTGCTAAAATATTGCCATTTAACATAGTAAGGACTTGGCTAGTTCCACAGTTCTCTATTTTTACCGACGCAGGTTTCGGCATATCGTAATCCACCTTATGGAATAAACAGAATATTCTTCTCAACTCAGGCTTTATGTCCGCGATGTTATGGAATTTTTACGATATGGCACTGCCTTGTGGTCACTAATACCAGCTCTGATGACGCTCTCGGGAATATTTGTTGCTAAAAGCATGGGCGTACCCAGAGAGGGGCATGAGGGGGGCAGGCAGAAGAAAAGTAAAATTTGGCAATAGAGGAAGAGGAAGAATCAAAAAAGTCCCCCCCTTACAGCAAAAATCGCAAAAGGCTTTAACGAACATCAGAACTGGATTGAAACGGAAGTTTTCAACAAATTGTCTTCAAACCTATGAAAAACGATGTTAGTATGTAACTAAAATAATATTTTTTCAAGCAAATAATTTTAAAACTATGAAAGCGCTGTTATATTTTTCCTAAAATTTCGGTTTCATTCACCTTTTCCATGGTTAAACGTTACAACTTGAACAACTATGACTTGCCCCCTCTAGTTTTGATCCTGGGTACGCCCTTGGCTAAAAGGTCTAGTATTTTGTTATCCCTGGTATGTCGAGGAATATCGAGGAATTGGAAAAGAATATGAAAAGCAAAGTTTAGCATAGCTCCTTGCCTTTACATCCATTTCTAAAGCAATATTTTTCAAGTTGCATCCCATTGCCTTACCCAGACCTTCAACTGTGAATTTGCTCCTATCCTCCTACCTCATTTTCCAAATTCAGTAACACCCCCTTCCCTGAAAACTCTACCCCACCCATCTCTCATTGAAACATATGTACGAGGGAAATTCAATAAGTGATGCAACACATTTTTTTTCTAAAACAGGAGTTGTTTTATTCAGCATTGAAATAAATCATGTTATTTTCCAATCTTTTAGCTATGCAACGCTATTTTTCAATGCAATCTCCATTCAATGCTACGACTTGACACCACTGTGAAGGGATAGCCTGCACGCCTGCACGGTACCCTTCCTTTGGTAAATGTCGTAGTAAACGTCGTACTGCGTCAATAACTTCTTAAACATCCCCGTCAGTGCTGTAGTTGGGCCGGTACGGCGTAACCCCTAAAATACAAACTCGTTATAAGCTTACCGGTTAAACTACCTTTTTCAATATGTAAAAAAGAGCCCGACTGTAAATTGTCCAATGGATTTCGGAAATGATTATTTACTTGTTCTATATGAGTTATCTCGTGGCTCAACTTGGAACTAATATAAGAGTTGGAGTTTGACATTTCAATCGCGGCCAGATGTATAGTACATGTTCAGCTGTTGGCAAATTTTAGTGAGTACCACCTACATTTTTTCCCAAGTACAGCATTGATCCCCGTTGCGGCGATGATGAAACTCGCATTGCACAACAACTCACCGAGCTTTTGTACACTACCAGATCACTAGATATACTGCATGCGCCGATGAATATGTGAGATACTCTGGTTTTTCCGCCAAAAGAAAGACAATCACTGCTCGTTGTTTGGAACACACTTCTGTAACAGACGCCATTTTAACATCTCCGTATAGCGTGGTCATCAATCGGATGTCAATACAACCAGTGGCGCAACGAGGAGGGCTTTTGGGGGATAAACTCCCCCCCCCCCCCCAAGGTTCAGAGAAATTTTTAAGTTTAATCCATTTTACTTAATTGGATCAGTATTACTTATAACATAGTGTTAGGATTAATCAAATATCCCTCAGAAAGCCGTAAAACTCGCCATTTTGAACCATTATTCTAAAAAATTTTCTGGAGGAGGTGCCCCGCAACGCATGCTTACCCTGGTGGGTATGCAATACCCCCATACCTCCAAGTATTTGTTGCGCCTAAAACCCCCCCTAGCCTTAATTCTTAGCTGCGCCCCTGAATACAACCATACGAGGCGAAGCGAGAATAGATATTTGAAAATGTTCCACAAGAAACTTCAAAATTTTTCAACCGAAATTGGCCGAGAAAAAAAAAATGTTGCATTACTTGTTGAACACACCTCGTATATAGGCTGTCATCCAAAAGTCATGTACCTTGAAAATGGTTTTATGTGCCGAAAATTGGGTCGGTATAATTACAGAAATATGGAAATAGACGATTGGTTTCATTATTTTAAATATCAAAGATTTCCACCGATTTACGCTGAAAACTGTATTTTTTATTGCCATTTATCCTAGCTTGGTTTAGATCCATAATTAGAAACTTATGATGAAATGCCTCACAGTATCTTCTTTTCTTGTGTCTACAATTTTCTTCTGGCTATTCATTTAATTGTAAGAGCTCTAAACAACCCTCAGCGAAAACCCAAGGTGATACTAAACATTTGAGTAGGTATTAAATGAAAAATTGAGGTTTTTCAAATTTACATTTCAGTGGCATTTTTCCCTTACCCTCAAGCAACAACCTTGACTCGGTAGGACATAAGCCTTGCGCATTCCAGTAACTCATAGAGCTATACTGATGGGGGTAATTATCAAATGTGTTAAAAAAATTAACTTGGTAAGCAATCCGTCAGCACACTCCTAGCATTACAATATCTAAAATAATTTTTTATGTTACGGAAATAATATTGAATTTTAAAAGACAACGTTAATCATCACTTTATAAATTATGATTATGATTTGCTTATTTATAGCCTTCGTCAAGGGTGGGGTCTATTATATCCACTGAGTATTCGCAGCCAGGACCATCACAAATTTAAATAACCTTTTTATGCGGAATACTGATTTTCATTTTATAAAAGTGTCGTTGGAATAGCATATTTTCTATTTTCGTCTGTTTTCATTTATGGAATAAAATCGCATAATCATGCATGGAGTTTACCCAAATGTCTACGAAAATCACATTTTCGGTTTTAGACGTTTCCGAAATAACTATTTAATTTAGAGGTGTAGAAATAACCTTAGATTAATGGTAACTGAATTAAAAATGTATGAATTGTAATAGCTTGTAACTTAGAACAAATACACGCTTTGCGCCAACTATGTTACTATGGCCAATATTTGGCTTAAAACATGATTCTGTTGAACAAATTACCTTTTTGCAAAAAAATGCAAATTTTTGATGAGCTGTATTTATCTACATACAAACTGCTTTATGTCTCATCTCTGAAAAACTTATTCATCTGTAAAAGTGGTAATAACTTATTACCTCTAGTAATACATATTTCGGGAGAACAAAACAAATGTTAAAAGCTGCTAATTTTTTGCTTTCCCCTTTCATGTCGCATAGGTCTTTTTGAGATGTAAATCTGAATTTTTAATTTAAAAACTAATCGTAACAACACATAGAAAATAGAACTACATGAATTAATGAATTAGCTCATTCGACTGCCCAAGTATCTGACTCTGTAACGCATATTTATCTGTTCTTTATTATTAAAATATTTATATTTATAATAATTGGAATTTTGGATTTGTTAGAAATTTGGATGTGGTTATTTGCTAGATGATAAAGCTGTTTCGTCAGTGCCTTTTCTAATGAACCCCTCATTAGCCTTGCTATACAAGTAAAACAGCCTTTTTTCTGCAGAATTTCAGAATGTATCCTGTTTCGTTATTCCCAACAATTCGTTCCCTGTTAAGCTACTCATGTAATTTGAGTAAGCAATGTGGCCTCGTATTAACGCGTGAATGGATTACTTAATGTTAATATAGTCCTCAGTCCTCTGGAAGAATTTATTGTCTATATTTAAAAGGAAAATATCTATTTTAAAAACTAAAAAAATACTATTAGCCACGACATCGTCTCAAGTAAAATTAAATGGATCGACACTAAGCACCGATGGTGTAGTAGAAGGGTTAAAAAATCCTTAAATTGATATTTCTTGCTTTAAAGTCGTATTAATGAGTAATTTTAGAAGTATAGTATATTTTTCTGTGTGTGATCCTTGCAGGTACATTGCCACTGAACCCAAAAGTTCAAATATTAGGTCTGGCAATGCGTTAAGGCTCAATGGATCTTTAAAAACCATCGGTAGGACGCTGCACAGAGGCAGAGGCGAAAACCTGGTCTTTGCATTGAACGAAAAAAATCTCTCTTTTAGCTTTCATCTTCCCTGTTGCTGTCACCAGAGACGCTGAGATGGGGTTGATAGAGGACCCGAAAAGGGTTCGTATGGGAAGATGTAATGCGAGTGCGGCGCCAGGGTCCTACCTACCAGGGTACAGGGTTTACGTAGGATTCAAGGGAATTCCAGCTTGAATTTAGGCTGAGGCAGACCTGCGTCTAAGCGTTAATTCTGCTTTTAATAGATTACCTCAAATCATCTAAAACCGCTCGATATTTTGTAGAAAAAAGATTTTTTTATTTCAATAATCGTTTCACCTAATTTCGGGGCGTTGCTGCTGATGCTACGGAGAAATGTTGGAGATAAAATCGCGTGTTTGAAATAAAAGAATCATTTTTTTAAAAATGTGTTGCTGTGGAGATATCAGAGGAAAGAATGGTATGACAAGGTATATGAGGATGCGACCGACAGATGAGATCAATTGCGCCATGAGGGAAGGGTATGGAAGGAAGGGTGGAGAGAAATCCTCCATCGGTATTAGCCTGCTCTTATCGAAAGACGACAAAGGGACAACGGCTTAACGTCCCATTTGACGGACGGAATGTTGCGTTTGAAATGTCCTCCAAATAACATTCAAGCAAGGATCGAATAGTCTTCTATATTTCTCTGCCACCGCCAGGATTGGAACCCGTTCCCACGAGTTGGGAAGCGATCACTCTAGCCACCACACCTACCCGATACCCGTGGAAAGAATAAACTATAATCTTTCATTCACCAAACTGCCACTGGCATAAGCCAAAACCCAATATCTACAGTCGAATTAATTTAAATTATGAAAAGCGAGAGCAATGAACTCAACCATTTATATTTAATATTCAAATTAAACTTTATGCAGTGTTTTCTGAATCATGCGATCTCGAAGTTACCTTAAGCCTATTGATAACAGTCATAAATAAAGACACAACTTTCATGATGTCAATGGAAACAGAAATTTTACCTTCATACGTATAAATGTATCGATCCCTATTGGCGGCAACTGTAAATTACCTGCACTGTAAAAATTCACGGCATGTATAACCAGCCTTACCAAGGGCGGATCCAGGATTTTTTTCCGGGGGAGCACCAGGGTCTGAAAGGTAAATGGTTTTCTCATATTTGGGATTAAAAACTACAAGCAACAATTACCCTACGAAATATACTCTTAAATTTAATATAAAAGTTATTAATATGAATATATCTATAACTTTTGTATTAAAGTATAAAGTTTATTAATATTTGTATTTAAATTTTCATCTATCTTTTGAGCATCTGGGGGGGGGGGCGTATTACATTTGCCCCCGTGACCTCCCCCATAAATTCACCTATGATGCTTACGGTAAGGGTGATCAACGACCAAAACATACCGAGATATAAAGGGTTTTTCAGGTGGAATCTGCATTACATCAGGAGGTGATAGAGGAGGCAATTTCACGAACATTTTCTCCATAAACATGGGGTTACAACTCCTTAGTTAATAAGTTATGTTAACGTAAAAATTATTTTGGATGAACTATGTAGTTACCATGAACATGAATGAATACGGGTTTTCTTCGGTATCCAGACTTTTCGACATTTTATGTAATACTCTGGGTTTTTAAGGAGATTAAATAATTAAGTTTGGAGGAGAATATGTGATTATATTTTTCTAAAACAATTGAATTTCTCGTATTGTTGATACTCGCTCAAAACTTTAGTTTAATTAAGCTAAAAGATAAATTGTTTCAGGCAATTATAATAGCGCATTATCGTATATTCTTAATTACTTAATGTCCTTAACAATCCAAAGTATTTAATAAGATGCCGAAAAGACTGAATACCAAAGAGAAACCGTTTTCATTGTAGCTGCAAAGTGTATAAAAAAATGTTTGCGTTGCCAAAGCTCAGTAACCAAGGAGTTGTAACCCCATATTTATGAGACAAAACATGCTTGAAATTGTCTCCCCTATCACCTTCTGAATATAGCAGATTCCTCCTGTAACACCCTATATTCTCACTCTCCCCCTATATCTGTCATAGCGAAAGGGTTCTCTTCCACCTGGAAACCCATCTCCGTTCGACGTCCGGTAAAAAAATCGATATGGGGCCATATTTTCACGCGACACGGTGAAACCGTGTCGCCCGCTCCACTACTGAGCTCCATGTAAGCAATAAGTCTCCGATTCTGGGGGTTGAATGGTTGTCGTTGGTGTCCGCTCGTGATATAGGCCATAACGCGGAACGAGGTTCCCAGCTGCATCCATTTATTAGTGATTTGCCCAAGGTTTATTGCTCTTATCTCGGTCGAAAGGTTGTGCGCTTGAGAAGACGCAACCCTTCTCCTCGAACGGTCTTTTTTGGTGAAGTATTTCGCGCTGATTACTTACTAAAGTCTGCCGTTGAAATTCAACGTATAGTGAACTTGAAAATGTTGTTTTACAATTATTTACAAGTTTTTATCTTATTCATTGAAACTGTCGCGGATGTTCCAATACCCTAGTGCGACCCTAAAGGGTCAAATTTCCGTTTGAGTTCATAGCAAGAAAGTTGTTGATTTAATTAATACTGATATTAATAGGATACACATAATTTCGTGTTCACACGATTCAGTCAATGCTGCATTTGATAATTATTTAATAATTATCTTAATACTAAGTTCAATTTGAATATCAAAGATACCTACATGGTTGATTGCCAAGCTATTGAGCTTGAAGTTTAAGCTTTATTATCTCACAAACAACATTAAAACCGACAACGGTACATATATACGCCATTTAAATTCATTTATTATAAACTAGCTGGTTGAGGCGAGTCATGGACTCAACTCAACCAGTTGGAGTGGAGGGCAGAATTAATAATAATGTTTATTCTTCCACACAAATATAAATTTTAAGTATTACATGGCTGCAGGAACATAAGTATCCCTTTGGAGTTAATACTCCGTTTTGGGGTAACCGACTCGTTCTACAGTTTGAGTGCTTTGGTACTACATATAAAACATGAAGTCACTAACTAAGACGATCATTGCATCTCATTCCATTCATCACCATGCCTCATTCATCTAAGCAAATGTGAAACATCATTATGAGCAAACAACCACATCTTTACCCTTTTGCAATATCTGTATTCATTATTTTTGTCAGTTATGCATTTTGGTAGCTCACAGTACATTTTCGGTCCCAAGAATAGGTCTGTGTATGTGAACAGTATTACAATGACGGAGATTATGCATTCTTGATAAGTTCTTCACACCACCTCTAATATAAAATACCCTAAGAACCTCATGAACAAATAAGTACCTCAAAGGTAAGATCTTTATTTTTTTGAATAGGGGAAGGGAATGCGTTAAGTTAGATGTCCTCAGCATTACACTAATAACCTTTTGAAAGCGCCTTCGTCACAGCAATACAATGTGAGAATGGCCTGGTGTAGAACCGCCTCGTACCACACACCCTAGTGGTGACATGCACGGTACCTCGTAGATGATGTAAATGCTGACGAATGCTGGTTCTTTCTTGTCGGTTATCCGTCGTCTTCACCCGAGAATCGAGCCCGGTACTTATAGGTCAGTAGTCAAGCGCGTTACCCCTTGGCCTATCAAGTTTTACTAACATGTATTTTACCCCCAAAAATATAATCACCCCAAATTCCTAGGGATCAAGGTGGTCGAGGCACAGGATTTTTTTCCGAATGAGAGGGCCAAAGTAAATCTGGTGAACTAATGCGAGATCTTATAAGTAGGCATTGAAGTACAGAAAGACCTAAGAGAACCGTAGTGAAGTCTTTTAAAGACCATGCCCATAACAGAAAAAATAAGTTCTTTACCCGAGGAATTTTTCGTAAAAGGATTTAAAAAGTCGTGGGAAAAAATCGGTTCTTTTAGTGATCCCATCACGACTCGCATTCAGAACCAACCAACCAATAAATGTGAGGATTTTTTTTTCAATTGAGAGACAAAATTCCTTTCACGTCTTTCGTATGACTTCGAGTCACCGCTTATCGCTCTGGCGGGAACATAGAATGTCTGCACTCAAAAAGGCCCTTTTCCGGCTCGGAATGAGGAAGGACTCACGAATCAACTGGGCGGCCAGCGGTGGCCGGTGGTCAGAGAGGAGAAGCAGAGATTTCCATTGAAGAAACGGCCCCTGCGCCCTGCCTGGGACGGAGTTGAAAGATGGACATATATGCTTGCGCCTTGGCGCGGCGTTAAGGCCCGTCTATGGAAAAAAAATTACCGTCGGGAACCAGTCATGTGGCCGGTAATATACTTCCTGTGGTGCTTGTGTGGTATGCGGGTTGCATACAGCGAATGTTTTGCTGACAATTCGCACTCATCAGAAAACCATTCATATAATTGAATAAACTGGTTTTGACCAAAGGGAGCTCCTCAAATAAATTTAAATCTTGCCCCTAAGTGGAAAAATATTACCGTCGGAAGCCAGTCATGTAACCGGAAAATTACTTTCGGTGATGCTTGCATGGTATGTGGGTTGAATATATTGACGCTTTACTGATAGTTCACGGTACAAAAAACTATTTATTTAATTAAATAAGCTATTAATTCAGTTTTCGTGATGCATAAGTATAAAGTCAAATTTTATAGATTTACTGAAGGGACAGCCTGCACTCTACCTGCTTAGAGGCCCAGCGGTCTGTCTAATTATTCATCTGTGTCTTGTCGTCGCTGCAAAGAAACTGATGATATAGCTATGAAGTGAAAAATTAATGAAGTGAATAATTAATATTCATAATAATTAATGAATGAATAGCAATGAAGTGAAGTTGAAGAGTAAAAATTAATGTTAATGAACTGACTTTTTGAACCTTTGAAAAATGACTGGGATCCTTACCCGATAGATGCATCGGAATTGTATGTATTTTTATTTTCTTCACAGCAATTTTTCATTTTTCCTCTCTCAGCATCTCGGACAGGCAATTTGTAACAAAATTAAGTAATTTTTGGAAAGCAAGCGTAAAAAAACATTCCAGTGAAAATTTTGGAATAAGAAGTTAGTCTTGCATACGCTGTGATTAAATACAACATGGCTGATTCTAAAATGACTCGTTTTCCTGTCTGTGCGTATAAATTTCTTTTCCAGTTTTTACGATACTCCCAGTACTCCCTTTTATTATGCTATTACAAAACATATTGACTGAATTGAGATAGAAAAAATTCCATTTTGCATTAACATGTAGTTATAATTACAAAAATATGAAATACTTGAACTATTATTAAATCAATCAGGCCCAGTGTTGCTTCTGGGGGACATTATTTCCTGATAACGTCATTAGTAAATTAGATATTTTGATAGTAAACTCGCCTATTTAAACGTCTAAGAATACAGCATCTGTAAAATTATAAAGTAGTATTCGAAAGTTTACCTGCGTCTGAGAAATTTGGAGAAGAAAAATGTGGAATTATTTTTTCGTTACTTTTATTGCTACGATACCAGTGAGTCACGAATTACACTTATTGGTCCTTCCATGTAACGTGAGCCTAGTACTTCATGGAGGTGGTTATGAATATGGGCTCTCAGACAGGCAATAACCGTTTTAGCCACCTCGGAATCCTCTCCTCACCTCATTTTCCCTTTGCGGTAGACCCTGCCCCTGGTTGGAGACGAGTAAACCGATTTAAAGGAGCGCTTGTCGTCCAGAATGCGAAGTTTCTCACCGCTTTGAGATTAAAGGGGACTATCCGACTACGGTGGTATAATCCATGTGATTTCCTAATCTCATCTAAGTTCATTTGAAACATCAGAGCTTATAAATTTTGCCTAACAATGTGAGACTTGGAATTGGATATTGTGTGTTGTTCAGATTACGATTATTCCAGCAATCGTTGGAAGTATAGTACATTCAAACAACGTTGGTTAAAACCTGTGCTGCCCTCTAGTGCTAGCATCTAAAGTGAACGAGAAATTGACGGTTAGCGAAGCTGTTGAGTTATGCAGGGCCAAGATATTACTGTTTTCAGTGTGTATTTAACGAATAATTTCTCTTCCGCCCATATTCTTCCTTCCTTGGACAAATTCATGAAAAAAAGAGAGCAAAGGGAGCTTAATGAACTTTTCGTCTTTCTCTTATCGCTCCCTTTTCCGGTCTCCCAGCGCCTAACCATCGTGAAGCGGCAACGTTCGGGACTATCTGAATTATTGTAAGCACATGCATTATCACTGCTAGTTCGGCCAACTATCTTAAGGCCGATCGCTCGGACAATTGTAAACTGAACGACGCATTACTGAATCGCTTAAAACGTTGCATAGTGAACGAATAGCGTTGTGGAAATGATATGGTCGACGGAATATGAAATTCTGTAATCTTCTACATAAAATCTTATTTTCTTCTGTATCAACTTCTTTCAATAAATGAAGTAATTCTGTAAAATTGTAAAAATTCATTATATTGAAATCATTTTGGCTTATTTGCACAGTATTTTATGCTGATGAATACAAAAGAACGTGCGAATATTTATAATCCTCAAAGCCGAGCACTTACTCTTTGTATCGCTGCTGTTATATTTTTGTCAAAATGATATTTTGTTAGAGCGGAAAGTTATATGCATCTTCTATTCTTTTGCTCTCACAGGTTTTACCTAGAGCATAATAAACATTCATTGCTCAATTCATTCATCAATCGAGGTTTCAGCACGTTACACCTTGTAAATTGCATTATGTGCTGAAACCTAGGCCAGTCTAAATAAAAGAGTGTGGGAATAAGACTAAATGATTTCATTGTATTAAACAAAACAATTTATTTTACATTCAATATTTATATGAATGGAGATAAAATTATGGAAACATGGAAGAAGATGTAATTGTAGCCATTTAATTTTCAGAGAACACAAGCTAAAATCTGGAATTGGAACTGCTTCCTCCCATATGTTTTCATTTTCTTAAACTTCCAGTCGATTAAAGCCGTAAGAAGTTTTAAATATTAATACGGGAGAAAGTTTTTAAATTATTTTAAATTAAAAATATAAACGATTTTAATTTCTCCTGGTGATAATTACTGACGAATTCTTCTCGGGTTCTCTACCAGGTTAATTTTGTCGTATAGACCGACGTTTTGGAAGACGACTTGTCTCACATCTTCAAGGCCGTGTTACTCATTGAAAGTCCAATTTCACACTGAACCAATACGACCGTTTAACGAGGATAACAATACAGTTCAGGTGTCGTCCGATTGGCTGTTGGTCTTTCGAAATTCTTCATGTTCTTCCCTTATGTTTTTATACAGCTGATTACAGGTCTCCATGTATTGCTGTTATGAAAACCGGTGTCGCGATTCAGGGGCGGATCCAGGATTTTTTTCTGGGAGGGGCACAAGCAAGGCCGTATCCAGGATTTTGTTCTGGGTGGGGCACCAGGATACCTCGTAATACAAAACGAATGCAATGATAATGGGACTGTATTAAAAATCTTGCATATTTTTGAGGGTCTGGGGGGGGCTAGTGCCCCCGTGCCCCCCCCCCTGGATCCGCCTATGTCGCGATTGAAATTTTTGGATTGAGGCGGATCTCGATTACTTCCTTAATTATGCGGTCCCAGTAACGTTGAGCGTGGTAATATTGTAGGACAACGGTCCTTTGTAGAACAAAATTTTCGTGTATTTTGACGCATCTTTCACCGTAACGCCACAAAATGCCAAATTTGAGTGTGCGCCCGCGAAGAGAATATTCCAACGCCCAGGCAGCGTCGCGGATAGAAGAGTGGCAGGGCGCTCATGTCCCCTTTCCGTTCGCCTCTTCCTCTACCACGCCTCGAACACACCGAAGTTCATCCTGCGTGTGCTCCTAGAAGGGCGCTCATATTTGATAATATAAATCGGCAGATGGTAGAAGGTAAAAAAGAATGCGTAGTGAGGTGACTTGTCTCTTATTTGGCGTCTCGTCGGCGTAAAACAAATCGACGCACAGTGGGCTAGAATCGATTGTTTATGTATTGTTTGTGCGGTAAAATATTTATAAGAAATAACGATTTTGTCATCAGCGCAGTTTATTAAGAATAATGACTGTGATATATACGTAAGAGATTTAAATCAATACTTTTAATTGAGCATAATGCATAAATTAAAATTAACTGTATTTCTTTGAAAGTAAACATCCGATGTAAGTAATGAGCCTTTCGAACCTTCTATAGCCAGCAAGAGGCCATGCTAAAAACAAGGTCAAAGGGATCCGCACTTCACCATTAATTCATGAAACCACTGTAAAATTATATAGTTGGTAATTTTCAGAAAAAAATCGAGGGTGGTCGATTTTCGCTAAATTTGTTCAACTTTGACCTCGCATATATTGTTAACGTGAAAACACATGAAAGAAATTATGTGGAAACTTATGCACAATTTATTTGAGAATATGTATGCGAAGTTTCAACTTCCTAGCTCAAAAAAAATCGTTTTTGAGGTTTTAGCCAGCTTTTTTCGATTCTAGCCCACTGTGCGACGTTACCAACTTTTAAAGAAATGAGGAAATCTTTTTGTATTGCTCGCGATATTTTCAGATCCGAGAACGAGCCCAAGGAGCCTGCCTACGGTCAATGAAGTGGCCACTCGAGTGGGTAGAAAGGTGTGCGAAATTTTGGAGACGCGCTTCTCACTCTGATAATGTCGGAGAGATCAGTGACAACATGGAGGACGCTTGCGTCCGCTCCCCGCTCGCCCCTACACCCTCGCACGCCCAGAATGCACCACAATTCACACCGAGTGCGTCTTTAGCCAGCGTGCACACCGAGTGCGTCTTTTAGTCTAACTAATATTTATTGTTTCAGCATCGTTGGTGGAGGAAAATTCACGAAATAATTATTCGTTTGAGATAAATGTTTAAAAGCTTAATCAAAACCAAAGTAGAGAAAGAAAACTCCCTGATTGAGTAGAATCTAGCCTAATTTTACAATTCTGTGATTAGGGAAAGAATGAAAAAAATAGATATCAGAGCTCACCGCGTGGAGGAATCTACTCTTTGAGCTGCCCCACCCACCCATTTATTGATAAATAAAATGGAGGAAAGCGTTTCCCCTATCAGATAAAAATGCTTTCTAAGAAAGTAATCAAATGCTAACTTGGTAATATTATTTCTGTGGGAGGATATTCCCTGGAGCTTCACCTAGAGCTTAGATTGCGCCTTAAAAAATTAAATATCAATTTCTGATCTCTTACATGTATTTCATTAACATCTTAAAATCACGAGTTTTTATGACTGAATTTTTATCTCAGTTAAAGGTGTTGTTTTATATTACATTTATATTTTATCATTCCTATATCCTTTGCTGGAATTATTTGGATAGACTCTTAGTAAATGTGCCATTCTACAAATGCGATCGTTTTTAAAATATAAACTTCTCAATTTTAGTAACTCGTATAAGTCCTTCGGGACTTATACGAGTTACTAATTTATATACATATAATTTAGTAACTCATATAAGCATAATTGGGTTGCACAAATAACTATTTTTAGAAACACACGATATTTCCCCCATTTTTAGAAATTGAAACGACTACCCAGGCACTCTCTTGTATCCACCTTTCAGGAGGATTTTGGTTTGGTGTATTGCCGCAAAAGTTGATTTCCCTCCCTGAATCAACCCACTAAAATTTCTGCTCCACCTCTCTACGCATAGAGAACGCTTACTTCCGCGTTCAGCAGCATTTTGCAACTCGTCACGGCAATTCTACCATTTTCATCTCATTTTCCGAATCTCTTAAGCGTCTTCCCTTCAGATTTATCCGTAATTCTGTTTCCATCTCACTTCCTTCCCAGAAGCAACCGATTTCAGCGTCCATTTCATTTTCTTTCCGCCTCTCTCAACCTGTCGAAATGTCTGTTGGCATGCCTGAAGGCCTGCTTCTTGTGGGTCCAGCCACGATCAACAAACAGCTTTCAATAATTATTCCATGCGTGTTCAACGTACCAGAGGTATAAAGCCATGAAGTTTCCACGGTTTATTAATTCTGGTTTTAAATAATTATTTTTCGTTATTATTTTCTGGAAGTTTTTGCAATCAATAAGCTCTGTAGAAGAAGTGAAGGATTTTTTATCCTTGCTTATTGCATGTGTTGTGTGTAATATCTCGCCCATTTTTAATACAGGAAATAGTTTAGTATAGTGAAGGTGCCTTTTATTTTTTAATCCTCAAAAGCTTTTCTTTTTTCCCAGATCTCCATAGCTCAGTCAAAAGTAACAAAAAAGTCGTAAGTTTTATCAGTTATCGTTTTAAATCCCAATTTATAACATTTAAAATCCATACATACGGCAATAAAAATTCGAAATATTCATAGAAATCGTAGTCAACAAAACTTAAATAAACAATCATCAAAATTATAAATAGATGGAAAAAGAATACGTTTCCAAGGCGCATAGCTACATTTGTATAGAGCTACATTCCTCGTGTTTGAACTGATAACTTTTTATTTATAAGCAGTCGTAAAATAATAAATGAATACACTAAGGAATGCATTTACATGGGACATAGTTTATATTAATGGTTTTTGCATTCTTCGTGTTTGAAATGATGACTTCCTGCGAGACGAGTATACAAACAGCATGACAGCGTGATGGGGTCAACATTCCCGTGAATTTCACTATCCAAAGGATCCTCGCTTCTATTCAAGCTCGCTGAGTAAATTTACGGATCGGAATGGACCACCTCGGCGGGAAATACCTCTTTTCTCGGAAGACATAAGTCAACGGTCGCCTTCCGTGGAAAAAAAAACCGCGTCTCACATACATCTACAGGGTGTCGCCCCGGTCGTAAGGACACACTTTAAAACTGGCAAAAAATAAACCCTGAGGGTGAGGAAAAAACCAACGGCAAAGCAGCGGTTGAAAAGAATTACGGGCCTAGTCGGGAAACGGCAAGTAGGTCGAACCGCTCGTATATATCCTGTTGCAGGGAGGCTCTGATTTTACCGACGATGAGCTGTGCCTTAAGATAGTGATTTTTTTTCTCCAATTCCTCTCATACCATTGGCGGTGACATTTCGCTACTTATATTTGTCTGCGGACACGATCGCATTTCTTCAGAATGCTCCATGAATTTCTTCCTTCTTCCAGGAGCCATTGGTGTTCCCTACCGGGACAAAATAAAATCCGCATAGCGCTTCAAAATTTAGTATTGCCTCGATGTGGGATCATTCCAAATGAGTACAACACGCCATTTACACCGGTCTTCTCTGATTTCATGCAGTATATTTTTAGTGACCTTTGCGAGTAATGAAACAGTTTTACTAAGTTTAAAAAAATAAATAACAAAGTTTCAGGGTGATAAAGTTGGAGAACAGGCGAAATTTGACCTTATCTACCTATAGATGAACGACCTTAACTCTATTTTTAAAAAGTTGGTGTAATTTAATGCACTTTTGAAAAGGGAATAAATTGACCTCTCATCTTTACTAAGAGTTAATTATAATTCTTCATCATCCTATATATTTTTGTAAAAAATATTTTTAGTGAAAACCAGTTTCATTCACGTGAAATTGGTTGATTTACGATAAATCGAGAAATCGAAAAAATTCACTTTTTTACACAACATTTGAAGGGTTTCTATGACTTTATCAGCCAACATTTTATTACCATAATAGTCTATTTCGTAGACGTATCCTGTAGAATTCGTATGCATCAATTAGAGATTTCCAGCAGAAGTCCTTAAACGTAAAAAAATGAATTTTTTGGCAGCTTTTTTCATTCTGGAACGACTATGCGCAGTGCGCTGAAAAAAGGATCTTATTGCCCTATATTTGCCACCAATAAGGTATTGAGTTGGTATAAAATGATTTTTTTTTAAGAATTGAAATTGAATCAATATTGCAAGTATATTATTTAAATCAAATTGGTATATTCAGTCTTAGGACGATCTTTGCATCGGCGCAAAATAAAAGGGACTATATTTGCTATTTTTATGTATAAAATAATTTAGAAGTCGGAAACGAAAGGGAAGAGGGAAGTTATAAGAAGAAAGAAAGTGCCATCCTTGGTTTTGTGTAAAGAAAGTATTGGTAATGCTGAAAGATACCGCTGGCTAATTCATCATCATTTTTGCTCGTCCAGAATAATGATCCTGTGTATTCATTACTGCCAGGCCTCAAGTTTAAAGTCACATACACATTCCCTCATCTCACATATTTCTTAATTTATCCAATCAATCTCGCTCCGTTTTTTTACGCTAACATTCGACTTATTGCATCTTGGATAAACGGCCACAGTTAATTTTTCTAACTTTTCACCCATCAAAGTCGTTTGTTTTTGCCATTCTCGTCACATGTGAATGTATTCGTTTTTTGTGGGACCATTAAGTATATTCTATTGAATTATTACGGCTTCAAATATACTAAATCTAGGTATTTAAAAAGTGACTAGTGGCTGATGGTGCAAATTTCACCTTCCACTATTTTAACGCACTGGAGGTTCATACGTAGATAAATGGTAGTTTTTGTGCAAAACACATTATTTTGGTTCAATAAAATGCGTCAAAACTCTTTTGAGAGATATTTGGCTCGTGTGAATCCAATAGAATTCAAACATATCATTCATAATGCCTGGCATAAAACTTGAAGAGGAATCCTCTGCTAATGAATAAAGACGTAATACATTTTTGGTATAACAAAATTTAAAATGCATGTTTCACTGTAGTTTCTTAAAACTACCTGAGTTAAGTCACATCGTAGAATCAGCGTCATTTTAATAAAATATAGTGTACTTGAATCAGTACTTATTTAATTTTCACGTGAGAGGTTTCATAAGGTAAGGACTGAGATCATCGGTAATTAATAAAGAGCTTGACGGCAAGTGAATGAAAAAATCGGGTAAATATATAAACAATATGTAACTAAGAGAAAAATGTGTTTGAATGAAATCTAAGTCACACATTGCGTCTTATTTAAATACTAGGTAAATTTTCCTCATATATTTGACGAGAATTGAAGTTTATTGTTTATTTTTGAGGATAAATAAAAGGAAATACTTTAATTTCTTCGAACTGCAGTTACGAAAAGTTATAAAATGAACTCATGCTTGGATTGTGAAAAAATATTATTAATAAAAGGGATTGTTTTTTGAACAAGAGGACATTTTTCCAATTATACTACTGTTAACAAAAAGGTATCGTTTTTTGATAGAAGTACACGGGCTGGAGACATTCTAGAAGGAAAATATCGCTCTACAGCATGCCTAGCAGCAAAATAACTTTAATCTGGGGAAGTTGACGCTTCCGTTGTTATCCTATTCATCTAGTTGCTGGACGAAATGGAAAACTTTTGTTCACTGAGAGAGCAAAAAACCCGAGGAAATGTCATTTTACCTCGTACCATTAATGACAGAAACTGTGTCTCGATCAATAGAATTTATGGTGTCACTCGCTAGACCAACTCATTGCATGTCTTTATTTTTTCCATTGTTCTAATCTTGCATGTATGTTTTGTAGGGTTTACTAACCGTTGGAAATTTTTGCCTTTTTACGTATTTTTTTAGCATTTTGATATTTTGTAAATTTTATTTTTTGTGATGTAGATAGAATTGAATAATAAGATGAGAGTCATGACGGGGGATGAAATTGGTTGGAACGTAATTAAAGCGTAGAAAGTGGAAAAAAAAACTTAACAAGAGGATTAGTTGTGAAGAGAGGATTTGTTGGCTATAGTGTTGGCTTTCCATCCAGTCGGTCCGGTTTCAAATCCCACTAGAAAATTCTTTTTCTGCATCACCGCATTATGGAAGGAACTTCAATATCAGCATCCCGTCCGTCGGATGGGACGTTAAGCCGTGGTCCCTTGGCACCTTTCGTTAAGAGTATGCTAATGTTGACGCCGCGTTTCTCTCCACTCTTCCATCCCTACTCTTTCGACTTTCGATCGCTGCTCGCAAATACCATTCCATACTATAACCTCAATAGGGAAAGTTTATAAGAAAATAGTAGCAAACGGGAGAGGAATTATATTCGAGGCAGTGACGTCACCAGGAGTTTGAAAATGGGGAGGTTTACCGGAGATGTCGGGGCCCTTCCAGGGTGCACGGAAAACACCCCGGAGCCAATGAGGGTACTCCCTCGGAAAATTATGGGATTGTTGATGCTGAAAACGTGATTTTTTGGACTCAAAAACAGTAACTTTGTACGAAAATTTATTAAAAGTTGAGGCCGTCTCACTCGTTCGTGTCTCCGCACTAGGATTGAACAGAGAGACACGGATTACGTGCTTTGAAACTGGTACGAATTGCTTGTTGTTCAATGGGCTCATTAAATAAAATTTGTTCTACTGTCGATTGTGATAGAGATAGAAAAATCCTGAAACACGCATTTGCCCTATTTTTCGATCCATCTCCTGCTTCTCGAGATAGATTCAAACTTTGAACCCTTTGTGAGGTAAGCCACAAATGCAGGAGGTTGTAGGGTTGTCATTTGGTGGAGAAACGTTATATCAAAAATAGATTTTTTGAGGAAATAAAAGTTATGGATATAAGGCTCAAGGAGGTTGTGAATATCTGAAGGCGCTGTTTCCAAGTTTTTAGAGTGGTCAAAGCTCCGCCATCTTGGTTTGACAATTTTTGGACTTCGTCTCCCACTGATATTTTGAGGTGGCTAAGTTTTGTTCTAAAAATGAACTACATTTAGTGAAAAATGCTATCACAGTCATTAATATTACGCTGGAAAATGTCATCGGATTTTCCCATAATTCGCGATACTTCTATTAATGTATAAACTCTGTATCTGTTATGCCTCGTTCACATAACGATTGTCGGAGCGATCGTCCAAAAGATAGTTGACCGAACTAGCAGTGTGAATGCATGTCCTGACAATAGTTCACGTAGTCCCGAACAAGGTAAATACAAGTTGAACACAGTTATATCTTGGCCCTGCATACCTCAACAGCTTTGCTAACAGTCAATTTCCCGTTCACTTTAGATGTCAGCACTAGAGACAGCACAGGTTTCAACCATCGTTGTGTGAATGCACGATAGTTACAACGATTGCTGGAACAATCGTAATCTGAACAAGGCATTAGCGGCTTTACTGGTGTGAATATCCTTGAAAATATGCTTTTGTACCGTAATTTTTAGATTTCCTAATTGGCTGTAATAAATTTAAATGCCAGTATTAGTGGAGCTAAATGACTAGTTTACTTTCGAAAATGTTATTTTCAGCTGAGCTGGTTGTAGAACGTAACCGTCGTGATTGATAGTAATTTTTTGTCTGGGAAAAGATGTTTATGAGTGATAAAATCACGAAGCCTACCAATGAAGTGAGAAAAAAGTTTAATTTGTGTGTTCCATAGGATATTTTAATGTATTAACGAGTTTTGACTAAAAATTTCACCGAATATTTCAGCATTGACCCTTATGGGACTGTTAATGTTTTGGTCAAAGTGGGCGTGGCTCGTCCTACCCAACCACCCCCATTCCGGCCACACTTCGCTCCACGCTCGAAAGCAGTGGTGCCCCCTACAGATATTTACAACCACTTTGGTAAGGCCTGTAATCAGTTTCATTGTTCTTTTTTTCGCTATGGGAAATTCTACCCGTATTTTGTTTTTGAAATTTCTCGTAGGGTTGCTGTCACAATAGCACTGTAGGACACGTACGTGTAAAAGTAAGGTAACATTTGTGAAAATTTTGGAACGTGATCTTCGGTTCTGCATTTAAATTTCATATCAATAAACGAAATAATGGGTATTTCTTTCATGTGAAGATGTTTCAGCAATCTCTCTCTTTATAGAAATGCGTGAAAAATGATAGAAAGCATAATTAAGTGAAGTGATAGAGTGTGTTTCCTCAAATATACTGTAAAATGAACAATATCTCTTAATCGCTGCACAGACTCATCCTTTCCTCATAATTATTATAACTTTTCAGCTCACTACCGACAGCCATAAGTTACGGAGTCTGCGAATCCTTATGCCGAGTCACTGTGGTCCTTCAATGTGGTAGTTTTTTATTATCTCAATTCTCCATCGCAATCATTTAAAATATTCCGCGATTCATCATATTCCTACGTCAGAAACCACGAGAAGAACACACGCTCCGTTGGATAGCTTGGAGTCCTGCCAAGTCACTTAAATATTCCATGTTTTGAGTCTAAAAACATTTCGTGTGTTTGAAACAAGAGAAAAGCGCATGGCGTCAAAAGGAAACGGCGTTTTCTTCGCGACGAAATTTCTGCTCGCCAGCCAGCCAGCCTCGTTGCTAAAACAAACTTTTAATCCCTCGCAGTTGACACAGCTCCAGTGCTTCTTTTCTTCTGCTCACTGCTCCCACCACTGGAGAAGTAATTTCAGCGCTGAGAAGCGGAGTGGCTGATATAACTGATAAAGTGTTTTGAAGGAAGAAAGCGCGCGCGCTGAGGAGTTGAGGGGCATGACCTTAAAGATGGGAACTTGAATTTTAAGTCGCGGGAGAGAGATGGATTACGGAGTCTTTTCCGCTTCTTTAAGACACTCAACAATTTTTTCTTACATTCTTGTAGAAATTTGTGTATTCTTATAATATATATGCACTAAAAGATAAGTTACTTGTGGTAGCAAAAATACAAGGCACCATTTTGAGGAAAGAATAAAAAAGTTGCGTTGCTACGTGAACGAAAGTGAAATATTTTAGATTGTATCCTTGGATACATATAATTTTTTCTGAATATTTTATTACTATAATTTTTCCTGATTTGCTTTTTTTTAATAAATACTTGAAAATTATTTATGGAGTTATAATAATGGATACTTCTCTCATATGAAGATATTTCAGCAATCTCTCTCTTTTTAGAAATGCATGAAAAATGATAGAAAGCATAAATAAGTGAAGTGATAGATTGTTTTTCCTGAAATATACTGTAAAATGAACAATATATCTTAATCGTCGCAAAGACTCATCCTTTCCTCATAATTATTATAACTTTTCAGCTCACTACCGACAGCCATAAGTTACGAAGTCTGCGAATCCTTATGCCGAGTCACTGTGGCCCTTCAATGTGGTAGTTTTTTATTATATCAATTCTCCATCTCAATAATTTAAAATATTCCCCTATCCATCATATTCCTACGGAGAATTATATATGTAGTTGGTACTCGACTCGAATGATTCGAGAAGTATTACGAATGTCGAGTCGAGTAATTTCGGTTACAGAGTTACATATAACTAGAGGTTAATTAAATAGAATTGTGCTTATGAAACTGTTTAAGGCGCATTTTTCTCATTTCTCCCCTAATTCTTACACAATTACCATCAACTTTCCTCATCTTTCGGAAAAATGATAATACAGATATGTTGGTGCATTGTTGTGTTTCCTGGTTCAGAAATTACCATACTCGATTCGACTCGATATTCGCGAGTAGTTTTCAACTCGACTCGATACTCGACTGGAGATAAAAAAGCACCACGCGCACATCCCTATTAAATTCTGATCTCTCACGGTTCTTAAACTCCTTTTAGCCATTACAGTTTGCCAACCATCCCAGCCCGATGGTTCATTACTAACCACTCCCTTCTCACCGGCCGCTATCCCATCTCATTTCCGGCTCTGTCTCTCTCTCTCTCTGCTTCCCAATCTTCCTCCTCAAAGCCCTTATCGTCACTTGGACCGAAGTCTTCCTCACCTGCTTCCTCTCTTCCTTATCCTTTCCCCATCTCTCGCTGCGAAATGTCTCCGGTCGTGGCAGCTGCGAGGAGGGATTTTGCGGAAAATCAAGGACTCCCTCTCCAAACTTCGCTCTGGGATTTTAGTTCGCTTTTGCCGCTCGTCGGATTCTTAAATCAAGTTTCAAACCCTTCTTGAAAACACCAGATTGGTACCAACCCAAGTGTGGTGTTGATAATAACACCCACGAGCAAAGAGGGTTTTCATGTATGAAGTGCGACTCGGTGAGGTGGAAATTCTTCATTATAATCACTGGTCAACAATCCTAAGAGTGGTTTGACGCTGCTCTCCACTCAAGTCTTCTATCAGCTAATGTTTTCTCACCTACGTATTTATTCTTTATCTCACCTTGTTTACCTTTTCCTTATTACTATACAGCAGTAACTTTTCGATAAATGTTCATTTTTATTGAAGTGATACTATTTATATGGTATTGGTTATGATTTTCTGTGAAATTTAACTCGGTGGATGGTGCTATTATTATAACAATGCTATAAATAAATATTCTTACGCAAAAGCGTAAAGCGAAAAATTTAATAGGAATTATTGGCAATGTAATTACCATTGATTTTTATCCTATTGATCCAATAAAAATGAACATTACCTGGCATTATAAAAAGATAATTACCGTATAAATACAACAAAATTCACGGACAATTTCGCAATGTCTATGCTAATCTGTCAAAATTAACTCGGAGGATGCTGCCAGAAGGCATACAATGTCATAACGCAGCATGCGTACTTAAAAACTTTTGAAATAGTTGGGAAAATACAATCAAAATTATTGGCAATGTTGCCATTGATTTGTTTCGTACTTTACCAATAAAAATTAACGTAAACCAGTATTATTAAAGATAATTATTGGATCAATACAAAAAATTGATTGGCAATTGTAGTGCCAAATATTTCATTGTATTTTCAGAAAACCCTTTGTTCAGTGCATGTGCCACAGTCCCTAGATTAAAACAAGTTTAGGTACTAATTCAATAAAAATTACCATAAACTAGCATTATTTAAGGTTATTATTGGATAAATACAACGGAATTAATTGGCAATTCTAGGGCCAAAGATTTTTCTGTAAAAAGTATTTCTCGAAAATCCTTCTTACAATGTTATGTAAGAAGATGTTAATGTTATTCTTAAAAACTTTTAAAATAGTTGAAAAAATACAATCGAAATTATTGGTAATGTTGCCATTGATTTTTTCATACTCACTAATAAAAAATAACATAAACCAGTATTAATAAATATAATCATTGGATCAATACAAAAAAAATTGTTTGGCAATTGTAGTGCCAAATATTTCATTGTATTTTCATAAAACCCTTTATACAGTGCATGTGCCACAGTCCCTAGATTAAAACAAGTTTAGGTACGAATTAAATAAAAGTTACCATAAACTAGCATTATTTGAGGCAGTTTTTGGATAAATACAACAGAATTAATTGGCAATTCTAGGGCCCAAGATTTTTCTGTAAAAACTATTTCTCGAAAATCCTTACAATTTTACAGCGTAGTGCCTCTGTCATGAGGCTCAAACCAAAAATTTGAGCGCTTATACTCTTCCGTAAGGAAAAGCAGAAGTGTAGTCGGTTTGAAGGGTCTTTCGGAGGAATTGGATCGAGGATGGAAAATTGCTTGTCAAATCTTCTGGAGGAAATCATCTCCTCCTTCTATAGCAACATCCTCCCAGTTACGGTTACGCCTCTTAAAATGAATAATAAATGGATTCCCTCGACGCTCGCAAGTTTTTATTCTGCCATTTCCCGCTCCCAAAACGTTGTGACATAACGGAAAATCAATGTTGCCTGCGAACGGTGTGGAGGCGAAACGCATGAACATTGCGTGGATTCCGATAAAATAATAATAATTTCACCGCAACAGAATGGGGCCTCCATTGGTCGAACGATTTCCATTCCCATGTAACGCTTTTGCAAATTCGTATGATTCCGATGCGTGAAAGCTTTCATGTTAAAAAGGTTTCACGGAAGCGTTAAGAATTATAGTGACAGTATTTATGAATTGAAATGTTAAACGAATTTCGCGTATTATTTCTTGAAAATTTAGGCTTCATGCAAACCTCTCTCACCCTGTGATTCAAGCTGAATGTGAATAGGTGCCGACAATGCTCATTCCGGTTTATGCGGCAGTCGAGTTATATGTCCCAGTTCCTAGTTTATATTCACAGTTTTAGGGTAAAGAGGCCAGTTACTAGGCAAACATAGAAATGAATGAAATTTGCAATCATATTTATGCATAAGAATAAAAATAGTGATAAACAAATTGAAATCAAATTTTCATTTCAAATATGAGAATACCGTAGCAGGTCTTGATCCGGAAATCAAACAATATTTCTCTAATTGTTATATGAAAGACATAATGCTAATGAAAAGTAAGAACTGAGAATAAAACTCTTATATTCGTCTTTTGAAACAAGATATTGAATTAAGTTTTTTGTGTGAGAATTTTTTGATTTGATTCGCAATGAGTTCCATAACCTCATTAGGGTAATAACTAAGAAGTTACTGCACTTGTTGGAGCGGTCTGAAGGAAAATAAAACATTGAAAATTTACTCCTATTATAACCCAGCGAGAAATGGGAACAATCCTGAAAAATGTATTTAGAAAGTGAAGCTCCATAAATAATAAACAGTTGTAACACCGGTGCACACTGCGGATACAATCTTCTATTTTTAACAGTTAACTACTTACTTTAATTGATCTAGGATCTATGATGGAGGTTTAAAATCCACTATATTCAGAAATTTTATAAATAAATGGCGTATTTATTAAAATGTTATCTCTCCGTTATACTTTGATCTCTTCCTTGAATTATTGTTTCACTTTTGCTAAGCGTATTCACCTATCTACGATCTTTGATATTTCCTTTTGCCGGAAAATTGAAAGAGCTTTGATATCGCTTTTTTGGCCCATGGTATTCAGATATTATCTCCAGTCGCTATCTCCTGATGCTTCATCTTATTTTCCTTTCCTGTTACAGGGTAAAATTTTCTTGTATTTCTATTCACCTATCTTGACATTAGCTCTTTTACAGTAGATTTTTGCTCGTTTTTTACGTCCCCCTTCTTGTGTGCGCGTTTTCCTGCAGTGGGTGTGTTCCTATAAGGACAAAACTGAATTTGGATAGTAAATAAGACTTTGTAATTCCACATAAATATTTAATGTCATATAATTGTAATAATGAATAAACAGTCACGCACAAAACTATTTCTTTACCTAACTCCGCCCTTGGGAATTCCAACACTTGACCCTCTCCTCCAACCGTCGTATTTTTGAGATTTTTTAAAATAGTTTTTTGTGTGACTGTTTATTCTGTCTTCTGGGTATCTGTACCAGATGATGATGTGCCACGTCGACACATAGTTCATAAATTAAATATTTATGTGGAATTACGAAGTTTTCTTTACTTTTCATGACGTCAAGTAGACGTCATAGAGTCACGTCTGAAAAAACTGATCATAATAAAACTGAATACCCTTAGATTTTTCCTAAGTTTGTTCACATCTTTTTACACTTTGTAAATGTAACTTTGTTCTTTCCGTATACTTTTGTTGTTATTTTAAGCATTCTTCTTTGCAGTAGCGTAACTATGGGAGGGATGAGGGGTAAGATCCCACCAAAGACTCAGACAAATAAATTATTTTAAACTATTGTCTAGTTCTGACTTATGATAAATGCATCTGCTAAAGTTATATTTTAAGCGCCAAAATTATGTAAAATGTATTTCCAGGCATGTCGTTTTTCAAAACTTTTTCCCGGAATCCATGTTGCCTGGGGGGGGGGGGGCTTCGCCACCCCAGGCCATCCCATCCCCCACCAAAGCATATACTTCATAAACTGATACTACTGAAAATATTTTATGTATGACGAGGGGTTGGACGGAAGACGGGACTTTGGACTTTCCCGTCCCAATCACGACCAATGAAAACGAATTATTATTATTAATATTCTTCTTTACGCCACGGCTTCATTGTCTATTTTTTTATTATTTGGCTTCATTTAATTTCAGGAGTAGGTAACTTGGCAATGTATTCTTCTGAAAATATTTTATGTAAGACGTGGGATGGGATGAAAGATGGGACTTGAGACTTTCTAGTTCCAATATCGACCAATGACAACGAATTATTATTATTAATTTTCTTATTGGTTAAGAAGGCTACGACATAGGATCCGGACGATTTTTTCAGCATAATGTGAGGAAACCGGAGACAATTTTCATTCAAATTTGTCTCGACAAACTTATGGAAATGTGATATTTTCCGGATTCCGTTCAGCTCAGTTCCCATTTTGTGATTCTCAGCGTTTCCAATCAAAAAATTGAATAAATATGGCAGCAGTTACGGATTTGGTTTCCGGTTGCGACAGCAAAATTATTCCACGGTATCAAAGCCTTACAAAAAGCAGGAAATTTGTAATTTGAGAATTTCCCATGCAGAAAACACGACAGTGAAAGTGTAACATTTTGTTACGGAATGACTCCAGTAATCCCGTTTGTGTGTTCAAAATTGAAAGATACGCTGAGCGTAAAATCAGGTCGCGAAACATTTAAATAAAAAAAGGTAGTTCAATTCAGAGCGTCCAGCAGTTAAGACAATAATGAGAGTGAGCTTATATGTAAGCGTATAAATAAAACGAATGGAGTCAAAGGTAAAATTTGGGAATTTATTCCTAAGTTTTGCAAATAATCTGCGATGTTTTATGTACAATGAATCTCAATTGACTGTCTCTTGAATTTTTAAAAAAATATTGATTATCTCAATGTCTTTTAGATGTTAAAATGAAGAAATTAATTTCTTATTTAAAAAAGATTAAAGATATTTTCCCACTGAGTGATCAAAAGATTGTGTAATATTTCGAGCCTGCCGCGTGAACCTGTCGCGCTTACCGTGAGAAAAAAATTACTCATGTACCAAAGAAAGACAAAGATTCGTGGTGCAATCCTCGATTTAAGACAATTTTTATTCATGGCAATTAATATAAAGATAGATTCTCTAAAATACGCGAAAAGGTTACCTGTACTATTTTTTATAACAATCTTCAATTTTCAGCCGAATCCAATTACTCCGTCTTCAATATATGACGCAAATTATCCATCTTTATGGAGGTGCGAATTCTCTACATTAGCGTGGATCTACGTTCGGTGTATGCAATCTTGTGTTCTGCCGGCGAGGGCTTGGAGCCGCCACCGAAGTCGAAATTTCCACTCATAACTGTTTGGCACCTTTATCAAAACCGTCCAAAAAGGTGCTCAGGATTCGAATATTCATGCTACATGAGCTGTCATGAGGGAATCACTTTTGTTGAATTTATACTAATGTAATAATAATAATAATGTCGTCTTTATTACAAGCGAATTTAGGACTAGATAGTTCTCTCTTACGATCAACTTGTTTGACATTAACATACATCCATGCCCTGGATGGTGGTCAAACCACCCAGGCGGGATTCGAACCCGCGACCTCCAGGTTAGCAGTTGGGGACTTTACCCCGGCGCCACCGAGGCCGGCAATGTAGAGAGAGATATAGAGAGAAAATATTTATTTCGTAATCCCAACATACTGTTGGGCAAAAATTGGTCACATACTCGGAGGCTACTCAGCCTCATTTGAGAATTCACTCGTAACGTAATCGCACATCGTTATCACTGTCGTGCTGTTAATCATGGCTCCTCCATTATTTGTACCTAAGAAGAGCAACGTTCAGTAATCCGTTTTTTGTGGTCGTAAGGCGTATCAGGGTCCCCGAAATTTATCGAAGACTTTTGGTACAGTACGGGAACAGAGTTTTGCCTCAACGGAGTGACTACGAATGAATTGAAAACTTCCAACAAGTGTTAACGCATGATTAAGGAGGCGGATGACAGTTCACCGCCACAAATGAAGAGAACATTGAGCGTTCACGTGAAATGATTTTTTGAGATGGTTTTGACCCCCGGTCATATTGTGGCCAAAGTGTGGCCGCCATAATGAGGCTTAGATATGGATAGTACACTCTCTTTATATAAATAGAATCAACAAACTTCCATTTTAATTGACTCACCAACAAACCTGTATCAATATCAACCGTATTATACTTATGTTTATAAATGTTTGGTTTGCCAGTCTGTGGCCCTCCTGAGACGATCCGAAGTGTGGCCATAGTTGCGCATGTGTTTGGCAAGCCAAACTACGGCTTGCCGGCTGGCACCTATAGTCAGGCCATTACACGGCAAGTTATGGCCAGCCATAGCCATAGTTGCCACAGGTAAACCACAATTCAACACAATTATGGCCACATTGTGGCCATAATTGTGTTGACTGGACAGCTTTACTAAAATAATAAACACTATAAATGTTTCATTCATAAATTGTCAACATAATAATATACAGTGCACAAAGGATCAGATTTATGGCGGCCTTCATTCCCCAAGCTAATAATCTATATTTAAAGTATTTATTTTCATGGAATCGATGGGATTGTAATCGAATTTAGGCGATTGATTCTCGATTCCGATTCCGTGCCCGAGAGTTGGTGGAATCGATAATCGAAATTTGGAATCGACTTATCCTTAAAGGAAACAAAGTCGCTCGTAATTTAAGTATACTGGGAAGACCGCGATGAAAATTTAACGGAATCATCCGCAATACACATTGTGCGAAATACCCACAGAGAAGAAATCATTTGCATTGACCGGGTCTCGAACCGAGATCTCCCGATATCTGGTCGAGTGCTTTAAGCAGTTAAGCTTAATTTTTAACTTAGCAGGCGAGTATCATTTTTTGGTTAGTTGGTTAAGCTAAAATAAGCTAAGTTTTTGTCTTCGCTGGCCAATATTTTAGCTTAATTTTCAGTTTAACTGGATAAAGTTCTCCACCAGAAACCGGGAGATCCGGGTTCGAATCCCGGTGGAGGCGAATGATTTCCTTCTCTTGGGTTTTTTCGCACAAAATCGTTGTTAGCGAAACGGTATACGTTCGATTCTTTCTTAAACGTGGTCCTCTTTAAATACTTTCTCTTCATCATGCTCGCTCCTCCATTCATATTTTCAGATTTCCAACTCCTAATTCGTTTCTTTTCCCACGGGTGAAATGAACCTCGCCGTTACAAAATGTGGATGAATTTTCTCGCTCCTCGTATCTTTTCATTTCTCGAACTTCTCTTCCCTCCCGTTCCCCGCTTTCCCGACGATTTCCATCGTCGTAATGAGTTTTCTTCTCGGATTAAGGTTTTCATACGTTTTCCTGCGTCATTTTCGTATTCTCCACCTTTTCCCCGGCCCTCAGCGCTTATTGCCTAAAATGTGCGTAATTTTTAGCATTTTATTTTGTGTAATCATATATAACATTGCAGTAAAGTATTTTCTCGTCAATCCTTAAATACTCCGTTGACACTGCACCTGCAGTGATAAATGAGGTATAAATCGATACGTTGAATCACCGCCTTCCGACAAAGAATACAATCTCAATCTCTAATTTCACCATTTATAGATTAAGTTGACTTATATGTTTCGATTTTTTCTGTCAATTACTTGCTCGAGGTATATCGAATTCACACATTTTTCATTCTAAATAAAAAAAAGATATAAAAACCCGTTAAATCCAAGAGTAAACAGAAGACACGTAACATAAGCCGGAAAACTATTAAAAATAAAATCGAAGAAGATTGAATAATGTTAAATGTTCTCTAAAAGAGATATGGTTTGTTAGGAACTTAAAAGATAACGTGTATCACGAATAAATAAAAATATAATGTTGGAAGTATTCAATAATAAAATATCAAATGTATTTATATGTTTTGTATATTTTTGCAAGAAAAGAAGTATAAGGAAAGTTCTTTTTGGTACACCTTCTCTATTTAAAAGCCAATTACACTCTTTCCTTTATCATACTTATTCCTTGATAGCGTGAAATTGCGAATTTTTCGCATGGGTTCACTAGTATGCTTTTATTATAACAGTTTTCGATTCCTATTTCATCCAACACAAGGTCTTTTTTAACATTAGGTGCCTTGATTAAGGTAAAAATACCGTGTCAAGCTAAGAATCCAGCGAAGATATGGCGAATTAGGTATTAATCATTAATTCTATTAATTCATGCGGAAAAAAATGAATTTTTGCGTTACGTTTAAGCCAATCAGGAAATAATGAGCAAATAGATTATTATTAAATTTGCGAGTCTCCTCCATTAATCATTATTCTAACGAAGGGGAGATTCCGTGTCGTGAATTACTCCTCCGTATTTAAGATTTAGCGCTTCGGCCAGTGGGTAGTACTAGGAAGTTATTTTTTCGGTTTCTGAAAATACCAAATAACAGCGGTTGTCGCTAGAATTGGGAATTATTTTAGCTTAAAATTTCGAATTTTTGAATGGTTTTTGATTTTTTCTGAGAATATTTCAAAGCCAGAATCACCTTCAGTCCGATGCAATTATTTAGCTTTTGTGATGAAATTTAGAGTGAGTAAATTTTTAAAAGTTGTTTGGTTGATAATTTTAATTTGTCATTTCTTTTGTTTTTTCATTTTTAAAAGTTATCCTAGATACAAGTTTTTCGAAACATGATTCTCTATTCTTCTTTAAATTCATGATTTATTTGGTATTTGCATTGTTATTTTTATTATTCTTGGGTTTTATTTTCTCAACTCCAGTCAGAAAAATACAAAGAGAAATGCTTTCTCGACCTGTATTTCATTTGAACGCATGCACAGCGTTGCTGGAAAGAGGGATTACTCTGAATACGCTTAAATGGGTTTCCTGTACACACAGGAGACCTAAATTTTGTATATATGTATTTTGCAATTTATGAATAAGTGGAGTAAATATTATTACTATATTCATACTTTACTAGAGTAACTTGATAAAGCATCCCTTGGAAGCAAGAATAATTTCTTGTCTCGTTAAGAGGGACCAAGTTGTGTCAAACAGTATGTAGTAAAATTCGCATTCGTAGGTTTCATGGGGAAAGATTCTGCTGGTCCGGGAATAGAACCACGGACTTCCGGGCTTCCGAGCCACTGAGCAGACCTCTACGCTATTCAGTTTTCTGATTTCTCATGGCAATTGTGAAGAGGTTCACGGAAAGGCAAAGGTCGTTGGTTCGATTCCTGGTCCATATGAAATGTTTCCCATAGCAATTCATTCGACACGAACCTCGGTACAATTGCCATGGAAAATCTGGAACCTGGATGGCCTTGAAGGGCCAGCGGTGATGAAGTATTAAAATGACAAAATTAATTGCTGTTTAATTCGTCATGTTGCAGTTTTCACTAATTGTAATTAAAGCTCCAGATAAACCTATTTAAAGTCTGATCATTTTTAGCTAGTAGACTTTTTCCAATTTGTCTTTAAATATCCTCGCTAAGTTTTCTCTCATTTACGCCCATTCTTTCCACCGTTATCACCACGCCATACTACTTTACCGTAACGCCATTCAACTCAGAGTATTCTGGTGACGTGCCTGTATCACTTTTATCTTAATTCTTCATAAAATGTGAAGCATTTTATCATTATTTTCTACATCGATTCGTAATTTAGTATTTGAAAACAATTTTCTTATGCTTCGATAAGTATTGTCATAAGAAACTGCATAGTAATATGGATTTTTAGTGCTATTTAATAATGTATCATAGAACGCATATATTTTTAACGGTCATTAGTATATGAGGCATAATTAATTAATTGTAATTGATTAAAAAGAAATTTATGTGGAATTGACATGCCATGAGTGATTCGAAACAATCAATTATGCACCAATTTTATGCGAAATTAGTTGCATCTCATTTTTATTATAGTTCGACGAGTCTTTTAAACCCCGCACTGTTTGTGTGCGGTTGAAAAAATTATAAATGATTTAAAGAGGGGCTATTTATTAGCTGAGCATAATTCTGTGAGGTATAATCAACCATTTCTCTTTGTACATACATGCCGAGGTTTACTATGGCGTTTACGCGTGAGAGTCCTGGTTGATGTATGAGGTCGATTATCGCGGTAATTAGGTTGTGCTTGTGCACGCCGTTGGGCCGTGTTCACGAGGTGCGAATTAATTTCGCTCTCCAGTACGTGTAATTGGCCGTGACGGAGAGGAGTCGTGTCAAATCTCATCCACCACGGTGTAGAGGTGTTTTGCTTGAAGCACGACACTTTCGCTATATCCATCAAACTCAAACTATCGCTGGATAGAGCTTGGAAAGTATGTGCTCGGTGACTTTTCTCTATATTAAATTCTGTCGGCAAAAATTCAGCATCTGTTTAAGGTTCGTTTTTAATCTAAATTTAATCCGATCATCCGATAATGTTACGAAATCTGAAATATATTAGGAATGAATGGATACCACTTTTATCGATTCCTGTCCATTCAAATCGTTTCTCTTCTCCGATTCCATAAATTCTTATTCTTACTAATCGGTGGGATAATGATTTGTGAGTAAAATTGCTGTCATTAAAATTTAAGAAATGAATGAAACAAAGAACAATAAGTGACACAAAAAGTATATTTATTAAAAAAAGCGACTTAGTATTATTTTAAATGATCTATATTTAATAAATAATGACCAATTTAAGTATTTTAGAAATATGTTTAATTTATAATGTACAACACACAATGGCTCAGGCGTACGGCGGCCTTTATGCCCCAAGCTTACCGTCTATATTCAGAATATTTATCTTTCTGGAATCGATGGAACCGGAATCGACTTTAAGTGATCGATTCTCGATTCCGATTCCGTGCCTGAGAATCGGTGTAATCGAGAATCGACATTAGGGATCGACTCACCCCTGAAATATGTGTTTGAAGCTAACAACAAAATAAAATATTGGGCCAATGAATATGTTGGCGAAAATTTTATCCAATTTAGTTTTCCGACGGTTATGTGGTGATTCCATGTTATTAGGTTTTGTGTGGCTAATATGCATTCTATATTGTACTGATTTAATTGTGATTTACATAGTTCCAAAAGGTTTTGAAATATGCTCATAAATATTTTAACTTTATGTAATAAGAATTATTCATTTATTATGGCGTAATGTTAAACTGATGT
The DNA here is from genome assembly GCF_921293095.1 of Ischnura elegans. NCBI lineage: Eukaryota > Metazoa > Arthropoda > Insecta > Odonata > Coenagrionidae > Ischnura > Ischnura elegans. The sequence continues at coordinate 68,145,521 of NC_060257.1, forward strand.
ATAGGTTTATTTAAATTGTGCGTAAAATGTTTTAATTTATATTGACTTTAAACATTTTAATTTTTTCATATAAAAATCCTAAGTTTTCTACAGTGCCTTAAGGCAATCCTTATCGATAATTTAATGTGAAAAATGCTGAGAAATGCCGTAATATTTAATCCGTTTTGAAAAAAAATGATGTAATGGTTGCTATACCTGAAGAACTTTGATATAATGGAAGCTTAGGCTCCAGAATAATTTATGAATTATGCAGTGTACGCTTTGTAGTGCCAACTCCGGATAAGCCCTTGATTTCGTGGGATTAGGTGGTCTAGCCGTCATAGCACACACATTTGAAAAATATTCTGGTTAATATGGAATGGGTAATTGTTAAATACCAAGTGAGGATAAGCACAAAGAAAGGGTAATTGGTAAATATCAACTGAAAATATACACGAAGAATTACAAGATGTTAGTATGCAGCAGACGAGAAGAAGTCATGACTAGCATTACAATAGGAAAGGAAACACTGGTGGAGGAGGATGAGCTCTGTCATTTGGGATGCAGGATCACTAGTGACTGGAGAAGTGAGAAATAAATTATCAGCCGAATAGCCCAAGCAAAGAGAGCATTCCACCAATAGAGAGGCCTGCTTACAACGAGAAACTTGGTGATATGGAAGTAAGGAAACAATTTAAAAGAACCTACACTTGGAGTATGTTCCTATGCGGAAGAGAAGCATGGACAATGACAGCAGTGGAAAGGATAGAGGCCTTCATAATGTGGTGGTACCGAAGAATGATGAGGATCAAACGGATCAAACGAGTAACCGAGAGGCATTGTGTACATGTAAATTTTCCTTGGTCTGGCGAATTATCCTGGGTGAATCACGAGTTATTTTTATTTTTAAACTTAGTCATTTTTTTAGAACCATCATTACATGATTCTGCTAACTCAGTATCCTCGTTTACTTTTGACCACTACAAAAATGGAAATGTATTTATCGAGGGTAATGCTCGCTAAATCGCTAAATTATTTCTCAATAACTTATTTCATTTTGATTAATTTCCTACTTTCCTTGTACCGTATTGGTTATTGTGGACGAAAATTGGACTACATTCACGTTCAGTGAATTACGATTAATACAGGCGAATACGTGTTATCTGTTAATTTTTCATAAATGTTGAGTTTATGAATTATAGTCGCATTGGTAACCAACTGGTTCATCTCTGCTCTAGTGAAGCATGATCTAGAGTGAGCTCCGTGAAGATATCAGTAGTAATTAATTTGACGAACTGAGGTACTTTTTGGCTCTTAATATATTTAAATTTTAAAGATATTATATTTAGGTATATCAGTAATTATTTTTATTCAAAGAAAATTCTATATTCTTGTAACTTAAAGATAATATGGGAGTTAGCGAAGTGGTAAAGTGAGTCGGCGTCTTCTTTTTATTTCATTGATCACATGCACGTAATTCATACTAATAATGTTAATTATTATACCATAATTTTTAATAAAACACTAACTTTTCTTGTGGACTCTAACGGCGCAAGTCTGTAAAACAAGGTCTGTCTGAATAATTACGTACTTATCAGTCGGTATTATTCAGTAAAAAATGTAATGCTTCGCTGTTTTATGGGATTTACCAAATAGGTTAATCTAATTAGTTACATATGGAGGTAGCAGTTACATGTTGAGGAATTCCCATTTACATTTCTTCAGTTTTTTTGCCGCATCTTCTGCGATCTTCCACGTGCATATTTTCTCACGGCCATCCGGCATCTTTGCTCGGCTCCGTGGCAACGTGTGGAAGAATTGAGGGCAGCGGGTATTTTTTTTTGAAATTGGGACTAAGGCGAGGAGAGCAGGCAGAAAAAAAGAACGGGAAAGACGCCTTTGGTGGTACATGCGCTCACATTCCCAGTTCATACCGTTCTCACTTTTCCAGTAATTATGGGATTGCCACTGCAGTGCGGTTCAGGGCGTGAAAAAGGATTCAGGGCTGCCCCTTTTGCAACGAATGCAGGCTTTCTGTTCATCCTCGTTTACAATTATCCGTCGCATCAAAGATTATGTATTACTTACTCCGAAACATTACGTACATCGAATTACTTATCATAGGGATTGGTAATAACAGACAAAGCATTTTTTACATGTCCATCTTTCTACTTCATTGGTGTATTAGAGATATTCTTCCGAATATCTTCATTCTTACTTCATTGGCTTATTATATTCTTCCAAAAAGTTGATGCTATACATTTCCCTGCAAATTTATTATGTGTTTAACCTCCAAAAATTCAAGCGTGATAGAGATATTTTTTCTATATCGAAATAAATACTAGCAACTTTCCACGATCATAAAATTTATTAAGGCCTAGGTATTACTTTCACAGCATCATGTTGTAGGCAATTAATTCTTAATAAATATTGTTGTAAAAGGTCGTAGTAAATTTTATAATCGTGGGAAGTTGCAAGTCTTGATTTCAATATTCGGCATATGTTGGTCTTGGTGAAAGTCACTTATTAATTTATAATTTTAACATCTTTTTCATCATAAGTCAGCAGTCCGATGATTGTTTCGACGTAGCTCTTTACTCCGCTCTCCTATCAGCAAGTATTTTAATACATACAAAGCTAATCCTTCTCTTTTAGATCATTTTTAGCTTGCTCTATGTGACTCATTAATGGCCATTCTTAGCCTTTCTTCCCATCCACCTAGTGTTATTTTGTGATCGGTCGATACTGTTGTTACATACATACTTTATGCCATCGGTCGATATATTTTGCCGTTATCATTCTTAAGAGGGAAGATATTAAGAATTCAACTGCTCTTCACTTCTCTAATGCTTGATTTTCGCTTATCGGTTTATATCGAATTATGTATGTCTCTGAAAAAATGCTATCTATGTTTGTTACTGCCGTTCCATAAGGTAAAAGTACCTTGAAAGCAACTGATTTTGGCGTGACTTGGAGGAACGATGAGATATTCAGGTGATGCAAAAACCCAGTACTGTTCCACAAACTATTATTTCTGTCGACTAGTTTAAACGGAAATAGCGTCATTATCAAGACAGACATGTCGACTAGTTTCGACGCTACAGCGTCATTATCTAGACAAACAGTTGTTTGCTATGATAATGACGCTATAGCTGTTGAAGCTAGTCGACAGCAAATAAACGTTTGTGGATCAGTACTGGGTTTTTTCTTCTCCATAAATAAAAATACCTTATCTAGGTCGATACCTTATCGATTATATTATACATATATCATGCCTATAGAATTGAGGCTGGTATACATTAAGAACTGCTAAGTATAAGCTGTCCTTGAGCCAACCATAAAAACTAAACTAATCTTAACTTCGGTACTCACGTGTACTCCGGAAAGTAGAAATCTACTGATGGATCATTTTGTTTTATTTAAATGTGAAGTAAGACTCTCCGAATTCGCACTAAGATGTGCATGTATTACTTTATGTTTTATGCAAGACTTCAGTAAAATGTTCAGAGTTATTTCGATTTTTCTTCCTCACTTTAACCAACCACAAATATTGGCATTTTTCTTCCAAGCAGAACTTGCTTGCTACCGGCTTAAAAATTTAACTAATGGGATGATGATTAAATGAAGGAAAATAAATAGAATAAAGTATATTTTGAAAGATAACCACTGTCATTATGAAACAAATTGCCACGTTTGAAGATAATCATCGCAAAAAAAATAGAAATTGCACACCCATTGTCGTTCAGTAAATTCAAGTCAGAATTAGGAGACTAAGGGAATCACGTAAAAAACTGAAATATTTATTATTTTTTGGTAACTTTTACTTGCTGGAAATTAAAAGGGCCAGACATCAAGAGAGTCTCGGAATGATCGTATCATAGTGCTGCCCGCCAGGTAGGTATAAGATGAGCGAATTAAGAGAAAAGAAAACTTAATTTTGTGTTTTCAATCCTTCTGACGTAAAAATTTGCGATATGCGGGTTAAGCATACTTTAACTAATAAAACCAATGGCCTAAGAGGTATTAATACAGCTAGTTAAATAAATATTTGGGTTGCATAGAATAGGCAAATAAATAGTAGTTGTATGCATTCCGATCATTTCAGCAAAGGATCCAATATCTGAACGTGAGGCTGAAATTCCGATATCGCCTCGTTTTATCGTCGGAGGTCGTGGGCCTTTTTGCTTTCTTTGACCTCATCCCAAACCTCGCCAGCACTTTGCATTCTTTGGTATTTTTTTTCTATTTCTCGTACATCCGTCCCCAATCCTCCGGTGCCATCTCGACTGAGTTGACTTTGCGAACTTGATTATCAACGATCCATTATCGCCACCCGAGAAGTACCCTGCCCTGGGATTCCGCCGCGGAATGAGAGGGAAAAAAAACAAATGAAAGGGTACGAATGGTGCTACTCCCGCGGAGTTTTCCGATTACGAGGTCGCGAAAAAATGAAGTAACCCAATTTTAAAAAAGTTTTATTTTTTCTTCTAATACTCCGCTCATATTGTGTCTGGGGGCCAGCGCAAAGATCCGATCATTCCGAGACTCTCTAGACGTCTGACCCTCTTATTTTCCACATAATCAGAAGCACCAAAAATGAGTAGATCAGCCTTATAGGTGAATTTATAAGTCTTGTAGTACTAATTGGTTTGCTGTAACTATTTGCTGTGGTTATTATCTGAAAATTTGACACTTTTTTCATAAAGATTATTTTTCAAAATAGACTTAATTCTATTTATTATCAGAGTGGAAATTTCTCAATTCATTCACCTTCTAATTTTTAAACGTCAATGAATCAATGTAATTCTTAAATAACAGGAAGCCAAAATATAGTGTATTTACAATTCATTCCAAGTTAGATAGCTCACCGACCTTACTGATGGACACTGATGGATGGCTTTCCGGATTTAACCTCTAGATAATATGCCCATAGAATTATCATTGATTTTCAACTTCAACGTACTTATCTGTCGCATAAATAGGATTCTGTTTTAAGTTCCAAATGTAAATTTAGTGTTTTGAATTCCCCTTAGCTTAAATTATACAATTTAGTAGACTTTTGAAGATCATATTATGTAAATTACGTGTTAAAGTGCAGGAAACTAAAAAATAATGTCAGAAACACCCTTAGGCTCTAAAAATATTTGAAAACTGCTTATTTCCCTACTTGAAGGTGTCTCAATGCTGGCAGTTACAAAAAAAATCCACGAGTTCTGCATGAAAATTTGATTTTTCATATGAATTTAATGCATGAAAGCACTACAATAGGACACTGGAATTCCAGTAATCTACCTCATCCCATAAATTATTTAATCAAATTTCGTACATCATTGATAGTAAATGACTTTTTTCTCATTTTTACAATAATCATATTTATTATTTTCATATAAGATACATTGAGGCGACGCAAAATATATTTGGGTCCCATGAATTGGAAACATTGCTTGAAGATTTCTATTCTTTGTGTTGGTAGATCTACCATGTCGTCTCAATAAGTAAGAGCGATACATCATCTTAATATGGCTTTTAGGGTGGGTATTACATGAATCCAAAAATTCTTCTCTTTTCTCATTATTCCAGCTGGCGTCATATCGAACCAAACCCTCTAGCAGTCATCCCCTAACTGGGCGATGTTATTTCACGACGACCATTAATGTTTATATTATCCAGCGCTTGCAATGGGCAACCAAGAAAAGATTTTTTTGAAAACATGTAACACCCCAAGGAGGTAATAGTTGTTTTTTGGGCAATAATAGTCTTATGTGAAACATGCCATCTAAGTGGTATCTGATCTATTCTTATAAAATTTAGATAATTAGGAATTCACTCCCCGAAAATCTTAAAAAGAAGAGCTTCAATCAGATATTTTCTTCGGTCACAAGATTTAGCCAATATAGGCTGATGTGACCAATACAAATAGGTCAAGCGAGAGTGATACTTGATCTTAAGATGGCATTAAGGGTGGGTTTCATATGAATGCGCAAGTATTTCTCTTTTCTCATTATTCCAGCTGACGTCATATCGAACCAAACCCTCAGGCAGTTTCCCTTAACTGGGTGATGTCATTCCAGGACGACCATTAATGCTTACATTATCCAGCGCTTGCAAAGGGCACCAAAAAATATTTTTTCTAGAAAAAAAAATATGACACCCCGAGGGGGTAAAAGGAAAAACACGAAAGGTACCTGGGGTGGATCATGAGCGTGTCACCGCTAGTCCTGCCTTAGTGCCGGGTCCCCCTTTTTTGCGCGCTGTGAATGAAATGTGGGATTTTTTCCTTCGCGAATCAAGGGTTACGATGGGTTTGAATTGGGGACAGGGTAACATGGGGGAAGCTGGGAGCTTCCGCATTCGAGTCCCAGATTTAATTTCCGACTTGGCACACAAATTTTTTTTACTCAATGCCGTGCCGTGTTGCAGCTGTATCTTCCATCCAGTGTATCGGGTAAAAAAAAAGAAGAAGAAGTCTTTCGTAACCTCCACCAGAGTGCATGGAGACAGTCGCAGGTTTTCAACAAAGCTCCTACGATCATTAATGAGAACGCCTGGTTTCTCTATCCGTTCCCTTACTGTATTCATTGTTGAAACTGCCTTGTCGCTTTCCCTCGGTGAATTGTTGAAGTTTTTCCGCCCCATCATTATTTTGATGGCTCTGTTTACTTCATTTAAAGGTATATGAGCTTTTTTTGTTGCATATAAGAATTATATGTCTATACTCCGTCGGCTAAGTGAGTAGATCATGTATTGAGTAATAGGAGGACATCCTATTGTTTAATATAGATGGACAAAGTTTTGATTGTGCTCTTTACAGATAATAATACTTTTTAACACTTTTCTTTTTCAAAATAACGTGAAATACCGTGAGTTTTGGCTCAGATACACGGAGCTTCGGTTTAAATACAACAATAAGAACATCTAAGAAACAGGATTAACCGTTTAAGCGACACTGTCTGTTGGATATAACTCAGTAAAGGGTCACATGCCATTGTTCTCCTACTTGTAGTTGAATAAGTAATTGGTTAGTTGGAGTACATCCTTTTGTTAATAAAGGAAGGAATAAATTACCTGCATATTGAATTCAGAGGCTTACGTAGTATAGTAAAAATGTCTTGTAAAGACAATACGCAGGGAATTTATTCAACTCAATGCAAACAACAGGATGCGTTCCAACCAAACATTGGCTTATTTACTCACTAGACTCGGCGCTCGACTTTACAAGAACCTCGGCATGTAACCATTTGATGTGTACCTCATAACAATTATTAATAATTAGTTTTATATAATATACCTAATTAATAGTTGCCTTTATTGAAATAACGTAAGCATCCAAATTTTTGGCGTGCACTAAGAGCTTTAATTGAGATCAAATAAAGAAGAAATCGGGAGAATGGAGTAAGAAATATTTTTGGTTGTTTAGAACTCAAATTCCGCCATTTTGCATTCGCCGCTGTTTCTATAAGCAATTTTGTTATAACCGTCATTAGTCAAACCGGTGCATACTATATTTTAAACTCAAGATAATTTAGTACGCTACATTTTTTGTTCGAAGCCTATTATCACTTTATTAACACTTAATAAAGAGTTTTTAATGCCGAAAATTTTGTCAAATTTTCACAATTTTAGTCGTATGGACATCATGTTTGCGGCAAAATTTGAAACACATATTTAGAGCATTGGTGTAAGTGAATTGTAAATGAAATTTGATTGATAGTGCCAAAGAGATATTCCTTCGCTTAAAACTTGATATGCACCACCTTGGAATGGCCTCCATTACTAATATATTCCTCGTAGTCATTACAGTCTCAGTGAAATGTGGGTAGTTAAGCATTCTGCGGCCCAAGTTTGAGCGAAAATGCTTTTATATTGGTTGCCATAAACCATTGAAAAGTGTCATGAATTCAATTTTAACACTGAAGTTTTTTCCTAATCGTCTCCAGACTGCTTTTCCCCAAACTCTTGCTCGATTTCTCCGTGGAGATGCGCTCTTAATTGGGAAGTATTTTACGTTCATTTCGGTGCTCAATTTCCGTCGCCCATGCCGGATCGCATTTATGAGAAGATTCCAGGGAGATAAATTACTAATTAGTCTGCCACCTTGTCACTGAGGTGAAATACTCTTCTCCCTGTAGCCTATTCACTTCATTACACCCCGGAGTGCTCACACCTTCGTCTCCATGGGAACTTCTAATATCCTTTCTTTCCCTTCCCACGCTTTATCTTTAAACTTTCCATGTTCCCGTTCGTTTTGCACACCATTAACTACCACCCCGTACCCTAGGCGCTCCTTCATTTCCCGAACCTCTAAACCCTTCTTCTTTCCCAAGGGACTTCACACTCCACTCTACAGGAAAATCAAGAAACGAAGTAAATATCGATGCAAAAAACAACAAAAAAATATGCTCTCATTAATTTTCTTTTATCATTAGATGTTTAAAGATCTTGAAAAAAAATCAAGCTAGTTATCATTTTAATATATATAATCGTTTCAGTGTAAGCTGTTTTGAAGTTGAACAAAGTTGTAGGCTTCGGAAGATTTTATTTGTACAAGAAGACATCGAAATGAAGGCAAAAGCTCCAAAATTTAATCTAATATCATAAAATGGTATTGATGTCATTTTTAAAAATTTATTTTATGAAAATGATGCATTGCCATTGAACCTCGGGTCGAAATTAGTTTTTTTAATTTAAAATTTCGTATATTCAGTGTCTATATTACAATTTTCTGGGTCGATACTTTGTGAAGGGCTCTTGCACGTTGATAGATTTGAAAAAAATGAGGTGCGTTATAATACTAGTGTAGTTATGTAAATATTAATCTCCAGATATTACGACAGGTATCAATTTTTCTGTCTCATTCATAAGACAATACACTAAAAGGCTATGGATATATCTCCAATAACTCCACCTAAATAAAATCTCCTTGCGGAACTTATATCGATTCTTTGAATTCAGACCACCATGAATACCAAGTGTTTCGTCACTTACGTATGTTAGCAGTCCTCCATGAAAGGGAATGAAGAAGGAACCTAGTATATTTTATCCTTTCGTAATTCTATTTTTCTCGGGAAATCACTTGCTTCCTCTTCAATGAAGTTGAGGAAGAACCTGATAATCCTTAGTTGATGGGAAAATCGTGACCTCCTAGAATTCATCATACGATTAAGGGTTCCCGGAAAATTTCTAGATTTTTTTCTTGTCCCCATTGACGTTTGTGTCAGTGAAGAGATTTGAGCTCATTTGGCATTTCAACGGAAATAAAAATGTAAGCCACCTCGTTTTTCCCACAACTATTTGAAATACGAAAATTGCACATCAATTAGCAACTATAAAAAATCACTCTTCAGTTAGTAGCATTAAATTGAATAGCAACTTTTTCTTTTAAAATCATGTTGTTTCAATAACTATCAGGCCTAGTTTTTTGTTATCTAAACTAGGATTTTTAAATGTTGTGAAACAGCAGCCGAGTGGCTATTATAGCCAAGGTATTATTTATAATATTATTTATTATAGCCTATAATACATAAGATCATGGTTCGACATGTTGGTTGTCATGATGGCCAGTCGGTTAACTCACTGACCTATGGCCCCCATTATGACCTCCGAAGGTCAACAAATAACAGTACGGATCCATGAACTGCAAAAATGACTTGGGCACCCTTTAAAACCTATGGTTCGACATGTTGGTTGTCATAATGGCCAGTCGGTTAACTCACTGACCTTTGACCCCCATTATGACCTCCGAAGGTCAACAAATAACAATACGGATCCATGAACTGCAAAAATGATTTGGGCACCCTTTAAAACCTATGGTTCGACGCGTTGGTGTCATGATGGCCAGGCGGTTAACTCTATGACCTTTGACCTCCGTAATTATCTTGAAGGGCAATTCGTGGATAATACGGGTATTCGGAGAATACCATTGACTTGGGCACTCTTTAAAACCCAGGAATCGACACCTTTTTGGTATGCTATTCTTTTTGCCGTCCTTATGACGTTGACTGTGACCTTACGTGGTCAGTTCATTTACCACTAACGGCTGAACGGTAAACGGAAACTGGCCATTTGATTTTTAGCAGAATATTTTTTCCTCTCTACAAGTATTTCAAATGTGAGGGATCGAAACTATTCTCTCGTATCCCCCTCCAATATACTTTGGGATGGAAACTTAACTATGAGTAGCGGAGTTTAGATTAATTTAGTTTCATTCCCGGGAATAAAATTTCGTCCCGGGTCGAAACTATACTCCTTTGTGATTTTAATTTCGTGCAGGAACGAAACTAAACCCTGGCCTCGCATTTTCGTTTCCCTCCGGGTCGAAACTAAACCGTTTCGTTTAGTTTCGCTTGCCATCCCTGATTATAGGTACTTTTTAAATTTAATTTTCAAGTCAAATTAGGTAGTAAGGAAGAAAATCTTATAAATACTGAATATGTACCGATAATTTACCGGTATTTTCTCTATTTTCAAAGGAATTCTGATTCTAACACGCTTGCGCCGTCAATGATCTATTTAAAGCTGTCAGCTTTAGATGAAGAAAGAGCTTTATCTTAAAGCTCACACTTTACCTTAAATGTAAACAAAAAAGCTTGACTTTTTTTTAGCTAAATAAAGTACTACATAAAAGTTTATTTTAGACATTTTGATATCTGTGCCATTAAATCATTTATCCTCAACAGAGAGCATGAAATTGAATTAATCCAGTAAGGTAGGTACTGCTTCCCAGTAGCATTGTTCATAAAAGTTTATTCATTCCTACCTAATGTTAAGATTTTATGAGAGTTATAGGTAGGAGATGTATTGCTAACATAAAAACCTAAAGCTGTCCCTACTTCCTCTATTGAGTAGGTACTTAAATATTGACTCCATTCACTCGCCCATGAAAAAATATCCCTTTCCAGAAAATTCAAAATCGTTTTCAAAGCCTTTCGGGGTAGAATTTGTTATAATATCTATGAACACAAACTATTTGTCACTTCTGTATGATATAATTCGCAAGCTACCGTTTTCAGCTGTATCACTATCCTTAGAGGCTGCCTGACATGTCCTAAGATGCATCATCATAAGTTAATCCTGAGATAGGTTTTATGTAGCTTCACACAAAAAATTTTTATCAGCTGATTTTTTTTCTCGTGATGACCGCGCCGAAGGCGCGAATATTGCGCTCAACTGTTGACCCTTGGCTCACACCAACTAGCCAGTTTACAATAAACAGTTAAGAATTGAGCAGGTGTATCATTATTGGTATGTATTGTTGTTTGTGTGAAGTAGAAACTTAAAGCTAGAATTTTTTACGTAATGCAATAAATCTCAGACAGCACTTTGAATTACCATTCTGTTAATAATTAATTTTATAATTTTTTTATTATTTTAAATTTACTTATTTATTCTCTGTTACAATTATCATCATCGGTTCTCTCTAATTGCGACATTGCCTTCCTTTGATATTCCTCCCGTCCACTTTTACTTGATTAAACGCCGCTTTAGTGAATTGCCAATGTATAATGATACTTTTTATGGGTATCTTATCGAGATGCGAATTCGTAAATATTTAATGCAAGGGCGTTAGTTAATCAAATTATTAACTTCGCCATTATCAAGAGTCATCATTACGAACAATAGTCAACCGCAACCCTCCTTTTAGATTTCTCATCTGTTAATTCTTCGACACATGTAATTAGTCTGCTTGAAATACCTCATCATCGGCTCTATGGGATTCTGGGATTTGATTTGCTGTTCTTAGCTGAACTTTGCCCTTCAACGAACGTTTTCGTCGCACTATCGTGTCTAATGATGCGGTGAATTAAGCTCTATCGGGTTTTCCTCAATATTTTTAAAATATTTAACTTCTTTCGTACTTATGTGAAAACTTTAATTTTCATCAATCTTCTGAAATACCTCTACATTTTAAAATTACTTCCAAGGAGTAAAATAGTGCACTTGTATCTTAAACCAAACATTCGAGTTATTTAATCAGATTAATTATCATCCAGTTTTTCCATGCAAGAATCTCCAGATTTCTCCCTCACTTAATTTTGGGTCCCTTTTGTTATTCTAAAATAACTTAGAATGTTGGTGCAACCCATAAGGAATTCCTAATTATCCGTTTTAATGACTTCAAAATGTGTCATATCTCCTAGCGTTTTGAGAGAAGTCCTCGTTAAATAGCGTTTCCCAACTTTAAATCATTTGGAGAGGAGAAATCTGACATCCTTAAATTAAATCAATTTGTACGTTTTCGTAATTCCTACGGAGATGCTGATGGTGAGAGGTCCTTACATCGTTTTATCATGAGGGTGCTTCCGAAAATCAATGACGTAAAAGAAAGGATGGGGAAGAAAATGATTCAACATCCATTCCCCCTTTGCATGCATTGAGTGTTCCGTTGGGTGACCATTCATTAAATGATTCCATATTAAATTATTTCCTATTTGATAGAAGCATCATTGCTTTTTGTCTACTTTTTTTTTAAAGTGTAATCACTGGCTGCATAAAATTTTACCTAGCAACAATGCTGCATATGTGCTCGTTCAATGATCTTTGCATTGTTGTTTCGAATCTATAGATATATAGATATCTAGGCACGGAATTTTTTCTGTAATATGGTTGTTATCTTGAGTATTTTTTCACTTTTATTTTAAAATATAAGTATTGTTTGAGATAGATAAAAGCCATATTTTCATGCTCAATGTACGACTGATAATAAGAAAATTCTAATCGTGTTGATGTGGAAACCATTTTTACCAAATGTTTTCTGTTCCTGGAACATGAAACCCTGTTTAATTGAGTATATTTGAATGATTTTGTGATTAGAAACCATTTAAGAGAAATATTTTTCAATTATAACTGTTGGGTTAATCCTTTTAATATCTTACAGTTCAGATCTAGTTTGGTAAAAATTGACATGGAGTAAATTAACTTTGCTGCCGTCTCCTTCCAGTTGCCAATTTTAATTCAATTATACAGCTGTGTGATTTCGGAAGTGTCCCTATATCATTGCGTGAGTCAAAACAAAGTTTCATAATGTGACCCTATTGTATACATTACTTTTCACATTATCCCATTTTTTGTCCTATCTTATGTGGGTGACCTACCAGTAATAATCTGATGCCGATGATTATATCATTTAAGGGAATTCATTTTAATTATTTATTGAATTAATAAATTACAATGGTTTAATATTTCTATCAATTCAAGATGGAAATATCAAGTTAAGGGGATTCTCACGAGAAATTTTGCCTTTAATTGTTATTTTATGATAATTTTAGATGTTATGCATTCTGATCAAAAATGGAGCTCTTTTGAAGGTGCTATTGACTTATCAAGCAAAAGGCGATATGAAGGAGCTATTGAATTTTCATTTTTGTTTTGTTTTCAATTTCAGCGATTGTCGACCACTTTTAGCTTCGTTGTGACGTCGAAGTGCGTCACAGGATCGTAATAGATATGCGGCCACTTGAATCTCAAAGGGAGAGCAAGCAATTTGGTTGAGATTTCGTAGGAAAGGACAACTGTTTGCTTAACTTGAACAGTTGTTGAAGTTTTGTTGGAGTCTTGTGTATGCTCATTCGACCCCATCAGCCAGACTCTTCGTCCAAACTCCAGCGGTCCCTACTTCCTCTCGGGACACTTCGTTTGAGAATAATTTGTATTCCACGCACCTGCAGAGGTCTCGTGTGAGCATAAAAGTTTTATCTTAGTGCCCAAAAGACCCTGGGGCTTCTCATCTTTTTTGGCCATTTGCATTCATTCGGCAACCTGATTTGAATAAGGTATTCGTCACTTGCCAACATTGTTAAATAACCCTATGTGGAATATGAGGTGAAAATATACCTTTGGGTAATTTTTACCTCATATTCCTCATAATTTATGAGCTTTATACGTTACGATTATTTAAATAATCACCGAAATTCATTCAAAAGTCATCCAGATATAAAGCCCGCTATACACGGTGAATGATCATGCGAATGATCATGCTGAATGATCACGTGATCATTCACAGGATCATGGGGGCAAATTAGAACATGTTCTAATTTTAACTGAATGATCATGTGCATGAAGGTTCATTCGCGAATTGTTCCGTCATACACGGTGAATGTTCATGCGCATGATCATGCTGAATGGTCATGCGAATGAAATCATTCACCGTGTATAGCGGCATAAAAAATGAAACTGCTCGTGATTCAAGATTTGAAGTCCTTTGGGATACAGTGTTTTTGCAATGTATTTTACAAGGTACATTCTACCTAATCAGCCAGGTTAGGCGTTTAAACTCTAGTATTCATTCCTCTAAGATAATTCTTTCAAGAATATCTCCCAATACGCTCACCCTTCCTTCCCCCTACACCATCACGGTGTTTATAAGGGGCTTGCGGTGTACCATTTGATCACCTTGATATGACTATTTGGTAGTTGAAACCCAGAGTCGGAACAATAAAGCTTTGTGGAACATTAAAAAGTGAACTATTTCGCACGATATAATAATTATTATCATTCGAGTTTATGCACTTTCTCAGCTGGTTAAAAATCAGCTGTAAATATTCACCTATCCTAAGGGGAAATTAGTATTAGACTCGGATGTTAAGGAAGACAATTCACCCTATGCTACACTTTCCGATTATACCCGGCCCAGGAATGTTCTCACAATCTGGCAAATCTGTGGTATCACAGCTTTTTGCTCGAGGTTAATCAGGTGCTTTTGAATTCCCAGGTCTTCAATTTCTTTTTTGAATCGTTTTGATACGACTCCCTTCGCAGAGATTATTAGTGGGTGAATGCTGGATCCTTTAAATTCCCAAATATTTTTATTTCACCATTTGTCAAATTTTGATATTTTTGTATTTCCTCTCTTTTCGTTAACTCTACGTTTTGATTCAGTGGCATTGCTACATCAACTATATTTGCTCATTTCTGTGATTTGTGGATCCAGGTCCATTGTAATCCATGGTTTTATCTTTAAGTGTCGGTCTGTACCAGTACAGGATGTGTGTACCTGTCTCTAGTACGGCGGGTGGATGTCATTTGTAATACGGTGGTATTTTTTAAAAGTCTGTAAGTAGTTGCTAGGTCTAGGTGGATAATTTTGGCCAACTAGTTGTGCCTATTGAGGTAGTCATTACCAGCAAGAGCTGAGCAGCCTGAAGTTGTTTTCAATGGATTCACCTGTTTTCCCACATTTTCTACATTTATCAGCAATTTCAAGTTTTAATATGTTTTTTTTTCATAATAATGAGGTAGAAAAACTCTGTCTTGAATTGCCATCGCAAACCCTTCAGACTCCGGGCATAAATAGCCATCTTGGAGCCATTTTAAAGATACGTTTCTGTCAACCCAATCCTCCTGCATGACTGTTGGGAACTTTTCATGCAAGATTTCAAGCTTTCATTCATCATTATTATTATTAAAGTAAAGTTACAAGTCGACTATTGGGTCGGGTGGTTATATAAATACACATAATTAAATAAACACATAAACAAGTGATACAATATAAACTTTGTTCCAAATATAGTGAAACATAATGAAAAGACCCTCACAATTAAACCTATTTAACTTTCTCATAAAGGACTTGAGATTTCGCGGGAAGGGTTCCAAAACTACCTTAGTAAGCCCGTTTCAATCCCTTATCTCCCTGCGCAAGAAAGAATATTTCACCGAATTGGATAGCTGTTTGGTAGGGTCTATTTTGCGTTTCTTTTCTTGACAAATAGTGCGGCTCCTTAAATCTATTTTTAATATCTATCCATCCAACATAGGATATATGTGGTTCCACTAAGTGAAGTCTGAAAATTTGATACATATTCTACCCAAGGATTGAAAAATATTTCTTTTAGCTGTCGTGCCAATTTTAAAGGTTAAAATTAGACTTGCGATGAAAATTGTAAACCTCCTCAATCATTTTATTTTTGCAGCCCCATTAAAATTTGCGATAACCATTGAAATTTCTCCAAGATATTAGTTAATCCAAATAATCACAGAAGCATCCAAGTAACTTTTAATAATAATGAATCCAGGTTTTTAAACTGATTAAATTCATGACGTACTAGTAGAGGACATAAATTGTTGAAACTGGTAATTATTGAAAGCTGAAATGATACTCAATATACATACACTTGTTTCGCTTTTGAATCTTTTGTGCCAAATAACTGACATGCCTAAATTGGTGCGTTCAAAATGATATCTCAATGAGTATGCTTTTATTATTCTACAAATTTGTGAGAATGTCACTGCGCATAGAACTGGCGAAGCTAACGAGTATTTTTTATGCGCTCATCTATTGTCATTCTTCTCTCGAAGATTCGAAATGAATGCTTTCCAGAAAGTACATGCAGAATTATCTAGGCCAGGTGTGAATTCTATATCGGTGGACCACATGAGAATGTGGCCTTAATAAGGGAAAATATTTTTATTCTTCGAACAAAAGAATCATCTTCACATTGTTTTACGAACCATCAACTCCGTGAAATAGATGATAGATATTCCTCATTTTTGTGCCCTACATTGCAAGCTGTGGAATATCGAGGGACTTCGGTACGGGATGTTTTGCAAGATAAATCATTTACTCTGAGAAATTCATGTAAATCTGAGAATTATGTTGCTATTAACTGTGTTAGTGCGAAAATACGTGCGTGGCAGTATTCAAAATAAGCCCATTACTCTTGGAAAAAATTTTTTCTAGCAAATTTCCGGAAGAAACATTTTTTTGATTTTGGATACTTGAGGCAATTTAGGTGTTAAGATGAGGCCCACGTTATTTTTGGCGTTAGGATTTTTTTGCAGTAGCCTTATGGAAATAGGGTTAAGAGGACGCCTTTTATCAATCGCTGAATACCGATTACAATTTACCTATGTGAATCGTTCATTACAACGCTAAAGCCATCATCTTGAAGTTTTCAGGGCATATAAACTGAATTCGGATCAACGTTATCCTGTATCTCAAATATGAAGCCTTTGAGTATAAGGAAATACCTAACAGCAATTTTAAAATTTGAGAAGGAAAATAGTAAAAGATTGCTTTCTGTATCTATTAACTGATAATTTTTATGATGCTTTCTCTTTCTTATTATGCTCATTTTGTTTCGAAAAAGATTCGATGGGTAGGAGTATAGCGCCTTTGTCATTTTTTTAATGAAAGTTTCAAAACCTAATATTTTAATTGTATATACTTTACTGACTTTTAGTCTAGCAAATTTAATTTTTACACGATGCATAATGTTTAGAATGTCACTTAAATGTCCCTATTTTGGGCTAGCTTTTCTTTTTTATCTTTGAGTTAAAATAACTCTCCTGTCACAGCAACAATTTAGCTGGTAGCCTATATTTAGTTTTGTATATTTATTTTGATAAAAATGCTCATGTTTGGGGAAATCATGGTAAAAAAAAACACTTTGGTATCTTGGCATATAAATTTTTGTGAAAATGATGTTTGGAAAAATATGTCTTGGCTAATTTGTATATTATGTCCTCGGCCATTGAATTATTTCGCAGGATGTCATCTTTTAAAGAAGTACCTACTCTTGATTGGATCTTGGACGTCATCTTTGTAAAAAGATATGATTGCGGAAAGGCCGAATTCAGATGTTAATAGTTTTGAATCTCATTGTCGCCGCTGAATATTTTTAAATGATCAATTGTGATAAAAAGGTGAGGTCTTAGGAAAATAGGTTAAAAAAATAAATCATCCCTGTGCACCATTAACAACTACTTTTTCCCACTTTGTCTCTTGTGACCTAACACCACGTTCCACGAGCCTCGCAATTTAGCTCTTGAGTTGAGACTTCCACGCGAGAGATGTATTGTGCATGAACTTTGATTGTTTTCTTGCTGAGAAATTCCGTGATATTGAAGAGGCCTCGTGGAAACCTTTACCTCAGACCCGTGAGATGAGAAGTGCACGGTTAGGAAAAGGTAAAAAAATTAAATCCAAGGGGAAAGTATTTTTTAAACGATGCTTTCTAGGGAGACAGGAAAGTTGTGGTTAATCACCATTTGCTTCGATTATTTTAGTGAAGGGATGTGATATTAAGACTTCCATGTGCTTCCAAGAGATTTGTAACCAGCACCGCAAGATTATACATATCAAATTGAGGCCAAATTCTGTTTAATTTATCATTTTATGATAATATACCAGATCATTGAATTCATTCAACTAAACTCTATTTCTAAAGGTTATATATCTAATTCATTGAAAGGTGGTCGGGAAGATTTTAATCGAAACAATATTATACTGTGTGATAATTTGCACACACATGATTTTTGGTTGTCTAAGGACGGAAGTAAAACGGTTCATTATTATTATTCTTTATGGAGGTAGAGTTCATGATTGGATTTATAATTTATGAAGCATAAGATAGAGTTCGCTGAAGTGTATTGTCGAGCTCATATCTTCTCAAAAGCGAAATAATGCCCAAAAAAGGTCTTCAAAGGTTACGAAGGGTGACATACTCCGATTTATCTCCAACATGGGCATTGGTGCATGTTCCAGTAAAGCAATCCACTGAAGGCCATTCGTGGTATAAAAATAAAATGGAAGGGAAGGTACTTAATGGTAGCAGATTAATTTTTACTCATTTACGAAGCAAAGTTTTGTAATTCGGTACAACTCTTTCTTTTGCCGTCACACTTTCGTTCGTGAAGCACACTAACAAGAATTCATTCATTGTAAGAATTCATCTTGGAAATATGCCAGTGATATCGCTGTTTATCTTAGCAGAAAAGCAGAATAAAATTTTCCCTATCTCCATTTTTGGTTATAAACGCAAGTTCTAACTTAATCGAACTGGGGTTTAAAGTAATTGACTTTTGTTTTTCATTTTTAAGATGGAATCTCCATAGACTCAAACTGAGGTTTTAAATAATTTTTCATTTATTCCGGTACACCTTCGTATTTTTTGGAGTGTTTACCGTGCAAGTTGGTGCAAGATTTTAATTTAGATTCACAATGTAGAGGCTTCATAGAACGACGTGGTATAAGTCACTTGGCGGAATTCGGCGGGAGTATCAACTTTTTCTTTACGTTTATGTAAAAAATGGCTGAAAATAGGTCCCGCCATTTTATAATTTATCCATTGTTAATAATGAAAAACCCTCCAAATTGAAGAAAAAGAAGTGTTTATTAAGATGGTATAACAGTTTTGTCAATAAAACTATTCATGAAACCACTGCACGAAGATAAAGTTGGCAATTTTCAGAAAAAAACGAGCATGGTCGTTTTTCGCTAAATCTGATCAACTTTGATCTTAAATATAATTTTAACGTGAAGGCGCAGGAAAAAAATAATCTGGCAAATTATGCACAACTTATTTGAAAATACGTATGCGAAGTTTCAATTTCCTAGCTAAAAAAATCGTTTTTTAGGTTTTGGCCAGCTTTTTTCGATTCTAGCACATTTTACTACGTCGTTGAGATATTTGGTGAATGTTTAGTGAGCTGTTCTGCATCCCTATTGACATATTTAGGGTTATCGAGTGTAATGACCGGTATTTATTATCGATATATATTTAAATCACAAGTGTTTGTATTGGGTTTATGTGAAAATTTAAAGCAATAATTATCAATAATTAATTTTTGTTTATATCAATATTTTAATAATTTTTAGTGATAAAAATTAATAATTCAACTTTGAAATATGGCAGTATCAATAATATTTTTGTTCCAGTTTCGGTATTGAACGCAAGTCTTGACCGAACTGAGGTATGAAATAATTTTTCATTTTTTATGATGTACGTATTGATGTATATGTATTGATATGATTTTACGTATTCTTACAGTGATACCGTCGTTGAGATATTTGATGAATGTTTAGTTAGCTGGTATGCATCCTTATTGGCATATTTTGGGTTATCGATCGAAATGACCGGGAATTCTTATCTTATAGATGTAGAGCACTCTAAGTGTTAGTTTCGGAATTATATTAAAATTTTAGACCGTAATTATGAATTATTAATTTTTATTAATATGAAATTTTTATTTATTTCAATTCATAAACATTAATAATTCAAAGAGTATTATTAAACTTCGAAATATGGCAGCATTAAATATTCCTTTGGTCAATTTTTGGTTTTGAACGCAAGTCCTAAATTAATGAGAGCAAGAAATATTCGTACCCAAGAACTACGCGGATAAAAAAAATGAAAATAATGCTTCGTCTCCATAATAATCTTGGTAATAAATTCTAATGGAAGAAGTTTAAGAGGAGATTGCTTGAATTGAAAAATGTTTAGGTAGTCAGGGATGATTAAAATGGTGGTTTCTCCCTAGAAGATGAAACGGGGAGGCGGCAAAACTTCAGGGCTGTGGTTGAAAATAGGCGGAGAGGAGGTTTGGAGAGGAATGATGGGAAAATTATCAAAAGGCTTGGAAATATTTTTTTTCCTGCTGACTTGAAAGGCGTTGAGGGAGGAACCTGAGAATAAAAGGACCGCTTCGCTGGGAAGGAAAGATAGAGGCGCCTCTGATGTTAAATTGTTAAGCGCCGCTGGCGCCAGAACGCCTTCTCTACCTCGCCTTCACTACCTCGCATTTTCGCGCCTTTGCCTCATATTAAGGCATCTCTTAGAAATTCGCCCTTAATTTTCCTTCCTCGACGTACCACTGTTGTCTTTTGGTCTTAAAGATGAGTGAAAGCGAAGTGTAGTTAAAGGGAAAATGCGGCTGGTTGGTTAAGGTTACATTTAGCTAATGCTGCTGCTGTACTGTATCAAAATCTATCACTCTCGTTCAATGCAGTTTACTATCAGATTTCCTTCCAAAATTTTTCTATTTTCCACCCACATTTGTGTTAGCTTAAAATGCAATTCTTTGGGGAAATAAGTCGATGCTTATCAAAGAAAATTTTTTCATCTATTTGTAAAATTTTAGGCTTTTCAAATGATCTTCTGTAAAAACGCTCTAAGAATCTTAACTTAATAAAAAAACGAATCCCTTAATTTTCATCGAATTGGTTCTCACATTAGTTAGCAGTATACTTAAATAAAAATGTTTCGGCCGTTTTAGAGAATAGACTTTAATTAAGAACTTATGATTTAACACAAATTTAATAAAGTTTTGGTCACTGAAATTGGAAAAAAAAGAAATTAAATGTAGCTTATATTGTTTCTGCCTGCTATTTCCTTTTTTAAGGATGGAAGTTTTATTAAAGTGTCAGAATATTTATGTGATACAGCTAGGAGTAAAGGTAGGTACGTAATTTCACTTGTAGTTATGTCTAGTTAAAGCATAAATAACAAGCAGGAAGTTTTACTCCCTTACAAATGCATATTTTTCTGGATTTTGCAGATAATACTGCTTTTTCCTTTGTAAACTTAGTTTTTATTTATTACCATTAATTTTTACTAAAAATATAGCTAATATTATAAAAGAAGGCTTCGAATTCCGAGAAGTCGCCAGAATCGAGAGACACCACCCGGCTGGAAGCCCGAATAGCCTTCTTTCACTATATTCGCCGGGAAAGCATCAGATCTTACTTCATAGCTTATATCATTTTTGATTATTTCTTCTCTATTATTGGATAAAGATTCATTTATACCTTAAAGTTTTAAATGTCAGTTTTTGAGAGGATGGCAAAGAATAATTGTGTACCAGTTTTACATCATTTCTCTTTGTAACTACATCGAGTCCCATTTTTCCCCCTTTACTAGGCTAAAATTGCAGCTACCATCTTTACATGCTTGCAAAGACGTTCTTTCTGTTGCATTCGTTTGAAAAATTCTGCACAAAATTCTCTCTACCGTTAACTCTACCAGGGACCAATCTTTTTGAGCGCTTGGCTTTGAGACGTAAAGAAAAAATAGCAGCATTTCCCTCGTCTACTGTTATGAAGTTGAGTAATCCTTGGAGAAAGGAGGCTGAGGACCGAGCTACGACATCAATGAAACGAGTTGTAGGGAGATTCTTTAGAAGTGGGAATCGTTGAGGTATATTAGGTGCAAAGCAGAATTGCACCTAGGGAAAATTGTAAAAATGTGCACACACTTTTTTGTGAAGAAATGTGTACACGAAACTGAAAATGTTTTGCAACGAAAAACCCCTTGGTTGATGAATATAATCCATCATCATCACTGGTCAACGAACCTAGGATTGGTTTGATATCCACTTTAATATCTTATCATTTAATATTTTCACATTTATGTAATTCTTCTCTTTCGCATCCTTTATTGCCTGATCGGTGTTATTTATTCAAGGCATTCCTTTACCTTTCTTGCCATCAATTTGTCACTCGACGATTATCTTCATCGGGCCATTAGTTCTCATTATATGGCTAAATGTTTCCATCTCCTGAAAGAGGATTATCATATCTCCTTCTCTTCGTAAGACTCCCTCAGTGCTTATTCGGTCGATCTACATGATCATCTTCCTTCAGATGCATCAAATTTTTGATCCATCCAAACTGCTGAACTGATTTCTCGGCTGTCTCTCATAATCCATGCCACTATGGCATACGTAAGCATACTTATTTGGTATGTTGTGGTGAATTGTTCCCCTACTTTCATTATTATGTTTCTTATCCTAAGTAGGTCTAAATACTGTGTAATGGCTGACATGAATGTCATTTTGCTTTCGTCAAATATGAATGAGAACCGAAGTATCATATCATGCACACATTTCTCCTTTTATATGACGCCAATGAATTTTTGAAGAAGCAATGAACCAAAGAATTATTTCACGAAGGGCCACGCATCATAAAGAACCAGTTGGTTTGGATACGGACAGTGACATCATGACAAAATTAGCAGTTGTGGAACGCAATTTCCTTAACTTTCTTTAGAAGTCAAATATTACTCTTTGTGTTTTTTTCAGAAGTCATTATTTAATTTTGCTATTAATTTTTTTTGTTTAGGTTACGAATGTATATTGGAAATTTTGTGGCAACAAAATAGATAAAAGTGTTATCTGACTAATTTATCTTTTGTTCACCAGTGCCGGGACGGCGTTATTTAGTATTTATAATGAAACGATACGGTTCTATACCGGCAATGAGAGGTTATCGCTTCGGATGAGGTTTTCAATGATTGTGATAAAACCATTGATATATATATACAGTGGCGGATCCAGGATAGGGACAAGGGGGGGAGCTAAGTATGGGGTTACCTCCTAGCAGTAGTGGTCGTTGGAATCATTCTGTGATTATTGAAGGGGTAACTAATTTATCATAAATTTTGAAGACTAATAGAATAGATGGCTATAAATTACCTTCGCCGTAAAAGTGTAGATCTGCTGTGTGACCGAGAAATGAGCGCTGCCAACTGTCAGTTGCATTTGAGATCCGCAAGGCGCTGGTCACCACAGGTAAAAGCCAAAATTTATAGGTTTGAATCTAATGTTTAATTTTCAAAAGTACTAAGCTTTGGAACTATCAATTTATATCTCATAGTATTTATATCAGAAGTGCTCGAAATATTTCTTCAACATTCAACTGATGTTTCATTTGATAAAATATTTCAACACGCATTTTTACAGTTCCGGTCTTCATGCAAACAATCAAATACGCGAACGTGATTGTGAAATACAACAATCTGCCTTAATTATGTGATTTAAAGCACGCAAATATTGATGAAGTACTTTAAAAAAATTGGCTATAATTCGTACAAAGTAACTGTCATTTCGTAAAAAAACGGATTGGGGTGTTTGAGGTAATTCCAAGAAAAAGACAGTGGACGGTGTAAATTTAACGGAGGGTCAAATGGGAAAAGTACGCTATTTTCTGGATATATCTATGTTTCTAGGAATTAACTAGGTCGTAGAATAAACGATAAACGTTTCCTTAATTATTACTGGTTGAAATACTTGATACTTGAAACTAAAAAGAAGTAGAGTTAGAGATGTCAGCGTAATCGGGTTTTCTAGGAAGAAGATAAGATAGGGAAATGTTGTGAATTGGGCACGTTTTCTATATAAAAATGGCGAGCAAAGGTACAGTTAATGTGTACGTGAGCAATTAAATCACTAAATTAAGTGGGAAATAAAAGACCGTTGATAAGATTCTAATAGTGGGATTTTTTATCCACTTCGTTTCATTAAATTATTTCAAAAAAGTCCACGCAATCTCAGTTAATTAAATTCAATAGTTTTTAGACTGGTTAAAATGTTAGAAATACCTTTCAGAAGCATTTTGGTTGAGTGCAGCGGCGTAGCTATGATTTTAAAATGGGGGGTGGTTACCGGGGCCCTTCCGGAGTGTATGCTCTCAGAGCAAAGGGGGGTCCCCCCCGGAACTTTTTGAGATTTTTGATTATGAATATTATTGTGATTTTTAGGACTCAAAACAGTAATTTTGGAATTATTTATTAAGTACAAAATGTAAGTAATTTATTGGGTAATTTTTAAAATTTATTTAATAAGTTATTTATTGAGGTCATCTTTCTGGTTTTTGACACCTCTTTTATAGGCTCTAGGGGGTTGGGGTTGTAACACGCAAATCCCCTCCCCCGTGGCTACGAAACTGGTTGAGTATTGTGAGTTTTAAAAGAAGTTGGAATGTTTTCTCTTCTTTCTGTGTATAAATTTCTCTCCTGGGTAGTATGCACTGTAAATACAAAATTAAATTCACAAGGTCGAAAAAGAGATATACAGGGAAGATTTTGGCCCAGTAAACACGAATAAAAACATTTTGCCAAGAAAATTTCCCCTTTTCACACTATTTTTATTTGGATAACCGTTTAATGCCTTTATGTTGACAAATTATTGTCCAAAGATGGAACGATAAACGAGGAAAATATTCTGTTTGCAGAAAAATTATCCCCCCCTGGGTTGCAACTGGTTTGCTAGAGCGAAATAGTTGCAAATATTATTTCTCCTGGAAAAAAGAGACTCTTAATTTGTGGAGGATCGAAGCTAAGAGTGAGTGGACAGGATATAGGACATTGTACAGGCAAATAGAAGGGAACATGTTGGGCTAAATTCTTGTATGTATTCCCTGCCGCTTCCGAGTGTTTGCGTTTTCGTGTTTATTGTCAATATTAAAATAAGACAAGCTACAAAACCTATTGTACTGGATGTTATGATTTGTAAAGCACAAATAGTGATTAAAAATATTAAACACATTGCGGACATGCGGAAGTAAATTTTTGTCACTGAAATTTTAGCTGATAGACCATTGTGAAGTCGTCATAAATTTTCAATGCGGGTTTCACCGAGCAATTCACCGGGCTCAATATTTTTTCATGAAGAGCTTGATACTTCAGCGTATGCTTTTAGGGAAATTAAACGAAACGTCGAATGACAATTCTTCTACACTATCAATATATCTTACTATAAACAGCAATAATCAGTCGTAGCCTTAGCGGAATATAAATCCAAAAAAAAAAAGAAAAAAAGGGGGTAAAATATTTTAGGACAGGTATGCGTTAGACAATAGCTGCAAACAGGGGCCGATTCTGGATTTTTTTTCTTGGGGGGCCCAAGGTAAACAATCTTCCCAATCTTCAGATTAAAAATAATATATAACAACTACTGTTCGAAATATTCTCTTTATTTTATTATGAAATGTATTAATATGACATTTAAATATTGCGGCTCCGTAATACACCAAAAAAGAACGTAATGGTGATCGTATAAAAATTTTTTCCTTATCATTTACCGTCTGGGGAGGGAGGGCACGTGCCTCTGTGCCACCCCCTAAATTTTCCTATTCCTGTAAACGTTTTTTGCTGAAGATTTCGCCGTCCCTCCGAATAAACTAGTGTGTGGAAAGTAAGAAAAAAATACAGTGCTCTTTTAGATTAATGGATAGAAGAGACTTTTTTGAGGGTAATAAAAGGTGAAGCAGGACGGGGTTTTTTGAAAGCAGATAAGAGAGCAAAATATTGTCACCTGTACAGGATATAATTCTTCTGTAGTGAACACAAGCGCACTGAACAAGTACGTATAAAACCAGTTAATCATTGCTGAAAACTCCTGTATAGTATTGATAAATTTTTATTTTAAATTTCCTTCCTTTTAGTTAATAAAATACCCTTGATATTCGGCAGTATCAGAAGGTAATTTAAACAAAATAAAAATAATATGTTATTCCAGCTCTGTTTATCTCCATAAAATGGAACAATAATTCCGTTCTAATCAAAGACCACTTTGATAGAGGAAGTACACATGAGAGCATTAGAGGTGAATGGAAGACGGAATATTAAATAAAAAGTACTGGAATATATGAAATTCCGTCAAGTATTTACGCTGGTGTCTTCACTGTAAAAATTAAAGGAAAGTAGTTATATCACATTGCCCCAAATTTTAATTGCTTTCAAAATATTTCTGCTAATTGAAAATAATTCTTTAAAAAGCATCATATTCTTGTGCGAAGATCTTTAATTGATAAAGAAGCTGACTGGCTATTGGATTGTAGGCTGCATTTTCCGGGTTTCACCGCGTCGTGGTTGCGTTGGTGACGTTTTGTTACAGTACCAGCGCACCGCGGAAGCCTTCGCACCAACTTGGCTATTGGATTATCTTGGTCCATGCCCCCGTCAGGTTCAATAAATTTTGTATTGTTTCATACTTGAATGCATGTATTTCTTTATACTACTCAGCAATTAGGCTGAAAATTCTTTCGCCCTGGGTAAATCCTCCACATTAAAATGACTACTTCCATTAAAGTGTACCGGGACTAGCCACGGTGATAACTTTTTACGGAGTCACTCGTAATTAACTGGTTAAAGCACTCGGCCGGAAATCGAGGGATCCGGGTTCGAATCCCGGTCAAGGCGAATGATTTTTCCTCTGTGGATTTTTCGCACTGACTACTTCCATGATTATAAATCCCTTAAGTACTTAAAGAAAGATACTCCAAGAGCTGACTGGCCATTGGATTATCTTGATTCATGCCCCTATCAGGTTCAATAAATAAATTAGCGTTTGATACTTTAGGGCATGTATTTCTTGATATTACTCGGCAATTTCTTTGAAAATTCTTTCAGCCTCGGTATATATGCCACTTTAAAATAACTACTTCCTTGAGTATAAATGCTCGAAAAGGAAAAAAATTAAGGACTTGCCCCTAAGACTGAAGCTAGAAACGCTTTTCGCTGAAAATTCCCCCTTCCTATACGAATAAACTAGTTTGTTGAACGAAATAATAAAAAACGATTCTCTTTCCTATTAATGGATAAGAGAGACTTGTAGAAGGACGGCAACGCTTGGAGTTGGAGGCTGAATTTTTTTGCAGGCAGATAGGAAAGGGAAATGTTGTCGCGTGGGTACGATAATTTACTCCGAAGCGCTCACCACCCCTCTTGGGCCCATTTGGGAGTGGTTTTGCTGAAGGGGTGTGGTTTGAGTTGGGGAGGTCTGTAGTGGGGATGAAGGAGCGGAGGATCATCGAGTTAGAAAGACTCATGGGCTCTCCTCTCTCTAAATTCCTGCTCCTATCTCTTTGGCGTCCCGACGAACGACGAGGGATGGGAAATGAGGGACTCATCGAGTTAAACTTAGTGGCGTCGGCACTCTCATTTCCCAGGTGTGTTAGCCTCGCTGCGTTTGCAAGAGGTAGGAAGGGTAAGAAGGATTCTCCAAGATCCCACCCTCCTAGCCCAGTAATACATCCGAATTCTCTCCGTGTAGTGCAGTTTTCGCGACAATTGCGTCCTTTAGATACGTATATTTGGAGAGGATTTGTTATTATACTCGTATTCATATATATTTGCTCTCAATACAGAACCAGTTGGAGTACAAATAATACAATGGTTATTGGTTATGTAATAACCCTTTACAAACCTTAAGTTATTTTAATGAGTCATTGATATATTTCCTCAGAATTTATACGAACACGACGCGTTTTGTTGCTATAACAACATTAGTTGAGAAATTTAGAAACAAGTTGTAAAAAAATTGAGTAAAAAAATTAATTAACCTTTTCATGGATCAAATTTACAATTAACAATTCAATTTTTTATAAAATAAAATAATAAAATGGTAATAAAACAGAGTCATAGGATTATTTTGATGCAAACTGTATTGAATTCTAACGTAACAACATCTAAAACCAACAATAAAAGACCCTAAGGCAATATATTGAATCTTGAAGAACAAAGCAAGAACGTGAGAGTTTCATGAGTTTTGTAGATGAAACGGCGGGTTATTTGTTATTGAAGAGTAAATAATCAAATTTAATCTCAATTACTGCCTAATGCTACTCCATTTATGTTAATGGGGAGGTACTTTCTTTTTTGTGTGATTTTGACCAGCACGGAGTGATGGTATTTGTTGGTTATATAGGCACGTGAATGTAGGTCATACGGCGCGTTTGTAATGACTGGGCATGAAGATCGATGCCTGAAAATGTCTGTTATATACTTATTTCCAGAAACGGAGACTATTTGAACGCAAAGGCACTAAGCAAGTAAATGCTCCTACCCTTGAAATATTAGCAAGGATAATATTCTCCATACAATGACACTTGCGTTGGAAAAAAGCGAGTAAATGGAAATCATTTTTGGTTTCAATGCAGTTTCAAGGAGCAAATTTACTGAATAGATAATAGAACCTTAATACATCAGATATATAAACTAATGGCGACGGAAGATAAAAGATAACCAGATACTTTATTGAAAAGGTCAATCGAAAAGGTTATTCTAGTGCAGTTTCAATGAACAAATTCACAACATAGATTATCAAACCATAGTAAATTATTGAATTTTTCCAAAATTGGAAAATTCTCACTCTCCATCTAATTTTTTATTGCGAAGTTGCTATTTTTATCAACTTTTATGTATTTTTAAAAGCCAAAATGGCGTCAAAATACATTTCCGGGCGTGCGATTTCCTAAAGTTTTCCCCCGGTTAGGAGGACCCCACACCGCCTGTGGGGTAGCCAGGAATTTAGTTCGTAGGGAAGGTCCACCAAAACCAGGCTGGAATATAAAAAAACAGGGTACTAAGCAAAGGGTTAATGAACTAATTTTAGTACTTTTCATAATCGAAAAAACTTCATTTTTCAAATATATATTTTGTAAATATATGATTTCTCAATGTTTTGTTTTCTTTTATGAAGTAAAATAATTGTTTTTATATTTCAGGGTCCGGACCCCTTGGACCCACCCACTCGCTACGCCACTGCACACCACCCCTGGTAATCACCAGCATAGCATTTGTGGGGTTAAGAGCCGCATTGTTACGATTTGATTTACCGAAGAGTGTGAATCGCCCAGCATATCCGTCCTCTCTGTCCCTTCGACAGCTCTAAATGAGCATAAAACCCCTCCGAAACAATGCGGTGGTTGGCTGAAGGCATTCAAATTCATCAAAAGCATTAAGACACTAAAAGTTGTGTCCATGTTCCTCAGTAACGACCCTATCTCCATCAAATGTAGTGCCATAAATCCTCAAGTGTATACGAAATTGTAGCTCCTCCTTTAGCGCGGGAAGTAGTGCTAGGTATACTCAATAAAAACTGGCCAAACACGATGAAAGAGGCTGGATTACTGCCGTAAATTTTCATTCAAAATGTTGAAAAAGAACGCTGGTACGGGGTTTTAACGATGCCTAATGTCTTGCTGTGAGAGCCAAAAATGTATCCAATGCGAATACTCATTTTTACTGTTTCCCTTTACGCGTCATCATTCTGGAAAGGAAAACGTTTTGACGCGATCAGTGGCGTAGCAAGAGGGGGTTTTGGGGTATAAAACCCCCCCAGAACTTAGAGAAATATTTAAATATCCACCGAGAAAAAATTATTCGCCTTGACCAGGATTGATTTTTGAGAATGATTTTTTCTCTGTGAATTTTTTGCACAATTTGTGCATTGCGGGTGACTTTTAAAGATATCACCGTGGCTAGTCCCGGTATTTTTAAGTTTAATCCATTTTACGTAATTAGATAACAGATTCAATTATAAAGTAGTGTAAGGATTAATAAAGTATCCCCCAGAAAACCGTAAAACTCACATTTTGAACCATTTATCATAAGAATTTTCTGGGGGAGGGCCCCCGCACCCCATGTGTACCCTGGCGGGTACACCATACCCCCCAAACCCCCAGTATTAGATGTGCCTAAAACCCCCGCTAGTCTTATTTCCTAGCTGCGCCCCTGGACGCGATGGTATGGCTTTTCAGTCGCCGATGAGTCAAAAATTTTAAAATCGCGGCGATGAGACTTGCGAAGTCTTATCTTTGTAAGTACAGAGTAGTAATTCTTCTTTTGGTGCTATGAGATATGAGTCTTGGCTTCCGGGCGTTCCTCCGCGTTTAGATGTCCATAAGTGACGACAGTTTCTCCAGCCATCCTGCTGGCGTCTTCAGGTCAGAAGTAGCGATGCATAAAATTTGGCCGTCTTACATAGTACCTTGAGGATCAGAGGTCGATTCTGATTGGTTGGAAATTCATGTGGGCTCTGATAGGTCGTTGATTTTGAAGACCCTTTTCCATGTGTTGGCTTATGTGTAGCCGTCTTCTCTGTTGCAGTTCTCAGGGTGCTTAGCTATCTCTATAGCTTCTCGGATTAGCCTAGGATAGTAACGGCTTTCATTACACAAGACTTTAGGCTTGTCGAAATCCACAGTGTGGCCAGGTTCCGACCACAAGTGCTCCGAGACGGCGGAAAGGCGGAACTGTTTCTTCTTCGTGGCACGTTCACGTTTCTTTATCCTGGTTTTGATAGAACGGCCGGTCTGTCCTATGTAACATTTGCCGCATGAGCATTGCAGCCGATATACCTACTCCCTCGTGTAGTGAGCGTGGTATCTTGTCCTTCGGCATAGGTAGAAAGTCGCTCGCTTTTTTGCAGCAAGTAAACCTGGTCTTCACATTATGCTTTTTCAAGACTCATATGAAGAAACGCCGCGGAAACCTCAGATCAATCCTTAAGATGACGTCTACTACTTCTTCTTCGCTCTCCATTCAAATTCCGCGCCATTCAGAGTAAAAAAAACTTTTAATTGTCTTGCTTGTTCGTATTTTATAAATACACTGAGGAGGCATATTTGTGAAACAAGCATATTTTGACAAGGGTCTACTTAACCTAAGAATTCATCATGATAGCATAGGTTTCAAATAGGTGAAATGCTGATAACTAAATGCCAGGAAGAAACGATAAACGAGGAAAATACTCTGTTTGAAGAAAAATTATATCCTCCGTGGAAGCAACAATGTTCACAGAGAAAACAAGTAGCAAATATTATTTCTTCTGGAAAATAGAGGTTGTTAGTTTGTGGAGAAGTGAGGTAAGAAGTACACAAGGCAAAATATGACCGTGGGGAATGGGGATGTTCTCTTCATAACGACCGTTTCTCGGACCAGGATGGTACCATAAATCTCCGAGCATAACGGCACGGTGGCCCCTCAAATGGCCTTGCGAACATTCAGAATTTGGTGCACACGACTAAAATAGGTCAAACATGCCGTTGGCTGATATACTGACGGCACTGCTATAAATTCTCATCAAATGTTGAAAGTGAGCGATGGGTACGCGATTTTAACGACGCCTCCTGTCTTGTTGTGAGAACCAAAAATATCTCCAACATGAATGCGTAAGAAAATATGTAAATATAAGAGCGCATACGTGGGCGTTGCAGAAACCTTAATCCGAGACCAGTATTGAAACTGCAACCTCGGCATTTGCTACACAGGCTGAAGAAAATTATGTCGTTAAATTTAAAACCTGGACGGCTAATGCCAAGAGGATCCACAATTACTAATGACTGTTAGGTTGAATACGCACCATTTCTAAACTTCACATACTTCGAGCCATGCGCTCCGGTTACTGTGAGTTTGCCCCATTGCCTGATACTTTGGGTACATCGCGATCTGCGGCAGGCAAAGAAAGGAAGGCTTCGCGGTTCGTCAAAAACTACGGGCGAGCAGAGAGCATTACACAGATTTACGCTAATTAGGCAAGACACCGGGCACGGAGACACGGAGGCAGCGTGCTAGGCTTAGATTGCTTGAACAATTGAGAATGGGTATCTTTAAGAGCGACACAGAGAACATAATATATCCCCTCTATATTTCCAGATCCGACTGAAGCGATAAATTAAGAGAGATATTTAGCCGAACGGATAGATATGGCAATTCATTTTTCCTCCGAACCATAAGGGACTTTAATAAATGCAAATCGTAATTTCGCATTTCCTTTATATGTGTAAAAGGCTGATGTCCTAAAACCCCCTGCCACACGCCTTTTAGGTGGGTTGCGGGGTAGTATGTAGATGTAGATTCATTCATAAGTCATGCATTGTCCAGAGTATCCGGTAAAAGGGCAAGTTCTAAGTTTATGCTTAGTTTAAAAATGTTGAGTTTTCGGCCTAAATATCATTTGTAATTTTGATTCCTACTGACACCAGCTATCCAGGTCTAAAATTTCGTGACATGAATTTTCTCCACCCTGTAAACACCAATGATGAAAATCGCTTTGAAAAAATAATTTGGCTTAGCAACATCATAGTTAACTAGATAGCATGCATACCTGACTGGCAATCGGGAGGTATCGCTAGAGCAGTCGAACTCTAATGAGATTTTGCTCTACAGTGTACACGTAAGAGTGAAGAAAATGAAACTGAAATCCAAACTACCTAGTTGAACGTAAAAGAAGGATTTGATTCACTTCTGAAGTTAAAATCCCTCTGCCAAAACATTGATAATGAGCATAATAAAATAAAAAAAGAGTAATTTTTAAGCGAAACTGTAATGATTGTTTGTCAAAAATGTGATCAAACACCCATTTTGTAAATTATTATTAATATTTTGTAATATACCCCTAAATTAAATCCTAGGAATACCAAACAGTTTCTACGCGATGCTCAAATACCTCAAAGATTTTTTTTCACCCCCAGTGCCCCCAAGAAATACAGGCTTAGAGAAAGTTGGAAATACTAGATATAAAATAATAATATATAATAAGAATAATATATAATAGAAATAATAGATAGAAAATTTAGTATTTCGACTATTTTCCTAGGGTTTCAGACTATTGCAGAGGGGTCGATTCTATGATTTTTCGTCATATCTCGTCTCGTTCACCCCAAACGTTTGCTATGAATCAGTTAGTGGTCGAATGTGGATTTTATAGTATAGTGATTGTTGGGTTGGCAGCCTTGCGATCAAAAAACGTAACTCCGATACGGCAACGCATCGGTTTATTCGGTGTTTTCGTGCAAGGGGAAGGGTCTGAATTAAAGAGAACCCAAGAACATGGCGGCTAAGCGTTATATCTGTTGCCGTTTCGCGCGCATTTTATTCGGCGGCGCGTTCCGCCATCTTGGTTTGACAATTTTTTGACTTAGTCTCCGACTGATATTTTGAGGTGGCTAAGTTTTGTCCTGAAAATGAACTACATTATGTGAAAAATGCTACCATAATCATTAGTACTTCGCCGGTGATTGTCATCGGATTTTACCCATCATTCGCGATAATTCTAATAATGTATAAAGTATATTCCAATAATGTATGTCTGTTAGTCACCTTACTGGTGGGGTTATCCTTGAAAACATACTTTATTACTGTAATTGTAAGACTTTCAATTTAATTGTAAACTTGGCTATAGTAAAATTGAATACCAGTATAAGTGCAGGTAAAGGACTAGTTAGCTCTCGTAAAATATTTTCAGCTGAGATGGTTGTAGACGTAACCGTGGTGATTGATAATAATTTTCCCTGGGAAAAGATGCTTGAGTCATAAGTTTTCGAAGCCTACCAATGAAGAAAGAAAAAAGTTTACGTTGTGCGTTCCAAAGTATACTTTAATGTTTTACCGAGTTATGACCAAATATTTCACAAAATAGTAAGCAACCCTGATGGAACTGTCAATGTTTTGGTCAATGTGGGCGTGGCTTTTCCTACCCAAGCACCCCCATTCCGGCCACACTTTGCTCCACGCTCGAAACCAGTGGTGCCCCCTCCAGATATTCACAACCATCTTCGTTGTCACCCACTACGCATTTAAATGGATTTACAAAAGTCACCACTAGCGTCGCTGTGGGGCAAAGTGATCCGAGTTCCACAGGGAAATAAGGTATAATTAGCGGAGTGCGTGTACGTACGCGTATGTACGTGTACGTGTATTAAATTTATATACGTGATTATGTGGTCTCTATAATGCGTAACTTTTCAATACTATTATTCGAAATCACAAACAATGTACTGCAAAACGTTTGAAAAAAGTGGATCGCATTACACTCATCATTGCGCCGCGGACATTTTTGAAAACCGATAAAAATGCGACAGAAGTGGCAACAGAAATTAGCCTTCTAAGAGATGGAGTTTGGCCTCCTTGCAATCCCCTTGAGCAGCTCGTTC
Source organism: Ischnura elegans (assembly GCF_921293095.1). Lineage (NCBI taxonomy): Eukaryota > Metazoa > Arthropoda > Insecta > Odonata > Coenagrionidae > Ischnura > Ischnura elegans. Next base: position 68,179,707 of record NC_060257.1, read on the forward strand.
AGTGTGACTGTAACCGTAGTGCAACTGGATCTTTTAAGTATAAAATCGTTTCAAATGCGTTTAATTTGTGGTTTCTATGATTCCTTGGCTCATTAACGTATTAATGTCGTAAATTTCCTGTAAAAAGTGGATATAGATGACTAGTAGCGCCGCGAGTGGCGAATTTGAAATCTGATTTTAACGCGCGCGGAGCGACAATAATTCTCGCGGCGGACATGAGAATCCTCGAAAGACTTTGGAAATTCCTATGAACCAGCGCGGCGTCGAAAATCAGTGTCTTTATTCGTGACGCATCTTTTCATGCCGTGTGAGTGAAATGTCTCCTCGGCGAATACTGTTGTTTTACGCTTCTTCCCGTTACGAGTCCTTGTTCTTAAAAGATTAACGGTAATGTTTTGACGCGAAAATCGCAAGCATTTCCTGTCGGGAAACGAGACATCCTTCAACCTTAATTCCCCTCTTCCGGATACCCTCGTGGATTTTTTTCTCTCACGGGCTCCTAATCTGATTCCCTTGTTTACGCGCCGAAAATACGTTCCGAAAAGCATTGGATGGGGGAAAGGATTGAACCATCCCATCCCACTCCTGGGGTCGCTTGGAGACCTTGTTATTTTCCGACAAGCGTCACACTAGACCAGGAGTCTCAAAGCATTTCAATGTATGGGCCACATTACATATGTACCACATGCGATTATGTGGGTGGAATTAAAAAAGATAAAAAACAGTGCCTGTAATTTAATTTCCTCAAAAATTAGAGTATAAAAATGGAAAATTTTCAAATTATCTTTTTGGAATAAAGCAGTGTAAACAAAAAGATTCCTGCCTTTAGTTTTAATAGATTTCGACTGGTATTACACTGCCCTGTTGACTTTATCTCGAATTGAATTTAAGGAATGGATACACTTTTTGCTGATCGGTGGATGAATACGTTTTTCTATCTCCTTCAGTTGGATTGGAAAAAATTCTTTTTTTTATCTGGGTAAAACTAGATTCATGCTTTTAAGAAAAGTGTTACTATTGCTTTTACATCAGCGACCATTTAAAATCGTGAACACATCGGAACCACTTTTCAAAGCAAATACGAGTTGTAGAGATAGGAATGCAATGTTTAGGCTATTTAGGTCCATTTCTATTCCATTAAATCATTTCACGCTTCATTTTATTTCAAAAACTTTTGCCGTTTGTAAACACAAAGAGTGAGACATGGAATATAAGTGAAGTAATATCCTGAGTTAAGGTCGATTGCCAATTACTTTATACCATCGTCATTGCACTAATTAATCTCTCTCGCCATAGGCGAGCTCACCTCATATTAAGCCACTGGTGAGTGAATTTTACTTAAGGTAGGATTTCACTTCATTTCCTTGCCCTTAAGGAACACTTTGTGATGGTACCTGAAGACTTCATCCGGGATTGGAACCCGGTACCCTTCAGTAACATAAGTGCTTTAACATCCAAGCTCCTTACTAGCGGTACCAATTATATGCCAAGTTTAAAAACCATCCATATAAAATTAAAAACTTCATCGTATAACAGAGAAAACCAAAGAGAATTTAGAATATGATAGTAAAAAATAACATGGTACTGTTTCTTAACGTAAGTACAGAGCATTTATCTTGTAATTTAGAGATTATTTACTGCAATAGAAATGCGTAATCGGAAAAGTATTGGCACTGTGGAAGCCTCGCGGATTAGCTTAAAGCCAACGACTGCGTTCACCGGGTTCTGGATTATTAGATACAGAGGTTAGCTGCGAGACGGGCGGGTTTACTCATTGAATAAGCAGCCGTGGGCAAAAAGCGACGGATATCTGAGTGGGAATTGGTCTATCCTTGGGTAAAGTCAGCCAATGAGTTAATGATAGCCTGTGAAGGTGCCGTGAACTTTCGACTCTAGGCCGCCAAATATTATGCCACTCATCACACGAGGGAGAGGGCAGTGGCTATGTATGTGAAGGAGGAGAATATCTTGTTCGGTACTGTGACGCTCATTTCACTACGAGCGTGATAACATTTAAGTTAGATTTTCATAAATGCATCTGGCGCGCATGCGCGCGACGAGACACGTCGTTCTTCGCGTTCTCATGAATACGAACGTATGCGTTGGCGAATCTACGCCTAGGAGGCACTTGCGCGCTATTTGCTGCAGAGAAGCGACAATAAAACAAATGAAACGTGACGACCGTGAATACTTCCAAAGTAGTGGTGTAGTAATTATCTTGTGTGGATCATCTAACCCAAATAAGTATAATTCTTCCATTTTCTCTTGGAGCCCATTACTCTCATCCACACGTCAAGTTGCCGTAGGTACAGGGTGTGATTTTTGTCACGTTGAGACTACCATATGTACGAAACATCTTTCGCTGAAACTGACAGTGATGTCACCACTCAAGCTTCAACACTTGTAACCTTGAAGAATCATCAAAAATTAAATTTCTCATTATCTTCCATTCCAACAGATGCTCCTATCTATCTCCAGGCTTTGTATTTTAGATTTCTGTTTCGGTATCTGTAGTCTCTAAAATTGTAAAGACAAGTAAATTTCTCTCTAATTTTGCATGTAATAAATTCATTAACAGAGACAAGACTTACGCAAGCATCCATGTTGGTGAGTTTAGATCACTGCGTACCTGCGGAAGGCTAGAGAACTAGAAGGTGAAGATGCGAAGAATGAGCGTTGACGCATTAAGCATCAGCGAAATGAAATGGTCCCAAGAAAGAGACACTTAGGGTGTAGCTGTCAGGCTGACGTGGTTCCCATTTAACATATTTTGCGAATTAATGGGACTTTTTTTGCGATCATAAAGTTATTTTTTTTTAAATTTTGGTGAAGTAATAACTATGTGGCTCATATAAAACATTTTCGTAAAAAAAGGCTTTTCTGATGCGAATTGAACCTGAGAACGTTGATTTGTATCACCCAAGGGTAGGTACAGCGTGTATAGCTATTTTGCCTGGTTAATGTTGTTTGGTGTGTGCTTTCTCCTCAGGCAATTTTAGATCAAGCGTTGCCGGCAGGCGATGACCCATCTTTGGAATAGAAGGGAGATACTTAGTCCTTTTTTTTTGGATCGTTTGAGTCGTTTTAGGTTTAGAGTTTTTCTGGTAGATTTTCTCGCAGAAAAGTTTTGACTCTTGGAAAGGCTAAATTTGCATTAAAGCTGTAATATATTTTAATCATTTTTCCTGAAAAACAAAACGCCTACCCCTGCTGCACATTTTCAAATTTTTAAAGTTTTTTTTTAATTTAAACATATAATAAGGTGCATAAAGTGGAAGAAAATTCAAGAATATTCTTCAACTTTCTGCTCTATACAAAATATAAGGGCAATAAAAATCGGATTATTTAATACCATAAAATATGTCTTAAGTTTTAGGTGAATGGAATAACGAAGGGTTCATACCTTTTCGGGCGTGGCTCTTCTGATATTCACGAGAGTCACGAGAGCATCTCATTGCATCACCATATAGTAGCTACTGTGCGAAAAGTATGGATGGCTACTTTTGTTTGGTGACTTATTTTTCCTGAGGCAAATTTAGACCAAGCTTTATGCGCAGGCGATGACCAATCTTCAGATCAAGCGGTAGATTCCATTATTTTTTTTTTGGATCGTAAAGGGGATGGTTACGATGATGAGTAGAGGTGACAAGAATGGTCGCTAAGGTTGAAGCGGGAATGAGCCCCTTAGGATTCTTAAAGGGGGCGGTAAAGGGTTGTCGTGGTGCGGATGGGAGGGTTCTTTGGCCCTCGGCCAATTCACAGCTGCGCTATCGTTTCCTAAATTAGCACTTTTATACGACCCTTGCCAAACCGCCTCTCTTCATCTGCGTCTATTTTCACGCTCCACCCCTTTATCGCACCCTCAGCATTCTTGCGATACCTACGCCGACCTCAACCCCTCCGTGAAACGTTAGGGCCGATACTGTTGCTCTTATTGTCCCGATTTTCTACATACTGGTAATGGTAGCCAAGAATATTATAAAGTGATTGTATCTATTTTTATGCCCATAAGTCTTATGTTCTACATTAATTTTATCCCCGTTTCCTCACCAGTTTCATTGTACTCGAAATATATACTGTAAGATCGTTTTTTAAACATTATCTTATAGCGGACCTTATCCAAGAAAATGAGAAAAAATCTTGATAGTGCTAAAATATTGGAGTCGTTTTAGAAAAAAAATTAATTAAGCTTATTAAAACAACTGGTCTTTTCACCAAAGGTGAAAATAAAATAGTGTGGAAACAGACAAGTTGTTTTAATAAGCTGAATATCAATGATTTCCACCGCTTCATGCCGGACACTGTATCTTTTAAAAAATTTAATGTCTCATATACTTTTAGAACCATGCTAGAAATGAAGCGTTGGCATGTTACCATAATCATCAACAAATTTAAGCAGTAATTGAACTGAAATGTTTTTATTTTCGTGGAATTGATGCTACAGTCTTTACGGGCGCTACTCTCCATGCGATATAATGATTAAACTATGCACATCTTCTGTACCCTAATTTTGATTTTAAACGGTTTGACAGTTGTCTTGTATGATGGCCAAAATCGTTTTTCAATAGCGAAAAGCATTTGTTTGGCATTTCGCTGTCTTGAACATACCTTCTTTAGATATTGGGTTCCCAACGAATTTGGTGTCCTGGGGATATCTGATTTTGAATGTGCCTTATAGCTATAATTTTCACAATTTTTGGTCGTACCATGCCAAATCTACTTTCAGGTTTCGATTTAGTGCTTTAAATTACCCCCGAATGGAATGAGTTATGCGTTATAAAATTGCTTGTTAACTAGCTCGTGAATCAGAATTAAATCGGCCCAATAAGATATTAGAATTGGTTCATGTAGTGACAAAGGAGCCACCACAATTAATTGGATACTGAATCGCGTGGTACATGAATTAGCGATATTTTAAAGCTCATTCAATGTAAAAAATACAAATTCAACAACAAAGGGATTAAAATATCCTTATTACATGTAAGTATCCTAATTTAGATTTTTAACCGCAATAGTTGTAACATGAATGATGGAAAATATTTGCTCAATAAAATTCGAAATGGTTTTTTGGTTTGGATGGCGTAGTATTTAACTTACCTCCTTTGAAGTCGCTATTCCTGATGCCATTCCCAGATTTGGTTGATAAAATTCTCTGCTAAAGGAATGATTTCTGAAAATATCCCGATTGCACACTTTTAGCTATTTCGGATCAGAGTTGGGGTTCTGGCTTGAGGACTCAAGTCTACTTTAAGGTTCAAGTGCTCAAAATCACCTAGAAAACGAAAAATACGGTGCATGATGAAAACCTTACTGGCGTGTGGATTATCATGAAAATGCCTGAATGAAGTATTTGAATTAGTTCAAGCAAATGCAATAGATCCACTCCAATAACGTCCTTGCATCATATCAGAAATCATCAGAAAATCATATATCAGAATATCATCAGAAAATCACATATCCATAATCAAACGGATTATGGATATGTGATTTTCTAGGCTTTTAGGGGACTTATCTTCCTGCCCTAGTTAATCTTAACCCTCGTAAATTCCCCTCCTATATCTAATGCCAGATGTACGTCTACTGCCTGAGGTAACGGGGGAACGTTCGTCAAGAGATGCTTATTGTGCCTCTGAACTATTCATCATATGTGTGACCCGATGATCGCACATCTGCCTTTTTTCCGAATAAGAAAAATTGAATGCTATCAGCAGCGGAATGGCGGGGGTTAGGTATTCATTTCTCATACTCGAAGCACATCAAATAGGATTTCGACGAAGGCCTTTCAATCAGTATCGAAGCTTTCGGAGGGGAATAAATGACGTATTGAAAGCGCAGTGGTACGGAGACAAGTTTTTGAAGTTGCCATAAGCAACGGGTGATTGCTTCGTGTCAAAAAAATTAATTCCTCTTCCATTCGGCGAGAGATGGATTTCAGGTGCGAGCGCTGAAGTTTCGAAAAGCCTTTTCTGGCGAGACTTTATCGGAAATCGATTGGCAGCCATCTCTCTCTCCATTAGAGCAAAAAATGATTGAATATCCCGAACGTTGCATTAAGCTAGTGTCCGCATGCAATGGTGATCAGAAAGATTATCAAATGCTCTCTCCGGAATTTATACGTTGATAAAATTTGAATTTTGAATCCTTTTAATTATTTCTACTCATTGCTTTGGCAAGTTAATAATCAAACTTTTATGAAAATGTGCCCTGTTCGTGTGTGTTTGGAGCTATATGTATTTTTCCTAAGCTTGCGAATCTTCCAAAATTTTTAATGGTGCTACGATGAATAAATATTCACATATAATTTTAATTTTAAATTCTCGTAATTATTTTTACATATTAATTAGCCAATCAATGATATAACCCCTATTGAAATGAGTTCTGTTCGTTTACGTAGAGCTTAATTCAGTATTTTTCCTAATCTTGCGAACATTCGAAATTTTTTATCCCTGTTCATCCTAGTAGTTATTTTTCCAATTGATTTGACGAATTTTTATCCAAACTCATAGAAAACGTGCTTCATTTGTGTATTATGAGCTTTACATATTTTTTCTAACCTTGAAAATATTCGGGAAAGTTTTTCTGAGATTAATTTTAATCGCAGGAGAGATATGGGATATATATTGAATGCAAATGGAAAGTTATACGGGATATCAGATGCGAAAAATGTTTTTAACAGGTATTTGGAATTAATTCCCTCTGCGATAGCCCTATATCGAAAATGCCGGTATCAAATGTAAATTGGAATGCAATTGACACTGATTTTTTTCTATTTTGCTTGTATTAATTTTGATTTATTCCCAGCTTGATTTTGATTTGACAACCCAATTTTTCAGCGATAGATTGGTGGAATTTCAAAAGCGAATAAGTTCATCCATATATTCTTTACTTATTAAAATTTTAATTTTCTGCCGATAGTTTTTAGAATTTCAACTATACGCTATTCTTTATTTATATTGTACCCTTTTGAAGTCCTCAGTAGTAGTTTCACCCAACACTATATATTTGAAATCTAGGTATATATTTTCTTAGTGCCATTTGTAAGTTACTTCAATCAGATATCAAAATACATACACGATTTATCTCAGGTAGAAGAAAGTTCTCATGTTGTTTACATAAAATTTTCTTTAAATGGAAAGATAAAACATTTTTCGCATCTGATATCCCGTACAACTTTCCATTCAAGACATTAAAATTCTTTTCTAAGAATGAATTTCTTAAACCGTTTTATTCTTGAATTCATGGCAAGAACGATTTTCGCAAGTTACGTATTGGGAAATTTTGTAACGTTAATTCAATGGGACAGTACGTGAATGATGTCGTCGTGGTATTCGTTTGAAATAGTAAAAAAAAAATAATAATAATAATGAATTTTTCTTCGAATAATCATATGATCAGATTGAGATTTTCAATACTTTTATTGTATTCAGCGTAGAGAAGTGTAGTAGTTTAAATTATCATTGGTTTTTTATTTTACGGCACCGTGAAATTTAATGCTTTGGAAGATATTAATCTGAAAATTTCCAAAAACAAGAAATTCCGTGTGCCAGGTACAGCTCGAAAAAAAAAATTTAAAAAATATAAAACTAACTTTATCCAAAAAGTGCCTGAGAGAATAAGGGTTGGCATGCAATATTAATATCCAAACCTAATCAGCTCCATACTTTATTCTTCGAATGATGGAAAGCTTAGTTTTTATTTTTTAGATGTTTTTATAGCTACAACTTGTGGGAGATTTTCTTTTACCCTCTCGTTGGTTATGTATTGTATGCTTGAAACGCCATTGAAACGATGCCAGTTCACACGTGCAGTAACTGTCTACTTTCACGCCAACAGCTCGCACTTGTGTGACCGGGTGAGGCGAGTTGAGCTACTGTCATGCCAGTACCCAGGTCCAGTAGCGCTCTACTGTCAGGTCAGGAATTCGTAATGTGTAACTGCGCCCTAAATCTAATCAGAAACCACGCTGTATTCTTCGAGTAATGGAAAGGCTATTTTTTTACCTTTTAGTACATTTTTTGTAACTGTAATTTTTGGGCGATTTTCTGTTACCATATCGCCGCTAAAATAATTAATGCGTCAAGCAGTGATAAATAAAAATTCTCTATCCAACTAACTCTCTCATTTTTATGCTTTTAAAACCTTTTTACATCTCCGCCCTTGCATCACTTCCAAAAACTTCAATATCTTAGGGTTCTCCCTACTTCTTTTCGTTACCTATGCTGTAAAGCCGCTTTCAATGTAAAATATAAGAGACTTACAGACGTTTCCGTCGCCGCTTCCATCGGTCGAATACCTATTAAGTAAAAATAAACTTTATCTTCGAGTTTTCATTGGTTATACTTTTTTGTTTTCTCTTCCATCATCATTATTTTCAGAATGTGGGGTAGAGCATTTGGGGATAATCATTTTAGAAAGATTCGAGTGAAAAAGAAAGTCGGGAAATTCAAAGCAAGGGCTTCTGAAGAGGTATAATGTTTGAAGAAGGAGGAGGAAAGAAAGCTTTTCATCGCGATCTATATTTCCACTATTATGATCGCATTGACTTTTTTATACTCTTAGTGTTCGCAATATGAAGATATGCTATTAGTCATAATTTTCATCTTGTTTTTTATAATTTACGCCACAGGGATATATAGTATCTTGGTAGTTTTTTAAGTTGAAAATGTCCGAGGAGACCAAAATCGTATTCATTTTAAGCTAGAAAAAAATTTAAAAAACTCGCTTTTTCCGAAAAAATTATAAAATGCAGAAGAAAGTATAAAAAAGCTAGGTATCACCCAGAGACTTAAGTACGGATGCTGATTACATTTATTACAAATAAGTGTACATGCACCTTCTTGATGAGTAAGGATTGGCATACAATAGAAATTACTTAGCCATAATCAGAACCCACGCATTATTCTTCGAGCAATGGAAAGTATATTTTTTATACTTATTAGTACATTTTTTTAAACAATTCTTGGGCGATTTACTTTTATTGCATTGTTGGTAATATTTTAGCTGTGTCTCCTAAAAAGCATTCCTGTTATTGCGTCTCTTCAAGTTCAGCCTTATCTCAGGGTTACCCCTACTTTTATTTCGTTATCTATGATACGTATAATCAGAGCGGAGTTATCCTCGGTGTAATCTAACAGGCTTCTCAGAGTTTTCTTTGCTACTTCCATCGGTCGAACCCCAATTAACGTTTTAGTTTTCAAAAAACATTTTCATTAAAAAAGAACTTTTTTCTTCTAATTTTCATTGGCTATATTTTGCCTTTTTCTCTTCCCTTATCATCATTCTCAGAATGCTGGATAAACCTTTTGGGGATAACCACTTAAGAAAGATGCGGGAGGAAAAAGGAGTCGGGAAATTTAAAGCATGGGCTTCTGGGGTGGTAGAAAGTTAGGAGTAGGAGAACGAAAGAAAGCTTTCCACTAGTCAACTGCCCTTGGGGGTTTGAAATTATAGCCAGAAAAACCAGGAAGGTTAAGTGGTGGAGGAAATTGAGAATTTTATGTGTAGCGAGGGAGGAAAAATTAAGTGAATTTAGGTGGGAAGAGTCGGCTTTTAGAAATTTATTCCTCTTTAGCTTTTAAGGGTGTTTTTTTGGGTAAAATTTTAATTTGGTAAAAAAGCTTAACTTCCATTTATTCAGGGATTTTCAGAGGTAATTTTATCCTAGTGGCAGTCATTAAAAATATATCATTGATCCTGACTTCAGGGGATGGAATAGGCTTATTAAGGATCCGTTCGTTGCATCTTTATTTGCGATTTTATGTGGTAAAGTCTAGTATAGAAAACTACGTATGTGGGGATATAATAAATATCGTCTTCCAAAATAGTCCTTATACTTTATCTCCATTTTTTCTGATGATATATGACATACATTAATTACATTATTATCTAAGTAAGTATATTTTTACTGTTTATTATAATTTTTGAGGCTTAGATACCCAAGTTGCATCAGGTTAAAAGTCAGCGGAAATAAATTTGGATCATGAATTGATTTAAATAATTTGAATATTTATTAGACACTTGTTCCGATTAACACCATGAAAAATTGATTTTATCTTCTATTTCACTCATTGGTTGTAATCTTGGGAAACTACGGAAAGATTCACAGGCTGTTTTTTCGCAAGTTGTTTCCTAAATTTTTTCATGACTTAACCCCCATAAAAGTTGGGCAAATATATGTACATCAGTACTCTGGTGATGTACGCGCAGATATTCTGCATCCTAAATTTTTGTGCACGGCGCCGTATCATGTCCTGCATGTCCGAAGTCTCCAAAATGAAGGACGGGAGTGCATATGCCTTGGTGGTTATTAAGCTGGAAAATTTCGAAGGCAAGGAAATCCAAATGGCAATTAAATCTTTAAAAAATAATACATAATAATTAATAAAGGTTATTTACACACAGTTGTTCTAACAGTATAAAATGCACCAAAAAATAAATAATAAAGTAATGAGCGATATATCGCTAACTGTGATTAAATCATCGTTACTGAAAAATAGCAGTCGCTGCCGATGTATTAATACTCGAAATCACTGTGACTGTGGATTTGGTGAAGATAGCTAAATCTGCTACCAAGTGATGAGTGATATATCGCTACCTGTGATTGAAGAGAAGTAGCCGTCACTGCCAGTGACTCAATCACTGAATACTCGAAATCACTGCGGCTGTGAAAACGGTGAAGATAACTTCGGCTGCTGCCACTGCTACCAACTGCACCAATGTCACGTAAAATAAGGGTGTCTTATTCATCTTTAATGATGTCTTATTCATCATTTAAGATCTTCTATGTCTTATTCATAATTTAATATGTCTTATTCATCATTTATGATAAATAAGACATCCTTTACGAAACCTAACGTGCTACCTATTGAGAATATGTGAAAATTACATTTAATGTGGACATTATGTTAATTAATTAGAGCTTAATGGAAAAAAATTTCAAAAACTTGATCATTGAATTTCAAAAATTGATTTGATAATTGTTTAAAAATCAATTACAAGATTTCATCAATTAAACAGACAAACAGAAGAAGCAAGTTAAGAAAAAGCGTGTAATAAGAAACACTCCGAAGCCATTACGGACCGAAAATTCTTTTAACTACTTTTTTTAGGCTTTAACCGCTGCTCAACGCTAGGCTAACAGAGAATAAGGAGTCTCTTTCTAAGCCTTGACATCTACATCTAAATCTACATACTACCCCGAAAGCCGCCCAAAAAGGCGTGTGGTAGGGGGTGTTGGGACACCAGCCATTATACATAAAAAGGAAGTGCTCTAGCGAAATTACGAATAGCATTCATTAAAGTCATTTATGTTTCTTGGAAAAACGAATTTACATACCCGTTCGGAAAAACATCTCCCTTGATTTATCACTTCTGTCGGACCTGGAAATATGGTAGAGCTCTAATATTTTGTTCTCCGTGTCGCTCTTAAAGATATCCATCCTCAATTGTTCAAGCAATCTAAGCCTAGCGCGCAGCCTCCTATTCTCCAGCAGCTCCCAGCCTAGTTCGCTTAACACCTGGGTAACGCTGTCTGTACGCCCTTAGCAGTTTTTGACGACCGCGCAACCTTCCTTTGTAATTTATTCAGTTCGCGGATTAAGTCTCTCTGCTCTGGATACCAATCAGAATGTCTTATCTTCCTATAGTTTTACTCATTCAAATAATTTTTTCAGCATAGTCATTCTTATGAAAAATAAGTTCGTTAGGTTCAATGATATGTTTGTAAAAGCACGACCCGGGTTTCAAAACATAGCTACATCGTTTGATGAATCTATCATGCATGCATACCGTTTTTTACCAAATGCTTTCACAAATATATTAGTGAACCCAGCAAAGTTTATTATTTATTTTCCATAATGTAAAGGTTTCATACAGTTAAGCCTGAATTCATTAGTTATATTCATTCTTAATTTCAAACTGGTTAAAATATTTTTTTTGAGTCCAGGTCAAGGATATTTTTCTTGCAGAAATATCGCAAATTTTTGCATTTATGCACGCCAAAAAATATTATTTTGATATAAAGTTCTTAGACCACAGGAATTCAATCAGAATATAAAAAAATAAATTTCTTAAACCCAAATTGGGAGGGAAATCTAGTTAGCTGCTGTGGACACTGACTACACACAGGTCAAAATTATCATCGTCTATGCGCATCTGGGGACCAGAACTTGATTTGACGCATTTAAGCCTGAAGCCATCAGTTATATTTGTTCATAGAGTCAAGCTGGTTGAATAAATTTTCCTGAATTGAGGTTGAAGCAACTTTTTATGTACAAAGCAACATTTTTTCTTGTGGAAATATCGCATGTTATTGCATTTTGTATTCACAAAAAAATCATTTTTAATATATTAATTTCAAGCAGATGGAGCTCAAGTATTTCATCGGAAGATTTTTTAAAATCTAATCTGGGAGGGAAGTCTAGTTAGCTGTTGTGTCAGCCGGCCACACACAGTTTAATTTGGCATCGTTTATGCGCATCTGAAACCCTGGTCTTGATTAAGGAAATAGTCGGAGTTTGCACAACTGCTCGTGATTTGGTCCCGTTGGGAGGTGACATGTAATTGCGTAGGAACCCGTTTTTTTCTCTTTTTGATGGTTTAGAGAATTAAGAGCAGGAACTCTTTGCGTTTCCCGCATTAGCGGAGTTAATGGGTCTTTTAGAATGACTTCCTGTTTCCATTTCGTGTGGCATGATAGGGGAACCTGGTTTTAATTTCGGCAGGCGTTTGTCACAATTTAAGGTTCATCACAAATTAAAGTAATCTTTGAGGGTTTATCCTCATTCTTGAAGACCAGCTCCTCCTTCGCGTAAACGTTCTACTGACTGATTCAACCCTGAGGTCGGTAGAGTGAGGTGGTGGTAGAGAAAAATTAGAATAGGTATGGCAATAAGGAGACGCAGAACTTGATGAAATTATGTGGAAAAAATATGCGAAAAGCTTTTCTCTTTATATAAATAAAATTATTCCCTCTTTAGACACTTTCTTGGTAGTAACAGCATCAAGGGGACCGGATTGGCGTGGCGTGGATAGAGTGTTGGCTTTCCACCCGATGGGCTCGGGTTCAAATCCCGGCAGTGGCAAGGAATTTTCTAAGATTCCTGCTTGAATGAAGTGTGGAGGACATTTCAAGCGCAACACTCCGTCCGTCGGATGGGACGTTAAGCCGTTGTCCCCTTGGCGCCTTTAGTTTGGAGCAGGCTAATGCCGATGCCGGGTTTCTCTCCACCCTCACCATACCATTCCCTCATGGCGCAAATGACCTCAGCTGTTGGTCGTCTTATATACCTATATATAATTACCTTACCAAATGGAATCAATCCCATTCCTTTTAATAACTCATCATCAACAACAAATCAAGCAACCGTAATCGTAGTTATTATTACAAATTTTAGGTTTTCATGCATCAACAGGACTTAATACATATATTTAATTTGAATTTTATGTGACCTATTGATAAAATAGGCATTGGGTCTAGTGGTTTTTTTGGTTTACCATTAATGTTGCGCATATCGCGGTCTTGTTAGGGATGGTTCGCTGAACTTGGAAAGTGCAATAATTAAAGTGAGCGTTAAATTAAGCTTTAAATTGGAAAGGTTTTATGCAGAGGATTCATCTCACAACCCGAAGGTTCTTTTAGCAAGTGAACTTTAAACTAGTGGTATTTTCCTAGCGAGCCCTGGATTAAGTTAGAAACATGTACATGTGCGAAACATGCAGCCAATGTAAGGGGCCTTGAAGCGGGGATGGATGACGCGGAAAAGGTAGTTAAAATTCACTCCACAGTCAACTGCCCAAACGGCTATGCAATTCAGGAGTTGATTTTCAACAAATGATTTATCGCGTAAGAATTCAATATGATGTAAAAATGTCGCATGACTATTGAATTTTTCCGCGCACTGCAACATAATCTGAAGCTTGTAATAGGTTTTGCGAACTTTTAACATGAGAAAAATGTCCACAATGTGTGTGCAGCATCAAATCATCCGTCACTGAGACCTGATCCGTGGAACATCTGATTTATTGCACGATACTTTAACCACTACACAACCGAAGCGATAGTGCCCTAAGGCATTCTTTATGCCCAATATGTTGGCTGTGTTCACAAATGTCCCGAAGAGAGTAAACTCCATTCTAGGCGATTCGTGGGCGAGGCATACTTCGGAGACTAAGGGGAAGAATTCGTTGCTGGATTTTTGCGCGTCGTCATAATGCGACAGATATGGTAATTTCCCTGGTATAAGGGGCATATAGCCTTTAAAATTCCCAGTTGTATGAAAGCATTACGAGGGCATAATTTTGGATCACAAGTAGTTCCTGAAATAGCCGCTTTCAGACGCCAATGAGATTTGCGTTAATTTTTTTCCGCCACTGTATACTATAGACTCAGGCAGGCGTTTGTCACAATTTAAGGCTCACAATAAATTAAAGTAATCGTTGGGGGCCAGGTTGTATATCCTGGGCCACCTATCATTGAGAGAAATTTTATTATGTGGGAATCATAAGAATTAGTGCGAGATTAAAACCCTTCTGTCAGTAGTCAAAAGGATTTACCCACTGCTCTGCCACGCTCAAACTCGTGCTTATACATATAGAGGACTTTTCTATTCATTTCTTAATTGTGCATTCACAAATGCATCAAATAATTTACCCGAGCGAGAGGAACACGACGTCTTTGAAAGCTATTTTAGCTGCGCTCACTGAAATGTATTTGGTTGATCGGTAATTTTATCTCTCGTATGAAAATTTTCCGGCCATCATTAAATCATCTTTGCATGAAATCATCCAAAGCATAATATTGTTATTTGAATTCCAATGATACCTGAACCGAACAGAGTATCGCAAATCTTTAAGTCCATTCCTTGAAATTTCTTTAGTACAAGTCCACCAATTTGTACATAATGAGTTGGTTGTACAATGGCATCGGTCTATTTTGAAACATATAATAAACCATAGTTGATGGTCCGGGAGAACTGGGTTACATTTCTACGTAAATGCGTTCACTTGACCAACACGCTTTTTCACGGAAATATATATCAACCCAGTTTGAATATACTATACCGCCTCTTTAAGGACGTTCATAATTTCCTGGGCTGCGCTCTGATTGGCTAACTTTAATTGCGAATACCTCGGAAATAATTCAATGATAAAAATATTTAAAAAAAATTTATTGTTTATAATTACTTAATATGTAATAATAATCTATGATGTCCATGGTAGCGTATCCGTGAATTTCTGACCACCCTGCATGTGTAAGCATTTGACCCATTAAAAACATGAAAAACATAAAGTGATAATATCTGGATGGTTGACTAAACTAAACTGCATTTTGAACAATTTTTATGGAATTTACAAAAACCTGAGGTTTACAGTGACACATTCAGGCATCCATAGTTTTAACAAGAACTCCCGCATAAAACCCTCCGTCGTAATTCAAGGAAGTTGCAGTCCTGCGTTTAATCTCAACTCTGATCTAAAATAAAAACTTTTCGAAGTTGAATATGCCACCCCTCAAATAAGTTTCCAAGCTGGCTCTCACGCGACGACGTGAAATTTCCTGAGAAAGAATCTTCCATACGACTACGGGTAGAAGGATATGCGTGGGGGTTAGTCAATCTTAGAGATGGCGGCTATTCGCCAGAACTGAGTTACGACGCCGTTAACTTCGCCACGCGTAGGGGGACCCCTCATAACGCCCCAGTGACGTCACACAGATTTCATTGAATGTTCCCACCTAGGCGGGTGGAAGGAATAAAGTTTCAGGAACGGTGCTCTTGGCTTCAACGAGTTTCAGACAAGATGGCATAAGCAGCAGTGTAAAGATGAGATTATGGGGCAAATTATTATTGGTTCTTGATTCACAATTTCAATTTCAAAGATTGAATCAATTGGGTGTCAGTAAATTGTATATTTATTGTTATCACGATATGCATGTGGAATTGATTCTGCATATATCTTATAAAAAAAGGAATATACTATAATTAACGATTACTAAAAATTATATCCTTAAAAACGTCTCTTGATTTGTGGCGCCTATTTCTCACATTCCCCAATTCAAATGATAACTCGTTTAAATCAACAACTTATTCTCAACTGAAAACATTCCGACACTAAAACAAATTTTTTAATCCATCAAGGCGTTGACTTTCCCATGCCTAGTGGGTACCGGAGGCCCCACATAAAGACAGTTAATTCACCCAGATTTCTTTTTGATGGTTACATTATGATGGATGGAAGGAATATTTATAGGAAAGTTTGAAAAATAGCCCTCTTGGCTGGAACACGTTTGAAATTGTTTCAATTTTGTAGGTGGCTCTTGGTTGCACACATTTGAAATTCATTAGCCATATTTTTCTTAATTTTTTAAACAAATACAACAAAAAATAATGCGCACGGGATTTTTCCCTTTGTTGAAAAACACCATAGAGATTGCGGTGAATAATGTTTTGACCTCTTTCTCAAACGTATTGACTATTAAGTTTTGATAATGTTTTTGTAATATGAACCACCGCTGTGAATAATAGTATTAGATAATTAAAATTGGACAAAAAATGAGCGGTTTCAATTGTTTAAAACTATTTACCTCAAAATGGATCAGATTGCGAAATCGCATCGTTGATATTCGCTCAAAGCTCTCGTATATCTAACCCATTAACGGCCAAAGCTAATATTCGCTAGAAATTTTTAAGTTTATCTTTGTATTTAGTTTTATGACGAACAAGAAATTTCTTTTTTAATTGGAGGCTATAAAAAATTTATTTATACCGAAAAAATAATGATGTTTTTTCGCACCTTTGGCGGAATGTGCGTACTTCGGTTGCAATACCGTGAAATACCAAAATATTTTTCTTTTCCACTTTTTTATTTATAATCGTATTGAAACGCATAAACTATTCATAAAAATCATTAAATAACTATTCATCAAATAATGACACCTTTTTATTTATGAAAATTAAGAAAATATTTTGGGTGTAAGGGCACATTGAATTATACACATACAAATGCAGTGTGGCTGTTACATTAGTTGCAACTTCTTCTTAATACATATTTCTCGACAATATAACCTAAATGATCTTATTTAATGCCTGCTAGCTAATATATTCCAGATGGTCCACTTTTTTCGGAAATATGGTCCTTCTGCATGTATTCATTCGTGATTTTCAATAGTAACTCTATCACCTTTGATTGCTGTCGGCGTCAAAATGATGTGCCATTGTACTTTGCAAATTTATATCTGGACTTCAGTGCATATCATAACAATAAATAAAACGTCATTTTTAAGGAAATTATACTTTTAATTCTGCTTAATTTTTTGTTTCATGGAAAATTCAAAAATTTAGACACGCCAGTACAATAAACGACTCCGCACACCGTAAAATTGGCCGTTCTTTTGCGGCTGGGGAATTTTTACCTCTTTTCTTTCTTTATTGCTTTTCGCACTACCTGAAGGGTAAACTGGCGATGTGTTTCTGGCCACAATTACAACAGAGTTATTATTCCATTTACCTTTTGACAATTCAGATCCCTTTCAAAAGCATAATCAAATGAGAATCGAGGTTTTTTCCCAAGATCCTTCTAGCGAGTACTTTCCGGTTGTATCATCCGAATTGTTCCAGTTACAAGCAACCATAATTATTTTATGTCCTTCAAAATCCAGAGTCTAAAATTAAATGCTGAAAAGGCTGGATATCCATGAATAACTGTTTCCAAGATAACTGCCAAGTGCATCTAAAAAAAAATGTTTGCGTTGCCATAGCTCAGTAACTATGGAGTTACAACTCCATTATTATAGGGCAAAATACGTTTAAAATTTTCTCCCCCACCATCTCCTGATTGCAGTTTCCTCCTGAAAAAACCTGTATAGTTAGATGGTTACAAAAATTTCCGAAAATTTTGTAGTCGAAATCCAAATTTAATTACTAACACGTTCTTGTCACTTTTAATGCATTTAGTTTTTTTCTATTTGGTCTCTTCCAGTGTTCTTGAAACGAGTAGTTTTATCAAGATGAATAAAATAGAACAGGCCGCAGTTTGTCACGTGAAAAGTCTATATTTTTCCCTTATATACGAATATTTGAATATATTAAGTCCGCAGATATATGTCCCTTTGGGTGCATTTTAATCGGCTTAAAAATGTCCGAGGCTCGTCTAGGTGCAGAGAATGGGTTATTTGGAATGGATGGAAATGGATTATTATTTTCATGCCACTAAATTTTGAGCGAGGCTATAAGGGAAGTAAAGAAATGGCTCATGCAGTGCTAAAGAGAGTAAATAGATAAAATGAGAGAAAAAATGAAAACTGAGAACATGCTAACAAGCTAGGTTAACAGCTTAGAAGGACTCCTAGTTATCAGTAATGTGTGTACTGCATAATAAGAAGACATCTTTAAATAGTAAGAACTGTGGATATTCGTATTCGGAAAACAAATACTGAATATATTACTGTTTTTTTAAAGATAATCTAAAATGTTACAATTTAAATGTGTATTAAAATAATATTAAGTTTATTATGGTGTGCTTCTAGTGATAATATAACTGCAGCATTACATTTTGTTAAAAAATGATTGTTGAACAATAAGTTGTACTGTGTAAATGACGAAAAAAATTATTACTGTAAAACTCGCTTGTGACGAATTTCAGGGGACCATACCTGTAGTTCTATTTTGTTATACACGTGATTTCGTTATATTCTTAATAAAGGATTTTGATGTATAGGTACACCACAGAATTGGCGGCTAATATTCCGTACATCGCTTTTATTTAAGCAACAGGTCCGTAACTTTTAACCATCGAGCAACCCCTTCCATCAAAAGGCTGTTAATGGAAGGATCAAGAGTAGAACCATGCGGTGATCACTACTCGTATGAACAACTTATGATAAGATAAGGAGCAAAGATGGCCTTAATTTCTTTATAGAAGAGGAAATAATTCCCCAAGGAACCAAAGGATAGTTTAGAACCAAAGTAATAGCCAGAATATCGTATCATTCGAACTTGTTACATACGGGGAAATTAACCTTGGCGACCATAGGAATATCCAAGGGACCGGTAACTCACCTCGTTATAGGAGGAATTTCGTTAAATTGCGTTTCGTGATAAGCAAGTTTTACTATATAAATATGTTTTTATAATTTTTTTTGTAAAAAGTACGGATTCTCATCAGAGTGGCTTTTACTGTTGCGTTGAGCTGAGAACGTTTCTCGTGACGTGATAGTCATTATTATGTTTACTATAGTTCCTACGAGCATTTCACTTTATTTATTTAGTTTGCTTTTTTTAACGGGTGATGCTCTAACGCCTTGCACTCACCCTGGCCCTGGGGAAGAGGGGGCCGGACTGTGGCCTCATTCGGGTCAGGTTAAATAAAAAGCTAGTCAAGTCAAGTCACCTATTGGGGCGAGTTGTGTTAAGATGTAGATGAGAGTTTATTTTTAATATACTGTTTAATGTAACTTTATGTACACCGGCTTTTAGACACCTGGACGCAAAAGCGTTGTCCATCCTTGTTTTAGGCTATATTATTTCACAGATGTATCTTTCTTATAGGGTAACTGCGGACTTAATATATTCATCGACTTTTTTCATCGGGGTTTAACCAGCAGCTGCTTTCTATCTACGGGAAACCATCGATGTTTTGGTATTAGGGAAGCTAATGGGATCTTTAGATTACGATGAAAATCTCTTTAAGGTAGAGGTTTCTGTAGTGGCTTAATACCGCAAACAAACTCCTGCCTTAATCCTTATTAGTCTCTTGCGGTCCAGCGCCTCCCTTTACTTTTTTCAGGTCAAAACGGGTGGGATTAAAATACTATCCCTTGATCCGAAGTAGTCATCGTGTTTAGGGTTCTCTCCCTCCTCATTGCCGATCACTCTGCACCGAATATGCGATATTTTTTTAGTGTACTTAGAAATAGCTCCAGCGATTATTCCGTAAGGATCTAGAGATGGCAAAAAATTTTTTTTGAAAGTGTACAGATTCATTTGGAACTTCGCAAATTTGTTTTATTTTGGTATCCTAGGATAAAGTGATAAAAAACAATAGTCAACGGCTTCACCACATAGATATTCAGCGCAATCTTATAGCGTATTCTCAAGGATTAATGCCTCGCTGATTTACCCTGAGGAACAGAATTCTGCGTTTGTATCAAACACAGATTCATGATGTTATGCCTAAGTTCATTCATTACTCATTGCTGGACTCTTAAATGCCTGAAAATATTTGTCATTGAAACAATGCCGGTCATAATAATAATGTACATTCTCAAATAAATATGTTGGAGTTAGCCATCGGATATCACGCCGTATTTTTGTCGTGAGAAAACTCGATTAGATTTCCGTAATTCTGTTTGCTGGTAAAGTCTTAGATTGCAATTTACCTCATTTAAATGTTTCGTTTTATCTACGTGTGGTTAAGAGAGATATACGCTTGGCTTATAATTGCGGATTTGGTATTCGCCAACTCCTTTGTCTCCATCTGCAGTGCACTGAAATTTCAGAATGGATACCTTCAAAAATTTGCTGTTGCCGTATTTCTAAGTAGGTAAAAGTACTGAGACAAAGTGACGACTCAATTGTAGTTACTTCGTGAAACATTAATCGCTCACGGGTACAAATTGTTGATCTTAAGAAGTAATCACTAAAACTACAGTGCAATTACTTCTCGCAAGATTGTCCACACAAGAGACCAACTGGAAACTGTCGAATGGTGTAGTAAAATGTGGAATAATTAAGTCACAGAAATAACTAGAGTTGCAATTTCACTTGCGATACATGCATTTATAACTGCTGTGACAACACAAAGGGTTTCATATTTTGTGCCCATCATAAGTGAGCTTAGACATAAGGATGGTTGGACCTACTCAAGCAAATTATGGTACTCAGGGATTCGAAGTAACCTGTAGGTAAATCAGTGAAGCAACGTAGAATACGAGAGAGTAAAGATTACAACGAAAGTAACGATTCCTCTTTCACAGTAAGGAGTAAATTACAAGTAAAATTTATATTTCGTAAAAAGTAATCGTTAAAAGTAATCCGATTGCTTACCAATACTGCTTTAATTGGCGTTGAATAAAAAATTATGAAGCCTAAACACTGCACCTCTTGACGATTCCGTACGTGCCTTATCTCTCACTTCCGCTTCCTGAACTTGAAGTTGAAGACTCGCTCCATTCCCTGCAAGTAAGAGGAGTCCTTGGACTTGAACTTGAATTAATTGAGAAGGTGGTTGAGTGTCATTCAGAATAGGTTGGTGTGTGGTAAGGGCTCCTGAGAGTATATGTACAAGGTGTAAACTAAGGATTGTTCTTAGCATTCTTTCCATGATTTTATAAGGTAGTTATTCATTAACCAAATAAAAATACAATGCAAATTAAAATTTTAACAAGATAAAGTGAGTAATTAATTTCATGAAAATATTATAAACTAGCCGGCCAAACGGCGGCGGCATGGGAAGGATAGTTCTCTGAGAAGGGGAAAACTTAGGAATTCATGGTAATATTGACCTCCTCATGGGAATACATGAAAGAACGTACAAAGAAACACGATTTGTCGGAATGCACTGTTATAATGACCGCAAGGATATTTGGGGGCAATTTGCTTATAAACGGTTTAGTTGCGAGAAAAGGCAGAATAAGAATTAGAAATCACCAATCAGGATGTATAAGTGTAGATGAAGTTCAACAATCATAACGAGAGTGTTTGAAAAAAGGTTAGGCCAATCCAACATATCAATCGATGGTGGATAGCAGCCACGTGGAGACGATTAGAGATTGATTTAGGGGATGAGGAAAATTCTTTGGCTCAAGGCTCTATGTTTTTATGAAGGATTTAAATTCCTCAAAGGGAATTAAAAGAGGGGAAGGAGCTGTGGAAGGGATTTTTTCAAAGGCTTATCGAAAAAGATAAATTATGCGATGGAAGGATTTTCAGGGGGAGAGGAATTGGAACCGGACTTGATTATCGGAGGGAAAAAGGCACGATGAAGGTTGCGATCACACTTATAATAGAATATCCAGTCGACCTCTGAATGCATTTTCACCAATAGTTTAAAAAAAGTTGGTTAACAAAAGTCGCTTGTCGCTTCTTTGGTGGTAGAGCGATACAAATTTCATGAAAAATAAGCTATAATTAGAACTTCTAACCGAAATGTATAATCATGATGGTGTAATATGTTATATTTAGTGATACGTGAAAATCGCGTATGCGATAAATGCGTTATTGATGCGATACACGTGAATAAATGCGACATAGACGCGTTGACAGGACTTCTATGATATTTAAACCGCAAGTTTGCCTTTTCCATGGCAAAATTCGTAAATTTAGTGCCGAGCCCTCCCCCCCCCGTGCCACTGAAGATTGGGCCTCACTGCTTCATACACGGTTACATGTATTTTCATCAGCAGCTACGAGAGAGGGTGGGTGAGAACCCTGGTGGTTTCTGCGATGTCAAGCAAATTTTTCTTACCATCTGCCAGAAAAAACTGAGTTTGGTAACGCTGTACTCCACACAATCTGGACACCAGTTAGCATCGTGGATGCAGGTTTTTCAGACAGTACAATCTAGTGACATTTTTAATTATTCACTTAGTCTTATTCCTTAATTTATTTATTGTCATACCCCATAATTATTTAAACTATTCCATATTTTTTTCCAATACTTGTTTAACATTACACTTTGTCGTTAACTACTTGTGCGACACTATGAAAATAAAGAAAAAATAGATGCTACAAAATGCTATAAACTGTAATTGGAAGTGCTATTTTCACGTTTCTCTAGTTATATTCATAACTTCCCAATGATTTACTCGCGAGTACTACAATTATTTTTCAAATATCGAGAACAAATAGATTTCTCTGCAGTTACCGCCGTGCTGTGGATATTTTAGAAAGCTATCTATCACTACCTCTTAGTGGTAACATGAACCAAGCTGCTATGAGACGAACTGGGGCCTCTAATAAGTGATATCCATGGTTTAGAGAGTGAAATGATGTTTTAGGCGCTCATTTAAACAAAAATGTGCGAGATCAATGGTAGCAGCGTACTTGGGACGAAATTTGAAGGAATTATTGTGAGGGCGGACAAGCAGATATGATGACGAAGCCGGAATGTCCCGTTGCTAAGCGACTAATAATCTTCGAATTACAAAAACTAGAAAAAAAGTGAAGCTTCTGATTGGCTGAAGAATCTGAGCTTTTCCCGGTGAATAGCATGGATGGAAGAACATGGCCTATACCATGCAGACCCTGACGCAGTTGGAAACTGGAAAAGCTTTCATTCTCATTGGCTGATTGAAAGTACACTAAGGTAATAATAAAAACGAAGCAATCGTAATTAACAATGGCCACAAATTCTAATATTTTTTTGACTCGGCTCTTCAATCAATGTTAATATTGGATAATCTTTTAACACCTAGGTAATTAACTGCGTCACAAACGCATCGAAAGTGTGCGTACAGTTTCCACGTTTTCTTGCATTAAACGAATTAGTGAATGGCTGCATGAGAATCGTGATTATAGGTATGAGTGAACCACCCAGTTGTGAGTTGATGCAAGATCTTTATCTTTGCATTAATACGTAAAATTGACATCGCATGCATCTTATGATTTAACTGATTTATAATTTTATAGTTTTGTAGAGCATATCGATCACAATAAAAATGTCATTTCAGGGATATAAGTCGTACCTCAAGCTTTGGGAATTATTGGCAATTAACTTTCATCTTTTTCCCCGGAAATATTTCCGTGATAGATGAAACTGCCCTCTCAGCTTCGGTACTCGGCATTTAGGGCCATTATTTCATAGGACTTAACTCCGCGGGAGTCATTATAGGGTAAAATTATGGTCATGCATTTATTGTAGTTCCAGTGGTCTCGTGAAGCTTAATTTGCCTCACTAATTACTGATATTTGGACCTTAAAAGGAATGAAATATTTCCAGGAAGTACTTAGGTTCGACTATGAATTTGAAAGTCTGACAACCTAGATCCGTCCCTTTCTAAGTAGAGGGAATACCGCAATATGATTTCATGAATTGAAATTACATTAGCGCTCAGTGACGAACAGGGGTTGGCTATCGCCATGTAAGTTTTCTTGGATATTTTACTATTATGTGTTAACATTATCCTCAGGCGTAATTTACGCCTGAAGATGACGATAACTCATCGAAACCCGGATCGCGTTATGTAAAAAAAATGGCATAAGTAATAGTAAAATAACCAAGAAAACTTATAGTGGCACACTAAAAAGTTAATAATGAATTAGTAAACATTGTCATGTAATTTTTTAAACATCGTTTTCTTACATAACATTATTTCCTTGAGTTTTGGGTGGCTGATATTCACATTTGGATCTTAATTCGCAGCTTGGAGGAGCCTATAGCAATCGCCTTATGCAAACAGCTTTTCAGTTATCACTGTGGTTCAACATCAAGATTTGGAAGAATTTCCCTCCTACAAATAAATACTCCAACTTTGCACATTATTGTACTCGCGTAGTTTTGCATTTCTCTCTAAAAATGAACACCAACTAAAAAAAAACCTGTTATGGCGTAGCCTTAATAGTTTTCTGGCGCAAACTTAAGTTTGTAAAAGTGTATATCGATCCCTATTGGTCTAAATATCGAGGATGAAGCTACATAATCTTCCATCAAATAATATAAATCGATCGTCAAATACTGAATAGCTGTTCATTTCTCAATGTGATTCAACATCAAAACTTGGAAAAATTTCCTTCGTAACTTACACGGGGTACGGAACTTAACATAATTTTACACGGGGCGCGGAATTGCGCAGGTTAGAACTGCATTAATTTCTAAAATGACGTAGAATTGTGCGAATTAATGAACGGAATTAGAACAGGGGCTATTTTGCCACCGCATGTCCACATGCATGTTTCTCTATGCATTCTCGTATGTTTTCTAGCAATTCACCGCTTTACACGACGCAATTTTGACTACGCCTTCGCACACACGTCAGATTGTACAAGAACTTGCCCTGTGTAAAACGGTCTTAAAATTAAGTGCTCCAACTTATCCCATTGATATACTCGCGTTATTTACTCTAAATATGAATACCAGCTAAAAAGCTGTCGTGGCAGTGTGACTGCGTGAATAGCATATTAAAATTGCCTCGAGTAAACTTAATCCTCAAAACATTCATGCTTACCTCTATTTGTGGAAGGTTACACGGGATTTCCACCGTGTCAGTTTCTCCAACTCCATCTCGGCCGACGTTTCGATGGGCGAGATGGAGTTGGAGAACCTGACCCGGTGGAAATCCCGTGTAACCTTCCACAATTCTATACGCCGGGAAAGCCTACGATCATTCTTCACTTACCTCTATTTGTCTAGATGTCGAAGATTAAGCTGCATAATCTTCTGTAAAAAAAGATGGAATTGAATGTGAATGACTCGGGAAGAAATTTTTCAAAAGATTTTATGTGACCTAAAATGCAGGTCAATCCATTCGTCCAAAAATAGGGCGAAGTAAAATCGATGTGACAAATGGTATCGCCATTTATCGCCAGACACGAACCGTAGCATCTGCATTGACCGAGATATCACCGGCTAACTCGTATTGATCACGTAAAGGAGTGAGCGAAATAGGGATAGCAATATATTCTGCTATGCATATTATCCTAATGCCGTTTCTCCATCCTAACCGAGTGATTGGCGAAAAGAGAACTCTATCAGTATTTTATAAATAAAAACACCTTATGACCAGTCTTTAGTTCCATGTACGACGAGGACTATAAAAAGAGAAATAATTTCCTTGTGGTATAGGAAGGAGGAGCGATACATCACTTCAAATATCCTTATTGGCCAGATTGGCGCCCATGCGATGCCACTCCACGCGACGTCACAGGGACCTAGATTATATACGAGTAGTCAGGAGTTGTACATCGTCTGAGATTACCAATGCGTGCACTGCAAATAAAATGACAAAAAATGAAATCTACAATGAAAATGATCTCCCTTAATAATCCAAAACATAACTCATTATTCAATAACAACGGTTAAAAGTATTTACATAAATTTTACAAATTTTTGGAATCATATAATTATCGTGTGACACTTTTAAGTTTCAATATTTATGACTCAAATAAATTTTATTTTATAGACTCTCGGTGGAAACGGAAGGAAGGAACGGAAGGCGGCGGGAGAGGTTTAGGAATTCACTTTCATTCTGAAGAATTAACAACTTTATTTCGTGATAAGTCGAACTCAACTCAGGCAGTCAACCCACAACGCGCATGTAAAGATATGATATTTGTAGAAGACAACCGGCAGCTGAGGGAATAATAATATTTGCGCCACGAGGGTAGGGTCGATGAGGAAGAGTGGATAGAAACCCGGCGTCCGCACTGCTCTTAACGAAAGGCGTCAAGAGGACTACGGATTAACGTCCCATCCGACGGACACATCATTCATTTATGTATTTATCTATTTAACACCAAAAACCGCACTAAAGCCTTTACATTGGGTTTTACAAACAAAATAAATTATGTTAATATAAAAAAAATAAAGTATAAAAACAATCTCATAAATAACAATAATTTTCAACATATACTATTCATATAAAAGGTGGGAACCAAAAAGAAAGTTTTTTCAATTGGTTATTGAAATTGTTGCGGGAGGCAAAGCGGTCAAGAGAAGAAGAAGCAGGTATTTGAGATGGAATTTAAAGTATAAGGTAAGCGGTAAAAAAGGGATCTATAGCATATTGACAGACGGAAATTGGGCTGGTGTAGAACTTCAGTATTGCGGGTTTTTCGAGCTGGAATGCGAAGTGAAAAGAATGTCAGGAGATCAATGCATCTGAAGGACCCATTCATGATGCAAAGAAGAAATTACATATCATGCAAATGGTCGCTTGAAATTGAAATTACGCTTGAAATGTCCTCCACACATTATCCAAGCAGGCTTCAGACCGTCTTTGAAAATTCTTACAGCACCGCCTGGATTTGAACCCAAGCCCATAGGGTGGGAAGCAAACACTGCAGCTACCAAATCAACCCCATCCCCGCGCGCGTAAAGTTTTTTCTTCTTTGTTGTGTCCTCTAAACGTAAACGGCTGTTAACCTACCTCCTCCCGAAAAACACCAATAGGGTAGTTTCCTTCATCAAAGAAAACGAAAGGCATTAATTGCGATTCGTTACCCAACATTAGTGTATTCATGATATACAATTTTTTTGGTTCTAGAAATCCCAGTTTAGACGAATGTTAATGGTCAATTTTAACCACATTTGAAAAAGGCCAGATTGGCGCCCATGCGATGCCACTCCACGTGACGTCACAGGGACCTAGATTCTATACGAGTAGATAGGAGTTATACATCGTCTCAGATTACCAATGCATGCACAGAGCTCAGGGAAACATTTATTAATAATCACCTATTAAAGTTGTCTATCGTCGGAAAGTTTCCTTCGTTTGATAAGGTATTATTAAATTCTTGTAATTAATCTGAGTGCGCTCGATCGCGCGACCTTCAGGTTGGCTGGTGAAGACTGCACCCGGCTTCCACTGGGATTTTAAGGAAAAAAATTCATTTTTATCATAAATATTGAAACATAAAAGTGTCACACGAAAATTAGATGATTCTAAAAAATTGTAAAATTTAATAGGGTGCTTTTAACCTTAGTTATTGGGTAATGAGTTGTGGATTATTAAGGTGAAAGTAGGGCTAGCTACTCTATCTAGCTACTATCGATAAATGCAACCCTTAACTCCAACCCACCTCTAATCAGCTGTTTCCACCTTAAATCTTGTTTATATCGGCAACTTGAGAAAAATTTACGCAGACGATGAAGCATAGCTAAATTAGATAGATAGAAAAATTTATCATGTTTTTAGGGAAATGCAAGTGTCATAGTGTGAAGACAGATGTATTTTTTTATGACGGCAACTGCCATCAATATTATCAGCCTGAATCATTTTTGTCATTTTTTTAAAATGGTGTAAATAAATATGTTTTCAAACCATAATATGCATACAGATTGGTTAGTTATCGGTACTTCATTGTGCTAGAAGAACGAAATCATACCTCATCATGCAAATAAAGGATTGAAATTGGACTGGAAGTAAGGTGGTATAAATTTGGTTGATTGAGAAAGATAAAGAAAGTTTTATTCACTGTAAGCGTCATGGCTATAAAAAACATTTTTGCCGAAAGAAAAATCCATTTCCGTATAAACCTGCTTGATTGGCTGGATTTTATAATTGAAACTGAATTAATGTTAATTGACCGTCTTATATTTCTATATTTGGTGTTACTAGCAGTAGTCCAAGTAAAAAATGCTAATAAAATGAAATTGGCTTTACGTTGACTATAACAGATTTAAAACATATATTTATAAATTCAATTCCCTGATGAATTTTAAATAAGAAAGCAGTATTAGCTTAGCAATACACACAAAAATTTGGTTTTATGTTTTTTGCGTAGTTACTTCAAAATCAACTTTAAGGGAAAAAGTATGGCGTGAAATAAATAAATATCCGTAAATATAAATTTTTAAAAATTCGTAGAATGATGAACCGATACAACGAATCAATTGTGATTATTACAGTAAAGGCTTTGCATGTGACTAAGACGAGGGTCCTTCTATGTAGCTCCATAAATAAAGAAGTGAAAGTAATAAAAATATTTATTTATCCTTATTCAGGACGAATTTCATACAAGAAAGCAGTATTATTTTAGCAATGCATGCGAAAAGTTGGTTTAATGAATTTTTTTCGTAGTCACTGCGAAATCGCCTTTAAGAAAGAAGAATGGTGGGGAAGAAACAAATCCATCGAGTAAGGGATGATTTTTTTAACCCCTCTTTCCATCGCTGCTATCAACCCTGCCTTCCCATTGTTAACAGTGCAAAGGCGTGAGAGGGAGAGGAGAAGAAAAAACTGGAACGAGAGAAAGAAACAGATGACGGTCGTCTGGTGTAAAAATTCTCG
Source organism: Ischnura elegans (assembly GCF_921293095.1). NCBI lineage: Eukaryota > Metazoa > Arthropoda > Insecta > Odonata > Coenagrionidae > Ischnura > Ischnura elegans. Next base: position 68,208,649 of record NC_060257.1, read on the forward strand.
CCCTGCTGGAAAAGCTGGCTGCGCAACGATGATTTTTTTTGTTTCCTCGCCCTACGTTATTCATTTTTTTCCTCCCCGCAAGCGCGTGCCATTAGGAGCATCGGATGTGTCCCCTTCTCTTTTTATTTTCCCCACCCATCATTCTCGTCTCACCATCTTGCTCAGTTGAGCCGCAGATATCTCGAGCCAAGAGTTCTGGAAGGAAGAGGCGGGAGGAGGCGACGCGTGATAATTTCCACTCGTCTACAGAACTCCTCCTCGCTCAATCATCAACGGAATTCTTGCGTTTCGCCAAGTCGAGGAGAGCGACTTTTCACGGATTGTTGAAGGGATTGAGTGAATTCTTTTGGGCGGAAATTAAGCATCCACTGTCTTCCACTCTACTCTTTGTGCAACAATGAAGAACCCTCCATGGCATCTCAGGAACGTTTTTTTAATACCATTTATACATAGGGAAAAATTACATTAACATTTTTAATACAACAAAAAAGCTATTTATTTGGATCAATTCAGTGATCGAGTGTGGCAACCTTTCACTCTCGTCTTCGTGCAGTCATGAAAAACCTTTTATAGTAACTCAGGAACTTATTTATTACAGGACTAACTGGAAGATTTTTTTTGTAATGAAAAAAATACGTTTTTAAATGTAACTATTTAAAGTTATTTGTTTGAACCAATCCAGTGTTCGAGTGATGCAATATTTCACGCACGTCATTGTGCAGTCATGAAGAACCTCTCATGGAAACTCAGGAACGTTTTCCCAGTCATTAATATTCAAGCAATACATTAAATTTTGAAATTTAACTTAAAAAGTGATTTATTTAGACAATCAAGTTTTCAAGTGACGCGATGGTTTTTCAGTGCACCTTCAACATAAATTATGCGATCCTCAAAAGAAAACCACAATTATGAGTCACATCGTTTGGATGATTTTCACCTTAATCCATAATGCTTCCAGAAAAAATACTGATTTCATGCAAGTCATACATTTTATAACTGGATTACATGAAATCGTTATCGCTATGTAAACGATACCGGTTATAGAAAAAACTCCTCTATAGAACGATGAACCGATACGACGAATACATGAAATACGATTATTGCAGTAAAGGTAAAACTGTGTGTATCTTGTGCATAAGGGGTCCCTCTACATTATTCCACACAAAAGAGATGGAAAGTAATAAGCGTATCGATGGCTAAGTTCTAACAACACGTATCTCAAAAATAGCAACTTTTCAGGAGAGAGAAAAAACGATTTATTTTTTGAGTTTAATTGAAATTAAAAACAAAAAAATACATAAAACTGAAAAAGAAGCATTTGTTTGCAAACAAAAAGTTGTTTTTGCTTAATTTTTATGTTTTATTAACAATATTGGCAGCACTAACTCAGACCGACCAAATTTTGAGACACATGTTGTTAGAATTTAGCCATCGACATTTAGAAAAAAAACAACCAAGTACCTACTATTTATCATTATTGATGATGATCGGTGAACTTCACACTAGCTTGAAGTAAAATCAAGATTTTCTGACAATAGTGATTTCATGAAGACCTTTGCTATTCACAGAAGACAGAATCAGCATAATTTCGGCAAAAATATAGCATTTTAAGTTTAATATTTTTGGCCTTAATTTCAGGTATTTCGATCAAAATTCAACTATATGTTGTATGTTTTTCATGGGGATTGACTCAGTTCTTTGAGAGATATTTTGCCATTCACTTATTTCTAACGTTTTCATCCTAAATCCAATATGGACGTCTCAAGACGCCTAAAAAATTTGGTGTTGTAATGGAGGAATTCTCGTCATCATATGTACCATTTTGGTAAGCAATAACTATTTCATGCACCTAATCCAGGTATTTTTCATTTCCAGGAAACGACGTAAAATCACTTTATTTTCCTTAAATCGACCTAATTTCCGACCATTGAACGGTTATGACGAGTATAGAGTTTTTCATTAAGTATCTCAGAAAATACTATATTTTCCAAAAAAATGGGTTGCATTCCGTCAAAAAACAAGTGGTATATTGAACAACTTCTTGTTTTATGTTATTACGTCTGGTCGATAAGATGAATTGCTCCAAATAAATCTCATGTTAAGCATTATTGATGACAAAAAAATCAACTTTTTATCATTGTCATTAATTACGTATTTTTATCAATGACGAGGTGGTGAAAATCGATATTTTACAGGTGAAAAAAATAAAATGCTTTCACAATCATATTTAAAATTATTTATTGCTATAACTGTAACCAGTTTCACCATCATCTCGATATAACTAATTCAATATTATATTACTAGTGCCATCTTGAATTAAACTGATATAAAGACTGTTATTCATCTCATATAAAGACTATTAATAAAAATTGATATTATTATTTTATTACTATAAATTATTTTAAGTTATCCAATGTACTTATTAAAATGCCATTGTAGTGGTAGAACCTAATTGTACCCTTTAATTTAAGTCTCCTTCAGAACACCTGATCGTTCAATCACTGAAGGAATTCTTGTTTTCCGCTACGTCGAGAGGAGCAAATTTTAACGAGTAATCGGATGGATTTAGGGAGTTCTTTGAGGGGTGGTAATTAAGCATCCACCATCCACCACCGTTTTCCTTCCTGACAGCCGTGAAGCACACTTAGACACAAAGCGTCGTATAGATGAAAATTTGTTCCAATCTGCATTGCTTAGGGATACAATTTCATGCAATTCAAACGTTTTAATGCTGGGTCCAAATGTACAACCAGGTTTCGACTAATGCAGTTTCACTGAAAGTGTTGTTTAATGCGATTATATTAATTAAAAAAGGACGACTCCCACGGACAAAGTTTTGACTCTTGTTCCCATTTCTATAAAATGCTGTTCCTTCCCTCAATGATACTTAAGAGTATTTAAAATTAGCGATGATTATGAAATACGATAAAATATTACAGGAAATTTTGAAGGAATAGCAATTTAGGTTTAATTTTATTCGCGGAATTTCAAAGAATAGTCGCAGTACTATGGGTTAAATATCAGACTGATTGAATTATTGAAGGGCAGACATTCGCGATTTTTCGATAATAGTTATTCAGCTTCCAGAAGGATCATACACATTCCCACATTACTATTCCGAGATTGAAAAATGCTGCCGATAGAGTACGGGGGTACACCCGAAAAACTCGAAAGTACATATGGAATGTTATTGAAATACCTGTTTAAAATTTACGTCATCATCTTGAAATTTTCAGCTTACCTGTGTTGACCATTTTCAGTATTTGTATTTGCCTCTAAAATCAAACTTTTTGCTCAGAGAAAATACTGGGTTAACATCATCGTATTTGTTTGCAGGTGAATGCCGACAAAGATTCTTACAATTATTCTGTTTCTACCTATCCTATAGGTCAATTCTATTTATCTTGAAATTTTATTGATGCTGCCTTACTTTTTAGAGCATATAATGTAATAAGAAACAATGAAAATACAGGGAGTGGAGCGGCAGTGATGATACCTCATTAGGAAGTTCACTAACTTGGTGAACAGCGTCGCTGTCAACACATTACCCCTTTCCGTAGCCTAAAATTGGCGCTATCGTGCTCTAAAATGTTAAATATGCGTAGGAAGGGATGGCGGATTGAATACGTCTTTTATACAAACATGGGCGTACCCAGCGAGGGTCAGGAGGGGGCAGCTGCCCCCCTAGAAGCAAAAAGTGCAAATGTCTTTAAGGAAAAAAATATTTTTCAGGCAAATAATTTTAAAAACTAATAAAGAGCTGTTACAGTTTCCTTAAAATGTTGGTTTCATTCGCCTTTTAGTGCTTAAATCTTACCTATAACTTGAACAACCATGGCTTTCGCCCCCCTAGTTTTGATCCTGCGCACGACCTTGTATGCACTTGCAAAAATACTCGGTGGCCAGGAGATACTAGTGAGTTTCTGTTCTGTGCAAGCGTCGAGTGGAAAATCAAATACATAACTAATATTTAGCTGGTATGGTTAGTTTTCTTTGGCTAATTTTGTACCTTACTCTGCTTAGGAAAATAAAATCACTTGTACCCTTTGGCTTCTCACCTACTCATACTCGATATATTTATCGGGCCCGAGCTGTAACCAGGATTGGCAAGTGAAACGAAACGAAACCCGGGGAGGTAAACTACTTCGGGTCGAAAGTAAACTAAAACTCAGGCTAGAAACGAAGCGTAGATAATGTTTCGCACCAGAAGGATCACGTGCTTCACCTTCGAACAGTTTAATTTAGACCGACACACCGAGTACGAAGTATGGTTGAATGAAGTAGAGGTTCGGCCTACCGACGTTATAAGTATGAGGCAATGGGGTACTCATATTTTTACCACTAACAGGAGAACGGCAAACGCAAACTGGTCACTAGACATTTAAGCTCAATGTTTTAACCTCTCCACACGCATGTCAAACGTAATGGGTCGAAACTGTTCCCTCTTATCCCCCTCCACTCAACTTTTGAGATCGAAACTATGCTATGGGCAGAAGATTTTCGATTAATTTAGTTTCGTTCCCGGGAGTAAAGTTTCGTCCCGGGTCGAAAGTAAGCTCCTTGGTAATTTTAATTTGAAAAACGAAACTAAACCTTGGCTTCTTATTTTCGTTTCCCTCCGGGTCGAAACGAAGCATTTTCGTTTCATTTCACTTGGCAACCCTGGTTATAACGGACTCGATGTATGTGTGTCTGAGCTTTACCGGATCCGATAAATGCATTCTTCATTTTCGAAATTAAATACTGAATTTCCGATATATTTAAATATCTTGATACTTCACAATATATCTTTAGATCGCCCAAGTGTACCCACGGCCCCCTTTCGCTTTTGGATGCATTGAGGGGGAAGATGGAGCTTAGTGTTCGAAGGTGAGGGTTGGGTCGGAAAGGAGCATCCACTCATCTATACGCTTGTATTTTTTTTCCTCTTCACCCTCTCTCGCCTCCCCCTTTTTAAAGTTCCTTCCTTTCGCGTCCCTGTGTGTTTCTGCCCTCTTTGCTCTTCCTCCTTCGAGTGAGACATCGCAGAAGAAGAGGGGGAATGGAATACGAGCGTTTTGAAGGATGGGATTTGGGGGAGTGGTTGGCAGCGCCCAGGGTTTTGTGGGGGAGCGTGGATTTTCACCCCATTTCGCGAGGGATGTGGAACGATAAAGGGCATTCCAGACTGATGAAGCAGAGATGGGGTGGTAAAAACCATAGGGGAAGAAGCTACAGCTGCCGCCTACTATTCTTTGATAAGTCTTGACCAGGAGTCTTTAAACATTTTTATGTAATAACCACATTATACATAATATATCTCCCATATGTTTCCCGGCCGCAGGAATAAAACTTTTTTAGAGCATTAAATACATTTCTAATCTATTGCCTCCTCCACTCCCGTGAAGATCCAGCGTGAATGGATTTTTCAGCACTACGCAGCGAGCTGACGACATGACGTCACCGATTCTCGAAGAAGGGATCTGATTGGTTCGCTATCCGCAGCGTCAACGCCAGCCCCAGCTGTGAAGCGACCCAATGAACCAGAACTCGGATGTTGCCACCAACTCAGGTGACGAGGGCGGACTTCCACGTTATCTTATTTTAAGGTATTCAGAGCCCCTTGCAAAAAGTAGCAAGAATTTAATGAAACTTTGGCCACATATTCTTTGAACGGCGCACTTAAAATAATCCGAAGAAAAAGGTATTCCCATGCGCCGTTTTTGAGATTTTTGGCAGTAAAATTAGGATAAGTTAACATGTTCTCAAATGGAGAAATACAGTTTTTTCGAGCTAGGGAAGCTGTATGTATCAAGACGTTCCTGAGACGGCACTGATTAAAAGCAAAATTTTGTGAAAAATCTAAATATGCACGGGGAAGGAGAGGTTTGTGATAAAATAAAAAAGCGTGACAAGCTGCCTGAAACTGGTATCGCGACGGCGCCTCTATCCTTTTTCCTTCCTCTCCAGCCCCTCCCCGGGTGATCGGGCGGATCAAGCCTCGGGCCTGGGTCCCGGCCCCGGTGTGTTGTATCCTTAAGAGGGTTCACCTAGAACCCTCATCATCTCTGCCTGAAACTGGTAAGGTAGGCGAGAATTTTTGGTACAAACATCACAGATCTAGAAACCGCTACTCCAACTTCGCCTAAATTACGCAAATATATTTTGTTTCCCAACTTTTATATACGTATCACATATCTTTTATTTTAAAATGATTATATATTTATTTAGGATTTACCATTTAGTGTGTGAATATTTAGTCAAGGTGTGTCGTCAACAGTTCAGTGTGCAAACATTCGAAACAATTTTAAAACTAGTCGAGTTAACACCTTTTAAAATTCATTTGACGTTTGCATTATGCTGAGGTGCAATATTGCAATCATATTTCCTTTCTAATTATGTTTTCTTTTGTTGAAATTTTTGTTTTGTGACTAACTACCTTACACTTAGGATGGAGTGTCTGGATGGGGTAGAGTTATTTTCCGTCGTTACCTATCTTTCCCTTCCATCTGGCGAATCCTTTTCTAGTATTGTGACTGCGGGCTTGATCGAAAGACTCCATTATGTAGATTTTTTTACTTTACCTCTTGGTTGAAGAATACTGATTTTTATACATTGTTTACTATGTAGCCATTCTCATTAAGTTAAGGCAGAAACCACACGCATTACTTTTTTATAAAAAAAATAACCTGCAGAAATATCTGCTAAATGGAGAGTAAAAAAATATCATCGCTGCTCTAAGGAAAAAAACACGAGAACAGCTGACGAACGCCATTCCTTATTCGCCGAATCCGGCACCTTTTCCATCAGTTTACTTTCCACTTTTCCCCACTTTCTACACAAAAACGTTTTCTTCCTTCTCCAACTGCATACAGGTCGTCGACTCCCTACCTGCCTGCCAGTGGTTCCCGTCTCCCTAGCAACATACCCTTAGCTCAGCGGTTCCCCGCGTTTATCGCCCTCACTTCAATTTTTTCAAGGCGAAATTAAAGAGTGGCGTTCATTTGTTTTTTTTTTGTTTTTTTTTTTTTTTTTAGTTTCGGTCCTCCACCACCCTCGCACTCAATCTCGCGCTGATATGATTTTTTTTCATGAAACTCGTATGACGAAGCCGGAAGTACTTTCCCGAGCACTTCGACGTTCATTGGCGCCTGAGATGACGCTCTGGGGACAATGAAACAGGCGGAAGAGAGAATGCATTTCATCTTCCAGCTGCTTCATCATCTCTTTATCAATCCACTCTCCACAATGCATAATTTACTCTTCAACTTCCCGGTAGTCAAGAGGGAAAGAGTGAAAGGACATCCATACAGATACTTCGTAGAGTCAACAAACTCTTTCAATCTAAATGATTTTTCAGAAATTGTTTCGTTACACTCAGCATATTAATTGAGGGGACTCCGTTAAAAGAGGCCCAAGAACATGGCGATGAAGCGTTATATCTGTTGCCGTTTCGCGCGCATTAATCGCCCGCGCCACTAGGCAGCGGTATCTCGTTCAGTGTGACTTTCGCCATTGATCGTATTGGAAGTGATCTTTTCTTAGATAACAATCGTCTCGAATGCGTTAAATGAAATGTTTTATATACTTTAACGGCTCAGTTACATATTTCTGCAGTGTATTTCCCCGCGAAAAGTGGATATATTTACATCTACATAATACCCTCGCTTAAAAGGCGTGTGGTAGGGGGTATTAGGCACCTGCCGTTTACACATAAAAAGGAAGTGCTGTAACGAAATTGCGACTAGCATTTATTCCCTTATGGTTTGGGGGAAAAACCAATTCCCATATCTATCCGCTCGGCAAAATATCTCTCTTAATTTATCGCTTCTATTAGACTGGCAATATATTGGGGCTCTAATATTATGTTCTCCGTGTCGCTTTTAAAGATATCCTTTCTCAATTGTTCAAGAAATCTAAGCCTACTTTCGACGTCAAAATGATGTGCCGCTGAACTTTGCAAATTTATATCTGAACTTCAGAGCATGCCATAATAATGAATAATGCATCATTTTAAAGGAAATTTTATTCTTAAAACAGATTTATTTTTTTTTATGAAACATTCAAAAATGTAGACACGCGTGCAATAAATGACTCCGCGCATAATAAAATTAGCCGTTTTGTCAACTTCATGAAGTTGGTAACTGAACCTAGGGAAACTGCTACGTCTGCAACATTCATCTTCCACAAGAAGTTGCAAGGATTAGTATAGATTAATAAAATGACTTTTGCGTATTTTTAAAACGCAGATTTTGTTGTAAAATAACGAAAATGTATAAATACTATCTTTTCCTACAGTTTACCTCAAAAGAAAAAATAAAATTGATAGAAGTACTTCTTGATTTATTTTTAATTTTTCCATTCGCTCCCAGCCTAATTCGCTTAACATCTGGGTAACGCTGTCTGTATACCCGTAGCAGTTTTTGACGAACCGCGCAGCAGCCGCGCAACCGCACATAGATGACTGATAGCGCCGCGAGTGGTGATTTTGAAATCTGATTTTAATGCTCGAGGAGCGGCAACAAATCTATCTGCAGACTTGAGAATCCTCTAATGTAGCATTTGTGAATGCTGAAGGAACCTCATTCTGGCCCGAAATCAAAGTTCACTGCAAGAATTCGGTAGATTTATTGCAAAGAAAAGTCACCACCATTAACAAAGCTCCCCATACCCATACATTACTACATTTATTTTTACATTTTTTAAAACGTATTGTGCAGAAGTATTTCAAAGAATCTAACAAATTTAGTCAAATGCGTATGAATGATTACTTCACTAGCCCTCTTGACTTTGTGAGTATCCTATGTTTTCAAAAATTTCATTGCGGTCATGTGCAGAAAAAATGCCCAGTGAAGGCCCAAGACGTGTTTTATGAACCATTTTACATGGTAACATGTGGACTATCGTTTTAATTTAACTGTAAATAAAAATAATGCATTTACTTGACTTTGGCAGTCTGGCTTCCTAGGTACGACAATGTTTTGAGAATGGAAGAAGTCAGAGGTAGTCACCCGGCGTAAACAAGAGCGCGTGACGTCATAAACTCATCTACGAAATGGATAAGGTCGTCGCATTTTCGCCCTAAGGGTTAGGCGGCGTTTTAAAAAAAAAGATACATAATCGGTCTCCATAACCTTCAGACTCAACTATTCTATTGCGTATTATTTTTATTCCAACCGAACAAGAAAACGTCAAATTCTTTAAATAAATTGCCTGTCAATATAGATGTTAATCAATCACAAGCTATTATATCTACGCCTCTGAGCTTTCGGGCTCAAAATCTTCCCCAAGTCTTCACTACCATTGCAATTTTTCATTGTTGCTAAACAATGTAAATTTATGTAATGTAACAATATATGTAATATTATACAATGTATAATATTATACAATTATTATGTAATATTTAACAATGTAATGATTTTTTAATCTTTATTGTAATATGTAGGAAAAAGGTAACTTCTCCTTTTCTTGTCACATCATCTTGAAATTTTTGGTGCATGCAAAGCACCCCCTTGGTCAACATTTTCCTGTACTTCAAATTTCAAAAATTTTCCGTTAAATTATTTTTTTACATTACATATAAGTACATTTCTTATATTTGAGATATAAGAATAGATAGGAAAATGTCTAACAGGGTCCACACACCCTGACTATATCAAGTTGAAAGCAAGTTTCGCGTGAAAAACCCGTTTCCAAAAACTAGCAGTGGAGTGGGAGATATGCGTCCTCTTCAGGAATTTGTTTAATTTCACTGGCCACTGCATCATTTCGATCAATTTAAAAGAGAGCCTTAAAGTCACGTCTTTTTATCTTGTCAATTTTGCCATAAATTACGGAGACCCTCTCTCACCTTCTTTTGTCTACCTCTTAGACACCCTGCCCTTATTTTTTAACAATTTTGTACACATATTTAAGCCTGATGCCACATCAACCCTTGCTTCATACTTTTAAGACTGATCTAAGGATAGTAGGCTGCAGCTGTAGCCTCAACTCCTAGAATTTTAACCATCCAATCTGTGCTTCACCTATTTAACCCTCGGTTTCATGGGATGACTGGGGTATAACCGCTAAATTTTAGTCAGTGTAGTGACTCAGCAAATACACTGTATGTGTGATGGTAGTTTAAAGTACCTATTTCATTTTATTGTTAATTTCTAATACTTATTGATCAAGACGCAGGTGTTTAATGATATCTATGATTCCTTGTTTTATAGAATGAACGCATTATTACTTCTCCTATGCTTCCAAAATGTGGACTTCATACATATTCCTTAACGCTGCATACATCGAAAAGTCTGCAGTATTTCAAATAAAGTTATCATCAAGTTTTCGTCGCGAGAATTCAGTAGATAATTCAATATGAAATCAACATTTATTGGGGTTATTATAGCAAGCTTTATAAAAATGGCTCCTTTTAATAATGAACGAGAAAACTTTGCAGGCGAGGCGAAAAACTCTCCTGTCGTTTCATTCACTAGATATTTTTCTCAAGTAGTGCTATTAGTACACTTGTCATTAATTATAGGCTTGATTTTTACCACAGCCATAAATTGTGGGTCCGATAAATGGTGCTCTTTATTTATGGTTAACTGGTAAATATGTCTAAATTTTTCATTAATAGGAATAACTTATCGAAAAGAGTAAAAATATAAATTAATATAGCGGAAGGACGATGCATTGATGAATTGCATTTTTTCCGAATACATATTTTTTTTAAGCTAAAATAATATGCAGTATTATTACGATCAAGTTTTCGTGCAAAAAATAATTTTGAGCTTGTCATATTTAATTTTTATGGAATATTTGTTGTCAGTGAAAAACGAGAGAGCTTTATTGTATTTTAATCGTAATAGTAAATTTAAATTTCATAGATGTTGTCAGTTATATCAAGGAGACATTCATGTGTAGGATTTCCCTCTAAACTTTGTCCCTCAAGCCTTTCCAGACCTGCAGAGATAGGAGGGAAAGGGATGAGTAACGTCTTGCGAACGATTTGGGACAGGAAATATAGGTCAGGTGTTTCCTATCCTAGCCTGGTGTTCTGGTTCTGGATGACGACCTAGTTTTTGCCGAGTTGGGGATTTTCAAAGAAACTCATGGTTCCGCTTGCACTATGACAAACTGGATTAAATCAGGATGTTATTTTTTCCCCTGTTCAATGTTAGGCATCATAATTTCTAATTTAAGGTTGGCTACTCTATAGTTTTCAAGGGAAAACCGCAGTCTATTGAGCATCTTCATGGTGCCTAAAGAAACAGATATGAGGGGAGAAATGTACTAGGGGTACGTCAAGAACCCGTTCACTAGGTGCATGTTTACTTTCCTGAAACATATGCTAATTTGTGTATACATTTTATTTTTATTTATGACGGTTATAGATGTAGTTGCATATGTATTTTTTCCTTTGTTAGGCTATGTTTTCCTTGTTTTGTTATGTATAGAACTTATTCGGAATTTATTTTATTTTGCTAACTTTTTTAGCCAAAGATATAATTTACTATACTTGATGTCATAGCATATGCTAGATGTCATAGTCATAACATAAGCATACGGGAAAACTGTCTTCTTATTTCATTTATTATTTATATTTTCAAATAGTGAAATACGTGCACACGTTTTTTTTACACAATTTTACACACAATTTTAGCCTTTAATTTTACCGCAGTCAGATTGTGATCGTGTATCAAATTTGATGGCTATTTACGAATGATTTCGTGTTATGATTTAGGAAAATTTGTTTCCTGTAGTACTTGTTGAAAAATGTAAAAATACTAATAAATATACTTGCAGAAATATAAAGTTATTGCAGCATATCTATTTAAGCCCTGTATTAAATGTTAATTAGCGGAAAATCAAGTTTCCACCAGAGATGACATTGTTTTTAGCAGGACAGGCCGTATTTATTTTTTTGCGAGCTAATTAAATTAGGATTAAAGAAATTAATTGTTATGAAAATGTAATTTTTGTAATAAAAAAAAATTATTTTCACCTTTTAAAAATCTGATTGATTAATTTTAGTTTCACACTTTTAATAGGGTGGTTTCCTATAATTTTTTTATTGCTTTAATCGAAAGATTATTACTCCTGGAGTACGTATTTCACGCTTTTAGATTTTTAAATTACAACATCTATTTTTCGCGATTAAATGAAAAGTGAAAATTTTCAAGCGCGCGAAAACGCGACGCTTAAGTATGAATGCCGGGAAATATCTCCGTACGTCGAATTTCTGGTTCCCCCTCCCGCCCAGTGAGGTGATCTTGAGGCGAGGCTTAGCGCTGATACGTCGCAGGATGCTAGCGGATAGCTGAGTACCTTGCTGGATGGTAGCGCTTGGTTTAAAAAAGGTTTATTAATACCTTATCAAACGAAGAAATCTTTCCGAACTTAGCCAGTTTTAATGGGTGATTATTAAGACATGTTTCCCTGAGCTCTGTGCCTCATGCATGCATTGGTAACCTCAGACGATGTATAACTCCTATCCTCTCGTGTAGAAACTAGGTCCCTGTGACGTCATGCGGAGTGGAATCGCATGGGCGCCAATCTGGCCTTTTTCAAATGAGGATAAAATTTGACCCTTGCCATTCGTCTAAACCGGTATTTCAAAAACCAAATAATTTGTGTATAAAATGAATACAATAATGGTGGGTAACGAATCGCAATCAATGCCTTTCGTTTTCTTTGATGAAGGAAACTACCCTATTGAGACATTCATTAAAAACGCAGCCATATGTTCTGGTTAACTAACAAACTTTGGATCACTTTTAATGTTTATCTCGTCTAATTACCTAAGTGAGCCTGTCTTGCTTTTGTGTAAGACTAGGCACATTTTCCCTTTAAGCGACGAATTATGCTGATTAGCATAAAAACTTGAAACGGTAGGCAGACTTTTACTGCTTGAGAAACAATGAGAAGCGTCACCCTAATCCAGGAAAATTTATTGTTGTCTCGGTTAACAAAAAAATAATAATTTACCATGCGTGAAGTGCAAAGCTTAGGGTTTCCATTATTGCGTGCTATTGGTCATTCCCACTGACTTGGGAAACAGCATTTATAGATAACTTCGTGCATTTCGCGAAAATTAATATTTCCCCACGACATTGTCATAAAGAGTATACGAAACTGACTCCAAAATGGAGCAATGTTTTGCTAAGGTTGCGTAGCTCCTTTTCCATTTGCTATTGCGTAAGTATAAACGACGAACGTGTTAAAACAGTTCCAACAGAATTTGCAGTAGTCAAAGCCAAGGCTAATGAAACAAAAATTCGGTTTCAAAATGTTTTATCTCGTTTGGTTAGAGCGCTAAATCTCAATGAATATTGTAGGTCTGTGGATAGAAAATCTATTTCAGTTTTGATGATTAATATTGGCATACAAAATGGGTCATTCCACTCAAATATGGCTAGCTGTTTGCCACTTGATTCCAATTCCGGACAAATGTGGCGAATGGTCATCACATTAACAGTGAATGAAAATCCCAAATTCCTTTTGTTATACATTCATTCATAAATTCAAGGTTTACTACCATGTATCAAACTGTGAATATATCCGTAGAAAAGGAAGCATAAATGCATGCATCGAGTGATTTTATAGGTCAACAAATGAAAATGATTTTTCAGTCACATTTTTATTTAAGAAACCCTACGCTTGTGGTGTTTCATTAACCACATTCTGTAAAAGAAAGAGTAGTTCAGACTTATGTATTAGCTGATATAAGTATGCCTTGATTAATTTTTTTGTAAGTAAAGAATTTTCACTCGTTAACGCAGTCTTAAAACTTCCTTGTTTTCATTTAATTTGCCAGCGTTTGCACCCAAGTGAAAACCTGTTTTAATTAGGTGAGGTGTCTGCATCGCCATTTTCAGGGACATTGCAAGATGTAAATGATATGTATAAAAATTCCGTGAAACGCACAGTTGTATGTTGCTGCAATGTAAATACAATTTACATAGAACTCGAGCGGATAATGCGTGAAATTTCACTTCTCTTGATGGCCTTAGTGCTATGCAAATTTTGCGTACCCATTTTACGGATAAAATTACTAGAAATGAAGTTGCGTCTATTATTATAACGAACAGTAGTACTCGGTCAAATGTAGATTTCATTATTAAATTTTGTATCTCACTACGATTGCCTGAGATTTCAGATAAATATTTCCCTTATTAATGCTATAACTGACTCGTTTTGTTGTGAATCTTTTTTTCTATTTGTGATATGCTTCACTAATTTCGCTGTGACAAATGGGTTACGCATTTTGGAAAATAGAACGTATTTTACGATAGTAAAAAAAACATCAGAATGTATTAAAAACACTTTTTCTCTTGAATATCTACGCTTACTTGGAGCAGCATTTTATTCGCAGTATGCTATAAAAATTGTACTTAATTTTTGTTGTTTTTTTTCGACGTTATCAAACTACCTATTTACCAATTTGTGTCGCCGAAACAATTTGACTTTGTCTATTATTTCTCATAATTGCAAGATTTCAAGTCTCATATCTCCTTCAAAGAAGAATTGTTTTTGTCTAGAATAATGCTGTAACGGCACGTATCACCATTCTTTGTCGGTAGCCTTCGCGTTAGTTGCTGGTACAGTTTATGAACTTATTTTATTTTTGCTCCGAACAAAGTTCGTATCTCTATCGCTTGCTCTTGAACTATTTAGAATCGCCAATGTTACTATCTTGGCGTAATATAATTAAGTAACTTAATTAATATTTCTTTGCAGAACTACATAATTATACCGAAGAGAATACTTTTGAATCGGTAAAGCTTTTAGGCGACACCCCTTGCAGCTGCGGTCTACGGTTTCTTGTGTTTCGTTAAATTTGAATTTGCTAATTAGTTTCATGGAACCTAGAATCGATTCTATAAAGTTGTAGTTTGTAAAAGTGGGTTATTCAGAAGACAGGGACTTAAATATCTGACGTTATTAATACCATTATATAACCTAAATTATTATTTCTATTTAAAAAATGTATATGAGTGGATAACAGCAGTAGTCACAAAACCATTCAAACCTATCTGGTTTAAATTTATTTCTAACGAGGATTGTCGGGTGATAAACTATTTAGGGTATTTCAGTAGTTTTTGGTGAATATAATTTGTTAAAACTCACTTTATAGTTTTTATAGCGTGGCATGATACAAGTGATGTTTTAGAAGAAGAAGAAAGCGAAGCAACTTAGCAAAATTGTTTCTATCATTGATGGTATAATTTACTACTTAACAGCAACTTTGTTACCCGTAGTTTAAAGATTAGTACTCCGACAATGGCTAAGGCAAATAATGTTTCACTTAATTGAGAAAACTTTTGCGTCAGTTCCATGCAGTGAATGCATTTGGTTTCAGCTAATTATAGCAATAAATTTAACAGCAACGAAAAACATTTTCGTAAGCACCTTGCATTAATTTTTCTTTGTTTTTATGCCTGCATTTCCCTCAATTGGTTTCCATTAATGAATAGGGCCTATGTATTGTTTAAAATGCAAATTCATGCACCGAATTTCAGTAATGAAGCTTGTAAATTACTGCCGGCAGTTAAGTATTTAAATTTGCCCCTGAGAGAAGTTTCTTATGGTAGTTTTAGGAAGAAAAGTATGCTTATTTTTGGCAATGTATGCTTATTTTTGGCAATGGTTAGAAAATCTTATAATATTTTAACATAGATCTCATGAAGGATAAGCACCAATTATGATGGCGTGGTGAATTATATTCTTACATTATTTATCAAATAAAATCTTTTTTATCGTTACTCACATTAACGTTTGAAGGTAGTCTTTTACTGTGATGAACTGTTTTATCCGATTAATGAGGTGTTTTCCCTATTCCGCGCTCCTTCTGGGTATTCTGTTGAGTTGATATTTACTTAGATCTGATTCGGTTCTGGCATTTTTTTTAGAAATAAGTTTCAATATAAAAAGATAATAGGAAGAAATAATGGACAGGAATATCAAGAAAAGGAGTATCATAAATACATTAAACCTACAAAATTAATACGATAAACTAGTATATTTTATAGTGTTGTAACCGTTGGCCAATTGATTAAATCTTATAAATTGCATCACATTATATTGGTATTTTTTGTACACTTCAGCAAATCCTTTCTTTTCATACAATATCCCGCCGACTTGGCTACAATCGCTCCAATTTTCTTTTGAAGATGGTCCCGCATAATTCAGAAGCCCGGTCTGTGACGGGCGGAATTATTGCCTTTCACGTCGCTAAGTGCTGCCAGACAAATTACTACTAGGGGAGGACGTATGCGCTAGACTTATCTCCGCCATAATCCTGGCCCGTGTCTTGCAAACACTTAAAGCGTTAAGTTCCTCTCATCGCGTACGATATTGTTAGCTACGGCAGAGAAAGTGCTTCGCGGTTAATCGCGGGAGATGCAGTGAAAGGTGATCGCAAGATAAATATCTTGGCTGGTGATGCCACGGAGTGATACTTGCGTTAATAGTGAGAAAATCTAACTGATCGGTTGAGCCACTTTAGTTGCACCTATTAAACACTTAGCTGGAGTGGAAGCTTATGTGCACAATAAAACACGTTCATATCTAACAAAAATGGAAAGACGTCAGTGGCTGGTGACGAACCATAATAGGGCCATTGCTACGAAATATTTTGATACCGTTTTCTTACATAAATTTAATTAATTATTTATGGACATGACTATCTTATTTTCCACTGACTCATTTTCAGAGTACCCAGCTATTGACCTTGCATGCTCGTTCGAGTTTCGCCGTTCAAAGTAGTTGTGAAACAGCAGACTCCGTTTTTTTACATTTTGAACTTCATTGTTGCAGCATGATAAAGTGTTTTAAATTCTGCTCTAAGCGTTTGGTTCAATTATCATTGAGTGTTTAATATATCGTCCTCGACTTTTCATCGCCTTTTTTCACAAAGCGGATACATTTGTCATCAAGTAAAAAACAATTTTAACGAGTAAAACCTCTATTCTTTGAAATAAGATTTTATGCTTTCCCGGATAATTACGTGGGTAAACTTTCATCGGGATTAATAACATAATTGACCATATTTCTACTGACGTTTCGAGCTATGACTCGGGCCTCATAAAAAGCAGCTCCGAGGATGAACCCCGAGACGGAGCTCGAAACGTCGGCAAAAATTTATTTTGTAACCCGATGCGAATCCGGAGAAAAGTTTACCCACTCTGTAATCCTTGCTGATAATTCGGAAGTTATAGCGTATTTGCCACAGCTGTATCCATAGGTGAATTAAGGGGCGAGGGGTACGGGGGCATGTGCTCCCCCAGACGTTTAAAAATAGACAAAATTTTTATATGCTATTTTAAATATGTTCATTTTGTTTAGTGTATTAAGTAGGCCTCAATCATAAAATAATTTCAGATTCATTACTTTCATATTAAAATAAATAGAATATTTCTTATATTTATTGTAGCATCTTTTTTTAACGTCAAGTATGAGAAGATCGTTTGCCTGTAAGACACTTGTACCCCCAGAAAAAAATCCGCCCTTGGCTGTACTCTAATATCCAGGGGTGGTTATCATACAGACTATAGTGGCTTAGAAATTATTTCCTTGAAAGCTCGAGCGGCCAGTAAAATGAATGGAGAGGAACTGGAAGGCACGCAGTTTATTGCAAAATTCCTCAGCTGCGGTTAAAAACTGACCATTAACCTACAAATTTCTCCATTATGAGTGAGAACTGACTAGGTACACATTAACCTATCGAACTAAACACAAATTTTATAAACCCAGTGGTCCTTCTTAGAGGACTCTTCATTTACTCACGGCCGGTCTCATTTCGTAAAACATTACTAGTTTAAAGCTAGGCTGCCTTCTGTAAATTTTAGGCTGGGTACATAAATAAGAGCCAAGTGCACGACATGTGCCTTAATCTAAAAATTTGATAATTTGGTCGCAGTATTTTCTCAGTAGCAAATTTTTGTGTTTGAAACAAAAGCAAATGTGAAAAAAGCTTAGCTATTTGCAACACGATAATTTTGAGATGAAAAGGTAATTTTAAAACGAGACATTCATTGTGGATAAAAATAACATTCAACTTGACGGTAGGGAGTGATGTGTCTTCTTACGGCTCAATTTTCTTCCGATTTAAGTTTTAAGATAAAACCAGCAGCTTGAGATATAAAATAGTTTTTATATTTTATCTGATATAATTAGAAAAGTGATTCCTCAAAATTCACGCAGACATCAGCCCGCGTTATATTCGTCCGGGAGGCTCCGCTGAGTCCCTTTTTACGAGCACGCGACATTGAAACGCGTGCCTCCTCGCGTGACATTGACGCACGCTCCGTTTATCTGGACACGCACACTCTCGTTCCTGTTACGAGTCGAATAAGAAAACAAAGGTTCGGTGTGATACATCATGGGGGAGTCCCCGGCTCTTTGAAGGCGTATTTGACCGCGAAAGTAAAAGGAGTTGTGGAGAATGAGGGAGAGGTTCCCCTCATACCTCCCCTCTGTCTGCGATGCACCATTATAGTCCACCTCACTCACACTTTCGCCTACGCTATGCCTTCCCCAACAATCCCATCCGAGTATAGCCGCAACTCGTCATGGCAGCGTCTATCTATACGGGAGCCGTGGCAAAGTGCCATTCGCCGCCAAACTCAAGTGGGATGAGAGTTCTTTCTCTCGGGCCATTACGAATAACTCACATCTCCACCATCTACTAAAGAAATCGTCGGCTCAGTGGTGCGATTTTTTGTGGATGGGCTCAAGATTTTTTTAACACTTTTCGTGATATGAGCGTCATATTATTCCACGTGAACTCCTTCGATTTTTGCTACAGTCATAATATTATGCCATCCGCCTCTTGAAAAGTCGTAGTTTGCCATTTTTTAAAACCTCTAAATAAACAAATGAAAAAACAAAAGCAAAATTCATTATTTAAAATGATTCCGAACACCTACTCCTCACATCAAAGGTTGGTTCTTAAGAACACAAAAACATTTAAAATGACTACTGGGGTACAGATTTATAGTGCAGTGGTCAGCACGATAAGTGATAAAAATGATTTTACGCCAACCGAAAATGATATTTCTGACAAATTTTATCCCTTGTGTGGCAAGTTATAACTTGTATTAAAAAATATATGAGTTCTTCTTTTCTATGGCTATGCGTAACCATGGTTTGACAATCTTTCCACAATATTTTCTCAGACGCAAAATTTTGGTATTTGAAACAAAACCAAATGTTGAAAAGTCTATCTCTTTTTTGCGTGGTTTTTTTTTATTCTTGGAAATCATGTTTTACCATGGTTACATTATGTTTTTGGAAATTTAAATAAACTAAGCTTTTCCGTGCTGCTGCTTTCGACATGATTATCCCTTTAAATTAATAGCCCTTACTTTTTTTTTGACAATAGAGGATTCCTTTTAAAAATGTATCCTGTATTAATACGTGATTTAGGTACATTATACGGTTCAAGCACACGGAGAATTATCTCCTCCTCCGGTATAATTAGGCCTCCGAAATGGCTTTAGATGTCGATCGGTTATCTGATCTTCATTTTAGATCTAGAGTAATATTTCCATCGATAATAGCAATTATCATTATATTATGTATATTTAAAATAGTTTTAGATCTAACGTAATATTTTCCATCGATAATAGCAATTATCATTATATTATGTATATTCAAAATAGTTTTCCTTAAAAAGGGAATTAAAAAATTCTCACTGATGTCTTTCCTCTTCATCTACATTTAAGTCTATCAGTTAGTGTAACTGAAAAGTTCTACCACCGCGTAGGTTAGATCATTGTCCAACCGTCTTCCTCAAATTCACGTTTGTCGGATATTGGTACCCACTGACTTTTTTTTGGGCATACTCCGTTCAATTTGATTCGCCACCGTTATATGCACCCGTCGATCTGAATATTGGTTAGCCACAAATCTGGTAACAGCTGAACTTGCTCCTCTAGGATTCAATTTCTCCTTTTACATGCATAAACTGTCTAAAACACTCCATCAGTGGTTATCTAGATTATTAATTCCATTAGTTATTCTTCGATTAATGTTTTCGATTTGATATTGGCTTAAAATATATTTGGAGCGGATTCTTTTCACTCAAGCGGTGCTTATTGATTGGAACCAGTCTTGTGACTTCTCAACCATGGATGGAAATAAGAGAACACTGACAAACACCGTTTTACTAACATCGATTTCGTAACAGATTGTCAATTACGATGGCATACAATTTTTTTACAGATATATGGTAGGAAATAATAGGGATATCGAAATAAAATCGTTGAACTGAGGGGAGAAAGTTTACGTGGTCACATAAATAGCGGCACTATGGCAACATACCCTCGTCCGTAACATCAGGTTAACCTCCTCTTATATGGATCTACGAACTGCAAAACTGACTTGGGCACCCTTTAAAACCCATGGTTCTACACTTTGTCTGTCATGATGACCCGACGTTTAACTCTATGACCTATGACCCCCATTGTGACCCTCGGAAGTCAAAAAACCAACTATACGGACCTATGAACTGCCTAACCGAATTTGGCACCCTTCAAAACCTATGGTTTGACACGTTGGTTGCCATTATGGCCCGACGTTTAACTCTGTGACCTTTTACCCCCATTGTGACCCTCGGAGGTCAATTAGTGAATAATACGGGCATTTGGACAATACCAATGACTTGGAAACCCTATAAAACCCATGGATCAACACCTTTGTTGGTACGCCATTCTTTTTGTCACCCTTATGACCTTGACGGTGACCTTACTGGGTCAACGGTTGAATTTTCGTAAATAAAAGTGTTATTTTCGGGTTTCTCGGGTCCGAAACCCTAAGAATTGACATCTTGGTCAATGAAATTCAGACATTTTTCTATCTCGTTTTTTTTGACATTGAAACCCCATAAGGCAAATTCAAATTTTTGGTTTGGACCCAAATCGTGAGGTCAAAAGGTCAAAATTGTAAAATTTTGCTTACACTCAACTAAACATAGGACCTTTTCCCATAAGTGTGCCAATTTTCATGAACATTGCTCAATGGAAAGTTACTAAAATTACAGGTCAAAAATGACACACGACCCTTGGAACAGTCTGTATATACCGTTGGGGCGGTCGCCTGTGATTGATAAGCTTTAGGTGTCCTTCCTCCTCTCAGCTTACTCATACTTTTGATCATGGGATTCTACGATTTGCTGAGGTTGAAACCCGCGTCCCTATTCATTTTATTAATTGCGATTCTTATTTCGATGGCCTCTTTTGTAAGACGGTCCCAACATCCTTTTGCCTGCAGAGGATTTTTGTTTCATTGAACTTGATGGTATGATTGTATTTAATGCAGTGATTGGCTACCGCACTAACCAGGTCCATCATTCGCCCTGAAGACGATGGCAGAGAAGGCCATTGAAACGTTGGCAGCAATGTCCATCCTTACCCGGCTGATTTCCCGTGAAGACTTCATCAACATGCAAACAATAACAAAAAACAATTCAAACATCAATGTATACTTAATTACGGCAAACATCATGGACACGACGTTACACTTTTTAATCGCTTAATTGGTCACGTTCGGTATTCACAACTGTCATTGAATTAAAGGCCAATCGTGGTGTTACAATAGCTGTTTGTGGCCGTGCGTTCTGATTGGTTGAAACACGCTACCAGCGACGGAAAAGTGATGAACAAAGAAATTATTACGATTACGACGATTAATACATCACAGGATTCTCAAGTTTGCCGCTGGAAGTGTTGTCGCTCCGCGTGCATAAAAATCAGATTTCAAAATCACCACTCGCGGCGCTACCAGTCAACTACGAGTATATCCACTTTTCACGAGGAAATAACCGGCAGTAATAAGTTTCTGACCCAGCAAGTCATATAAACCATACATTTAACGCATGCAAGACGATTGTCAACTAACAAAGATACAAAATTCATCAAACTCTTGATTTACTTTGTGATATTCCATTATTTTATTATTACTATTAAATAATTTAAAATAATAATAATAAAAATAAAAAAAAAATTAAAAATTGGCGCCTGAAGATGTTGATAATTCATTGAAACCCGGGTCGCGCTCTGTCAACTAAAAAAGGTACAAAATTCACTAACTCTTGATTTACTTTATAGTATTCCATAATAAGTTTTCCTGGATATCACACAATTACTTATACCACTTATTTTTTACAGAGCGCGACCCTGGTTTCAATGAATTATCATCATGTTTAAGCGCAAATAATTTAAAATAATAATAGTAATTAATAATTGGCGCCTGAAGATGATGATAATCCATTGAAACCCGGGTCGCGCTCTGTAAAAAATAAGTGGTATAAGTAATTGTGTGATATCCAGGAAAACTTAAAAAAAGATACCTTCCATTACGGATAATGGCGCTGGTCACACTCAAAGAGATGCAGCTAGTGGCGCCGCCGAATAAAATGCACGCGAAGCGGCAACTGGTATTAACGCCTAACTATCATTTTCTTGGGCCTTCTTTAATAGGGTCGCCTTGCCAAAAGGAATGGGATTTCCATCCCTGCAAGCCAGTGTCGTTGGGAGTGGGGAAGTTCGGGGTGTTCGGACCCCCCCCCCCTCGACATATAAAAACACAATTACTTTGCGTCATAAAAGGAAAAAAAAATATTGAAATATCACAAAAATACAAAAGAAAATAAAGTTTTTTCGATTGTGAAAAGAAATAAAATTAGTTAGAAACCCTCTACTTAGTACCCTGTTTTTCAAAAAACCCCTCCACCCTGGTTTTGGACCCTCTCCAACACAAAATTCCTGGCTACCATACTGTCTGCAGCCATCTTGGATAATAATTTATCGAAATAGACATTTTCCCGCTATCATAGAAGCGATCGCTTGAGCTGTCCCTCCAAAGGGACGAAGAAAATGATCGTGTGATTCAAGCTTTATATGCAGCTGCTTCCCTAACATCCTTTTTCTTCACAACCCGCGGACCCTTTTTCATTGAGGTCTTTCTCAAGTACAATTTAAGAAGGCGCTGACGGTGGAAACACGTCGTACATAATTAAATGAATTTGTTGGAAATTGCCATCTCTCTTTTTTATTATAAAAAGATAAGAATAGGGATGGGGATTTCCATCCCTCTAACAATAGGGTAGTTTCCTTCATCAAAGAAAGCAAAAGGCATTTATTGCGATTTTTACTCACTATTACTGTATTCATAGTATACAATTTATTTGGTTTTAGAAATCCCAGTTTAGAAGAATGTTAATGGTCAATTTTAACTGCATTTGAAAAAGACCGAATTGGCGCCCATGCGATGCCACTCCGCGTGACGTCACAGGAACTCCGATGCTGTACGAGTAGTCAGGAGTTTTACATAGCCTGAGATTACCAATGCATGCATGAGGCACAGAGCTCAGGGAAACATGTCTTAATAATCACCTATTAAAACTGGCAAAGGTCGGAAAGTTTTCCTCGTTTGATAAGGTAGTAATAATCCTTATTTGAGCTAAGCACTACCTGCTAGCAGGGTACTCTGCTACCTGATAGCAGCTTGCATCGTACCGGCTCTCATAGCCTCGCACCAAGGCGGCCTCACACGGCGGTAGCTGGAACCAGAATGACGTCACACGGGCTTTTCCCAGCAATCATTCTCATGTTAGCCGTCGCGTTTTCGCACGCTTGAAAATTTTCACTTTTCATTTAATCGCACAAAATGCATATCGTCACTTAAAAATCTAAAATCGTGAAGTAGGCACTCCAGGAGTAATAATCTTTCGATTTAGGCAATAACAAAGAAATTGGAAACCACCCTTTTGCGGAAAAGGAAGGCCAGAAACGGTTATTTTTCTGCCATCGTTAGTTCGATCGCTGGAGCCTCGAAAGGGATGGAAAAAATGATCTATGTCTACGTCTACATAATACCCTGCGAGCCACCTCCAGGGTGATCCAGGTCAGGGGGTGATCCATCACCATTATACAGCATGCAAGAGGATTCCCACATGCACGCCACACGGACATAAAAATACTACACATAGTACCAAATTGTACTTCTACATTTATTCATAGGCAAAGCACGCCAGCTACCCATGATGGAAATTAGCCTATGAAGCTAGAACATGCAAAAAATACTGTCAGAAATACTAGGAGATTCAGAAATAATTGAAACAGCAGTAGTAATTTTCCGCACTTTTTTATTAAGTATTTCTTTACGCATCATTTTCAATCATTCAAGTCTACTAGCCTATTCGTGAGTACTAACGCTGCCGTCATAGCCTCTTATTTGTCATGGAAAAAACGATATCCTGAAGCTATCATTTCAACAGTCTATATATCTCCTATTTTATATACATGATTTGATCTAGCGTATTATGTTGGCGTTCGTAAGACACAGCTAACTTCGTCGGAAAATACACTGCTCTTGAATTTACATAAAAGGTATAGTCTATTTTTCGGTCTACTGTCTGACAGAGATCCCCAAGCGAGTTTATCTAAGAGGCCAGTCACATTAACAAAACTATCGTAATGACTTTTCACGTACCTGACAATTGTTCTCTGCACGCATTCTAACTCTGTTTTGAAGCCTATTTCATGAGGATCCTAAACATTAGAAGCATTCCAAATGGGTTGTAACGAGGGAGAAGTAACTAATTTCTCTCACTTTCCTAGTATTCTTTAAACAAACCCCAGTTTACGATTACCTCGACCTGTTATTTCCCGAATATGTTTATTCCACGATGGATCATTATTGAGTCGTACGATTCAGGCTCTAGTTGCAGCCAGTGACGTTAACTAGGAATATACTTTGGGGAGGATGAGATGGCCTAGGGGGGATGAGATGGAAAATTTTTGAAAAATGAGATGCCCGAATATGCATTTTACATCATTTTGGCACTAGAAATTTAAATTTAAGCAGATGCAGATATTATATTTCAAAACTTGGCAATTTTTTTTAAATAACTTTTTTATTTCTCTGATAATTTGGGGGGGGGGATCTATCCCCTCATCCACCCCCATAGTTACGCTTCTTGTTGCAGCTGCTCCCTTAACACCCTTTTTCTCCGCCCCCGCGTATCCTTTTGCATTGAGGTGTCTTCTCTCGCTCCCCCAGCCTGTGCCTCCCCTACGCCCCCACCCTCTCCCTCCCCCTACCTTCCCCTACCTCCGGTCCTGCGCTATCTACACTCTCCCGCGCTCAGTCAGTCGCTGTTCGGACGTGATACCGACCGGTGCTTCGTGTTCCCTCCGCTCACGGCGCCATGGACGCTTCGTGTGGGACGTAAAACGTGGGCCATTCGATTTGTGCGAGTCCAAAACACCCGTCTCCTCAGCTAGACGATAGCCAGAGTCCTATCGTCTCGTAGAAGGTTTGACTCTCGGCTTGCACCGCGAAGTGCTTGGGTTTTCTCGGAAAGGAAGAGAAAAATAGACCCAAACCTAAGGGGGTTTTCCCACCGATTTATAAGGTGATCATCGTTGCCAAGTGACGCTTGTTTTCTCTGTTGGTGCATCAGTGTCGTTTTGTGCTGGCTGAAGAGCAAGTGCTGTTCATTTTGGCTCCATAAATTCCTCTTGTCGGGGGAAATCTTCGTATCCACTGTCCCCACGTGTGACCGATTTGGGTGATATTGAAGATTGTTCCCCCTAAACGACGTTCCACACAAGTGTTAAGTGCTTTCTTCCATATCATCGAACGAACGAAAAGATCGACATTGACGAACGTATTTTCTCCCTCCTTTATCTGTATAATTTCTCCGAAATTGCTATCGCATTAGTGATTCAGGGAGATATTCTTGCAGTTCCGTATCCTCACGCTAAGCAGCCAGTGCTATATCTCACCTTCATCGTTGAATACAGCATTTAAGTGGGATCAGTACTGCCATTCTCACGGGTTCGCCCTGCATTTTCACGGATTAATATCACCTGACGAACCTATTTTGTCCCTTCTTTACTCATATTGTCTCCGAAATCGCGATTATACTAGTGATCCTTTGAGCCATTCTAATAGTTTCCTTGCGCCGAGGAACAAGTGTTGTATCTCACCCTTCCGGGACAACTTAACAGTCAAGTGTGAACCGCGCAAACTTGGCTGTCATCCCTACATTTCCTTCAAGCATTTCGCTGGATTTATCTCAACTTGTTGCGGACTACAGTGTGTTTCCCTCTGTGGTGTTTTCTTCTTCCACTTCTCCGAACGGCGCTTTTCTTCTGTTTTTTCTTCTGCAACGCCCGTGAAACTGGATGAATCTGCCGGTGTGTCGGAGAGTCCTCATATACGTCGGTCTTATCCAGTGTCATCCTTCCCGTCTGTAGCAAGGATATCTCTGGAGTGCTGACTCTGTAGAGAGTGTCAACTCACCTCGGTGGAAACTACGATTATAAGTTGCGCGGGACTTCTCGGCTCAGCGCTCTCTCCAGATTGGCAATTAATTTGTCCGACGTCGATTTCTCGCGAGTGATGCTAACGCGCGATCGACGGAGCGTGTTTACTGCTGCCGTAAGCGGTTCTCGCCTGGCCTAATCCTCGTCACTCAAGGTATGTAAGGCACGTTTCGTGCACATTATCTCGTGGCGCGGGTCCTAATCCAATGTACTGTTACTACTAGACCCATCACTCCCATTCGACCGGTCTTATTTTGTCCTTTATTCGTGAACTAATACTGGTTTAAGAATACCGCGAATAGCCACGGTGAAAACTTAACGGAGGCACCCGAAATGCACAAATCGTGAGAAAATTCCACAGAGAAAAAATCATTTGACTTGACCAGGATTCGATCCCAGTTCTCCGTATTTCCGGTGCTTTAGTTAGTTAAGCTATCAAAACGTCTTCCTCTACAAATTTTTACAAAGGGGAAAGACGCCTAGGTAGCTTAAGTAGAGTTGCTAAAGCACTCGAACGGAAATCGGGAGATTAGGGTTCCAATCCCGGTATAGGCGAATCATAATTTTCTCTGTGGTATATTCGCACCACCTAATACTGGTTCAAATCTTGGTCACCCTCGTAATTTCTCTCGATTTCCTCTGTGAAGGATAAACTCAATGTATACGAAGGAAACCGATATACCTAGGTTTAATTAATGAGTAGTAAATAAAAATTACATTTCTATTGGTATTGTGTGTCATTGAACTATTTCAACTTACCTCAGTGATATTTATTTGCTATATAATAGATCGAAATAGGATAATTCGGAAAGAAAATCATTGAAATGTGTGTGTATAGTAATTCTTTTGAAGTCATATTTATAACACTTATTTCTTAACCAGGCATATTTCTTAATGTTAATAAAATTGAATATCAATTCAATGTACAGTAGCTAATGAAATGTGAACTATATAAACATGGGGTTCCACTAACCCCGGTTTCACTTTATGAACTTGTGTGAGAAACATTGAAATTAATAAAAATAAATCAACTACTATTATTGCCTAAAATATGAGTCTTTTTCTCTCAGGGAAAAATGGGGTAAAAGTTTAGCATAGTACCCCAGTTGTTGCGGAAATTATTGAAAAAAGTCTACTATACTTATTCCAAACAGTGAGATGGTGGCGTGATTTTTAATTTTGTAACAGATATGTCAAGAAATTAGACGTCAGGATCACCGTATGATTATTTGGGTCTAAAATTTGAACCTTCTTGTTCAAGTTAAAATGAGGTAAAATTTCAAAACACTATTCCAGTTTTTACGTGTGATTAATAGAAACAGTCTCATCTACTTTGAATAGTGGGAGGAGTGCGCGATTTTTGATTTAGCAATAAGTTTGCCAAGAAATTAAATCAGTCAAGTGGAAGGACAGTACACCGTCCGTCAGATGGGACGTTACACGCCGTTATCCCGTAGACTTTTTTCGTTATGAGGATGCATAACTAGCTAGAAAGGTAAAATTCGACTGGATTCGTGACCGTATTATATTTATCTGTTGTTGTGATTCGTCTCGATTTTCTGAAGTATTTGTTGCTTAAATCGTATAACATAATCATAAAAATTACATGGTATGTACGTATGACCATTCAAAAAATGAAATGGCAACCTTTACCTCAAGGAAAGTCTTTGGTAATATTTCAATACAGTACGATTTCTAAGACAGATAATCATATGAAGAATATCCCATTTCTTGGAAAATTGTTTATATTTTAACAAGAAGATAACTAGATGATCTCTGCATTCTCTTCGGGTTTCCACCGCGTCCGTTGGCTTTTGGCGACAACAGTTTCGCTAACATTGCAGTCAGTGTTTTCAGGTCGAAGGCGTCTTCAGCTTCTTCAGTCAGGTCAGCGTTTTTACCTAATTGTTGCGTTGTGACCAAATTTGCTACGGATAGTCTCTTCATTTTAGATTTGGTTCATTTTTTCTAAGTAAACTCCTTGATCCTCCGCTTAAGAAATATCTGGATTAGTGATAATAAAATTTAAAGATGAATTTTAAATATTAGCAATCGGATGAAAACTTCTGAATTTATCGTTTTTATTAGATCTGGTGTAAATTAATGATTCTTACCATACGGAGGTAATGGATAAAAATTATCCCCCAGTGAATTTTAAAGTTATATGGGTTTCAATTTTGATTTCAAATCAATGGGTAATATTGTCAAACCTTGGTCGAGTCAAATTTAAGGCATGGAATATTTCACCTTGTTATTTGAGTAAGATTAAATGTCATTTACTTTATGGAAGTCCAATTTCACACTCAACCGGATCGACCGTTTACCGAGAACAACAATGCGGCTCAGGTGTCGTCCGATTGGCTGTAAGTCTTTTCAAATTCTTCACGTTCTTCCCTAATGTTTTTTATGCAGCTGATTACAGGTCTCCATGTATTGCTAAGATGAAAGCCGGTGTCCCGATTGAAATTTTTGGGATTGAGGTGGATCTCTATTGCATCCTTAGTTATGCGGTCCCAGTAACGTTGTGCGTGGCAAAGGATTTTTGTATCATCCCATCTAATAGCATGGTCTTCATTAATGCTGTGTTCCGCCACGGCCGACTTTTCTGGTTGCGCTAATCTGAAAAATTTTCAGTGTTCTTTTAGCCTCGTCTCAATCGTTCGGCCTGTCTCCCTCACATATACTTTACCACATTCACAAGGTATCCCACAAACCCCCGGTGTCTTCAGGCCGATCGGATCTTTCACCCTCACCAAGCGGTGCCTTAATTTAGGTGGTGGCTGATGGATGGTTTTGATGCTATAACGTCGTAGAATGCGGTGGATCTTACCAGATATGGTTGACACATATGGGATTAAGGCTTTGGACAGCGGTTTTTCAGCAAAAAAGGGCAAACTTCGGCTTGTATAAAGCATTAACCTGGCTTAGAACCCGAGAAATATTCATCATTAGTATTCACCAGATGAAATTAAAATCGTTTAAATATCATTTGTTTTCCCTGAATCCTCGGATTATGAGTGTAGGTAACACTGGTTTAGAATAGCAAGCAGATTACGATGATGCATCACAGTTCAGATCCGCAGGGTAGTTAATTTGATTTAGCATTAAATTTCTCTTTTTTTATTATCGTCATGGGTCAAATCATACTATGAGACATGTTTATTTGAACCAAATGCTCAGTATATTTATAGCACTTCATAAAGGGCACGCAAAAGTTTTTTGATAAAATAAGTAAGTTCCTCGTAGCTATCCGATATATCAACCTAATGTGTACTCAAAAATGCAATTTTTTAAGATGTCGTCAGCATTTACATCCATCTCCAGCATTAACTTCAATGAACAACGAGAAGCATAAATAAGTTGTTAATGTAAAGCGTTATAACAGTCAATGCATATATCAGCTCATTCGTGAAGCTGAAGGAAATACTTTCACCTGTCCAGTCGGTGATTCAAGGCATTGCTCTTCGTAGTCCAACTAGAGTTACCCGTCCCTTGAAGTTCGAATTTCCTCGTGATTATTTTCCATAAGACGATATTTCAAGTCAAAATAATATGAGCACCCTATTGAAGTGTTATGATCTTATATTTTACTCTAATTCACCTTTCCTTTTTGTTACAGTCAGGATTTATGGCGTAATATCCACTTGCATCCACCCGTTGCAACCCCTATTTGCAATTGTATAGTTCACCTCAATCATATCCCCTGGCATTTGAATAATACCAGATATCACGCATTCTGGGTGAGGGGGCCAGTTTCTTTCCCCGAAGAATATTGCACTTCCAGATTAATGGGAAAAATTAAACTGGAATTCTGTCGCCTTTAAAGATTGTGATCTCTTTTAGCAGCGGTTCCCAATATATTTTTCTTCCCATCTCCTGTGCGTGCATGTAACTAATGTTGTACCTCCAAAAATGCAACGTGCACATTTGATTACATAATTTCACTACGGGTAGGTGACACTTTAAGTTATAAATAATCGTTTAAATAGATACTTTGTTTTAAATACTCCATATGATATGCATACATATTTCACGGTTAAAACTTTTTTTCGCCATTTTAAACTTTACATTTTAAAATTTCCAGTTATAATTTATTTTTGTATTTTATTTCCATTTACTTTTACTGTAAGCATACATACTTATTAAATTTTCAATAGAAGACTAAATATTGATTGGGATCTCACTTTTGTATTGTACCCATGAAGATGCATAGTAGTTTAACCGCCACTGTTGCCAGGCTACTATTAGGGAAAATAGCGTCCGCCATAACTAATAATTTTCGGTGTGCCCCCGACTGGTACCACCGAGTACCACGACGGTGTACAACCAGTTGGGAACTGCTGTCTCATAGTCTTCAGAAGGGTCATTCCATTTATCAATGGAATATTTCGACCATATGGGATGCTATAACTGATGGCTGAGTTGCTAATAATCCTTCCAAAGGACATGGGATTAGCGTTTCTAGAGGTCGGACTTTCCCAGGTTTTTTTTCCTGCTCTCGTGAAAATGGGGCAATTTGACGCGTTATTTGCGAATACAGCATCGGGGTCGTTATCGTGATTTTTACTGTCTTTATTTTATTGCTGCTCCTGTATTTTTTTATCGGGGAACGTATTTACTCTAACCGACTTTTTGCTTTTACGCAATGGAGCATTTAAAATCCTTCTCGCTACAACCGTTTTCTCTCAGCACATACGTGAATAAATGACAAAGTCATGTCTGTTTGTAGTCGACTATTTCAAATACATATTTATCAGTCCAGAAATGCCTGCTATAAAATTTTTTGTGTTATTTGCGATAAATATTCTCCTTTTTCATTTTATCCTTTACATTTTTACCGCATACACATTGATACGTCATGTATTTGTGTGAACCGACATTGGAAAGCTCTTTTTCAGTAAATTCATGCAAATTACCTATTTATCTTCTGAAAGTCTCGTTTAAACGTTGATGAGATCTCATACTCAACCTTTTTTACTGAGCTGTTTTTAATATTCTAGTTAAAATGCCTTTTTCAAAATGTTCTCACGGTACGGTACATTCACATTAAATGTGTCTGGATCGTAGCTGATGTTAATTGCAAATTTCTTGTCCTAAAAGTAAAAAAAAATCATCAGGAGATGATTTACAAACTTTCAATTGCGCTCAAAGCGACTACTGATAATTTAGCGTTCTTTCAAAGTCTCCCTAATTGGTATACCTATAAATTATGCAATAAGAAGTCACTAATCCTCTTCAAGATCTCATGTGAAGGTTAACTTTTTTCACTATATCTACCCTTGATTCCGCAAAAAATTATTTTAACGTGTTCGTCACCTCGATTATACCCTTTTAAGATTCCTGTGATGTTTATGATGTATACTTCGTAATTGGAGCAGTGCTTTCAGCACTTCTCATTAACTTTTCACTCAATTATTTTTATTTGAGGATCCGGTTACTCCTTTAAAAAAAGCTCTGATGCTACAGCACACCTTACATTTTTTATATTTTTTTTGCACACCCTCATGAAAGAGATTCACTTTTTAGAGGTGTCGCGGGTTCTTTTTGTATCATCCTCAACGTACCAGCAGAGGAAATTTTATTTAGAGGATGGAGCACGTAATGGATCCGTCTCCCTTTCTTTTTTTGTTCTTTTTTTCCAGTAAATTGACGCGCTCGGAGGGAAGAGGGAGTATTAATTTGGCTGAAAAAATCGTGAGAGTTAGGTAGCCCTCCTGCGAAAGTAATATGAACGCCTCATTGGAACTATCGATCGATTTCGACCCATCGAACTGTTTTCGAGTTATCCATGGAGATTGAGTGATTCCACGGTCGTTTAGCGAAGTAACTATCGGTCGCTCCCTTTTCCCTGCTAATCCTTCTCTTACGCGGTCCGTTGGGTTTCCTATCCGAGCAATAACTTGACCCTTCTTATCCGTAGATCGAACGTTTTAAATGGCCGCAGAGCGGTCGGCGGATTGGTTCTATATCCCTCTTGATGGGCCGATAGGAGGGTCTAGTAGCAAAATGGCAGTTGATGATGCTGAATTTCTTTTGCTGGGGCCAACTGTGAAGGCGATCCTGATACTTATGATCGTACTTCACGCTCCGTTTGTCTAGGGTGTGGGATCAGTTCGTCTTTATATTTTATCTCAATGAAAATATAAGGAATGGGAGTGATTGATGCTTTTTTATACGATTGTTATAAATAGTAACCATGACCTTTGCGAAAATTCTAA
Source organism: Ischnura elegans (assembly GCF_921293095.1). NCBI lineage: Eukaryota > Metazoa > Arthropoda > Insecta > Odonata > Coenagrionidae > Ischnura > Ischnura elegans. Next base: position 68,241,167 of record NC_060257.1, read on the forward strand.
AGTATGTGTGAATCTTTTTCTAAACTTGAAATAATGTATTACATAACCTGAAAAAGTAAACACAATTAAGATTTCGCAATATATGTAACTATTCTATTTAATGACTAACCGCATATTTTATTTCCAAAAATATTGAACAAAAGATGGGTTTCAATACAATTTGAATGGACTTCCATTGAATTTAATACAATTTGCGTACAATTCTTCAGCTGAATATGGTAAAAATGTATTTTAATCAATCCTGTGATGGTGGAAATTTTATAATATTTTTATTTTATTAAAACTAAAAGAATTCCTGTTTTTTTCAATATTCAGGATTAGGCCTATTATTATTATTATTAAATATTATGTTTCGAATTTTCTTCGGTTTTGTCGAGAACGAATAAAAATTTGCTGTACTTCGGCGAGGCGCCATTTTTGCGTGCAGATTGGCAATCCATTCCGAATTTTCTGCTTCGCGACCCGTGATTTTTTTTCTCTCTCTCTCACCGCTATTACTTTACGTTGCTCGGCAGAGAGAAAGATGAGTTTGGGGCAAACCCCATCCCGCACGATGTCTCTTTCCCATGAATTCCAAATGTAAACACGCCTAAAACTCTCCCAAGGCTGAGTCGCTCCCTCTGCAGCGTGTGTGCGAGAGGGATGCGGAGGAGAGGAGTCTTTTGTTACTGGCGCGTGATAGGAATGCCTTCAAGTCGGCGAATTGAGTCGCGCGGCGCGTCGCTCCCTTTTGGGTACGCAGGTAGATCCGACGCATTCAAACGTGATTATTACGGCGGTGAATAAACGGCGGCGGCGCTCATATGCAGGTGCAATTCAAATTTTAGACTCACCTTATAGTTGTCGTAAATCCTGAGATATGATCATTTTAAGTTCGATATCAGGCTCCTCCCAAAAATAAAGCACAAGCGGTAATATCCACACTATTTTATTTATCATTTAACACTTGGTGTCATTTTCAAGGCTTAAAAATGACTCACTTTATAACGTATAAAATCGTTTCAGGCTTAACTTTGTGGAATAATACTATATCCATGGTTTCGACACTTGGTGACTTGGGGACATGACACCAAGTGTCGAAACCATGGTCGGTTAAGTGATAAATAAAATAGTGTGGATATTACCGTTTATGCTTTAATCATAGATATAGCACTATTCCACAAAATTAAGCCTGAAACGATTTTATACGTTTTAACGTTTCAGTTTTGATTTGATGGGAGTTCGATATATCCACGATAAAAAGGCAAATGTTAATTTCCAAACTACATTTCAAAACTCAACTACCGACTATGGTTCCAATATATTATGTCATATTCAAGGTGAATTATAGTACACGTTTATTTAATAGTTTTAGTTAATCCTGAGGTTTTTCAATTAAAATTCCCATTCAGTTCCTTGCCAAATATTCGACGATTTGATTTGTCATCCTCGGGACTTACAGCATAATTCGAACTATTTTAGGTGACAAACAACCTTTTTGTGATATAAAGAGGTTATAAAAAAGATAGATAAATCTATAACTCCTCTAGGCTTAATATGGTGGAATCCTAACATATTGTGTGTAGCTCGAAGTGTAATGACCTGCGCATTTGTTTTATAGTGCCGGTAAATCTTTATTTACTCTTGCGTTGGAAGTTCACCAGATTAATCCTTCAAGATTATTGGAACGATTGTGTTTTTCCACGTATATGATTTAGGACCGAAAGTAATCGTCCGGGGTAGAAAATTTATGCGTGTATTTGAAAGTACATGGTAAGCTTTATAATATCAAAGAACACTTTTATTTGATCATTTTTATACTGAAGAAATAAATTTATAACCCATTTAATATTAAATTTATCTCCTTCTTGTCAAATATATGTTCTTACAGTCATATTTTCTACTCCTAGTTAAATGCAAGGGTATCTATCGGGAAATGAATATGATGAGGTGATTGCATTCATGTCAGATCAGTTATGAATAGTGAATATCGTTTTAATTATTGATTGGATGAGATTTTGATTGCAGTCCCTGCTATAAAAATCAAGGGACTGAAATATATGGGCAGGTTTTCCGTCCCCCAAAGTGAATTTTAAGCCGGTTCATTGATCGTAACGAAAATGGGACGCTTTGCCTTCAAACCTCCTCGTTGCTTGTGTATTTATGAGAAATTTACCGCTCCGTAATCATAGCGAATCTAATGGATGTTTGGTTTCGTACCGTGATATTGGGCGAAAAGGCATATTCAATCACGATTGCATCAACTTGGCAGTGACGACGTGAAAAACTGCCTCTGTAATTCGCCAGCTACTTACAGTTTTGCTTTCCTATCCTTGTCATGAGAAGTTATGAGGGTTCAGGCAGAGATTAATGAGCATTGAAACTCATCCGTTTACATTTCTAAAGAGACCCATTTGTCACAGACTACTTAAAAGCCTGCTCTGCTGAAGTTTCTCTGATTTAATCACGTAGCTGTTCAATTACAGAGCCAACTTTGACGTTTGAGTCTCGTAATCCACTTGAAAGTCCCTCTCGCCAAAATATGTATCTCTACGTTTACTAGGTATCTGTTTAAACTATAAAAAATGTTGATATCTTCAATGAATCGAAGCTACATTTGCACATACACACCAGAAAATCATTTTGTATCCACGAAGGTGTGTAATAAGTGAATAACCAATTATTCAGGACGGTATACCACACTTTTAACAATGGCGTAGGTAATATAAGGGGAGTAATAATCGTTTTAATGTTCCCTACGATTTATGATCGTAATTTTTTGTAGAATAATTCCTCCACTAATTTTGCTGTTTCTTAGTAAATTGGCGAGCTAAAAACAATTTATTTTTGGGGATTCGTACATGAATTGCACAATGCATCTGCAATCTCATAAATGACATTGTTACCTACATTTGTTTTACATTTTGGATATTTTGAGCATATAACGGGAACATTATTGTAATTCCTAAGTGGCCAACATCGCCAAACTTTTTAAACCAAATCCAAATGAGCTGTAAGTCATCCTTGCTGCAAACAAGTTTGCTATATTTAAATATACTTTTTCTTGAAGTAGCGGAGAAATTATTTTTAAAGTGGATAGGGTACGAGTGGCACTTTTGATCTCGAGTCGAGTTGAAAACTACTCGCGAATATCGGGTCGAGTATGGTAATTTCTGAACCAGGACGTACAACAATGCATTCACCAACATATTGTTGTTTTTCCGAAAGATAATGAGAAAAGTTCATGGTAATTGTGTCAGAATTAGGAGAAGAATGAAAAAATGCGTCTTAAACAGTTGCATAAGCACAATTGAAATTAATTAACCTCTACTAATATACCGTCAATTTTAATAATATATGTATCTAAATTTTTCGGAAGAGCCTTGAGTAAATGAATTTACACATTTGTAATAAATATTATTTACGCAAATGAATCCGGTGATATTTCATCCTCTCAAATACTCGTGCAGGAAAACCAATTGTTTTACAAGTTCAGGTAGCAGGTTAGGACTCCCGAAGTTACAGTATCACTGCCAGCAGAAAATTTTCTATCATTACACACTTTTGTGATTGGACATTAGAACGACTTTAAAAACGATATTATCACATGAGTTTCATGAAAGCGCTCCCTGTCGGCAGATTTCTAAACCTACTGTCATCGACAGCTATGTAATCGAAAGTACTCGACTTGACATTCGTAATACTACTCGAATCATTCAAGTCGAGTACTAACTACTCGAATCGAATCGAATTTTCGAGTACTCACACACCCCTAAAAATGACTATTAAAGTGTAGGTGTGCTTTTTCGTTTTTCTCATTCCCCTGCTTTGATAACCAGAAAATATTCTACAGTCAGGGATTCTCCATTAATAGTAAACTGTCAATAAATGTTTATTTCGCAGCATAATTTATTAGCTCTTACGAATAGTTTGTCCAATCAGTTTTTGCAATGTTAACAAGATGAAAGGAGGAAATATTGCTGCAATATTGAAATATTTTGTCGTATTGGGTTAAATAATTTACTCAAAATGTCGCAATAGAGTAATTACAGGTATCAAATGATTTCCAGCGTTTAATTTCATAGTAAATAAATTACAACTTTTTTGGTTGATGAGGCTGCAGTGACATTAATGCTTCTTAATTATCAGCTCTGTATGTATGTGGATTGGAAGTAAATAACAGATTTAATCGTGGAAATCGTTCGCATTTATTTCACCAAGAATGGGTGTAAGGAAGACCTCTATTGTATTTCTGGAATATACATGGCGATTCAAAATGAATAACAAAACTTTAAAAATCTGTATTTAATCAAAGAAACACAAAGAAACTTTTGTTAAGAATCATTATAAAGCGTATTTAAAAAGTTTTTTTACTTGTAAAATAGGTCAAAAATGTCAGACAGATCGAATGTCCAGACATTCGATCGAAATCAAACTTGTTACTTGATACTGAAACTTGTTCCACACTCTACACACACACTAATAATAGCATATCGGGCGTTTCAGTTTGTATGGCTGCTGTAATTTCTTGTCTCGCATCATCAATACTTAACGGTAGAGGTAGTCGAAACACCATATCTTTAATATACCCCCATAAGAAAAAATCATAGGGGATGAGGCCAGGGATTCTTGGAGGCCAGTGTTGAAGTGCATTGTCACAGGCTGATGTCAACAGCGCCTCAAGTGAACAAATGTGCTACTAAATGAAACTTATCTTTTCATCTTTCTTGTTTGCATGTTTTTTTCATGAAGTTCGCCATGAAAAAATATTTGACATAGCCGGGATTCGAACCCGGACCTATCGATTGCCGGTCAGGTGTGTTACACATGTGCCACAGTGTGGACTTGTGACGTCAACATCTTGGTGCTGTAACTGGCTAACACCTGATCGACAATCGGGAGATCCGGGTTCGAATCCCGGCTAAACATTTTTTCATGGCGAACTTAATCCTTAGGTGTATTCAACTTTGCACCCCTGTACGTGACTGCGTACAAAGTTACTTGTTTCTTCAGTGCTTTACGTATAGTCATTATGCTGGCACTAATTAAAATCTTTTGGAACTTTGTGTATGATATGTTTTTCTTTCTTTTATTTTGAACTTTGTATAATGGAACTCTTTTATTACATTGTCCTGTTAGTTTATCGTTCACGAATAAGTGAATTGATTTCATGATTCTATGTTCAATTAATTCTATGTTGATATTACAATATTTAACGATATATATACGATTTGTAATATTGTACGAGTAAATTGTTTTTGTTCTTAGAGTACGTAAGTCCTAGAACAATAAGTGTCCTTCTAAATCTAAATCTTGTTTTTGTGATGCTTTGAAAAAGTTGGTTATTACAATATTTAACGATATATATACGATTTGTAATATTGTACGAGTAAATTGTTTTTGTTCTTAGAGTACGTAAGTCCTAGAACAATAAGTGTCCTTCTAAATCTAAATCTTGTTTTTGTGATGCTTTGAAAAAGTTGGTTATTACAAGTGAATACAATGAAAATGGAGCAAGCCAAGTGAAATAGGAATTAAATATGATTCCAGAATGAGTTTAGGGTATATCATGGAGTTGTAGTATAGTTATAAAATGTTAATCTTAAAGCTTGTTGGTGAGCTGGAATCATCTTTTTTTTTTAATTTTCTTTTTGGTGATTATAATTTCTAAATTGAAACAATGATTCATCGCCCTTTATTTTGATTATTGGCATAGTGTGACGAATTGCAAGGAGGACTTCACCGTGCTAACAGAATTAGCGATGAAAATCGTGTACTTCAAAAAAGGAATACGGAAGCAGCTCGGAAGTTACATGCCTGTTCATACGCTATAGTTTAATTCGGAATGCTCTTGTATTCGTCTAATGTTACTCCTTATTTGTTTTTGATAGCCATTTGAATTGTGCAATACTTTTCAATGCTACTCTATTGTTGGAAGAGTTAAGAGTCAGCACTTGCGGCTGTTTTCAAACTATCACCACGGAATTATAGACTTTACGTTGAAGGTTGACCGATATCTTCATCGCCCTTGAATTGTGCTTTCGTATAACTAACTAGAGGTGTTGAAAATATTCGCGTTATTGAATCTTCATCTTAGAAATCTTTTTCCTACCTATACAATTCCGTTTTAAAAACAATTGAAGGCTGATCAGCGTAGGGAATGATGTGGAATGACTCGGCATGCAACGAACCGCCACGTTTATGCAATGTCTCCATTAAGGTCAGGAGATGATGGCCCCTGGAGGCGATAGATACGGCTGAAGGACCCCAGAGGATATATATCTTGATGTGAGGTCCGAAGGAGCTTGGTTGGCCAAGCACAGCCGCGGCCCTCCTTGGTGCGAGCGAAATGCCTATTTACCCCGTCACCCAAGGGAGTAAATGCCCGCTCCGATGTAGATTGATGGGGTTCCTCCCAAATGTAGACGAAATAGAACGAGAACGTGAATAAAGATTTTTGGGGACTCCTAAAGCAACCAAGGCAATGTACTCATTCATTCAAGTATACCGGTACTAACCATAGAGAAAACTTTATGGAGCCCCCGCCATGCACAAATTTGGCGATAATTCCACAGAGAAGAAAAACATTCGCCTTAACCGGGATTCGAACCCGGAAAAACCCGGAACCCGACACTTTTCGTCTGTTGAAAAAAACGGACGATTAGGACCGGAACGGGATTCAATTCTTTTCTAGTGGAGATCAGAAATTTAACATTAATCGTGTAAAAACATTTATATAAATTTGTTTCTCGCAAAACTTCTTTCCTAATGCGTATACATATGACGCAAGAAACTTATTCTGACAATATTATGGCTCTATATTGAGTATTTTTGGCAGTAAGATGATGAGTAGGCGAATCAGAGATCAGGACCCAAGGGGGGTCCTCTGAGGGTTACAACGCACCGGGGCTGGGAACCAAGTCAGAGGCATATGCGCCCGCGCTCCCGGGGAGGGGTTTGGATGGGAAGGAAAAAGGAAATAGGCGCCGCCGCAATAGGAGCCCGACGACGCATCTGGGATAGGTATAGGGTTGGAAGGGAGGGACGGGGTACACCCTTGCCGCTATAGAAACGACCAGGGCCCACTAAATAGCGAAACCCGGCATCCGTCATTAATGTGCCAACGATTTTGGAGGATTTTCCTATTAAAAAGAAAAAAAAACCCATCGATCAAATCGTTGGAAGTAAGTGAATCAGTGAGGACACGTTTCTCTGCATAAGAAATTTTACCAAGGAATAGGTTTTTATATATTCTAAGTTGTTGTTCATGGCTCACAAGGCCCCAAAAGCTCCTTATCATTGTATCTCATCGAAATCCCACCACATTGTGTCCAACGAAAACCCATTTAATCCAGCAAAATGATCTTTGGATTTTTCTCCTCATATAAAAATCTTCCTATTTCGTTGGTAAAGTAAGTAATGGTTTCGCTAGTCGTGGGCCCCGTTGTCTCCATGGCAACGCAGGCTTTCGATTATTTTAGTTCAAACTTACAATTAGTTGAACGAAATCGTTCCCGGGAGTGAAGTTTCCCAACATTTTCGTTTCATTTCACTCGCTATCCCTGGTTTGAAGTAACAACAACATCTTCTTCTTCACTTCAATCCTGATGACGTCTGCTGCAACATCTAAATCTATACAATACCCTGGGAGAGACCTCTAAGATGTTTGGCAGGGGGTTGTCAATAACCAGCATGCAGCATACAACTGGACTCCCACATGCACACCACACGGTAAAAAAATCGTCACGCATATTAAGAAATTACACTACCACATGCTGTTAGATATAATAATAAAATTCAGAAACATGCATTAAGTTATACATAAATTAGGGGGATTCTCTACTAGTCATCCAATCCAATTGTAAGTTCGAACGCTGCCGTTATAATCTCTTATCGATCGTGGAAAAAAGACATTCTGAATCTTTTCTACAGTCTCTCTTATTTTATTCATATGATGTGATCTTCCGTAATATGTTGGCGTTCGTAAGATATGGCTAACTTCGTCAGAAAAGATAGTGCTGTTGAAATTACCTAATAGGTTTAGTCTATTTTACAATCCGCGGTCTGACAGAGATTCACATCCGAGTTTATCAAAGAGGGGAGTTACACCAACAAGACTATAGTAACGACTTTTCACGTACCTGGCAGCTCTTCTTTGGAAGAGCCGCCGGGAAACTGTCGTCACGAAGACTAATCGATGCGGAGGACAACCCAGAAGCTTAGCTGTGCCTAGAATGAATTCGTTCATCTGGTTAGCCGTTTCAGTTGTGAACCAGCTAAACGAATTCGCCGTTGGAAGCCTCGATCTCGTGGATGATAATGGGGTATTTCAACCTTGAAGAAAAAACATGCCCATTCTGACCTTGCCCTTGACTCTGCACAGTGGCTTGTATTTTAGTTTACTCCGCTGCCGATATAATAGACACCTGCTTATGCGATGCGCATCGCGAACTTCACGAAATGTGCCAAGGTTAACCATGTCCTTAGTTAACCACCTCCACGTATTTCGGCCTCGTTGAGCACGTGACTAACGTGCGTCCCTGCGTCCGGAGACTGCTTGTAATTGGGTCGTGGCCCTAATAGACAGGATATGAGAGTCACCCAACACCACCTTCGTTCGCTTTTTTAGGCTCCAGGATGATGTCCCCAAGGCACCTTAAATCCGGATTTGGAGTTTGCGTGGAGATCAACGGTAACACATTGATGGCAGAGGACCTTCTTCTAAGATGAGGGAAAAATACTTTTTCCTCAGTTCTGTAGGAAAATGTTGCGTTTCTTTGGACTAAGAAATTATATTGGGATTAGCCTTTTATTCTTTGGATATTACATATTTTGACATATTGATTTGCCTTGCATATATTTTATGGAATGTGAATAAGGCATTATGAAGATATGCATGGGCTTAATAGCATAATGCACGATTTTATTCAATTGATTTTGACTGATCAAATGTTAACGAAGTCCTCTGGCATTATTCAATGGTGATTTAAATTTTCGTCAAGTTCGATCGAGTCATAACTTAATTAATTCGTATTAAGTTTTAATCAAACTCATTGGTTTCCAAGTACTTAAAAATAAATCCTGTTCAACTGGACGTATTTCATATTGTTTCAAGATGCATTAACTGTTCAAAACTTAAGATAGCTTCTTGAATTTTTGAGATCATTTAGAGCAGATCATTTAAAAATATTCCTTCAGATAAAATACCGAAATAGCATCTTCAAGTTCGACCGACCGGTAGGTACGTGGCTATTGGGCTGTTACTTAACATCATGATGTAATATTTACCTATAAATGACCTTTCATGGTAGTGTACGCTAATGAAAAATAATGTGACCGTAACTACTGAGATCAAATTCCTTTTTCCTCGGTGTTTTTTTGTAATTTTAATTACAGAAAAATTAAACTCGATGGTTTCAGGCTTAACTTTGTGAAAATCCATTGTAAACAATAAAAAAGATATGATACTTTTCTAAAATAACGATTTCTCTACCTGAAGATGACACCTCTGGGACGAAACCGGTCGTCTTACATAAATAGTATGGAAAAGTACCATACCTTTTAATTGTTTGCAGAAAAATTGTTAGTCTAGATACTGATAAGTACAGCGTTTTACTGTGTGTGTCTTGAAAATTTAATAATGAAAGCTTAACCCGGTACCGCCTGAATCAAATATTTCATCCGAACTTTTTCGTAATATTCAATTTTAAAATCTGATTTCTTAGATGCAAATTTGATACTTTTTGCACTATAGTCTTGAAAATACAGCCTGGTACAATGTGGTACCGCTAGGCCCTTAAAGGGTCAAATTAGAAATCAAATAAGCGTTAGTAATTTCACATTTAAATGCCAGAAACGTTGAAATTTTTTTTTTATTTTGCACAAGAATTTATCAAAATTACTCAAAAATGTCAAATCTTGCTTAAAAAGCAAACTTTTCTGGAAAACGTAATTATAAATATGCTTATCAGTTTAAAACACTCAAAATCCCAAACAAATCAGAATGAATAACAAAGAAAACGGCTCGTTTAGATTGCTTTACCCGCTGGTACCATATGGTACCGCTAGGCATTAACGGGTTAAGTTGTTAACAGGTTATAACTTAAGGAATAGTTAGGTCATCAATCCGACCGGTCGACGGTTGTGATGCATCCATAATGAATAAATCTATGAGTATGAGTCTATCACAATCTGCTTATCGATGTAACAATGGGGGCCAAGAATGTAGCTTCAGTTTCCTGTTTTCAATTCTGTATTCATGAGGAATCAATCATAAGGCCGGTGTATGGGAACAATTAGCCATACAATCTGCACGAAGCTCTTTGCGTGAGATTCCTGAGCCTATGCTTCAATGGTGACATTTGCAGAAAATAATTGTGGTGAAATTTAGCACAAAACTTAGCGTGGGTTTGGTCGATTTTGAATTAACCAGAAAATCGACGTGAAATTTTGGAACCCGCAGAGTCATGTTCACGTTTGCGTATCGTGGAAGAGGCCATCTCAGCATGAAAAACAAAAGTGGATACAGAATTACAGAAATGGAATTAAAGAAGTAAACTTTAAAAAATGCGACTCAGTACAAATACGTTTTGTGCGGCAGATTATAGTTCTACAGGAGAATAATAGATGGCGGTAGGTCCACGTTATTTTTTTTGAGCCCTAAAGCTGTGAAGCTAATTTTATCGTTAATCTCAATTTATATTTTTTGCCATAAACTAGCATTAAGGGCTGATTTGATGAAATTATCTCGTACACAACAGTTTAAAATCATTATTATGAATTCGTAATTCATTTTTTTCTCCTACCGTTTCCTACGTGGTAATGTGTACTGGAATTATTCAGATACAGCTGTATTGATGAAAATAGCGAAATAACCAGCGTTTTTAAACTAGAGTTGTAGCAGTCAAGTTTGACTCATGTACTAGTATTAATAGATTGATCATACCCTCAGTTGATTTGTGCAACATGACTCTAGAGATTCGGAGTCAGCGCGCTAGAGCATCTCTTTTTTGCGTGTAAACGGCTAGTATCCTTAGCTTAGCTGAGGCATTATGAAGATATGCATGGGCTTAATAGCATAATGTACGATTTTAATTAAATGATTTTGACTTATCAAATGTTAACGAAATCCTCTTGCATGTATTCAATGGTGGTTTAAATTTTCGTCAAGTTCGATCGAATCATAAATTAATTAATTCATATTAAGTTTTAATCAGACTCATTGGTTTCCAAGTGCTTAAAAATAAATCCTGTTCAACTGGACGTATTTCATATTGTTTCAAGATGCATTAACTGTTCAAAAATTAAGATAGCTTCTTGAATTTTTGAGATCATCACCGCCCTCCACATGCCTATCCAGGCGGCTTTCGGGGTAGCTGGTACATGTACTCTCTTCGCAGTGCTTCGCATTCTTTGTCCATAGTCTCGCCTAATAGTTATAAATGCTCGAATGTTATAGCAATGAAGTACTGCTGGCAGAGCCAGATTTGCGTAAGTCTTTGGGAATTTTTAAAATTCATTTTGCGCCGTTGTGGTCCCAGGTGGGCCGGCAGCAACTCCCCGCGGCGAGCGGTCCGTTGCGGCCGCCGCTTTGGGTGGGTAAGGGGGTGGAGGGGATGTGTTTTAATGGTGCAGGGCAGGGTGTGTTGTGAAGGGTGGGGTGGTAGGCGTGGGAGGAGGACCCCAGGGGTCGATGCAGACAGGCGTAGCGCACCCCCTCCCCATCCCAGTGGCTATCTCTCCCTGCAGTTTCCACCTCAACCCTCTGATACGCCCGTATACATGCGTCTGGCCCATTCTCCATCGATATACTCACGCCCGTCACAATCCCACAACTCCTTGCTGATCACCTTGCTTGAGATTGTGCTCGCCTGCCCAGCCAGACCAAACTAATGCAGGACTTTATTGGTTAAGAGGACGAATAGCACGCATTCTATCGGTCGTATTTTGTCTTAATTGATGACGAGTTGATCTAAAAGAGTGATTAGCTTTGAAACGCACGATAAATACATAGAACATGGTACCACTTGCACGCTATTACAGCGATACTATAACCTTAACATTTGCGTGGATTATTGAAATGAGTAAATAATAGGTTAAGTTCGTGGGGTTTGAGAAAATACATGTAGCTCATCTTCCACTCCTAGCATCTTCCCGCCAAAAGTGATACAAATAGAATAGTTAAGCATTTTAATTAATAGTGTGTTAATAGACGATTAACACCTATTATATCAGCCGAGTTTTGTCTTTTTTGGAGACAAATTTCTTGAAAATGATTCTTAGTTTCGAAATGCACGCTAAATAATTAAAACTTGCACTCTACTACAGCATTGCTATTGAAATAAAAATTAACGTTATATTGAACGAGTAATTAAAGGGCTTACTTCGTGGGCTTAAAGAAAAAAGTATAGCTCCTCTTCCATGCTTTGCTATTGCCCACCATGAATGTTGAAGAACGGAATATACCAGATTGCATATGCATGCTCATATATGAATTTTTAATACATTTTGTGATATTGGTATGAGTTTTTCATTTCAGTTATTTCCTGAATTAATCTCATATTTTATTTTAAAAAAAAATTCCACGATGTGGAATCATCATTAAGACGTTAATGGTGTTTAAGGAAGGCATTTGCAGCGATAATTTAAAGATTAGTTTTCAGGGCTTAGAGAGCATTCCTAACTCCGACTCAACCGGTATTTTTTCGTAATCTATTCGTTGCTTTAAATTTACGTTATCATCTTGAAAATTTTAGTGTGCCTAAAATAAACCTCTCATCATCGAATTCCCTTAATCTCAAATACGAAAATTTTATCCCATTTTGTTTCGGTAAAATTTTTGTAATTAGGATCTAAGTAAATGTTGACAAATGTTTACTGTATGAACGCTGAAAATTTAGAGATGGTATTTTTTTACATGAAGTACGTTAAAAAAGCAGACAAAATTCGACCAAAAAAGTGGGAGGAATGATTTTTATTAGTTTTAAGCGACCTTCCTCGCAAGTCCTTTAACTCGAAGGTTACCTTAGATGAGTTGGTATGAAACTCACTCATACATTACTTAATGCGTAACATTTTTTCCGGCCTGATACTCCTCATTATTATTATTATTATTAAAGTAAATTTACAATTCGGTCGGGGGAAACATATTGGTTAAAAGTTTGCCCTAATTAACATATGACTTTGAAATTAGGATAAAAAACAAATAAATGCATGGAGAAACTCATAAACAAATAATACAACATAATCGTCAACCAAAACATAGTAAAACATAAAAAATAAAAAAAAACCTTTGCAATATACCTTATAGCTCCCTTCGGCCCTGTCTTAGTAGCACTCAATCCCCTCAGTGCTAGCATACATTCCCGTTTTATCTGAATAATGCCATTCCTCGCGCCTCAGGGGTACCGAATACTCAGGGTGGAAATACCCTCAACCTCCACGGTTTTCTCCTCGATTACAGCCTAGCTTTCGGTGTTTCCCGGCGCCCTGAATTCTAGTCACGCTACTAGAAAGGAATATTCTGCGGGAACACGAGAGCAACTCTGTCTGTACGTGAACCCCTAGCTCCTTGTAGACAGTGTTGATTGCACTGTGGTACTTAGTATGCATGGTTGCGAACTGAAATGTTTTTCACCTCGAAAATTCATCGAGTTACCAGATTCGTTTTAAGAATAGATACAATTTTTTGTCCTGATTATTAAACTTTTTTGAGTGTCGTTTGAATCCATACAAAATTTGGTCAAACATTCCCATAAAGGTATTCTGTCAATGTTGGGAAATTTTAATTATAAGTCGCGATTGTCACTGGAATTGATGTCACGGGAGTTCGAGAGATATTACGTACTTGCACGTGCTTTCACGGATCTTCACTCCCTTGGAGCGATGTATCTTTATCGAGCGCTTGACAGTGGAGACAAATATACATCGGCAAATGCTGTTCTCTCAAAAGAAGCTGACGTCTATATACATCGAAATATGAAACCTCTCACATATAGTTCTTATGGAAAATTGAAGTAAGGTATTGCCTGTGAAGAATTGAATGAAATCTCATTTGTATGGAAGGTCGAATGGCTTGTTTTTTTATGCGACTGAGGGATTCAGAGGCATTAATTTTTTGACTTCATGAAATTTTTAATAAGGTTTAATACTTTTCAATATCTCATACTATTTTTTAATTCACTCAACATCTACACTTTGATAACTAAATGCATGATAATTGCACACCAGTGGCTTGGTTTGGATTGAGCTCCACCCTTGGAAATCCATACCAACCTTTCGCGTTGAATCAGTGCTTAGTCCACTCAGTTGGCTTTCTATGGAGATGTACAATGAATATTTACTTAGATGCAACAATGCTTCATGTTAATTTTTCTTACCCATATGAGGCCATGCCGTAAGAGTTGTAGTATACAATTTCCAGCAGTTGTTGTTCAAATTACGGACATCTCTACTTCTCACATGTCTTCATTATTAATTGTGTATCTTTTTTCTTTTAATTTTAACTCTTGCTGTCACAAAAAACATGAAATTAGCATCTATTATCTCTGTAATTCTATTTCTTATCAGTCATAAATTGGCATTATGGTGGAACTTGGATACTTTAATTACAGTATATTCCAAAAATCTCTCCTTTACGTTTTATAAATGATTTCCCTCAATTTTGGAAATATATCTCCGAAACCAGTTAGTCACTACTTTATTGGAGAATAAGTTTTCTTTTTTTTGTTCTCCACACCACTTTATTCCATTAACTCTTATTTTAATTTCAATATATTATGGGAAAAAGTGATGGACCTACATGCCTTCATAGTCAGTGAGTAGATAAATTTCGGTTTGAGGTTGGTATCATCAGGTAAATTAATTGAAGTATTTTGGTTACAGATTTAACATTTTTAACGCATTTTATTCTATTGACTCTTATAATCCCTTTGGCGCTTTATAATTCAATCGATTTTACTTGCATAAAACTTTAATCTTTATTAATGCTTTGACTGATCAAAAAAAAGCCCATGATTTGAACTTTGGTATTCAGGACTCAGTTGATGTATCTCTTTCTGACGAGTTTAAAGGAAATTTATCTGCATGTTTGGAATTGGATGAAATTCCAATTAATTTCATCTTTTGCTTGTGACCAATTGGCTATAAATAACACGTGTAAAAAGGTATTGTCGGTGAAAAATTACGCTAAATTTTTTTATCGGTGGCTTGTTTATTAACGCAAGATATTATTAGAGATTTTAATATATTATTTCATGAAATACATATAATGGTTAATATTTATTTCTCTGCTCTATTAATGCGTAAAACCTGCACATTGATTACAAACATTTACAGGAGATTCACAATAGTGTTACGATTCTTTCAAGAATTTATTCAATTATCTCTCTGAAAATTTTCTACCATCAACAATTAACCTTCATATTATTACTTGTACCTAGGTTTTAGAGCATGTTAGCCGTGAATTCCAAAGCTATACTGTTTTATTCGGGAAGCCTTTCAAATTATGACATTTTTTCTGCAAATCATCGATGCCTCATCAGACTGGACTTCAAATTTTTCCATAAATAGGTATTAATTTTATGTAGATTATATATTTCTTCAATCACAGCATAAATCCTAAAATCGATTTTAGGGGACCTTCTATAGTTTTTTATCTCTCAGTTGACAAAATTATCTGCTAATACTCTGCTAATGACTAATTTAATGATAAAGGGAATAGCAGGATAAGTATGGTGAATCGGATAAATATGGTGAGTGCATATGTTTTTTCTTTGTTATCAATATACAGGTATACCTATATATAATATATATATATATATATATATATATATATATATGTATATATATATATATATATATATATATATATATATATAAATAGTTCAAGTTAATATCGATAAACACAGAGACACAAAAAAGAAACACTCATATTGAATAAATAAACTCGAAGCTATCGAAGCACTTCAGGCTTCTTCGTCAGCTGAAGTATGAATGGTGAGGAAAGGAGAGGGTTGGAAAAGGGAAAAGAGGGGTAAGGGGAGAGGTGTATGGGGAGGGGGAGTTAGGACGAAACGGTTAGCATTTGCTTATTGGAGTGTAGTAAAACTCGGTTGTTGAAGAAAATGGACCAAATATATGGCATGGCCCTATAACTCACCAACAAAAGCTATCGGGCCAAAAATCATTGAAATATCTCTTGGGGGTCGACTCACCATAATTATCCTCAGATATTTTAAGAATTAATGACCACTCTGAGTCTAGTTACCCCATTTGAAGTTGTCGTAAGCCGAGATACGCCCTATTTGAGTCTTCTGACCCTGAACAGACACAAAAAATAGATATACCACTATCTTAAATCATAATGTATATAAAAATACCATAGTAATTTTACGGTTTTTATTTTTCATTGTGCTTCCTCATGAAATATACGGATAATTTTTTGGGGAACAAGAGGCCATAGCTATCAGTTGGAGATGAAAAGCTTCGTCTCTAGTTTTTACGTTGCTTTACAGGGATTCCCCCAACTGATGGTCTTTTTGGGATATGAGATACACATTATCCGCGTTTCCAAGGGTCTTTTCCGCAGGCATATGCTAGTAAGTAGGAAACTTGGTGTCCTAGAGTCACCGCAAAACCTTGCCAAACGCTTCTCCAACCCTACAAGTTTTGTTTGGGATTGTGTACCTACTTCGGTTCCGGACTTTTCATTCATCGCCTGCTTTCGAGGTGAATCACCCAGAGAAATGTTTACCCATTACGTAACTCGTTATTTGTCTCCGTTTCGGAAATGGGTCATGGCCGAAGGGAAGACAAAGAAGATATTTTTCGAGTCCAAGAAATTCTTGGCGTGATTTTTAACCGTACAATGCCAACTTATTTTTTTTTATGAGACCCGAATCGAGTCACTTGCTTTTGGATTATGCTTAGAATCTTAATGTAAATTTTATGGAGATATCCTTGTCTCAGTTAACAAAACTTGCATTGTTATATACTATAGTCTTTCAGAAATTGAATTTAGATTGAATTTTCTATTGTAGCAAATTATATACGTTAAAGATGAAAGTTTCTTCATAAAAATAAAAACTTTTAGTCACTTTCCGCATAATATTCAAATCCCGGAAACTACCAAGTTTTCGGGACCTAATTTCATACATACGTATAATTTCTCGAAATCAACTCCACCATACAAGCATAGTGAGGAGGGCTAGTCCGGAAGTTTACAACTAAGTATACAACTAAACATAGAAAGGAAACATCAACTGATGAATATAATGCGAGATAGGATAAGTAAACCACCCTGATTTTGTAACCAAACTATGGGTGTAAAAACTGTTTGTACATGTGTATCAGGCTTGACTGTATGGAAATTGGTTACGTTCATGTCGAAATTCCAAACCTTTTCTCACAAATACGTTTACTTGACCGTCTTAGGTTTCGGGTCCTACTGCCATTAGAATGCAGCGTTTCGCAGTAGTTGCCCCCACCATGTGTGCACAGAGAAGAGCAGAGCATAAACTATGGTAGGGTAAAGTGTGAGTAGAAGTAAAAAAAAAGCTTGTTGCTGAAGGACAGGCAGTATTATGTAGGAATTAGCCGCCGCGACGGGAGGTAGCACCAGATTTTGAAGCAAAAATCCATCAATTTCAAACCGTGTCCCCTCATTATATGTCATTTACCAAGGAAACTATTTTGCGGTCCATGAAAATGGTTTAGAGCCAAGAAGAATCTGAGTTTTTCCCATTGAATGACGAAAATCAATTCTTCTCGGGTTTCGAACAGGGCTAGGGTCTGCATGTTGCAGGACTACGTCTCCAATGGAGACTTTCCCAACATCTTCAGGGCTTATGATGCCGATGTCAGTAGTGTTCTGGCATATAAACCAGGAATGGCGAGTGAAACCAAACAAAAATGTTTGATTTAGACCCGGAGGGAAACGAAAATACGAAATATACGAGGCCTAGGTTTAGTTTTGTTCCCGCACGAAATTAAAATCACCAAGGAATTTAGTTTCGACCCGGGACGAAACTTTACTCTCAGGAATGAAACTAAATTAATCGAAATTCCGCTGCTAATATTAAAGTTTCGATCGCAGGAGTTGAGTGGAGGGGGAAAAAGGGAATATTTTCGACTCATTACGTTTGGCATTCATGTAGAGAGGTTACAACCTTGAGCTTAAAAATCGAATGGCCAGTTTGCGTTCACCATTCTCCTGTTAGTGGTCAAAATATGAGTGCTCCATGGATTTAATGCCGGTAAGCCAAACCTCTACTTCATTCAACCATACTTCGTACTCGTGTGTGTGGGTCGAAACTAAACTGTTAGAAGGTGAATCACGCATCACGCGGCCCCTCAGGTGCGAAACATTATCTGTATTTCGTTCCGTCCCAGGCTTTAACTTTAGTTTCGAATCGAAGTAGTTTTGAATATGATATTGTTTCGACCCTGGGTTTACATCCCCGGGTTTAAATCCATTTCGTTTCTACATTTCGCTCCTGGGAACGAAACTATTGAAATTTTTACTAGTTTTGACTTTCATTTAGTTTCTTTTTGCACCCCTGATATCCCTCTATTTTCACATTTGTGGTCCCTGATTGGTTCGTTTTATTGTTTGCTTGTTGTAGAAAAAAAGTTAATTCTAGATTTAGAGCTATAATCACGGACATATTGCAGGGGTGAAATGGTAATAAAAGTTTCCTATGTGGGATAAAAATAATATGTATCCGCTTCTACTTATATTGCACATCTGTTATCAATATCTTTATGTCGTCTTCTAGGATTTTAGTCCTAACATTTGAAATATAAATCGGTTGATGATCCGTCATTGTTCCACCGAAGCAGGAAGAGCATTTGTAACTTAAATCATGTTGAATTTTCTTTGCAACGTTATGAAATAAATCATAGTATGTGTTAGAAATAATCTTTTAATTGATTTATACATCTTATTCATGTTGCAAACGAATGCCTTCGATATATCATATTAATTTTACCCATTTTGAATGCAGAATTCTTTTGCAGATTTTCGTAAAACATCATCTTAGTACACCGCTATATTTTGAAGTGTAATGCAAAGGATAAAGCTGGACGGATATTTTACCCAATGGGTAAGCTTAGAAATTCGTTTTTCCCCTGAAAAATATAGGAAATTTATAAATGCTATATGGAACATAGTTTGTTATGTCACAATTCTCTAACAATTTAACCCTAAAAATGCTCAATGTTCTCGTAAACGTTAACGACTGATGTCCTGGCACCGTAAGCTGCACGCCGCACGACGGATTGCGGAGTTTTTAAAAATTAAAACGACCAAGTTTTCGGCACCTAGTTTCATTATCTACGCAACATTACTAAAAATTAACTCCGCGATATATACCCAGGGATGAGGGTAAGTACGGACTATAACGACGAAATATACAATTAAACACATAAGGGAATGATAAACTGACGAAATTTTAACTGATATCCTCACGCCGTACGCTTGTGGATGTGACTTGTAGAGATACGTGTGCATGTAACAACACCGAAAATTTTTCGTTCCGTTTTCCGAAAAAGGTTCAATATTTTCCGCTCCAAATCCGGGGATTCACGTTGTCAGGTGGCGAGGAAACTTTGACCATCGTTCACTGTCAGTCCCTTTTAAAACCCACGTTGTACCCTTATCGCAACAGAATCCTTATCAAGCTAGGATCAGGCACCCGACCTTGATATCGACCGGGCCTCACGGGAAACATGAAGGATATCCGAGAAGCTGGAGGAAAGACTCGCACACTGAGTTTCTAGTCGGCGTTAAAGGATAAGATTAATGGATTGAGTGCCTGAACCTATTTTTAGGTGAGCCTTCGCGTGATTACTCTCAGTTGTGGTTACTGTTCACGCGTTAAACCATCTGCTCTGCGCATTCCGAGCATTCGTTGTTTATTAAGGTATCTATTAATTTCATTTTTGAAAAACCTTTGGCATTTTTACATTTTTTTAATTTTATTCACCGTGATACTTACTAAAAGTAACAGAAGTATGTGAAATGCAGTGGAATGGCATCCTGTAATTATTAAAAGAAAATGGAGATGGCACTTTTCCACGGGTTTATTTAGAGTACGACGCGTTTCAACCCTTAGATCATTATCAAGTATAATGTACTTGATATACTATTGTACTCAATAATGACCTAACGGTTGAAACGCGTCGTATTCTAAATAAACCTGCGGCAAAGTGCCATCTCTATTTTCTTTTAATACTAACGTGATCTGCGTGCATTATAATATACACTCCCTCGGCGGAAAGAATACCAGTCAAAAAGTAATAGAATCGATTGAAGTCCTGTATTTAATTATGAATTATCTTTAATAACTACGATTAAACAAATATTGTACGTGATAAAATATTCTATCACATATTTTGAGCTGTATCAATGACTTTGTGATAACATTACTTAAAAATCCCTCTTCGTCTGTCATAATTTAAATAATTTAACCCTATTCATATATGAATGAATGAATGCTTTTTTCGTCCGACGATAAAAGGCCCTTTATTTGCAACAGTAAAGCTGCAGAAAAAACCGGGGAGAATCATCAGCATGAAGTTTGTTTTTCAAAATCAAAAATAATGTCAACCATTTCTCTGGATAACAGCATGAATTCTTCTTTAGCGAACACTGAAATAATTAAGTGCACCATGGCCAAGTTTCAGTAACGAAATGGAAAATAATTGTTTTTTGCCGAATCAATTTTCGCCGATATAATGAGTTCCCTTGATACTTTGGTATGAATGATGAAATTTGGACAGGCGGGTATATAAGGCAATTGCGCGTCCTCCGAACCACACGCTCAAGTCATTTCTGACCGTAAGTTGTTAGTTTAAGGTTAGTAGCAATCTCATAAACTACACTGCCTCAGTTGATTCTCCCTCCAAGTGATCACTGCGGACCGACAGTCAGATAACTCGCCGAACAGCTTTAGCATTGACCTTATGCCGATAAAAAAGATTTTTTTTAATGCACTGAGGATAGAGTGTGAAGCAGTGTGAAACATTATACCCGTTCCCATTCAAAACAAAAGAGGAGACAAGGTGACTTCTCGAAGTGTTCTGATCCATGACAACGCCCGTCATCCCTGCACCGATGAAGCCCAAATGCTCCTTGAGCAATTTCAATGGACATTTTTAATCACCCGGCGTGCAACTTCGACGCAGTGCCGTGAGACTTCCATCTTTACGCTGAAATGGAAAAGTGGCTGGGAGGAAAGCGTTTCCAAACGAGCGTTGTCATGGATTCTTTATAAAATCAGAAATATCTTGCTTTTGGTATTTTACTATCGAATTCTATGCATTGGATCACTCTGAAAAAGAAAAATAGTATGAATCACTGTGTAACTTATTATTTGGGGTAAGTAAAATGAAATGTGAATTTCTGGGTATGACATTGGACCGGCGCCTGAATTGGCGCGAACATTTCCGAACTCTAAGAGACAATTGCTTCAAAGTTCTGAACATTTTACGGTTTCTGTCACATTCGACATGGGGCGCGGATCGTACCTCAATGCTTATGCTGTATCGAGCATTAGTACGTTCAAGGCTAGACTACGGATCGATTGTGTACTCATCCGCCCGTGAGACCTACATGAAACCGCTCTCGACGGTTCATAATACTGGACTGCGTTTAGCAACCGGTGCCTTCAGGACCTCCCCTGTCTTGAGCATTTACGCCGATACAGGAGAACCTCCCCTAGTCAATCGTAGAGAGACGTTGATGTGCAATTATTCCACAAAAATTTTATCTGCGCCGAACCACCCCTGTTTTAACATTATTTCTCACCCACTGCTTTTAGACCTTTTTAACCGAAAGACAAGATCCACTAAACCTCTAAGTGTTCGCTTCAGAAACCTAATCGCAGAACGCAATTTTACCTTGCCCGCCACGTACCCCACTGGGTACAGTAACGTGCCGCCGTGGTTAATTCCCCGGCCAGCTTTGAGACTTGACCTTACTCGTTGCTCCAAATCTACTACTATGCCGGGAGAATACCAACAACTTTTTAAGGAATTCCGCGCCGAAAACTCCGAATTTACGTTCGTATACACTGACGGTTCCAAATCGGATACCGCCTGTGGGTGCGCTGTGGTATCCCCATATCATGGAGTACTTAAGGCAAAATTGCATCCGCACTGTTCCATTTTTACGGCTGAGCTCACTGCCATTAGGATTGCTCTCCGATCCATTAAAAACAGTGTTGCGTCATTTATGATCTGCACAGATTCATACAGTGCTCTCCAATCCATATCTCTTTATTCTCCTTGTCACCCCATTGTTCAGGACATACAAAGCACTCTGTTATCCCTGAGTAAAAAAGGGACCACTATAAGCTTCGCTTGGGTCCCTGGACATGTGGGCATACCAGGGAATGAGAAAGCAGATTCTGCAGCCAAAGATGCGCTCAGGTCTCCGGATACAGATTTTCAGTTAATGCCGGCGGAAGATTTAGGGAATGCCATGAGGGGTATGATTAGACAAAATTGGAAGACGCAATGGCTCGAAATCCATAATAACAAACTTCGGGAAATAAAGCCCGTAATAACTGCGTGGCAGACCTCTATAAGAAATGTCCGCAGGGAGGAAGTGGTTTTAACACGCTTAAGAATTGGTCACTGCTTATTAACCCATTCATACCTCTTCACCGAAGAGAGAATACAGCCCCAATGCTTAAATTGCAATTGTCCACTAACAGTGCGACATATCCTGACGGACTGTCGTACTGCACGGGTGTCGCAAGATATCGTACTGCACGGGTGAATCACAACCTCGGAGTCAACCTAGCTGAGGTACTAGGAGACACTCCCGAAAACATTTCCCGACTGATAGCATTCCTACACTCAACTCGACTTTTCAATAAAATATAAATGATACTCTTGTAAATTATTGGCACGTTAAATTCAGAACGGGCCTAATCCCCTTTATCAATACCAGTCAGTGAGTGGTGCAAAATGGCCTTAGCCGCCGACGCACCCATTAAAAGAAACACTACTACTACCCTACCAACTTAACCTGTACATTTCGGTTTCTCAGAGAAATAAACATTTTTAATAAAGTCTAATTATGTACACTTTGAACGAAGACATCAGATGCAGTAGATTACTTTATACATAACTTTTGTAATTAAATCACACAGTAGTGGTGCAAAATGACCTAGCCGTCGACGCACCCTAAATCCAAATAATAATGAAATGTGAGAAGTTGTATAATACATGCAACTATTGTTGATTATGATTGATGACAGTTGTTTACCAAGCTAGTATCAGAAAGCGGTAATTCCGATGCCCAGTTAGTTTGACGACGAGTTTATGTCTTAAATTCCTCCCTCTGCGGTCTGTTTGCGGATTGCAGAATGAAGTATTTGGCAGATTCAAAAACGGAAAAAATGTTGTCAGTTTCCCACCCCCCCTCCACTATACTTGTTTCCACCGCCGAAGTGCTAAAAACACGATACACCTGTCTTTTCACTCTCAGACGCACATTTATAAATAGGCGACCGGTCATTCCCTACAGAGGGAGGGTTGTTTTAGAGACCCCCTGCGTGCTTTTGGCGTCGCCAATGGAAACCCGGTTTGTTCCCATCTTAGCTCGTGGCGAATGGGAAATCCTCGGAGAGTCTGTCACGAAAAAAGAAGACTCGCGTCTGGCTCCAGAACTCTTAAAAGTATCGATTGCCGCGCCGCCCTTGGGGGAATACCAAACTACTCCGCTCAATGTGTGCGTGCATAATGGAATCGAAATGCATTTTTTGAAAAAAAAAAAATGCAAAAAAAAGTTTGCAGAAATCTTTTGAATTTGGCCGTCAGACTTCGACGTTCTGTGCTACATTTTTGGAATAATATGTCTAGATGTATAAAATTTTCAAGGCTATACAAAATATTTTAGATATACTTTATTTGTTGATATTAAGTTTTTGGTCACTACATTATATTTTTATAAGAAGTTATTTTGCCTCATGTAATCTATTGATGGCCATCTATTAATATAATTACAAATATTCACTGCATCATCAGCCATTAAACCTATGAATAGTTTCATGTTACACTCTAATCAATAAAGTGGTTTCCAATTTTTTTATTGCCTTAATCGAAAGATAATTACTCCTGGAGTAAGTATTTTAGGCTTTTAGATTTTTAAATGACGATATATATTGTTCGCGATTAAATGAAAAGTGAAAATTTTCAAGCGCGCTATAACGCGACGGCTAAGTATGAATGCTGGTGAAAGCTTGTGAGACGTCTTTCTGATTCCGCTGAGTGAGGCCACCTTGGTGCGAAGCTATGAGCGTCCCTACGATTCAGGATGCTAGCAGGTAGCAGAGTACTCTGCTAGGAAGTAGCGTTTGGCTTAAATAAGGATTATTAATGCCCTATCAAACGAAATAAACTTTCCGACCGTAGGCAATTTTAATAACTGATTATTAAGAGATGTTTCCCTGAGCTCTGTGCCACATGCATGCATTGGTTATCTCAGGCGATGTAAAACTCCTGACTACTCGTATAGAAACTAGGTCCCTGTGACGTAACGTGGATTGACATCGCATGGCCGCCAATCTGGTCTTTTTCAAATGAGGTTAAAATTGATCATTAACATTCGTCTTAACTGGGATTTCTAAAGCCAAATAATTTCTATATTATTAACACTCGTCTAAACTGGGATTTCTAAAACCAAATAATTTGTATATTATGAATACAATAATGGTGAGTAACGAATCGCAATCATTGCCTTTCCTTTTTCTTTGATGAAGGAAACTACACTATTCTACAATCGGTTCATCTTTAAACCTCTGCATAATTCTTTTGATTGTCATCCTTCATTTTCTGCGTATCTCATCAGTGGACTACGAATGCCGTCCCATTCCACCTGCCCTTCATTGGTAATTTTCAACGGACCCTCGCTTCCTATGAAATGGCCGATCGAATTGCCCCTTATTCTACCCGAGGTTGTCGAAAGATTTCCCTCCTGCTCTTCTTAGTACTTTACCGCATTACTCGCACAATCTATCTATTTGATCTTCATCATTATTCTTACACACCGAGTTTCGAAAGCGTCCAATCGTGATTTCTCCGCCGCTGTTATCATCAATTACTTGCCATCATAAAGAAGTATACTACAATTTAAATCCTAATAAATTGCTTCCTTACTTAAATACTTTCATTCTCAGCTGTCAAGAGACTTCTCTTTCTGTGAATATCCTTTCCACTTGGACTATTTTACCAACTATTTCTACTATTTTCATCCATCGTTGGTCACTCGGCAGGCATCCAATTTCCAGAACTCTTTCACCTCTTCAAGTTTATGACCTCTAGTTTCGGGTTGTTTTTGGCCTCTCCTCTTCTACAGTAGACCAGCTTAATCCTTTTCTTTGAATTGATTTTCAGCTTACACCTATGTAATATGTTTTTAAAGATCAGTGCAATTTTTTTCTCTCTATGTGCATGCTTTGACCCCGATGTTATCGGTATATTAACGATGATGACTCGTATGTTAATATTGATGCTACGCAAATTATTTGGTATAATTTTGCCAATTTGGTTGACAATTTTATTCTTTGATCTATGAAATTCTTCTTGTGTGATGAACTACAGGAATGGTTTAAATTTTGCATCGAGAAATTTGGGGTTATTAGGTTCGGATCTGCATTATACGTTTCAAAATGAATCTCTAAAAGCTGCATGAGGACTGTGAGTGAAATCATTTGAATTCATGACCGCAAAATATGGAAATTTTTGCCAAAAGGAGTTGGGAACTCAATTTCAGTGGGAATGCGTTTGGTACATTCGATTTTAGCTCGGGGCGTACCTCGCTTTACGTCGGTAAATTGCCATGCATCACAAGGCTGCGTGATGAAATTCTAAATAAATTTAAAATCTGATTTTATTATTACCATAATCACGTAATGGAATTGAGTTATTTTCCATTTGAGGGGCAATTTATTAGATAGCGTAACTTTGTTGGGCTTTCATTGATAGAAGATAATTTTTAGTTCGAGAAAATATTGGAAATAGATTCGACAGAATTTATTTTCCGCAATGCGTGCTTGGCTGTCAATTTTTTGTTTTTTTTTTTTGCACCATAAAAGATTCGCTACTTTAGCAGCGTTCCTCCAATAGATATTTAACTTCCATAATTAAATTTTACGCCTAAATGTCATGACTTTTCGCTTTTTTTGATCTTGGATTATTTATATGCAGCCGTAAACCTCGTGGCCACATGCCTGATCCTGTGTCCCATCGTATATTCTTGATTAGCGATTTTTGAGGCCTGAATGCAGTGTGATTTTAAGCGTCGTAGCGTACGCATGTTCTCAGTTTAGTAAGTAGTAATTTCAAATTTTTTCGTGAAATTTTTTGCTTAGATATGCAGTTGCGCTATTTAAGGGTCGTATCATATCCAGAGATGTAATGGATATAGATCATCTGTCATAAAGACCTGTTCACTTTTTTATTTACTCACTGGAGTTCGCCACATTCAGGGACCATTTCTTCAACGGGACTCTTCTTAGCTATGGCTTAAGATGTTTGATTGATAATAAAAGGGGGAGAATCGTAAGTAAGGACGCGCTATGATATTTCAAGTGCGGGGAGACGGGAAGTATCAGTGCATGCAATAGTCGTGCTTCCGATCATGACTAATTACACTAAATTAAACTAATTCAGACGGTGCATAAGTTTATCCCCATGCTAATTATTTGCCTAACCTCTTGTCTACTCTCATGCATTCCCCTGATCTCGCTATATTTTACCATGAAGAAAAGAGTGTGGTAAAATCTTCATATTTGATGTTATTGTTGATCTCAATCTTCGAAGTCAAAAATGGAACTTTCATAAAGATAGCGTAAGCATAAGACAATCCTTATAAGCTGTTTGGCCAAAGAAACTCATCCTGAAACTCCTGTACTTGAAATTAGGTTAAAGCTATTAGCATGCGCACGATTTTTCTTTTCTGAAAATAATACTTTGAACTCGTATTAAACTTTTGCACGTAGAAAGTATTTTATCCTTACGGAGCTCATTCAACAATGTGGTTGCATGAGATTACACGAGGGTGCTAGTAAACTAAGTAATTACTGTGTAACCATGGATATTAAAACGGCTCTTGGGATTAATAGTTAAAAGGATTATTGTAGCCTCAACCTAGAGAATGCAAACTTTTAATGGTCCTCACTTTGGTTATGAGGTAGCTGGGGTTAGTTGGAATTACATTTCAGCGTGAAGTTCCTTGCTTAATGCTTTTGAGACTCATCCCAGCTGCTCCATCTGTTCTACTTTAGTACGCATAAGCTGTTACATCATTTGCACTTTGACCTAGGAAAACTCATATCAAAACTTTCTGCCTTGCGTCAAGGACATGAATCGTCCTCGAATATTTTAACTACAATCATGGGGAATTCCTCGAACAGAATAGTGTCAAGTGTAAGCATGACTCTAGTTCAAAATTTAGTGGCGATAAAATTGGAACAACGCTTTACAAAGGCAGTATTAATGAGAGATATATAAATGAACTAACTTTGAATATCTAGCATGTGTCTGGTAACTTCAGGCTTGACATTGTGAAACCTCTCCGTATTGGAAATAAAGGAGTAAAACTTTGTAAAGTTCACTATTTTATTAATATGGGCACGATCCGGGTTTCGTAACGTAGTCACCTGAAGATGTAACTACATTAACAAACCCGGGTCGTGCCCATATTAATATAACAGTGAACCTTACAAAGTTTTATTCATTTATTTCTAGCGTATGTGTTATGCTTCACAAAATTACGAGGGATATTTATAAACTAAGGGCCGTTTGGTCACAGGGATTAAAATATTCTCATATCAAACACATTTTATTGGCTCTTTTAGTTGGCTACAAATTTACTTCACTTCTCTTCATTCTTGTACCATGGACTAAGTCACTGTCCCACTATGATGTCAAAAACTTGTAAGAAAATTCAACATTTTCGTTGGGGACTCTTTGACCACCCACCGAACAGTCCTTACCTTGATCCTAGTGACTACTTCCTCTTATTGCACTTGAAACAGTGGCTCCGTGGACAACATTTGGAAACCGAAGATGAACTCAACGGCTTTTTCAATTGGTTCAACTCTAAGCGAGCTTCCATGCAGAGGAGTTGATGAAGCTGGTGAAGCGGTACGAAAAAAATGCCTAGAATCGAACGGCGATTATGTAGAGAAGTAAAGTAGGTTTCTAGCTAACCAAAAGTGCCAATAAAATATGTTTCATAAGAGTAAATATTTTCCTGTGACCAAACGCCTCTTAAATTATGAATATGCTTCGTATTTATTCTCAAATTATGTGACGTATTTATCATTTCCCACACCTTTGGTTACTTTGTAAATGGAGGTTTTGAGAGGTAAAACTTAACATGATTCCGAATTTTTGCGTTATTTATGCTGAATCCTTCTGTAGGTATATTTAGGAAGGCCTTTGATTTCCATGTGCAATTGTCTGGTGGGGATTATTGATTTTGAGCTTCTGTGGAAAATTCATGAGTGTTAAAAATTCAGGTCACGCGAGGTAAAACTTCATATGACTCTGAAAATTGCTGTAACGTAATGGCAACTTCGTATATTTTTCATAATTTTCATTAAATATTCATTCGCGGTTATTTGCAGTTAGATCGAGTTTCAAAGAGTAGGTATATTGTTATCACGGGCAAAAAACACTGAAATGTTGTAAAAATAGTTTCCTTTTGATGATGATAATAATTATTCATTGTAATTTGTAATTTCCAAAATATCAACATCATTTATACAGTAACCTACTTCCATCTATAAAGAAAAACTTGTGATTGTATTCCTCATTTATGAAGATGAGCTGTATCGGGAGTAATACTCTTTTCACAGTGATTTCTCAATTAGCAATTGATGTACCAAATTTGTTCGGTGTATGATTAATGAATGCTTTGACGGCCAAAATATTCAGATATTTTGTTTCGGCACAATAAATTTTAGTTCTCAATGACATTTTTTGAGGTTTTTTATTTTAAGCGTGAAAACTGTGGTTCCGGTATAGCGTGTTGGATGCTAAAGAAAAATTTATTCTCTCTGTCTTGATATAGTAATATTTTCTGTGGAAATTATATTTTTGGAGTTAATGAAAGTTATTTATTAAGTACCAATTAGCATATATGTGCAGTCTCAAGTCTTTTTATTGCCAATAACTTTATCTGCTGAGACCAATTGTGCGGAGTCCACTGCTTTTTAACTTATTATTTTCGATTCACTTATTTTTTTCGATGCACTTATTTTTATTATTTCAATGGCATGGTTTAATAATTTTTTTCTATCATCAGAAGGAAAAATTCATATTTGTCAAATGATGGGAATTGGAGTGTGATTAGGATATCGTTTGAAGCTCAAAATAGGCATCCAGCTTGAATCGTTATATTATTAATCCTTCTCTTGTTAACAGCACACACTATTGATTGGTTTCGTCTTAATTGGTGCTGTTTCGAAGCCTTTTTTTCTCTATGACTATTGTGCTACATTAATACATTACCTCTCATTGTTCTTTTACAATTTTATCATTAATTTTTTTACGTTTGTTTACTGTTTTTTTCATTAGATGAGATTTAAAAAGTACTCTCAAAAGATAAATAATTCAGACTAAATGGAATTACAATAATTACAGTTATTTTTAATTTGTGAAAATTCATTTACTCTGCTCTTACTAAAAGAATTTATTTATCGTAGTAGTCTATTTTTTACTAGTACACTGGCATGGAAATCAATTTTAAAAATTTCATGACCTGGTAATATAAGAAATATTTTGTTCGATGCAGTATGTTTTCCTTTCATTTTATGCAGGATGAAATCATTTTAATGTTTAATTCCATCTCGGTATGTTCCCTCAGTATCATTTTCCAAAGCTTAAAAATTTCAACGATCAATATGCTCATTGTTTATCGATGACGATCCAACAGAAAGTACGAATATGTTCAACCTTTTGTGTGTTCAAGCGTTGCAGATCGATTCGGATGGGCAGTGGACAATTCTTTTGTTTCCCTATGTCGTCATGCGATTTCTCCTCTACTTCCCATTAGCGAATCGGACATCCGGAAATATCCACGGGCAGCCCGTAGCTCGAATTCCTGACGTGTCACCTCTCCACGCCACGCAGTCGGTCACCGTTCGAACGATCCACTTTTCATTTTGTCACAGTCACTGCTGCACTTCCTCGTTCCATTTAGGGCCCTGCATTCCTCGTCACTCTCCACCAATGCATTCCCGTCATACTATTTGTTTCTCTCGCCAAAGGTCGGATTTGAACGCGTGAAAACATACGAGGCATTTACCCTTTCTGTTGACATCAAATATAAATAGGTGTCGGCATAACGGGTTGTGTTGAATCTTGGAGTATCGAATGGTGTTAAAAATAACAGAAAAGAAATAAAGCAGGACTCAATGGATGTATTTTTTACGGTGCAACGAATTGTGTTGAATCCTGGAGTATCGAACGGTGTTAAAAAAATATAAAAGAAATAAAGCAGTTCTCAATGTATGT
Organism: Ischnura elegans; assembly: GCF_921293095.1. Taxonomy (NCBI): domain Eukaryota; kingdom Metazoa; phylum Arthropoda; class Insecta; order Odonata; family Coenagrionidae; genus Ischnura; species Ischnura elegans. Next base: position 68,271,680 of record NC_060257.1, read on the forward strand.
ATTTTTTACGGTGCAACCCTATGAAAACATAACTATTCCCTTTATTTTCCGCTGCCATTTTAATGAAAGGAAATTCTTGATGGAGGAATCTGTCTCTGCATAGCACCCGAGTAAATATAAACAGGAGTGATATTTGCCTTGTGACCATGTAGACTAGAATATAGTGGGACAATTCCACATCACCTGATCCGGAAATATCGCAGTTTGGTTGATTCCTGCGATAGCTTTTGTATTTTTTTCGATCGAAAATTTTATTTCCATCAAAAATTTTAACTATTACAAAAAAAGACGAGATAACAAATATATGTTAAATTTATTTACTAGTGCTTATTTAATTAATTATTTCCATTTTCCGTAATCATATAGAAGTTTTTGGTGCATTAATCCTGACTGATGTTGAATATGTCGCGCCTTTAATTTTCTATTTTTTTCTACGTTTAATGAGCGTAAGAGGAATCCCGGAAGCGTGTTAATTAATCACTGAGTACTAAATATAGATATGAAATTCTACATGATCAATTATTGCCTTTTGCAATTTTTTAATATCGTAGTATCCCATTATCTAATTTCAGTTTAGTTAATGATCACTTTATTTTATGTCCGAAAGATATTAACGAAGCACATATTCAATACATCTCAATACACCACAATACTATCTTTTATATCCAAGTCACTTCGACTATTCAGCTGAACTATCTAGAGAATTCTGAAAGATTATCAGTTCAGCGAGGGTGTTGGGTGGTAACTGATTGTGTGAAAGCATATACATTTATTCTTCTGAAAATTTTATTAAACGCCTCTAGTGCTAAAATTATTTATATATTATTATGAATTTTTAATTCTAATTTGTTCCGTTTTCAGTTGTTTTATGCAAATATGAGGTATCTTACGGATGCTTAGTGTTTATTGGTTTGGGCATTGACTAATTTATTGGTACCTCATACGTGTCGGTGTTTTATTCTCATTTCTTTCTCTAGTCCGGTGCCTTACCTTACAATATGATTTATAATTCAATTGAAAAACACTTAAAAATATAAATTATATAAAAATAGACGTCACCTACGGGTGGAAATTTTTCGGGATCTGTTATAGCTTACGCGTTAATTGTATATGATTTAATATCCGTTCAATTATCCCTAAAGTGAAAGTAGGTATTTTCTAATCAAAGGTGTATGAGGGGGTGAGATGCCAAGGGGTACAAGTGATAATTTTGTCAAGAGAGGTAGGTTAAGTTAATTGTTATAAGAAATACACAAAAACTTGTTTTCCAAGGGATATAAGTGAATTTCTGTTCTGTGGTGACATCGTGTGGAAGTTTAAATGCACTACTAAACATCTAATTAATCTCGTTTGTTTTCTGTAGCTAATTCCTGTATTCCTAACTGCGTATAAAAAATAAATCACTTGTCCCCTTGGCTTCTCACCCATTGTTATTGTGGTGGAATTAACATCAATAAATTTTCTTTTTGACTCGTTTGCGCCATTTCCTTTTAGCTGGAAAAAGAATCCAAATCCTCTGGCATACTCCCGTATTTTGTGTTTCTGATGCATATTTAACTACAGGAAATAGGTGAGGCAAAGTTTTTTAAGCAGGTACCGGAAAATGGGATGGAAAATATTTTGCGAGTACCATGACAATAATGGGGAATCATTTCGTTTTGTAATGGCTTGGCGAAAAAAAATCGCTATCGACATTTTACTTTTTCGTCTCCGTCTGTTCCTATGCCTCATATGCGCTTTTAGCCCACTCCACACATATTCCATTGAAAAGGCCTTACAGTTCTTTTTTCGTTGAAAGGAGTAGCCACATAAACTGCGACTGCAACGGAAATGTAATATTTCAAGGCATTAATGCATGCTGCATGCATTTCGCCCATCAAAAGTGCTTCCTTGTGCATCCTGACTCCATAAAATGCTCAGGGACGTAAAAATGGTTATGACTTTTAAGGTTCGCTCTCCAGGACTTTGCCGGTGATCTTATGAATGCGTGAGCCGAAACGGCAGGATGGTACCTTAGGAAGTTAAATTTGTACTCTTTGCTGTTCGTATATTTATATGTTCACTAAAGTTATCTCAATTAATTAGTCGATATAAGAGTCCTCAAATAATTAGTGACTATAACTGCCAATTATTTCTAGAGATATAGTTAAAAGATGTGCTCTGATGTTTTATGAATTACCTATTTCCCTGAAACACGAGTATAATTTTATATATATTCGAATTAGGCTCATGTAAAATAACCTTTCATTAAAATAAGCAAGTATGCATTAGTTGACATGCATGTCAGGAAAACTTCTGAGGCATTTTACTTCTGATTCTTAAAATAGACTGATATTCCCTCGTTCTGCAGTGAAATACCGACAACTGTAATGATTCATTAACTTTAATCTCAGCCTCAACCTCAATCAGAGCAATCGAGACGTTTGCCTGCGTTTCACATCAACTCGATGGAGTCTGGTAGAAAGTATATCGTTTGCCATTTACACTACACAATGGTGAATGCCGTGAAAGAATAGACAGAGAGTGATTACAAAAAACTTCATGTTTTTGCTTCGAGCTGTTCTAATTTTACTACCGCAATTAGCGTTATTGTTGGTATCAGTTCATTCTCTGATCCAATTCTAAATTATTTATATTCATCATGGTTTCTGTAATGCCCAGGCCACATTGTAGTCTCCTACCAAGGTTTCCTATAGCGTTTTTGAGTCAGCGTTGAAGAATGTGACTATAATTATGAAAAATATTTTACTTCATTGAATAATTCAATATATTTACAAAACCATCGTAAAAGATGTCATAAAAATCCAGTAAAATTGAGAATTCTAGGGTGTAACAAGTTTTCACTGTAATGCTATGGTTCCCAATAATCCCAGAGTTTAAAGACTTAAGTCTGAAAACATACTGATAAGTGATTAATATATCCCACTAGTCTTTGTAATAAGGATTATATTTTTAAATAGTGCCTAAGAATATTTATTTGGTGTCCAATTATGAATGCATGAAGTGTGCTAAAAGGTGATGCGGCAATTTTCATCCTTGCAAGATAGTTTGGCAGTAAAGCACTTTTTTTCTTCCTCGATGTTATATAATCTCCACGTTATACTGTTTTGATTTCCGGATTTACATGTCTTATATTTTGCTTGAGCAATGCAATTTAAAATTGTAGTCGATTGGCGCTGGTTACGCATACATACAAACTTTATATATAAGCTATAAACATAATTTCAGTTCTAAATTTCTATTTTATAAGTTCTATGTAAACCCCTTGCGTGTGCATCAGAGATATATTAGTCTCGTTAACAATTTGAGAGAGTAAATTGAACCAAGTTCCGCGAGGCATATCTCAGAGAAAAATTCTGGTGTATTTTGTCTGAAAATGTGCTTGGAGGACGATAACCTACGTTTACAATGCAACTTCTGTTCGCGGACTTCGGTCCCCATGAGACCAATAACTCTCTCATCAGTAGCGAGTGCTTCCATGACGATTGGAAAAAATGCTGAATTTCTACGAGTATTTTGAGTGGTAGGCAAAATTTTGTATCTTTCCACAAATTTTACATCCCTTTCAACAATTACATCTTGTTATCTTAAAAATTTCCCGAAATTATTTTCCCAAGTGCAAGTTTAAGTTAATGACAGTGATACCGTAAAACTGTTTTACGATTGCACTCATATTTGGTTCCGTTTTAATCTCAGCGATAAATTAATATTAAGATAAAAATTACCGATTATTTTATGAAAGAACCAGATATTCGGTTAATATAAACCAATAGATTTTTAATTAAAATCAAATGGGAAGAAGGGTGAATCTTGGCAATAGTTTTAGTATCATTTCCCACCTTGAGCATGATTTATTTTCCTCAGAAACACAAATTACCCATCGACTTTTTCGTTTATTAAAAAGCGTATTACATCCATTAACGAATCCATGGCCGATTGCGGCAATGAAAATTCCCATTGATCTGTAATACCAGTACCTAGGTATAGCTAATATGGCCGGCCTCGGTGTCGGCGGCTTAAATTCCTCGCCTGCTAATCCAGAGGTCACGGGTTCATGTCCCGCCTGGGCAAGATGTCCTTATGCATATGCAGGGATGTTTGTACGCGTTTGATTGTTAATTGTTATAAAAACTCCGATGAGTAGGTTGAATAGTGTTTTTTTCGGAGGTAGGGAAATGATTAATAAAATATATATTTATGAAACCCAGGCGGTTGGAAATGTAATATCACGGAGAAAAATGACGAAAATAAAATTTAAAATAAATAAAAAATTAAATTCTGATATTTTTCAGTATCTGCCGTCTGCTTAAAATTTTCAGCGGGAATGGTTTTCATTTTTCCCGTTCTCATATATATCCGCTTTTGTCTCTCCTCTGTTCCCAACTCCTGTTGTTTTTTCGGAATGAGGCGTGGCCCTCCATCATCATGGCAAATATTCGTTCGTTAGGGGTCTTCCAAAAGTGTCAGTTAATCTCTTCACAATCCCAGTGGAAATATTCCAATTAAAAAACTGTGCAACCTGCCTACATACCCCTTTCTTCCTGATTTTCAAGTTTTTAACCTTGTTACGGACGGAACTGATCTGAAGGCGCAGCATGACAATTTTTTTACATTTTTTATCAGTCGTTACGTCTCTTGGCCTTTTTTGTAGCAGTTATTTTTACTTGTGTCCATAAAACGCCTACGGGGGCTGCTAATGCAACACTATACATTTGAAGACGTATTTAAAAATGTTTGTTCTGGTGTACTACGATTTGCAATTTTTAAGGAGCCGGACGTAATTCGGACGAGTTAAACCAGAAACAATAAAAATAATTCAGGTAACACGACCAATTTCATCTCAACAAATAAATTACTTATGTGGTTCTTATAAATATTTCTCGGGTTTCTAGCCGAGTGAGACTTTTTTGTTCTAACGTTTCGACGGAACACTCTTCCATCGTCCTCAGAGAATGAATGTGCTGCAGGCCCGCCTTCCTGCGCTTATATAGCCGTTCAAACCGCGGGGCATTGTTGTCGCCTTCTGTCCGTTATCTTTTTGATTAACGGTTTCCATTCCGTGCTTATCGTGTACCCAGAATCGCGATTTACTTTATTCCTCTCCAGCCGGATCTCAATGGCTTCTTTAAGGAGACGATCCCAAAACAAAGGTGCCTTAGAGATCACTCGAGCCTCATCAAAAGATATTATATGATCTTCCGTTAGGCTGTGTTCAGCGAGGGCCGATTTCTCCGGATGGAACAGTCTTATACACCTCTTGTGCTCTTTAATTCGTGTCTCTACCGTGCGCCCAGTCTCTCCGATGTACACTTTCCCACACTGACATGGGATACGGTAAACTCCAGCGGCCGTATTCATAGTTTCCTTAGTAAGCTACTAACGCCCAAGTAGCGTTCTAAGTAGTAGCATACTAGCAAAATGGTATTCATAGATCGTTAGTAAGGGCTACTAAGCTTAGTATGCTACTATCTTAGTAGCCGGTTCTTAGTCGCCCTCCGGCCTTGTCTAAGGGAGCTACTAAATATGGCGGACCGTTGTGGATGATCGAACTCCGGTTTTATTTGTATACTGTTATAGAGTTTTTATGCATTTGTGCCAAAATGGAATACGAGAATCCATTCTCCAAGTAAGGCAGGCAACGTATGTAGTGTAATTGTTGACAGGAATTTAAAGTTTTTCGTAGCTGCGAGGAAGCTACGACTTGCAGTGAACTTGTGCCTCTAGTGTAAGTGAACACAATTTGTACATTCAGTGCGCCCCTAAGTGAATTGATTGCATATAGACGATGAAGTAAAGAGTGAAGCGACAAGTGAAGTGATTTGTGAGTGTATGAGCTACGACAAAATAATTTATTTCTTCCATACTGGTTTAATCATTTCGATCAAAGGTATCTACTAGCTTTTGCGAGAGGGGTATGTTCCATATTTGAAGCAGTTGTTCTTTAGAGATACAGCAAACGCTTATAAATTTTCATTCGTTTGTACGCTTATAAGTTTTGTTTGATTTTATTACTTATTCTAGTCACTTCATCGTGAACTTTCGCCAGTGTGTACATTTCGCGTATTTCATTACGCTGTTGTTTTTGTTTTGGTTACTGTACGAGTGATAGAGGAGAGTGAGATTGGAAGTTTGTTGATGTTACAATTTCTGGTTTAAAAATTTGTTTCAGCCTATTTATTTCATTGTCTACGTAATGGTAATTTGAAATAACATCAACTGATTCTAAATCATTAGTGATGAGTGGGAAGTGAGATGTGAAGAATTCTTTCGAACGTCAACGAGTGCAAATTCTTTTGGTGTGTGCGGAGTGATTGGAAAACTGATTATCATTGTTTACTAGAGTTACGTTATAGTGTTTTAAATTAAGTGTGAGTCAAGCTTTTCATTGAACCAGTTGATTCAGAATGTACGGATTATAAGTGTCATAAAGACAGCTCGTGAAATGTGAAGTGAAATGTTGTGTGCGTTGTAGTGCTATTTGTGATATGATCAGCAATAAATAAGTAAAACAAGTTACGTTAATTATGCTTTGTTTTTTACATTAACCACCTCTAGTAAAGTATATGCCGTATATTTCCGCACGCTGTCAATATTTGAAATATTTAAATGTAGCGAAGCAGATTGTTGTTTCCTTGACTAACATTTTAGGAGTCAAACAGATGTTACTAATTGCTCGCACGTAGGTGTTTGTAACATAATAAATGTGTATCATTCACACATTTATCTCAACGTTATTTTCTTAACGTTTCATTTCTCCATTGCAAAAGTTTTCGTTTCTACTCCGACATTGAGGTGTATTTCTGCTTTCCGAATACAGATATGTATAATACTGACGTTGCTAGTTATGTTTTTCCATACTAATCACGCATACACTAATGGAAACAAATATCGGAAGTGCAAACAATATCTAATGTATATGATCAATGAATACACGGCCGTTTGTACAACAATAACTGCATCTCAAACATACAAATGCTTCTGTATTACTCATAAATCTACCCTTTCCCAATGGTATTGCATAATTTTTGTGTACAGCAATAAAAAAATATGTCCGCAATGCGATATCACATCGAATTATCCGCTATGAAGTAAAAATTTCAATGCATTTTGCTGAATCAGTTGCTTTTGTTTGAAAGTTTTCCGCGCCGCGGAGGAGTCAGATGCAGTGTTGTCAAGCGTAGCCTAGCGGGTTGAACCCAAATCGCTACCGAGGCTACCGAGTATCGGCTGCCGAGCTGGTTAGTAGCATACTAAGTTAGTAGCTCGTAGTAGCTCACGCAATAGAATCCATGAATACCATATCTTAGTAGGCGACTAAAAGGTCTTAGTAGCCGACTAAGTTAGTCGCCCTACTAGCGTGTTTTAGCGGAAATCTATGGATACGGCCGCAGGTGTTCTGAGTCCCAAGTTGTCCTTCACACGCACTAAATCCCCACGCAGTTTTTGCGGTGGTTTGTGTATAGTTTCAATATTCCGCTTTGCTAGAATCCTCGATATTTTCCCGGCCACAGTTGAGACATAAGGCAGACAAGCTCTCAATATGTCTCTCTCCTTATGTCTCAACTGTGGCCGGGAAAATATCGAGGATTCTAGCAAAGCGGAATATTGAAACTATACACAAACCACCGCAAAAACTGCGTGGGGATTTAGTGCGTGTGAAGGACAACTTGGGACTCAGAACACCTGGAGTTTACCGTATCCCATGTCAGTGTGGGAAAGTGTACATCGGAGAGACTGGGCGCACGGTAGAGACACGAATTAAAGAGCACAAGAGGTGTATAAGACTGTTCCATCCGGAGAAATCGGCCCTCGCTGAACACAGCCTAACGGAAGATCATATAATATCTTTTGATGAGGCTCGAGTGATCTCTAAGGCACCTTTGTTTTAGGATCGTCTCCTTAAAGAAGCCATTGAGATCCGGCTGGAGAGGAATAAAGTAAATCGCGATTCTGGGTACACGATAAGCACGGAATGGAAACCGTTAATCAAAAAGATAACGGACAGAAGGCGACAACAATGCCCCGCGGTTTGAACGGCTATATAAGCGCAGGAAGGCGGGCCTGCAGCACATTCATTCTCTGAGGACGATGGAAGAGTGTTCCGTCGAAACGTTAGAACAAAAAAGTCTCACTCGGCTAGAAACCCGAGAAATATTTATAAGAAATATTCGCCGAGAAAAAACAAGATCATATACTTATGTGGTTGTTTAATCGTTGGTTTTCCCGGCGTATACGGTGCAAAAAGGTTTCTCACGTTTTCCACCGGTCATTTTTCTCCATTTCTCACGATTTTTCGAGCAGCGACTTGCTGTTCATCCTCCGGAGATCTTCTGAATCATTCAGAAGATGCCCTGAGGATGAACAATAAGTCGCTACTCGAAACGTCGGGAGACATGGAGAACATAAACCGGTGAAAACCCGTGAAGCTTTTTTACTAATGTGTATGTTAAACGATTTTATGCAAGATATTGTTCCTATTCAGGATTTATTATAGGGATCTACGGGTTAATTTTTAATTTTAATTTATTAATTTATTCGTAATGGCCGACGACTCGGATAACTACTCGACTTCCATTTTCAAGGCGTGTTACTGTCCGAATGTCCAAATTAATTTTTAATTTCGATTTTTTTTAATTTGCATGCTAATACTGTGAGAGGTTTTCTAAAGCCCGTATATTGCATTAGGGAAATAATGGACAAAAGTGACTCCAAAGAATTGTTTTAAAATTAAAAAAAGATCCTATTTTCATAGAAATATAAATAATTCAGTTGGACAAAAATGTAATATCTCGGGATGATAATGGAGCTTAACTAACCATAACCTGTTGTTGCCTCAAACACAAAAGTGACATCAAAAATGTATACATTTTCAGCTCTACTCAGGAAAGTTTTAACCAACGTGATATATTGTGCTATAAAGTTTAATGGCGAATTATGTAGCAGACACAATAATAATGATTGAGAAGAAAATTTTCTCGATTATTATGTATGGGAAGTCTTGAAATTTAATTTTCCCAGAAGTAGCTCTTGGTTAGAAAGAGTTAAAAAGTATAAAAATTAGATTCTAGTTATTTTCACGACGGCTTATGGGAGCTGTGAATTTAACTACGATTTGTTATTGCGCTGAATGTTGTCTCGAGTCGCGAGCAAGAATCAGGGATTGCAATTGAAACTACGGAAGTCAAAACCAGTAAAATTCCCATAACTTCGTTCCCTGGAGCGAAATGTAGAAACGAAACGAAATGTATTTAAACCCGGGGAAGCTAAACTCAGGGTCGAAACGAAATCGGAGTCAAAACTACTTCGAGTCGAAACCAAACTAAAACTCTGGGACGAAACGGAACATAGATTATGTTTCGCTCCGGAAGGAACACAAGCTTCACCTTCTAACAGTTTATTTTCGACTCATACACCGTATCCGAAGTATGGTGTAGTAGAGGTTCGACAAACTACCATTAAATACATGGGGCACTCATATTTTTACCACTAATAGGAGAACGGTGAACGCAAACTGGCCATTCGATTTTTAAACTCAATGTTTTAACCTCTGTATAATCTGTTATAAATAGGGTCGAAACTATTCCCTCTCATCCCCCTCCACTCTACTTCTGGGATCGAAACTAAACTATGAGCAGCGGATTTTCGATTGATTTAGTTTCGTTCCCGGAAGTAAAGTTTTTTCCCGGGTTGAAACTAAACTCCTTGGCGATTTTAATTTCGTGTGGGAACGAAACTAAACCTAGTCCTCGTATTTTCGTTTACCTTTGAGTCGAAACGGCACATTTTCGTTTCACTTGCCATCCATGACTATAATGTAGATATGTCTATATTTCCCCTTCTCTCTCCAGTTTTGCTCATTCCTCCCACTCTCCCCTCCCCTCACAGCCCCACCTCTCGTTTCGCTTCGCACTTTCACCCTCCACTCCGTGTGAGTCTGTGGAAAGCGCGGTCGAACGCACCGACGCGCCCATTTATATTTCCTCCCATCCGCCGCTACTATTTGCGTTCTCCTCTTCTGCCTTTCCCCTCCCCAGCCCCAATCCTCCCCCCTTCCCCCAGGGCTCTTCATTCTCTCCTCTCCCAACAATGCGCACCCACCACTTCCCCGCTTCAACCCTCGCCGCAAACATTACATGTGTTCAATCTCCCTTGCTCCCTTTTTCTCTACCTCCCCGAGGAATATATGTGTTACCCGTGTGGGAATTAAACGGGGCGGGTATGTATGTGTACGTGCCATGCTGCGTGCTGAGATTGTGGTTGTTGAAAACGCAGGAATTCAAGCCCCGTTCCTTATGTTCGATTCTCTCAATGGTGATACCGCGGGCAACATCTTCGTGTACAATGCTCTGGAACCCGCTTTAATGGTTTAACACTAGAAGAACCATATCCATCATTTTGACGGTTAACCTCTACTTGCTTAATTTTACTGCCCAGAATTTTTCTGTACGTTGTTCTAATTTTTTTCTGACTTTTATTTATTTTTATGGTACGAATTCTGTTAAAACATATTTTTTTCACTCATAAATAGTTATATCACCAGTTTACCTTAAAAAAAACCAACACAAGTTAAAATGATGGGTTTAGCGTCTCTAATGTTTTAGTTACGGTAACGCATGTTTTATTCAAGAAATCTGTTGTTTTTTTTAATTGTAAGATGTTCGTCGGTTAGCGACCAAATGTATTTATGTTTACACTGTGTGACAATACTCTTCTGATGTTATGTTAATTAAATGAAGCATCTTGAGCTAAAGTTATTTTTTTCACTTACAACAAACTTCTACAACTCTGCATTAAAGAAACTAACAAAATCACCTCACTATATTACTTCTGGCCATTTTGATTTTTTAGTTACCACATTTATGAATTTTAAATTCTTTACTACATTTTGAATGGAAATAGTATTAGGTAGAAGTAGTAATGGTACTAGGAAGAAGCATATCTGCTATACCGATTGGCTAATAGTAGGCCAGGGTAGAGGAAACAGGAGCGACGTGACTGCAAATCTTTTATTGTAAAATGATTAATAAGAAATTACCCAGTTGTACTGATAAATAAAGGAAAAGATTATATTTAATTACCCTTTCAATTAAATTAAACATAGCAAAGACGTATTTAAAATAATTTCTTCCCGTTAAAATGATGGGTAATGGTCCTTCTAGGTAGACGTACAACCCCAGTCGTTCTAGATTTAAGGACTGTTTTACTAGTCAAAACTCACGAAGAGAAGCTACCACTCATCACCATTATCGCCACAGAAGTATTATATGTGTGCCCATGTGCTTCGTGATGGTATCAAGGGAAACGAAAAAATATGTCTTAGGCGAAAGATAAGTGTTTTTAAAGAACAGGGAGGAGTTTTTCCATCAGAGCGGCCGAGCTTCAGATGTTTCATAGACATGGGAAAGACAATTCACATTTCGCAAAACATCTTATGAGCACGGGGCACAATAGTGTCTTCACCCAAACTATTCTTTACTTTGAGAAGAAAGGATGGAGATTAGACGCCATGGAAGAGCTGGAAATTTCAAGCCACAGGGACTCATACCTCGTTAACGACCACCTTTACCCTTTCCGCTCCCCCCTCCCTCACTTTTCCACTTACTCATCCAACCCCCCACCCACACTACTCTCAGTGACGCCTAACCTAACTCCAAACCCAACCCCCACCTCCTCCTAACCAGCAACACCCAAAAATCTCCCAACCCATCCCTTTTTTTAACTACATATACTGGTCAATTTACTTGTAACTCTTCACCTTGACGATGTTGCGCTGTAATGAAACTATGGTCGGTCACAATAAAATACCATATGGAAATAGCCAAGTTATTATTTCTTCTATTCTTACGGTAAATGATTTCCATAAAGTTATGCCCGCTACTATTAATTATGTTATTTAAATATTTTGAGATTGCTCTCCATGCCTTATTTTACCTACCTTACCTCTTTGGCCATTGAAACCTCAGTGGCCAACAGTGCCTTTCCTATTTTCTTTATCCTCGGCTGTCTCTCGATTGGTTCCTTATGTAGTTATAACTTTCATCCTCTGGCTGTTCCACCGTAATCTTATCATGCCGGATGGTCTACTGCCTTGCCTTCCCAACTCTTTTTGTATATACTGGCCTAGAGTTTAAATCAATCCTTCCGTGACTGTGCGGGGTAACTCAGTTACGCCAAATTATGTTAACGCTGTGTATTTTTTTATTTTGTGCCTTTGATATTTTTTGTATTTGTGCTCCACCATTCTTTCCGTTATTTAGGTTACATATGATTTTTTACACATTTATTGTGTGCTTGAAAACTTAAATTTTTATTGGTGGGGTGACTGAGTTACCCCGTACAACTGTTGGCGGGTAGAAAATAAACTTTTTGCAGGGATAAAAGTTGAATGCAATAAATTTTATTACCCCCGTACCATGAATGTGTGATGTTCACATGCCTTTGACTTAGTCCGGGGTGAGCTCTACTCTCAGCTATAAAAATCTTCATGCTGATTGAATCACTGTTTTCGTGAAGCATAGAAAGGGCTCGGTATACTAAGTTTGTGTTTACGGTATTGATCACATTTGAGCAGCTTTCTCTTTTCGACGAGTCGTGGCTATGAACTTGCCAAATTTTAATTTTAGCTCATTAATAAGGTGGAGGCCAAGTATAGTGGGCGTGGAGGCTTGACGATAAATCTTAATTTGATTGCATACGGTCATTTGCACGTGATTTATTTCGGGTTTGCTTCTGAACTTTGGAGGAAACTAGCAGCCCTTTCTATGGACATAAATGTTTATTGATGGGTTTGAATGATGTTTATAAGAACACATATCTGGAATCATTTACTAAAGCAATGCATGAATCATAACTCTTCATTTGGTGTATTTTATTTTAATGTTGAGAGCACGGCCTTAAAATTGCTATAAATTATACTTATTTACTACTAGGGCTTTTTACTCCTAGAGAGATTATTCATTGTGATGGGGAACATATATTTCAGTAGAAAATTTATTTATCAACTTAAATTTTAAAAGTAATGTTTGCTTCCATTAAGTAAAGAAAAAAGATTGTGTTATCCATTGTTACGAAATGCTGGCAGCATACTTAATGAGTTGGCTTGGTTATTTTTTGGAATAAAACTTTTTATTCTCTGCAAAGTTATTAAATTCAATTCTTAAATTTCTCATATAAGACGCAGAGAATGTGAAATTTAATAATCTTGAATAATAAGCAGAATAGCTTGTGCTATGGGAAATATATTTTGTCGCTAAAAGATGATTATGTGAGGCATGATAATGTGGACCGTATTAATGTGAATGAAATACATTAATTATGTATTATACGCCCACTTTAATGTCTTCACGTACGACCATTTTAACGCAGTCATGTTTGATCTTCGGATACTCCATGACTGCACCGAAACTAGTTGTACGCGAAAACAAAAGTGGACATACTGCATCCTTTACGTATTTCATTTACGTTATTTTTAATGTTTATTTCCATCAAATGAGATTTAGAGAAAGTGATATGTAGTGAAACGGTTATCTAGGAAGCATATTCTTTGCGGAAGAAAATAAAACTTTTCATTCTTTGTGAAGCTATTCAATTCAATTCTTTACTTTCTAAAATACGTCGTATATAATGTGAAATCTTACATTATTGAATGCTGGGCATTAAAGTCTATGCTATAGAAAATATATATCGTAGCATAAAGATTAGTTTGCATCATTACTGTTTACTTCCATCAGATTAAAGAGAAAAAATTGATATGTAGTGTAATAGATTACTAGACCACAAATGCTACGCTTTGAAGTATATCTTTTGCGCTAAAATTTTAATTCTCAGGGCGGTATTTTTTTCATTTATTCCACTAACACCATCTTCACCCTAATGACATTTTCTGAATGCTGGGCAGTGTAGTCTATGCGGTGGGAAATATATTTTGTTGAAAAAGTAATTTTCCATCATCACTGTTAATTTCACAATGTAATGCCATTATTAGCAATGATATCACTTTGTGACTTCTAAAATTATGTAAATAATACGACCGGTATTCGGCTATCAAGCTAATATCAAGCTCCATTATCAAGTGCTTACACTAAAGTGTTATTATGTACTTGGTAACGGCTTGATAGTCGAAACCGGTCGTATTTTTTAAAAATAAATTTCAAAAGTCGCAAAGTGGTACCATTGCTAATATGGAACCCTTCCACCACTTTCAAGCTTATACTTTCTATTTTAATCCATTAAATTATACGCAGAGAAAGTGATATCTAGTTTAAAGGTTTTAGGCAACATATCCTATGCGATGAAGTGTATGTTTTGCGTTGAAATTTTACATCTCAGCGCGGTATTTTTTTATGAATTCAACCACCACCACCCTACGCATGCATTCTGCAATCTCAGCTTTCTCTTCTTTCCCCATCCACACACCCAACGACGTCCCCTCTACCCAACGCTCTTTTCTCTCCACGAGCGTAACGCTCGCATTTTTATTTTCTTACGTTCCTCCGCTTTTTTTATTTCATTTTCATTTTTTCCTCCCAATGTCGAAAGCCACTCTTCGGCTATTGTCCTGCCTCAAGCATTTTCAGATTGTCGGAGCGGACTTCTCGTCCTCATCTGTTTTATTTTTTTTATATGCATCCTCTTTTACTTCTACCCCTTTTCATTTTTTTCATAAATCATTTTTTTCCGTTTCCCTGCATAAATATACTTTTTCGTTTACTTGTGGCTAATGCATACTCCTCCTCCTCGCCCCTTACCCCGTTTGCTTCCTCGTTAGCGTGGATAATATCTCACCCTTTCCCGGTCCCTTCCTCTTCGAGGCCAATGACATTGCTCAGCGAAGGGGATGAAGGCGTTAAAAGGAGTGAGGGTTGGGGAGGCCGGATTACGAGCGAGTAGTACTGGAAATTTAATTAGGGAGTAATTAGGAGGAGTGTACTTTTTTCGTCCTTAGTCTTGTAAAGCCTTACGTGCTGTCCGTTTGGGGCAGAAGGAAATGGTCAGTATAATCCCTTTAGCCTCCTTGGCATGTGTCCCATGATAGATTTTAGGATTTTACATAAATTAGATTAAATGATTCTAAAATAATTTGAAGACCACTTCGTCAAATTCGCCCAATTGGTTGCAATGGCCTAGAATACAAATGCATGATTGCATTTGCGGAGGGATATAATCATTGAGTGCCTCAGACTTTATATGATATGTAAACTTAGACGATAACCTAAAATAACGACTTACCAAACAAAAAGACTTGTAAAAACAAAAGTTATTAATTTGCTTCTATAGAGAAATTGATTTAAAAAGCATTTTACAACCTATGTTAAATAGATGAACTACGTATCAACAACAAATATGGAGAAAACATCGCAAAGTTTGCGTGGCGTTCACGCAATATTGGGAAGAAATGGGTTAAATGGATAGGTGAATGCATTAGATAATTACATTATTACATTTACAGAAACACTTAAGCTCTAACTTGTATCTTATACTTAGTCAATCGAGGATTTATTTTACATTTCAATGATAAAGGCATGTTTTATCGAGACTGAGGCTCTCACGGGCTTTCTGCCGAGTAAATACTTGCTGTCCCCATAAACTCGATATATTTCTTTGCCCCCGGGTTTATTTCATTGTTCTACAAATAACTTGTTGGTTATTGTTTTTGAGCTTCTATTTTCCTAGGCATCAATGGTTTTTGAAACTTAATTTAATTCTGTCTGGGTTTTTCACTCGTATTTTTTCTTGTGTACTCTCCCCTATTCGATTTTTACCTTTACTTTCCCTGGTTTGTAGGTGAAACCACTCGTCTGTTTGCGTCGCATCGTACAAGATTATTCTTACTTTTTTCGAATAAAATTCCAAAATTTTCTAATTTCTCGTTCTTTGAGGATCCAAATACTCGTATTTATGAGTTACTATTGATAATACTCATATGATATCTATCCTAAAGCTTTCATAGATAACTTGTCCCGATAATTGGTCTCCACAGAAGTAAGTAATGTGGCTCTTTTCAGTACCTAATTTGGATTATTTTTACGATTTACTACAGTATTGTTATTGCTTTCGTTTCAGGATATCGTCACGGGAAATATTTTAACTTTTTGCAGAACATTTTTTGGATTTTTTTTATTCGATTTCTTTCGCGTTCTTACTGACTTAAAAATCTGTATGATTTTTAATTTTGATGAATTTGTGTGAATTTTTATCCTCACCGAGTTTCTGGACAAAAACAAGCGTATTTCATGAAAAAAAGATCGTTGGAGTAAGAAAGGCTCATTCATTTTTTTAAATCCATCTGTGTTCATTGCGTCTTGTGTGCATACCACTGTTTAATGTTTAGTCTCTCGCTTCCCTCGTTAGCGGATGAAATTTCTTCCTCTGTGACGAGGCCAATGACATTGCCCGTGGAGAGGGATAGGGCGTGAAAAGGTTGAACAGGTTGGATTCGGGAAGTGCCGCGAGTTTAATTGGGGTGTCGTTTGGGATAATTATTTTCTCCATTGACTTGAGCTCCGTATGCAGCCCTCGTGAACAATCGAGAAATGGCTGAGAGACCCCCTTGTGGCAGTAGCATTCGTGTTTGACGACTTACGGTGGTAACAATTGTGAAAGTGACACGTATACCACCCTGTCGTTTTTTACGTTTCTTTGATTAACAACATTGATTAAAATAATGGATATAGACTTTGAGCTCTTTATGATATTTAGTGATTTTTCCGGGTATTCTTCCGCGTTTATCCATTTTCCGTGTCCTACAAATTGGATAAACGCGGAAGAGTACCCGGAAAAATAACTAAATATCATCATAATCTCCGCGGTATCCTACTTGGAAACTTTGAGCTCTCTATTTTGTTTAGTTATGTGGTAAGAGGAATTATATTTATTCGTCTATTTATCTTATTTTATTAAAAAATGTGCATTGCTGATTATTAATAATTTCGGTTCGACTCGCGTCTTGTGGTTCAAAGTCGACGTTTCTTCCCTTTTTCCTACCTCCTCAGGACTCGTAAGCTTCGGAAAGGTTGTGCATCTATCTATATATCGCCTCGGTGGGGGAGGGGAGTTAGAATGGAAAATTCTGGTATCTTATTCCTTCTTTTCCAGATATTACTGGGAGACGTGCATTGCTAATTGTCTGTATTGGCCCCTGTTGAAATTCGTGGGGTATTTACGGAATTCTCGGGCTTCTCTATAGAGCCTCAGTTTATAAAATTTATCCTTCGCCAGGATAAGCGGGGTCTTGTAGATTTTATGGACTTCAGGATCAAAAAGAACTTCCTACCGATTCAAGTATTGAGCCTTTCATTTTATTTAGCCAACTAAATCAGAAGCAAATCAATAACAATGAACATGTTATTTATAGAAACAGTTGAAACATCAAATTGCAATCTCAACAGTTCTGGGTGTTGATGTGGTGACTTGCGCCCCATGCGCCAAAACCGCCGATTTCTCTTGCTGTCCTAATCTATTGCGGCACTATGCTTTTTGACTCTGGTCTTGATCGACCTTCCTTTTTCACCTTCATAGACCTTGCCACAAGTTATAAATTTGAGGAGGCACACCCCTTCCGTTTACTTACAACCAAGAAACCGTAGGTCAATCCAAAAATTTTATTATTTGACAACGTATGGACCGCGGAAATTTTAAGAACTTCACGTGCACATCTGATCTTATTGAGATAGCCGGATGAGCATGGGAGTATCTTTTAAAATGAATGTTCACGATAACTCGTGGCGTAAATTAGTAGCATTGAAAGCCCTAACCACTCCATTTTTTTCAAAGCTCGATTTTTAAGAATCGTACACTATCATAATATCCGAAATTGTATAGATTTACAAAAATAAGAAAGTAATTTATTACCCGGCAAAGTTGGAAAGTTTTGTGAAATTTGGTCCGGTGCATTTGAAGAAAAAACATCGGTACGCCAATTAGCGCCATCAAAACATATATTCAGGAAATTTGTAATAAATAGAGCTTTAATTTGTTATAACAGTCCACATTTTTTCAATCTACAACTATAATGAGACCTATGTTTCGAAGTAGGTAACCACATTGGACGTAGCTAAGGGCAGACACTGGCATTGAGGAATCACGTCATAGTATTGGTGCACTTTTTCGACGTGTGAATCATTGGTGTGCTGCCGTCGTCATTTGCGGGCATCGTTGCTATGTAAGCCGTAAGTTAATACGTGTCTGAGACACCAGAGTACGAAGAGAACGCAGTCAATCAACTTTTTTTATTGAAACCTAGTAGCATTAAATCTGTGACAGTCGACGTCTGCCATTTTTGTGCAGGATATTTTTGAGCCAGAAAATAAATAAAAACCTTTGGATAATGCGAAAGCTTTAAATTAAAATGTACAAAAATTGTGAAAAAAAGTATTTCAGTGGAATGACCCACGCCAGTGCAGATTGATTCCAAATTAGCCATGGGAACTATTGGCGCCGCTACAATCAACAAGTATTGCCTAGTATTTTCGTAAGGGCTTATGATCGTTAGGACGTAGGAGAAATTGAATACTTACCTATTCTTGTTTATTGGAACGCCAACAAGTTTGCGCATAGTCACTGATTTATAGAACAGGCTGACGAGTAAAATATCTAAAAAAAAATGTATCTGTAGATATTCGCATTCTCCGTAGACCTAAAATTACTTTTTCTTTTTTCCAAGAACACAAACTGATTGAAAAATAATTACATTTCAAAACGTAAAATATCTATAGTTTTCAGCGTATTTCCACTTGCTTGAGAGATAGTTATACTTTTTAATATGAGGGGTACTATTATATTGGTTATAAATAAAAATTTGTTACTAATTCAAAGTTTTGAAAAAAATTAACAACTAAATTTCAGTTACGGTCCAAGAAAGTTAGTGTAAATTTTTATTTCCATTTCTGTACGTGTTAGTATTGACTCGTATAGTTTTCTTTGTGGGAATATGGCAATGTATTATATTCTTTCCGAAAGTGCTGAGCCACCTTTGTGCTATATGCTTTTGATTACATTGTGACACTGGTCGACGAGGTTGTATGTTTGTGTGGTAGATTTCGTAGTCAGCATTTGCTTAGACAAGTGTATAGACTCGGCGTCGGCAGAAATACTTGTGATTCACTTCCGTAGCAAATTCAGTTTGAAGCAGACTATGCGTTTCCATTCCTAGTTTTTTTCACTTAAAGTTTTCTCTTTAGGTATTAATGTGACTGAATTCTTATTTTTGCTGTGGATTAAGTTATAAATAGTGTCTTGAGACCTGGACGATAGGTTTGAGGGTGGGAGAGGAAAGCATCACCTTAGGTGTCATGAATTTCACGAATTATGGAGGGAGAATAGTTTCTTTGAAGACAGGTCAGAAATCAAAATACACGAATTTGTAATCACTTTTTTGAAGTATGCCTTATTTTTCAGGGAATAGAGATGTTTACTTAATGAAATGATGGCATATAGATGACGTGGACTGAATGAGAGCAGAGATGACGTAACTTGGAAATATGCACACTTAAGATGGTGGGGTCGGAGAGGGCGAATGGGGGGCGACCGAGAAAATTTTTGAAAAATTGCAATACATGTTACATGATTTCGGCACTTAAAATTTAACTTTAAGCAGGTGCAGTTATTATATTTCAAAACTAGACATAAGCTTTAAATATTTTTTTATTTCTCCCAGGCTTTGGTGGGGGGCATCCACCCCCTTCATCCCCCCATAATGACACCACTGCATAGATATGTTCACCTAACGAGTTTCTTACTGTACCTATTCATTTTAATACCTATATGTGATAAAAACATCTGTGATGTCTAACATTTGACTAATAAATTATATTTTCATGTTTTAGTATTTTGGAATGAATAAATGTGGTGTGCGATCGCTGCAGCTAATAAAATAAAGAGTATTTATATGACCGTATATCGAGTGTTTTTGGCCACATCAGTCCTTAAAGATAGACCTATTTTCCCTGAGGAGGCAGCCCTGTTACAGGTATGACCCATTCAGGTTTTCTTTAACATGGCAGCCGCGTATAATCAAAATATATCCATACAAGGGCACTCCTAGTGGCTACAATGCACCCAAAAGCCGAAACCAAAATTTAAACCAGAACTGGAGTGAGGTCTCGTAACCGAGGCTATCAATGTGATCAAGATGATTGTAACGATGAGGCCAATTAGAATAATTTCAAATATCGGTTTTTAAAAATGTCACCTGCACGACGATGAGGCTATTGCGATCCATTCAGTCTAAGTATAGTATTTTTACTCCCGAGTAATAGCATTAAATAATTACGAATGCGATAGATAATATCGTCCAGGGCATAAACCCTAATTATTGTTTTTTTCTCCGTAATAAGTGGATCGCTATACCGTCAGCTAAGCGATTGGTGCCCTCCGTAAACGCATTTATACGTACGAAGACTAACAGCACATGTAGTGACAGATTGGTGGATCCATTGTCATAAGATTAATGAACCTATGTCTATATTCTTGGCGGGACGAGTGTTTTGATAGTGATGTTAGAATGACTTCTGTTTTCAAGCAGAGCACTCTTAACGGGAGTAAAACAACTGAAGGTCGCATGACCGAGGCTATCAGCTTGATAGCGAAGCTGCGCTGAGAACGCCATCTGTGAGATTACTTCGAAAGACCTCTCTCGTGTGAGACGTTGATTATGACGGCTGTGGCACCCTCCCTGGCGCGACCGAAGGTCGTCTCCGCTAGTCCGGCGTAAAAATAAAGATCTTCTAAGAAGAGAGGGACCTTATCTCCTGCGATGCCTGGGGCTCTCAGAAGATGAATATGTTCTACTTGCAGATATCATTCATTCTTCCCCCAACATATTTGAATATGCAGGAATAATTGAGATAAAATGGCTATTCAAAACTCATGACTTTTCTCCGAAATGGGTAATATTATAAATTCAGGCGTCATGATCTATTTTTAACAGCACCATCAAAGTAATTCGATTCAAAGTCTTGGAGGATTCATTCTCCTTTGAGTTGGTTATTGAAGTAGAAAAAAAGTATTTTATGTGAGAAGTCGAGCTTTTTTTATAGTTCTGCATCTGTACCAGCTTCCAGTAACGTCTAAACGAATGACATTACATTACGTAGCATTAAAACAAAATAAATTTGGTCTCAAGTGTTTAATTATGTGAATGTTATGTTATCGCATAGGACAGTACATAGTGCATTTACTGTCATTGTGATACCGTAATCAACCGATTGAATTTGCAATGCACCAAGCGCCGCAGCATGTTTTACAAGTGTATTCTATCTTCGAAATTCCAGATTTAAAATTCTTGCAACGAGCCGAATTATAATGCTAATAAATTTTGTGCCTTGTAATTTCACGTATGAAAACCCATATTGAATATATTTTAATATTGTTAGTTATATTCAACTTGATGAAAGTAAAATTTATCTCAGGAAGATCTTTTTTTGTACATACAACAATCTCGATCGATCTCGTGGACAATAAATTTGTTGCCCATCGAAATTAAACAATGGATTTTATTGCCATATACTTCTATTTATTGTTAAACGAATGCCAGATTTTCGTCAATATAAACCTCGGATAATCTCCTGTATAAAGCCCTCGGAAATATTGAATTAAAAATAAAAATCTGGCCGTGGCTTCACCTTCGCACAATCTGTGTCATATCTGTAGTGGTTCAAAATTTATGAACGCTCCTTTTGCTCCCATGGAACACGAAAAACGAGCTCTTCTCGGTCAATGCTTTCTTTTTTTTACTGCCGTTTTTTTATTAGCGCGATATGTCGTTTGGTTTTAGGCTGACCTTTGGATTTATGTCAAGTGTCCGCGTGTGTTGGCCATTTTCGTTGCTTTTAAAACGCGACGCTCCAGAATAGAGTTGAAGCCGTGGATGAGGCATCCAGGGCGTTTTCGCTTGTTGGCGATATTCCCAGGGACGAATCCTCCCCTGTATCTTTCACGATAGAAAAAAACAGCGTTTCCTACGCCGAGAGAGATAAACTAGGGGCATATATTTTGAGTGCTTTCGCGGTCGGGGGAAAATATCATTCTATAAAGCGCCCGTGAGTTCCGACGACTATTTTCTCTGCTGCGAAGGAAGGGAAGAAAAACGTTTTCGTTTTGTTTTTTCTTTTGTTAATGATCATAAGTTTTGCTTTCCGTTTTTTCTGGTGTGTAGGTATCACTCAGTGAGATTATTTAGACGGCTGGATGACATAAGAAATTTAAATGAAGTGACTGCCAACCTTTTTTCAGTAGCAGAAACGACGAGTGTTTTTTCTTTGAATCGTTATTATATAGTGTCATATTTTTAGCTTTCCTCCGAACGGAGTCTTCTCGTCATTTGGCCCAAGAGAGGAATTTTGGGAAACGAGAGTCTATTTTAATGCTGAAATCTTCTTGGGAAGACAGAAGAAATCCAAGTAATTTATTTTCATTGTGCTTGCGCTCGTTTAGGTATTTTTTTCGAACACGTAATGATAGCCATTACTTAAAGTGCCTTAGTTTGCATTACACCATTATGATACTTTGATATAAATGGTTTTTACGGTCATATTATTATGTTGCTTCCTTCTAAAGTATTATTCTCTCTTTTATTGTGGAAATAGCATGACATATCATTCTTAAAAACGTCTTGCGACGTCTATTTTCTCTCTACCGCAGGTACAGTGGACGAAAAACTGTTTTTTACTTTTTTACGATTTTTTCTTCTCAAATCTTTATTTCTACTTTTTCTGTTCTGGAAATATCACTCACTAAGATTATCTGCACGCTTGGATGAGATGAGAAATGCAAATGAAGTGACTTTTAACGTTTTTTCTTGGAGAGCTGTTTTTAGTGAATCGTTTTTATTACCAGTCTTATTTTTCACTTTTCTCCGAGCGTTTTTTTTCCTGCTAACTTAAGCTTTATTTTCTGTTTTCATTTTCAGGACAAAAATTTACCAGTATTATGGAGTCGCTTGCAAAAGATATGAAGTTAGAAATGGCTAACTTTCTAAAAGTCAAAAATATGTAAATATTTTAAAATAATCGTTTTTTTATGACTGGATATTGTATTTCTCGCTAATCTTTCGTAGTGTTTTATCGTGGTTCTACCCAAGACAACTTCATAGACGAAAATGGGTTAGGTGTCCACTTTAACAATGGATTCTCCTCGAGAAACGTAAACAAGTCCTTCGCATTAATTCAGTTTTATCGTTGCGTTATTTTTTATGTCCCAAATTCTTCAACACGTATAGAGAGTTATTTTATTAATGCCTGTGATGCCTCTGACTTTTTTGTTATGCAAAATTCCTAACGGTAAAAATAATCACCTCATTTCCTTTTCTGCTATTTATTGTTGTTAGTTATTTTATTTTAAAATATTTTAAAGCTGATCACTTCTCTGTAATACGTGCGTGCGAATACAAATTTTCTTCTGAAAGTCAAATTGGGCCCAATTT
Source organism: Ischnura elegans (assembly GCF_921293095.1). Lineage (NCBI taxonomy): Eukaryota > Metazoa > Arthropoda > Insecta > Odonata > Coenagrionidae > Ischnura > Ischnura elegans. The sequence continues at coordinate 68,295,099 of NC_060257.1, forward strand.
CTAATTTTTATCGCTTCTTTTGATTCTAGAAAGCCATGCGCCTGTTTACCAATATTTTTGTCAAATGTAATAGAGCTTACCGTTACTCCACTTCCACTAACATCGGCCGCTCGTGACTCGTTCATTCATTAATAAAACTCTTGAGGGCGTTTTTTTCCCTCGATAACCTTGTCTTTACGAACGAGTCAATGACTCAAAAATCCAATGACGCCACGAACTCATCAAAATTGGGCGACAAATTTCACATGTTTTCATATAGATGTATTTTTTCCATAAATATTTTCTTTAGGTAAAAGTCTTTCGCATGGGACTGATGCCGTCATCATAGGCTGGTAGTGACGCTGAGGAGATAAAACGAAATAGGGTAGTTTCCTTCATCTAAGAAAATGAAATGCATTGATTGCGATTCCTTACCCACCACTAGTGTATTTATAATATACAAATTATTTGGTTTTAGAAATCCCAGTTTAGACGAATGGCAACGGTCAATTTTAACCTCATTTGAAAAGGGCCAGATTGGCGCCAATGCGATTCCACTACACGTGGCGTCACAGGGACCTAGTTTATATACGAGTAGATAGGGTTTTTACATCGTCTGAGATTACCAATGCATGCATGAGGCACAGAGCACAGGGAAACATGTCTTAATAATAACCTATTAAAACTGGCTAAGGTCGGAAAGTTTTCTTCGTTTGATAAGGTATTAATAGTCCTTATTTAAGCCAAGCGCTACCAGCTAGCAGGGTACTCAGCTACCTGCTAGCAGCCTGCGTCGTATCAGCGCTCAAGCCTCGCCCCAAGGTTACCTCAGAAGGCGGCAGGGGGAATCAGAAATACGTCACACGGAAATTTTCCCATCATTCTTACTTAGCCGTTGCGTTTTCGCGCGCTTGGAATTTTTCACTTTTCGATTAATCGCGAAAAATAGATATCGTCATTAAAAAATCTTAAAGCCTGAAATACGTACTCCAGGAGTAAAAATCTTTCGATTTAGGCAATAAAAAAATAATAGGTAAACAACTCTATTGTCATAAATCGAAGTTGAAAAATCGTGATTGGATATAAACTCGAAGATCATGGCTCGATCTTAATTTTCTCGATCTTTGAATGTTAAAATTCGATTTTCGAATTTAATCGAAATCAAAATTCACTAACTTATTGCGGTGTTCCATTATAAGTTTTCTTGGATAGTTTTCTTCTTTTTGAAATTAAGCGATTGCAATGGTGTCCACGTAGGCCAGACAGGAAGAAGCTTTGAAGTCAGGAAGAAAGAAAATTTAAGTCCTTACGAAAATAACAAAGATGAAAAAAGTAATTATGCTAAACACTCAATATGCAACTGCCGTGGGAGCGATTATAAAATGAATATTTTAAAATTATGCAATGACCGCCTTGAATTGGACTATAGAGAGCAGTTAGACATTTTAAAAATTATCGAAAGTCAGGACAGTACTCTGATAAATGAATATCTCTACCCATCCTTTTCCCCTATTCTGGCGTCCGTTTTAAAATTCATCAGGTAACCAGGTAACAATAATAAGATAAACAATTCATAATTTGCGCCTGGAGATGATGATAATTCATCGAAACCCGGGTCGCGCTATGTAAAAAATAAGTGGAATAAGTAATAGTGTAATATCCTTGAAAACTTAATCGAAATCAATTTTTCCATCGCTGTGTGTCCAATTCCAATGTGTAGCAAGCATATTGCTTCCGATGCGGGAAGACTAAATGCATGGACTGAATAAAATACATAAGAAAGCTGCGCGATTTGTCGCTAGAGACTCGGGAGGCTGCGCGATAGGCTTAGATTGCTTGAACAATTGAGAATAGATGTATTTAGAAGTAACACAAGTACATAATATTAGAACCCCACTTTATTTCCTGGTCCGACAGAATCGATAAATTTAGAGAGATGTTTTGCCGAACGGATAGATATGGGAATTCGTTTTTCTCCATAGCACGAAGGACTTAAATATATGCTATTCGTAATCTTGTTTGGGCATCTACTTTTTATGTGTAGACGGCTGGTGTCGTAACATACCCTGCCACACACCTTTTTTTGTGGGGTAGTATATAGATATGGGTGTACACCTCCGTTCCCCACACTCTACTTCCGCCTCTACTTCCCATAAGCCCATTTCTTTCGAAGCGTACGAGTATCGGCCCGCACAAAGCAAAACAAAAACAAATTGCGAATCCACATCTCCACACATATCGCATTTCGACCGGAGGATGATTTAATTTTGCTCCGCTTGATGGCTTCTCGGAAGAGAGATAGAGAGAGGAAGTTGCCATCAGAAACGGCGGAACGAGGAAATGCGTCACTCACTCTTGGTTGACGTAGCGCCATCGTGCCCGAGTGGGCGTCTGACCGAATTAGAAGCGAGTGAGAGAGAGAGATTAAGGAGGGTGGAGTGGAAAATGAAAGGATAGAAATGAAAAAGGAAATGGCATTTCGATGCCTTTCCCTCAGATATTTCGGTCTGCACAAAAAAAGTGATCTGAATGTGTAGAATTTGCTAACCGAATCATATTTGTGCTCTTCAAGGTTTTTATGCTTTCATCATACCACGTACTAAAAGGGGAAGTCAATTACTATCCGAAATTAAGTTATATCTTTGTTTATCCCTAAGCTGTACAATTTATTACTACTTGAAATGAAATATTTACAGTACTCCTCAGTTAAGATATCCAAAAATATAGAGAAATGGCTTCTTCATCAATTTAGTGTTGAGAATCTCTTTGATGTATTGAAATAATATGGTACCGGTCTTTGGATTTTTCAAGTTATTCTTGCTCTTTTGGCATACTCAATGTGATTTATTTTTTATTTATTTATTTCATTGTAGTTAAGCACCTGTTGTATTTAAGCAAGTCGTGTATTACTGTTTTTCATTTTTCTTCTTTTATAAATTTATGAAATTTTAAACATTGAAAAGCACAAATATGATAATCAAGATTAGCATATTTTTTTCGCAGTTGTGCTTGTTTACATTTGTGAATGTGGTCTTAGCACAGTTTTTTTCTTGGAGGCCACCTAAAGCTTCCAATTTTTCACAATATATGCTATTACGCAATGTTGAAAATGTAATTTTATTAGGAAGCAATAAAATTATTATTATTATTTTGTAATTGCTGTAGTTTTACGTAGATAACTCATGCTTTGTTTATTTCCTGTTATGTCTTTGCAAGTTTCAAGCTCCTGGGTTCGTTTCGTTATTGCTGTCATGTTGTTAATCATGGCTGCTCCGTTTTCTATGAGCACCAAAGGAGAGCAACGTTCAGTGGTCCGATTTTTTTGTGGCCGGAAGGCGTATCAGGAGCCAAAATTCATCTAAGACTCTCAGTACAGTACGGGAATAGTGTTATGCCACAATGCAGTGTCTAAGAATGGATGCCTACGAATTCCTAAAATTCATAGGCAGTGTAATAGTATTATGTATATAAAATTTTATTACTAAATAGCGGATAGTAATTTGCTTATCGTCGAATACTCATACATATATTCATACAATGTTCTAGAGGATTCTATTATCCTGGAATAATAAATTGACTATTGTTATTATTACATGTTACCCCGCAAGCTGTCTAAATAGGCGTGCGGCTTCAGTGTTAGTATACCTGCCGTCTACACCTGAAAAGTAAACGCTCTAATGAAATTACCCTTAGCATTTCTTGGAGTCTCTTATGCTTCGGGAGAAAAACGAATTCCCATACATATCGGTTCGGCTAAATATCTCTCTTAATGTATCTTTTCTGTCGGACGTGAAAATGATCGCACCTGGAAATGTAGAGGGGTCCTAATATGATATTAACCGCTCTTGAAGATTTTTAAGGATTCTATAGCAAAGCCATGCCCGAATGCTAAATACTACTTTGTTGCTGGGCAATGTCCACACCACAGTAAAAAAAAGCAGTTGTTCTCCACTTTCTATAACTTTACGCTTGCATTTTTTGCAGCAAAGTTTTATTAGATTCCAGTTTGTTTATTTTCAAAAATCCAAAAATTCTCTTTTGATACCATCAGCTCCCAACGTCGGGATGATTTTTGAATTCAGCGGCACATCTCAAATTTGAAGCTAGTTGAAACAATAAATACGAATAAATGTAAAAAAATGAAAGTGCTCAGATCATTTTCAAAATTAACTGCATTATCTATTTCACATTTTTATCGAAAAGTAGGTGGAAATGGCTATTTTTTTGCCTCTTTTATTTGTGTAAAAATAATATTAATGCCCAGAGTGGAAAATTGCTATTTCCTGTACTAGTTGATAACTCAGTTACAAAATAGCAATCTAATATGCCTGAGATACCTGAAATAGTATTTTTCATATTTGCTTACATTAGAAATGGATGGGCACCATTAAAGTATTTTACTACAGAACCTTTTTGTTTTATTGCTAAATTTGGAATGACCAGTATCAACATTTTATGTATGCGTCTTTCCTTTATTTTCTAAAAATGTAGTGTGGTACGATATTGGACAAAAGCCGTATCGCAGCGGGTGTAAAAACCATGAATGCACAGTGGTTACAAACGGGGTTTATTCGAAAAAAAAGGAAGATTAACCACGGTGATACATACATTTTCATAGCATGCATAGTAACACCTTAGGTTTTTTTGTAAAACTAATTGTGTTGCAAGCGTTAAGTATTGAATTTTGAGAATATTTTCTTCTGGACAACTCAATTGAAAATTTGAAGATGCATCACAGCTTTATATAGTTATTCTTACTTAGCGGGAATTTGGTACTTGAAAATTCGAAAATGTTCCTTTATATTAGTCATTTTGGCTTTCATTATCACAGAGACCGCACAAACAGAATACACACTGCATCGAAAATCACTTCCTGGATCCAAAACCGACCCCTTCCCCAATTGCAAGGGTCAACTCACCTTCCTCAAGTGACCGGGTTGAATCTTGTCCATAGGCAGATGGTCCTTCCTGGGATCAAGCAACCCCATCTAACTAACATCGCGGTTGACCCTTGTCTATCAGCAGGTGGCCTCCCTAACCATGTTTCCCGACAGAACCCACAAATCCTCCTTAGCTACGATACCACCCGAACATCTAATTAACATTACATTCTCTTGGCAAAGTAAAATGCAAGCACCATGAATAAAATTGTTGAATAGTATAAAGTGTATTTTTTGTACTAAAAATTAATGGGAATATTGCAAAAAATAAAGCAAAAAAAATTGAAGTCGTTAAAATCGGATGACATAAGGAAAAAATGAAAAGTTGACAAAAAATTCGCGTTTTACATCGAAATCGTTTGATAACAGACCCAATAACAACGTTTGTAGCGATGAACATCCGCCAAAAAAAAAGACAACCCCGGCTACCGGCTAGCGTGCCCGTACGGGATCACCCAAAAATAAATTCCTTGTCTCATACGAAAGATATCACAATGCTGGCAAAAGAAACCGAAGTTGACAACATTCATTATAACGATAAGATTAAATACATAGCCGCTTATAAAAAAATCGCATTTACTGGAGACACTTCGCCATTTTTTCTCTTTTACCGCCTCGAACAGAGTGAGTAAGAATACAAATCGTGCCACAGTCCACTGCTGGTATAAATGCTGCCCGTAAACACACAAACCGAATAAAGTGATACATTGTAATCATTTTTGGCGGAAACAGCATGATCTTCAATGTTCTGGTCGGAATTTATGCGTTATTCTTTAGACCATTGCAGCTATACCCATATGGGCACGCTAGCCGTTCAAGGGTTTTAGCTCACGACGATAGCTTAAGAGGGTCAAAATATCTCGACAATAAGCGACGCTGCTCACCTTCATAATTATTAGCTGGGCTTAGATTGCTTGTAGAGCGACACAAAAGTCAAAAAACTCCATGAGCGTAAATGAAGTGTTATACAGATGGAAACGGAATTGGGTAACGGAACGGTAGATGAATTAGTTTTTCCCGGGAATAATAACTGAAATTAAAGAATCCTAAATTAAATATCTCAAGAGGCGCACCGATTTTTAAGTACTCTATGCACATAAATGGCCTTTGTCTTTACACCTCCCGACAACCACATATTTTGGCAATTTGTAGTATGTATAAGGTTAAATGAATCTATATAAAAAAACGAATCACTGTCCGTTAGTCTAGCTAAAACTCGGGAGCGGCTCAACTGATTTGGCTACATTTAGTTTTAAATTGTTTGTGAAAGTGTAGGAAAGGTGTAAAAGGTGATAATATTATGACGCAGAGCCCATGAGGCCCTGGAATAGGCCAAGACACATTTCCATAAGAAATGCATGGAAAGTTTGATATTAATGCCTGCAGACCTACTTTCTTTCGCACATTTGAATAAGTGATGATGGTCACATATTGTTGAAGCATTTGCCATAGGAAAGATAAGTAAATGCACAGTCTTGTTATTGTAATCGATTTTCGTTTCCCTCATGGTCATTGGTGAATTTTGGAAAAACAATCATAAAAAATATGAAATTTTAGCATTTTCGGCTTTCCCTTGACGACTGTTAGAATTATTTGTGTGGTTTGACATCTCTTTCTAATTTTATTTACGAAATAAATCCTTTGATTTAGTTCTTAAAAAGTTCATTTGTCATTATTCATTCACGTATTTAGTGTGCGATAACATTGTCCCTTACTTTATGGTACTTCCATACTAACCGTTAACTTATTATGTTATGCTGGTGGAAAAGTAAAATTGCTGCAATTGGTGCCACCACCAGATCCATTACATTCATTAGTTTCTTGAATGGGAAACGATTCTAACCCCTTATTGGCCTACTTTCAAAAATATGACAGCTGTTTTCAAATGACTTCTTCATCTCTGTATGTTTAAACACCGAAACAATGAAGAAAATATAGTTTATCAGAAAGCATTAATTTAATGAACTATATTGTAACTGTGTTTTATTTGATGTAGATGAAGATATTATACTCATTTGAATATAAGAAAGCTTTTTTGATAACCATATTTAAAAGTGATATTGCGATAAATCCACGGAGAAAAATTAATTTTCCTTCACCGGGATGCCCCGCTTTCCGGTCGAGTGCTTTAGCCAGCAACCGAGGCGTCATTTTCCTCTGTAGAAATTTGTGGACTATACCAGATAAGGTAATTGCGGGTGACTCCGTAAAGTTATCACCGTTGCCAGTCCCGCTATACTTAAATTAATAGTGATAGGCCACTAAATGGTACTGACCGAAAATAATTGTAGGTTGGTACTTATAAGTTGGCATAATTATCTGTAGCACATTGATTAGATAAACGTGGTTGAAAGACGGGACGAGCACCAACTTTATAAGACTCCCACAGGTATTTGATAACCAAAATTAGCTAAATCGATGCAGCTGTTTTCGAGTTTTAGCGAGATGAACTAACTGCAACTGACTTATGTATGCATGGATAAATACGAAGGTGATACGAAGTTCACAGGGTCATCTAGTGTATTGATAAATTTGTCTATTCGGTATAACTTCTCCCGGTTTCAGCTCTCCCAAGTCATGATCAATAAAGGAATAAATAATATTGAAACCATTCGGTCGAATAAAGCTATGTAGAATCAGAGATGTGGCATAACTGAGTAAATATAACTCCGTTGCTCAGTTTCAGGTATTTCTGCTTTTGCTGCGTTTGATAAAATGTAACGTTTACTTGTAATTTACCAATTTCTCTCTGAAAGCAATCGTTACTTTCCCATTATAACTGTAGCGACTAGCGTACGCCAAGAACTTGCGCACTTGTGAGAACTGACGCATTCCTACATGCGTACCTCTGCCGAAGTATCAACCAAAAGCAATGTCTTAAGGCCTGTTTACGCGGTACACTAACACGTACGGGTTAATGTCTAAATGTATGAACGCGTGAATGAACACGAAAATGCACCGTGTAACCACCCAACTTTTGCGAATGCATGCACAGAAAATAGAACCTGTTCTAATTTGGTTCATGCATTCGTACATGTTCCGTTCCGGTCCACCAAAATCATTCACGCAAACGTACATTAACTCGTACGTGTTAATGTATCGTGTAAACGGGCCTTTAAACGTGTATTTGAAGGTAAAAATCAATAGAATCTTCTGCATGAATCTAGTAGGCAGTTTTGAAAACGTATTTCGAGAAGTTTGTAGCTATTACAGTATCTAATTACTTTGATATCCTGACTAACAGTTGCAACTGATTACAATTTCTTAAAACTAACTGTAACTTTATCCAGATATTATTTCCGGTACTCTATCCATACCTGCGCGAAATAGGCAAAGTTATCAATATATTTTTAACTGAGCAAGTTCTACAAAGTTAGCCTGCAAAATGTGGAATATATAGTTCCTATGTGGGTATGTTTTGGTCGCATAAACAAATTACCAACGAGGAACCCAATATTTGAAAACTGGGTCGCTTTCAACCGTTTGTTGATACACCGATTCCCTCGATGACCCTGTGCTCATCACATTTTCACCCCTGAGATATTGGAACACTCTCGGGACCTAAGCAAACGCCGCTAGGTAATGGAGAATTTTATCATTACGGCAGTCGAGAATTCAGAATTACCCCGATGAGACCGGAGACCCAATAGGGTGGTTTCCTATTATTTTTTTATTGCCTTAATCGAAAGATTATTACTCCTGGAGTACATATTTCGCACTTTTAGATTTTTAAATGACAACATCTATTTTTCGCGATTAAATGAAAAGTAAAAATTTTCAAGCGCGCGAAAACGCGACGCTTAAGTATGAATGTCGGGAAATATCTCCGTACGTCGTATTTCTGGTTCCCCCTCCCGCCCGGTGAGATGACCTTGAGGCGAGGCTTAGCTCTGATACGTCGCAGGATGCTAGCGGATAGCTGAGTACCTTGCTGAGCGGTAGCGCTTGGCTTAAAAAAGGTTTATTAATACCTTATCAAACGAAGAAAACTTTCCGACCATAGGCAGTTTTAATAGGTGATTATTAAGACATGTTTCCCTGAGCTCTGTGCCTCATGCTTGCATTGGTAACCTCAGACGATGCATAACTCCTATCCTCTCGTGTAGAAACTAGGTCCCTGTGACGTCATGCGGAGTGGAATCGCATGGGCGCCAATCTGGCCTTTTTCAAATGAGGATAAAATTTGACCCTTGCCATTCGTCTAAACCGGTATTTCAAAACCCAAATAATTTGTGTATTATGAATACACTAATGGTGGGTAACGAATCGCAATCAATGCCTTTCGTTTTCTTTGATGAAGGAAACTACCCTATTACACGCGGCTTCTGAATGACCCTAAATATTCGCACACCATGACCCAAACATTGTGTGACTTGGAAGGGGAGGATTGAGAATGAGTTGACCTTGACACAATTAAGGACGGAAATCTCAAAGCTATTTAAAGTGTAAATCGCCGATGTGTAGACATGGCATAATTTGCAGTGAATTGGCGTGAATTTAAATGGTATCTACTGTCTGATTTGAAAATAACGGGAGCTAACATTTTAAATTTCTCGCGAGTTATGAGAGTCCGGTGGTCAGTTTTCAAAAATATGTTCGTATACATGCCCTTGAAGTATGACGAAGTTTTTGAGTTAGTTGTTTGTTGCTGGTCTGGTGGTACCTTTTATTCATCCATCCTTACAAAAACAAAACTAAATTAATGCTTAAAAAAGAAAATGATTGCGCCTCTATACTATAAAATTTGACTTTTTCATTTAGAAAAAATACATTCATACTAACTTTCAAGAAATGGCGGCCTCTATTGAAGTTAGAGGCATAAATTCAGGGAAATACTAATGAGCGAAATACATATTGTTCGCGCAAGTAAAGACAAATCGGCGCATAGGCGGTATGTACATAAAATAACGGGAATTTAATTTTTTTGAGAGAAATGTGTATTTATTCGTCGAAAGTAAACTGTGAGTCAGGGCGATCCCGAGAATATAAATATTTCAATCGAAAATATTAAATTCCCGTCATATTCTGAACATGCGCCAATTTTGTCTTTCCTTGCTCGCGCATTATGCATTTCGCTACTAAGTATTTCACTGTATTCATACCTCTATCTTCAATAGAGGCCGCCATTTATTAAATTTATTGAGTTAACATGAATTTATTTTTTTGCATGAAAGTGTCAAATTATGTAATATAGATGCGTCATGATTTTATTATTAAAGGAGTTTCAGTTTTGTTTAACTGTAAGGATGGGTGAATAAAAGGTACCACCAGCAGCAAAAAACTTGCTAAAACCTACAATTCTTATATTGATGGTGCAGGGAGTAGGTTGGTAAAATATCGAAAACCGAAATAAAAAATTGCCATCAAATAATTCAAAATGTGCTTTAATAAATGCATAAAATGAAATCATCCTAACACTTAAAAGGGAAAAAATAAACTCTGTTAGGGTTACGCAACGTATTTGGAAAAAGCACGACCCGGTATTCACATCATAGTTACATTGTCAGATCCACTTATAATAAGCGCAAACTTTTATAGCCACTGCCATATAACGTGAGTGAAAGTAATTTAAATGAGGAAAATCAGAAATCACTGAATCTGTCCCAGGACCTTTCTTACCGATATGTTAATGTTTTTTGGACTTTTCCTACAGAATATATTTGATTGATATTTCTCTTGCCTAATAGTGATTTTCAATCAAATCATACACTTATCATAAACATATATTAATTTTCATTTCATAGAAATATTGAATTATAGGAATTATATACGAATGATTTTTTTAAACTCTAATATCATTTAGTTTTTAGTTAAGGTATCGCCAACCTTAAATGGATGAAGTTACTTACTAAAACCTCGAGGCTGTAGTGAGTAGGTTGTTAAAAATATCGAAAATTAAAAACACAAACTGTCAGTTTTGTATTGTATGAATAAAATAAAAATAATGCTAAACAATCCGTTTTTTGTGCAAGTGGATAGCATTGTTCACGAAATTGAATATTACCTACGGCAAAAAAATATCGAAATCTCATTTGCGAGACAATCGACCGGTGACGGGAAAGAAATGAGGTTTGATATGCATTGAAGTAACGGGGAGGGCGGCGTGAGTCAAGACAATTGATGCATAATTCATCCTTGCATAATTACATCTCGATGCTCGTGTTGCGGGCACGGAGGGGCAAAGTCAACGGATTACCGCAAAAACGTGGCGGTTAGTTCGTAGCCCCAAATGGAGATGGCGACAAACTTTTTTTTTACCAAAAACTCTAGTTTTCCAGGTGGATATAACTCGATCCTCTACCGTTGAAAATGGAGTCTGCTATCTCCGTTTCAATTAACTCATCTGAAATTTCTTGCCTGAGCATACAATTTGTGTCCGTATACTGGGTTAAATACCGCCTTACAGCCTGGAGCCCTGTCCTCTTTGGTAATATAAATGGCGAATGTAATGTTTGATAGATTGGCTTGCTATTTTTTTTTACTCCAAGTTGTATATACGTATGTATCATTGATGGCGGAGAATAAATTGACCTGGTTTTTTAAACTTAAATAATATGTCTAGATGCACAGGTTGTAATAACTAAAACCATTCCTTAATTTTTTAACCTTATTTATTTACAAATGTATCTGTGATTAAATGATAAAGAAAAGAAGAAATCAATATATCGATGGCTCAATTCTCACAACACGTATCTCAAAAATAGCAATTTTTCAGGGGAGCAAAAAAACGATTTAATTTTTTTAATGGTATGTAATTTTAATTGAATTAAAAAACCAAAAATACATAAAACTGAGAGCAGAAAAAGATTTGTTTTTTGCTTGAATTTTATTTTTTATTAACACCATTGGCAGTATTAACTCAGCCAAATTTTGATGCACGTGTTATTAGAACTTAGCTATCAATATGTTGTAAGTTATTGACCGTTTTCACTGAAATGACGAGTCCATTGCGCCATGACCTTCCGATGCCGAACCGCGCTATGACGAGTATAGCTCGTCACTAGATTTTAATAATTTGAGCAAAATTTAGGGTAACGATATAAATAAATATTTTAAAAGTTCAACGATGTAAAAACATCTTCAATTTACATGAAGGTCTCATATTTCATGATTTAGGATGCATTTGATTAATTTTCTGAATATTAATATTATACATCTATTTTAATACAAATTTTTCTTGAATTAATCCCTCGTCCCTGTTAATTGGCAATAACAATGAACAAAAATAAACATTAATTTAATTGCTAAATATGTTTCAAATAAAAATATCATTATATTCAATTCACGTATTGATCAATGAAATGAACAAGGATCTAAAAAATCGGAATTATGAAAAAAAAGACCGGTTGAGGATTCGAACACGAAACCTTCGGCCTACTATTCCTGTCAGATAACTACAGAAGTAACTGATTTTATACGAGAAGGTGTAGCTGTGTTATCAATGTTATGGCTAAGAGAAGAGGGTACGTATGTGAAAAATATGAAATAAAAATCACTTTTCATTTTACTGTTCTACGGAGATTACAAACTACTACATATCATTTCAATCCAGTTCAAAAAAACAAAAGAAATAAATAGAAGTTAGTAGTACGTATTTCAAAGAATAAATGAAAGTGGAAGAGGTTAATTAAGGTATATAAATTTATTTTAAAATTTAAGTTAAATAAAGTATATAAATTTACGATTTTCTTGTGGTAAAATCTTATAAGCTTGAAATTCATTCCTGAACTAATGACCTTTTTTTATTATTTCAGGTTAGTACCAGCCATATCACATTAGTTGCTTGGCGCTTTCAGTGAGTATCCTTACTATTAAAGTTCTCCCTTTTGTTTTAAATTTAAACATGCTCCGCGCGACTTTTAGGATATGATTCCATTGTTGTATCTTTCTAGATAGATATATTCACCCATTGAATTTCTTCTTATGGGGAAAACTTGCTGCACTAAATTTTTACGCATTCCGATTTATAATCCTATGATTACACCGTTCGAAAAATTGTCCTGACTTGATATCTTCCTTGCGTTTAGGAAACAGTACTTGCAAAAGATTTGTACATAAAAAACTCCGTTATAAAAATATGTTACGTATCACTTTTATTTGCACAATCTCCAACTGACTATGGCAGCAGATCTCTAATACTCTCTTAACTATGAGCTAAAGTTACGTTTGGAGTCGCAGGGAGAGCAGAGATACACATTTGAGAGATTTATTATCTTAACAAACAGGATTTCTTGTTTCTATATTGGGTGATTCAATGTCTTAGGCAATAATAAAATTGAAAATCAACTTAGGGGTAGGGTAAGTTTTCAGGTAAATGTTACGACAGAACTTGATATAAAAATTAGATACAGAGAGTGGCTTTGGTTGAGAAGTTTTCCTAGGAATGTTTCTGTTTTATTTGTCTGCCATTCCTTGTAGAATATACCTATTATTTTATGGACGCAGTTATTAAAATGGGCTCTGAGAGAGCAGAAGTTACGGTTCAAACCAGGTTACAAGTATTTGAAGGGTGTAATTTCTTGGTCAAATCTATCTCCTTGGTTACACGCAGACCAACCTCTCCCGTTCCCTCCCCTACTTCGCAACTTCCTCTACCCCTATCCTCCCCACCCTCCCTCATCACCTGCTCTATCCAGTGCCGCGGTGGTGCAAATTTCTCCATGTGTACTCAGCGTCGGGAGACCCAGACTGCTTACGTGAGTCATAATCCGAGCTTCGCCGTCACGTAATTCCCCAGACGGCAGTAAAAGAAGGATATCGGCGGGGGAAAAGTCACCACTAGCATGCAACTCACCTAGCAACGTGCGGAGGCAAAAAACTGAATGCAAAGAAAGAAGAGGAAGATAATTGTATTGTATAAGATATGTAAGATTTGGATTTAAATCTTAAGTATGTGGAATATGGTTTTCCGTACTATTTTTCCAACAAGTTCGCCTTCCCTATCTATGCATATAAAAATGGTCTCTCTAAAACTTCAAAAGCTTCATCTACAGTCAAACACGGTACCCTTAGATTATGAGTAGCCTCAACTACATTGCTTTGTAAGACCAAGTTTTCCTGGAAAAATTTTTACTTTTCCTGATATGGGTGAGAATTTCTCGGGAAATTCACCAAGCTAAGACATTGCCGATGTTTCGATAGCTAACTCGGTCATCATCCTCAGAGCGCTGAGTGACTCCCATATATTTGTCTCAACGCCGTGAGAAGGACACCCTATTATGATAGGAACGATGAATAAAATTAGGGAACTAGAATTCAAAAACTGATATATTTAAGATGCCGTTTTTTCCGCGTACAATTAGTGACCGTAATACCGACGATGGTTTAGCTCGAGGGTAGCTTCAGTTGGACAAGGTATCATAGGCTCTTAATTTGTAGTTAATAACTCATTCATGTTTTAAATACTAACTATCTACACGAATTTGTGGCATACATGAATCACGTACTGCGATAAATTTTAGTTTTTAAAGGACTGAGAGAAGTATTATTAGCATGATAGCATGTTCGTATCCTTAGCACTCTCCTAGTTTCAGGTCTGACCGTGTGTCTATGTCCTGAGTACTTGACCTGCATCCAAGGAAAGAGCGCGTTTCTGATTAAGGTTAGGATGAGTGCTGATGAGAAGATATCTGTTATGGAATCATCCCGTGCCACACACCCAGGTGGTGACTTGCACAGCACCTCGTAGATGTAAATGCATGACGATGATGGATATGGCTTTCATGTCATCAATGCTTGTAAGACGATAGCCCTTTGAGGTTCTCTTTATTTTTGGAAAGAGAGAAAACTCATACGGAGCCATGTCTGGCGAATATGGGGGCTGATGCATCGTCACAGCATCATTTTTTGGCCAAAAATTTACAAATAAAGTATTACCCGAAAATTACCGAGCTCATAAAAACGAAGGATTTTATACGGAGGTTACATGTGTTCACTTAAATCATGGATATGTAACCTTAGCCGCAAAGTGAACAATGAAATCAGCTATAAAATTTTATACTCTCTTATCTACTGCAGGGGCACGTATGCCAACGCATTTAAAAAAATTGACAATCGTACACTCCAAACCCGGGCAATGTCAAAATCCCCGTTATTTCTGAACAAACTTTGTATTAATATACTCAAGCGACAGCAAAGGTCATTTGCGCCATGAGGGAAGGGTAAGGTAGGAGAAAAAGAGAGAAATTAGGCGTCTGCATAAGCCTGCTCTTAGCGAAAGACGACAAAGTTTAACGTCCCTTACGTCGGACGGAGTAGTGTACTTGAAGTACTCGTCACAAACCACCCAAACATGGATTAGGCATTCTATCGTAAAGGCTCCGTATTCGCAGGGATTTGAACCTGAGCCTCTGGGGCGGAAAGGCAGCAATCTAAACAACACACACCAACCCGATTCCCGATTGTAATGGTTCCACAATATATTGGGTGAGATCGCATTGGGCTAGGGTTGGTAATTCATCCCTCATTAGGTTAAGGTGTCGACAGCCGGTGTCAAAAACATTAGATAATATATGTATGCCCCTTACTTGAGTGAGTGAACATTTACATTAAATGTGGTTCGAAAAAGTCTTTTCGATGCGACTCAAAAATATTTGGATTGCTTGAAAGCTAGCAAACTGAACTCTTATATGATCGATACCAGTTTCATGATGAAGGGGTAACGTTTCATTTTACTGACCCAGCTAAATTGACCCTCGGCGACTCTCGCTCCATTACCGGGTTAATGTGTGGACGATTCGCGCCTTTGCTTCCCAGCCGTAGATTGTGGAGAAGGAAGATGGTAAAACAAACAAGCCTCGTCGACTAAGTGCTCTTAAAGGGCCTCGAAGTGTGGAGATGGGCATCTCGCCGTGTTCTGAGTCATCCTAGAAGGCGCCGGGTTAAACGCTACACTTGTGATTCACTCTATGGGCATCGATAATAATAGCTAGCACGCAGTTGAGCAGTACTAATTTAATGTGATTTTAATGAAAGAGTATGTATCGTTTCACTGAAAATTTCGTAATTAGCTTACAGCACATCCTTTTTATTTGCAAACGACTGGTGTCCTGACACCCTCACCGCACGCCTATTTAGGGGGTATGCGGAGAAGCATGTAGTTATCGATGCTGTGTGTAACATTGTCATGTCAGTGGCGCAGCGAAAGAGGGGTTTGGGGGATAAAGAGCCCCTCAGAGCTCCCCCCTCAGAGCTCATAGAATTGTTTTTATAAAATTATATGATCTTAAATTAATATTACCTGAGGTAATTTTATAGTATACTATAATTTTACTTCAAATCCTGTTAAAATTTCTGCCTATTATTACTATTATAAAATACTTTAATTTTAATTCATTTTACTTAACTGGATTAATATACTAATAATAATATTTATCTGTTAATTTTAGACAATATTAAGGATTAATAAAATATCCCTCAGAAAGGTGTGATACTCATTATTTTGAACCATTTATCTTAGATAAATTTCTGGGGGAGGGGCCCCGCATCACCCGCTAACTCCACACCACCCAGTATAGGCTGCGCATGCCCTTCTCCCCCTAAAGCTAGTTCTTAGCTGCGCCCATGGTGCGTGTATCCCTGATGATGGTGTGCTACTTTGAAACCTAGGTCAATTTAATAAATTTTATGTTTTTTTTGTGTGGAATTATTTAGTCATTGCTTTTCATTTCCAATATGAAGAGAGAATTCCGCCAAGTCATTCCTCGTTTCGTAGACATTTCATTAATGTTGCCACTTCGGGAATATCTAAATCTTTGGTCAGAAACGTTCTCAGGGAGATAATGAGTGCACTGTGATCCATTTTGACTAATTATTTTGAAGTATGCTTTTTGCAATTGCTATTTATAGCATCGAAAAGTCATATATTTGTGGGATGGAAGCCAAGGGGTACAAGTGGTTTTTTTCTCAACAGAGTTAGGTAAAGTTAATTGTTATAATAAATGCACAAAAAACTGATTGCCAAGGGAAGCGAGTGAGTCTCTGTTCTGTGCTGACATCGAGTGGAAGATCAAATGCACTACTAAGTATCTAATTGATCTCGTTTGGTATCTAGGCATACATAATTTCTGTACATAATTTAGTATAGAAAAGAGAAATCACTTGTACCCCTTGCCTTCCAACCCACTCATATATGATACATTATATCAATACGACATGCAATTGATGTAAACTGCCGTAATTGTAGCTTATTTCCGCGTTAAATTCATAGTACAGAACGATCCATTTTGCCTCAATATTTTCGAGTAGGTATGCTCTAGGTGATCACGAGAAATAGCGTTGGAAATTCCAGTATTTCATGCATTATATCATTAAAAAAGCAGCATGCTTTTGCTTTCGCTAACATCCCTAAGTGTAGCTAATTTCCACGCGAAATTCATCTGCCATCAGCGGCACGAGTGGATACTTCGACAAATCCATTTAAATGCACGGTGGGTGATTACAGCAAGAGTGGCTGATTGCAATATTCGTGTACATAGCAGCATTCGTTCATGTTGGCGTGCAAAACGTGCGGAAATGATAACATATTTTCAGAGACGCATTCACTCGTCAGCTCTTTGAAATCAATCATTAATTATTCGGTTCACGAACGGTTGACGTCAGGCGTTTTGGAAAGTGTGACCATCGTATTACTTAACCGTTCGTCGCGGTATTGTGATCTGTTTGTCTCCGCATGCTAACGAGCGGAAGGCCAAATGGGGACCACTAAGTAAGCCTCTTTGCTCAGCTTGCGTCATGACATTATGTGTCTCCGTTTCGAAGGCCACCAGGTGATTCAAGCGTAATTTCCTCCATGATGAATAATCTGTTTGCATTCGGGACACATTAGCGTGGAATATCACGAAAGGTTTGTCAAAATGGGCTTCCTTTTCATAGCGGAAAGTTTCCAAATGCTTAACTTACTTAACACTTAGTCTCAAAAATTTCCATATTTTAATATAAAATTAATTCATGTGAAAGTAATTAGTAAAATTTACAATAACGATAGTTTTCTTTTATGTTTCCTCGAGACAGCTTATATATTTTTTTTAATTATTAGCTCGCGATCAATAGCGGATAGATCAGTACGGATTATTTTCAACTTTGCATTGCATTCTCTCTGTTGCCTTTATGATTTTCTGACTTTCGCGTCATACCTACCATCTCACTTCGCTACCTTCTTTTTTTATTTAACTAGAGAGATAACTTTTGATACCTGAACTGACCTGATAAATAAAATATTTTTAAGTACCCTCTACATTAAATCTAATTCTGATTTCACAAAACAAAATGAACGCAATGATAACGGGACTCTAATGACTTTCTCCTCATACCAACTCGGTTCGCTACCTTCTTTTTCTAATCTTCTAGAGATACCACTTTTGATACTTGAATGTACGTGCGAAATAAAAATATATTCAAGTACCCTTTGCATTCAAATCTATTATTTATTACACAAACCAAAACGAACATAAAAATAAGGGGCCGTATTAAAAATCTTGTCTATTTTTTAAGCTTCTGGGCCCGTCCCCTCCCCTAAACCCTCCTAACCTGCATGTCTCTAAATCTTCGTTGAACTTTGCCATACAATCTCTGATTGCCCTACTATTAGAAGTGAACCTATCTCTACATTCTTATCCTTACCTGGATCCCTCCCGTTTCTAGGTTTTGAGGCGTGAGTTCAAGTCACAAGCGGGACAGAGAGAGACATTTTATCTCTATGCCGCAGGCAATTTTTCGAGCAATTTCCGCTGGATGCAGTTCGCCGAGTCTCGACCCCGTGGAATTATTTATAACCCCCGAGTCCCCGACCAAAATCATCACAAATGTAAGACCACACGTCTGGCGCCCCCCTGGAAACTCGGGGAGTCCGCGTTCCTAGGTCATACGTGTAATGTCGGAAGTACGGTTGTAGTCATCAAGGTCAATGGACATCAATTACGAGTGTTTACTGTTAGCCTGCTCACAGGATATTTCTTACTGTCGTTTATGATGGTATTCTACTGAAAAAAACTCATTTTTCTGTTTATCAATCCGTCGTCTACCTACCAAGCAATTCGTAGCGATCGGCTAAATGATTGACCTAGAATTAAAACCGTAGCACACACGAACTAGCTTTTTGAAGGTGTTCAAGAATCCCATTGGTGATCCCAAAAGTTTTAGCTACAAATGTCAATATTTCTTATGTGTTCCTCACTTCTCAAAAGGCTGAGATTACGGAAGAGAGTGTATGGAGGCTTAGATGAAGTCGGAAGCACAGTAGTAGATAGGTATGTTTTATACGACAATTTTCCCTAGGGTTTCAGACGATTTTAGAGGGTCGATTGCATGACGTTTTGTCGTTTCTCGTCTCATTCACCCAAAACATTTGTGAAGAGGCATTGGGGGAGTTGGCAACTCTCCAATAGGTAGTAAATGTTACTGTTCTGAAAATGTTTCCAACGGTTCCACACGATTTTAGAGGGGGATGTTTTTATATGACTTTTTGCCGTATCTCGTCTCGTTCACCCCTAGCATTTATATCAATCAGTCAGCGGTCAACATCGAGTTATATAGTCTGCATGTATATATATATTGAGTTTGTAAAGTGTCAGTTTGTCTGAATTTTGTGCAGTCACACTTTAGGGTCTATCTCAGTCGTACCAAGTGCTAAAGGGATGGTGTTTGGTGAGTTCGACGCAGAAACTCTGCACGCACATTTTAGACTTGGTTCCAGTGCTGCTGCTCGACATATCGTTAAGTTGCGGGAAAGGAAATGCAAAAACGAGCCAAAATCAGCCTGCCTACAAAACGGGAGACAAACAGTGGCAAGTCAAAATTAATTCCTGTTTTTCCACTGCACAAAAGTGGTCTCCTTTGCAAAACTCTATCAGCCAGCAACAGGTGTAACACTGTGACAGGCAACAGCGCCACAACAATAGGCTACAAGCAAGGTGACTGCATAGGGGAGGCCCAATTCCATCCCATAGAATGCTGATTTCTCTAGCCACTTAGGTCGCATTTTAATCGGTTTTCAAAAATGTCCGCGGCGCGGTGATGGGTCCAATGCGATCCCTTTTTTCCAATATTTGGTAGTATGGTGTTTTTAATTGCTAGGAATAGCTTTGAAAAGTAATGAATGTGATTGATCACATCATTATATTTATAAATTTCGGTTAACGCTAATCATACCTAATTTCCCCGTGAAACTCGGATCAATTTGTCCGTCAGCGACGCGAGTGGCGACTTCTGTAAGTCCCTTCAATTGCGCGGTGGTTGACAACACATTTAGAGGCCGACTTGAGGATCCTCTTTTGTAATATTAGTGGCTAAAAGCAAGGACTTTTGTAAATATACTGGAGGGGTCACCACTGGTTCCAAGCGTTGAGCGCAGTTTGGCAGGAATGGGTTGCTTGGGTAGGATAGCCACGCCTACTTTGACAGAAATATTGATAATCCGATAAGAGTCAATGCTAAATATTGGGTGAAGTATTCGGTCATGATCGTTGTTTCGTTAAAATAAACTATCGCTAACAAACACAGTAAACCTTTTTTCTATCATTATGGGAAGGCTTCGTGAAAATGTGACTCGAATATCTTTTCCCAAGGAAAAATTATTATCTATCACCACGGTTCCGCTGTGCAACTAGCTTAGCCCAAAATTACATTCAGCAAGTGTAAATATATCCATTCCCCTGCTCTTCTACTGGTAATTAATAGATTACAGCCAATGGATATCTTACCATAGCGGACCGGTCGCAATAGTAGTTCGAAAGTGTGTTCACGGTTATATATTATCACTACGATATGACTATATGGACAGTTTAATATGCACAGTAGTATGACGAACGATCGGTAGACTCCGAATACGATCAAGAAGTAATTGTTGCATTTTGATTTTATAAATTAGAGGCGATATAAGGAATAGAATACTTGATTATGTACGTACACTGTTGGAGACTAAGTCCGAAAATAGTCAAACAAAGATGGCGGAATTCTGACAACGCATAAAACTAGGATACAGCGCCCTCGGATATTACAACCTCCTTGGCTACAAGGCAACTACCAGAAGCGCAGAGTCAACCTGGCTGTGTAGCGGACAGGTTGGCACTGCTAGTGTGTCAACACCGTGGCTGCAACAGTCAACTTTGACTTGTAAACCCAACTGAAGAATATATAAGACGTAGTATGTAAGGGAGAGATTTTCTAGGTCGACCCTTTTCCGACTTTCTCAATTCACCATCTCACCAATACCGCCCTGCAATACCTCTCCTCCCCCACACCCTCCACGATTCGAGTTCTAAGCCGCCCAAGCTTTTTCATATTCCGCGGAAGACCCACGCGTCCCATCCCGCGGTGTGATACGAAAAATTTTCGAAGGGTTATGGAGAGAAAATAAGGAGCGCTTGCATGATGGATGATCGATGGCCCGAGATGAAAGTTGGAGGATAGATTAAAGAAGGAAAGGAATGCGCGGTTTTTTTTTTAATCGACAGCGATGTGAAGGAACTGTGAGAAGCGATTTCAGCCATTGTGACGTCATTAGGCAGCGAATTAGAAGAAGAGATGAATAAATAGCGGTGCAATCGAAATACGTTTTTTTAAATAAATAGGTTTTTCACCTTAAAAAAACGAAATAATGTCATTGAAACAATGATTTCTAAATAGGAATGTCGTTTTTTTTAAATCATTGTGTCAATGACATTATTTCGTTTTTTTTACGGTGAAAAACCTAAATACCACACCATTTAAAAAAAAAGTACTGCGATTGCAACGCTATTTATTCATCTATGTGTCTAATTTATTGTCTAATAACGTCACAAAGGCTGAATTCGCTTCTCACTGTTCCTTCTTTCTATGAAATTAAGTTAAAAAATATGATGTTCCGCGCCCTGATAACATTTAGTTGGACTTTTACTATGGTGCATTACACAGAAAATAAGATAGATCAAATACCACTGGAATAGATCACACCTTAATCTTCTGTGTTTTCAACTATACCCCACAATGCAGCTAGCCATCATGCAAGTTGGCACCAACATCAACCCTGGTGCAGTGGCGGATACATATGGGGGGCTGCAGGGGGCGCGCGCCCCCCCTTGCGGGACTGCCGCCATTGCCTAACATAGCAGAATCACAATTGTGACCATTTCATATCATAAGATGGCATTTTCTAGTAAAAGTGTATTATCAGTCAAAATAAAACTTGCTTAAAATTTGCATGATACTTATTTTTCATTACGGTATAAGTAAAGGCATCTCAAGATATATACTTCACGCCCCCTCCTTGAGTTTTTTCTGTATATGCTACTGCCCCTGTGAATATTTAGCATCCCTTACCACACGCGTATTGAGGAGGTTGATAGAGCCGTATGTACATGACAATGACAAGGAACAGGGATGGACATCTTTGCTATAATTTCAATCTGCTAAACAAGCTATGCAATCTACTTTTCATTCTGGTGTCCGTCACTGAGGGAAATGGATCGTGCCTTCGCTCGGGAAATGAATATTGGACGGGATAGAACACGGCCTCTTGCCCCAAGGATATTGCTCACCTTGGGTCGCGTCGCTTTGGGCCCATTTCACTCCAATGTCGCGGCCCCGGTTGCATCCGCCATTTTATGCTCGTCCTACATGTCTACCGTCCCCAGAACGGACGTCATGGGACGTCGCGTCGTGCCCCGCGAATGTAAATAAACCCCACGGCCATTTATTGAGGAAGCACGAGTCTCGCTGCATTTGTGCTGTTTGCTTTCCGTTCACTTTCCATTGCAATGTCTGTGATTGCGTCCACGGAGATATTGATATAGGAAGCCCAATTCCATCCCATAGAAGGCTGATTCCTATTGCCGCTTCATTCGCATTTTAATCAGTTTTCAAAAATGTCCGCGGCGTGATGTTGAGTGCAATGCAATCCAATGTTTTCCAATATTTTGCATTATAACTGTTTTACAGTACTGGAATGAAAAGAGGTTTGTTTATTCTCGGAAAACAACGAATTAGAATTGATTTTTTCCAATAGCGGGCACTGCAGCGTGTTTTTCCAATGCCATTCCCTGAACTTGAAACGCGACCACCTTGTTTGGCATTTATCCACTGAAAATCGATGTTAGAGAAAATGGATTGCTGAAGTAACTACTTGACATTATATGCACTTTGGGGAAAAAGTATCCCAACAGACCTTCCAGAAAAGCTAAAACTTCTTCAAAGTCAATTGCATTGAAATACGTGGTCCATCGAATCTGCTCGTTTACTGTCTTGTTTACCTGAAGAGAAAACTTGCTATGGCCTGTAGTGAGTTTTGTCGTTTCGTTGAGATATACCAAGGAAAATTCAGAGTGTTTCCAATGTTCGCTCATGATGCCGTCGAATGCGTCTCTATTGTATGGGGTTCATCGTGAGTCATGCTCTGGTTTGTGGGAGACTCACTGGCCGGTCGCGTATTTGGAGGACGAAGAAAGGAAATGGTTTGCCTAGTTTGAATTTCCCTCACTGACCAAAGATTAACAACCCACTGGAAAGGAAGCTCAGTATCCCATCGGAGCGATAGTGGCGGCACAGCCTTTGTTGGGATACTTTTTCCCCCGTAGTACATTGGAATTGACACTGAAATATTTTTCAATGAGTTTAGATTAAAATTAGGTTAAACATTTGTATTCACCGCCAACATGAACACAGTTAACATCAAGTTGCAATACAATCGATACCGTTGTGCCAGGAGACACGCGACCCGCAGACTCACGTTACCGTGTCACAATCTGATGCGGAAATCTTTCAAGGGAATTACATCGAGGAGAGTACGTACTTTTCGTACTGACTTCCTGCCATGTCCGATACCTATCAGCTCACGCCTAAACAAAGAGCTTTTTAACAAAATACTTTCAGACAAATATCATAGACAAAGACCTTTTCTGTGATTTGGTCTTTTGTTAACTATGTGTGTTATTATACAATAACTTGGTGTGCCTTATTGTAAGTGAAGGCTCTACTTAAAAATATACAGGAATCACTGGCTGAAAATAGCAATTGAATGCATCATGTGGTTCTATTGGAGTCTCATTTAGACCTATAGGGTTCCAATTCTTTTCTGCTCCTTGCAATCTTTGATTAAAAACATTCCATGCATATATATTGGTCATTTAACCCTCCGACTCCACCTGGGGTCTTCTTTGACCCCAAGGTTGATAAAACGCTTGCAATTTTTTACTTAATTGAGATAATCTTCCCATGTTACAAATATGCCTTCCCGCATGCTTCGTCTTTGCATTCATATCATTTAGATGTTACATTTTTCAGTTATTTATGTTTGGGATTATTTTTCCGGAGTGGGGTCATATTTGACCCCAGGTGGAGACTGTGTAGGCATTTAATTTTGAAGCGTATTTCTAAGGAAATATAATTGATAAAAGGTGTTGAAAGGTAATCCCAGAGCATTTTTTCATGGTGGGATGAAGATCTCAGTGCGAAGTTTCCGGGGTATCCACCACGTGTGTCTTTCTTCATATACAAAATTTCAGCGGCATTACAGCCATCATCTTTGGGTCACTGAATTGCAGAGTGGAGTCTGAGACCATCTTTTATATCATTCGTTCGAGGCTAGGCTAAACTTATTTGTCAATTTTCCTCGTGTTTTCCTGTTTTTCCCTGCACAAATTCTTCCGGATTTTGTTTGATAAGATATGAAAGACAAGCTGTAGATGCCTTGTAAATATTTGGCACTGGCGATAGGGATTTCGTCGCCTCGGTCCTGGGTCTTCCCTCGCGGTGGGAACATGTACAGAGGAGCCGGGAGCTTTGCTTGCAGTTTCCCCTTGGTCCATCCCCTCCATCCATCTTGCGAACTCGTGGATCTGACGGAAGAATCAATTATGCTAAATAAGAAGCTGTGGAAACCGATGGGGAAGAAAAAGAGGGTTGGTTTGCGAGTTAAGATGGTGCTGGTGTTGAAGGCTTCTCACCATTGTATTTTCATAGTAGATATAAATTTTTCTTCCATAACAAAGTCATCGAAGATAAAGAATGCATAAAGATGTCATTATGTGTGTATATTGTTTTAACATTTTTACTTGCTTGACCTTTTATTTAGGCAAATGCAAAAGCTGCTATAACCAAAAACAAGGGTCTCCATGCGGCCCGCCCGCGCCGTCTAATTTCTTACGACTCCAAAGGCTATAGAAAATATTGTATTGTACCACACAATATAAAATATATATGATGGTGGTATAAACATTAGATTAATGTATAAATGTGTGCCCCAATACTTTTTAATCAATGGCTTAAGTCACTGTATAATGGAAATATGTCCTGGAAATTACCGCGGATGCTGGCAGGAGTTTTACCGAAAATACGTAATTCATTGTATCGAAGCTGAATTGCGAAACAGTAATTAATAATGCAAAGTAACGTTTAAGGTATTAGAAATAGTAGATTAATCCAAAATAAAAGGATTATATAGGAATGATGGAACACAGAATTTAGTGAGTCGTTAATAATACTATTAAAAAAGGTATGTCTACCCTATAAAAGATAAAACACAATATTTTCGATAAGGGCATGAGATAAGGATGAACCTACTTATCTGTAATGTATGTAAATACTTATAAATATTTTGTGAAGGATACAAAGTGTCTGTTATTGATGATAATAATAATAGGTCATTCATTTTTTAAATGAAATTGAGAGTTCCGTTTATGAAATTTATGATGCAGAATAACTTCTGTGCCGCGTAAAAATTGCACAAAAACCGTGCTTAAAATCCGTCTATCTTGAGAATTAGCATCTCTCCAATTCTGGATGGTGAGAATACTTTTTCTCCTCTCATATTGGAATACTTCTGCTGCCTCGACAACTTTTACGAAGTGATTTAATTCCCAAGCAGCCGTTTTTAAATCCTTGAAAACCCTCGCTCGGATTCGTTTCGGACCGCCGCTGAATAATGCAAGCGCTCTCTCTATTTGAGCGGAATGCGACGAAGAATAGGACGGAACTGGAATGAGGGGCTGAGAGAGAAAGGGATCAAATAGGAATGCCTGCTAATTTCCAAGTATGCCTTCCCAATCCGAAGTTTCCCAACCCCCCCACGATGAAGAAGACCTTGGCATATTTTTGGCGTTGGCGAGCGGAGATTGAGGCAGAATATAGTCAGTCGACTCGGGATAAATCCCTCTCCAAAATTACCCTTGAGTGTCTAAACGATTATACCCCCTCGTGATCATGAAAGGAGTATTTCGAAAAGTATGACGGCAACGTAGCGTAAAATCTCTGGCCTTGGATTTTTATCCGAGTCGAGTGCTTTGCTTGTTATCCTGTGATATAGGCAGTGTTGCGCGCGGATTATGATCATGACCTTTAGAGCTCCTGCCGTAATTTTTCTGTATTTTTGGTATGATTTGCTCCACATCTACTGATGAATACACTTATTTGTAAACATGCAGGTGAATCTCTAAAATAACCCCAACCGTCTTAATGTGAAAGATTTTAGTTCCGTGCCATGTGTTGAAAATAATTGATATTTTATTTATTATTATTTAAAGGTTTCCGAGGTGATTAAATTGACGATTGTTTTCCGGGTTAATTCCCCGTCGACTCATTTTTGGTGGGCGAGGTTTTCGGGCGCGTTTCAGCTCCCGTATTTGGGCCCAAATGACCATCAGAGCTGCAATTCTTAATATATTAGGCTTACTTGGGAACTACGATAACAGAAGACTTTGAAGGTAGCCTTGGAGGGAATGGTGGAAGTGATCATAAGAAGGGGAAGGAGAAGGCTGAAGTTTATTGATGACTTAAAAATACGAAACTATAGAGACTTCAAAAAATGGCCAGAGACAGGAAAGAATGGAGATATCGTTGGCTCCATGAACCTGCCTGCCAAAATTATTTTTGCAGTATTACGAATGATTGCTACAATGAATAGTCATCATTCTGTGTATCCTTTATATTTGTCTTTACAGCAGAAATAGATGTCACCTACGAAAAGGAAACAAATAGATAAGATAAGCAAAAACTATTTCTCCCTTCTTATTCACTCCGTAGGGAACCTCCTCAAATGATCAACGACGAAGACAGCCCCGGTTTCTACAGTGACGCATCGCCAAAACAACGACGCGGCTGCCTTTCAAAACAAAGAGCATGACAGATCAATCGTATCGTCGAGCGAGTTGCAATAGCGTTTTCGGCCTCAGATGCTGTAAGAGAGAACGTTCCCTCCGGTTGATTGAAACATGTGGGGATCGGGAGACGGAGGAATTATTATCATTGTTCCCCACTGCACGGCGGCCAACCCCAATAACCACTCCCGACTGCCTCATTCGCTGTCAAGTCGCTTTTATGTCGCCGCAGACGCCATTCCCAGAATGCCTCCTGTTTCGATTCCGACCTTCTCCTCTCCCACAATGCCTTGCGGTACTTAATCCTAGTCTTTCACTTAGGCAGATGTCTCTCACCGCTACGCAATACCATCTCATCAACCCCAGGAACAGTAATTGTAATACCTCCCGTCCTTACCATCTATATTTGCATATCGTCACCTTGAGACATTCATTAATGCGATAATTAATCAAAGTAATATTCATTTATCAGTGGGATTTAATAAGAAGCTGTTAATGGTGATGATGAAGCAATAATGGACCTCTTTCATTTGTTTCCAAATCTTAGCGTATACGTATATGTTTGCGTTAACTCTTCTGTGTCGTTACGGACTTCATCAATACACCATTACCTCATTATATCACATCCGTTTACCATGGAAGTTGTGAAAAAAATTGATACTTGTCAAAATGTGTGATAGAAGTAAGTTATCTAAGCGGGTATGGGGGTGAAATGAAACATGGTTCATGTATAGGATTATAATATTTTTGTCTCAAATCAATTTAAGTAGGAAAATGTTTCACGGAATTGGTAAGAGTCCAGTGTGATACCTGACCACTAAGTCCCATTTAGATTAGGCTTAGTTGAACCGCTAAAATCCGTAATAATATTTTAACTTTCCCTCAGAATGCCCAGAAAAATATTATCACCCTCGTCTCAGTTTTTCCTTCAATGGGACCTATTCAGGCCTTCTTCTACCACTATAATATCGCTAATAATATTTTATCTACCCTCACAATGTCCGGAAATAATGTCACCCTCGCATCAATCCTTACCATAATGCCTCCTACCTATCGCTACTACCACCTTCTCCTTTCCTACAATGCCTTGCGGTACTTCACCCACGTTTCTCAACTCGGCAGATGTCTCTATCGCTACGCAATACCTTCGAAGAATCGGTAATTTTAATCAGTAGCCTTGATAATGGGTAACGAGGCGGAACCCGAAACGCCGGCAGCCATAATTTCTCTGACCGTTGCGCAAATCCGAGAGAAGTTCATGGTAAAATTTTTCTTCGACGGATAGAATATATATAATAATATTTGATCTACGCTTTCATTTAATTCATAAGGTAAGAAATTCCCAGGATGCTTCGTACCTGCCTCTACTGCAACCTTCTCCCGACCTTCTCCTCTCCCACAATGCCTTGCAATTATTAATCCACATCTCTGACTTAGGAAGATGTCTCCACCGCTTCGCAATAAGATATCATTAACCCCAAGAACAATTCGATCCCTCCTTACCTATTATAGTGATTACAGATTCATAATGGTAATGACTAATTTAATGAATCTGCAGAATTTAATTAGCACTAATATTTGAATGCGGGGAACCAATAATTGAATACCTATTTGTCATTCCCTTACTTTCGTTGCGGTGTAATTTTTCTCTTCCGTATCATTAACGCTTTTACTATCCATTTTCAACCACATACTTTCATAGCAAGTGAAGGTTAAATCATACTTACATTTATGATCTGTTGTAGACCGTATCAGAGGAAAGAGTTATCGTAGATAATTGATAAAAGAAAAGAAAGATATCAGGATCCTAGTGTACAGTGAAATTAAGGAGCCTTAGGTTAAATTAAAAAATGAAATTTAGTTCAATAAAGACTAAATTGTTGAGATGATTTGTAAAATATTTCATCAAAACTCATACAAACGGATGGAATATCTTTTATAATTTTTAATTGCACTTTCAGTGAACAGCAAGAGTTGCCTGACTCAGCAACTTTTACCAACTTCCTAGAATGTGTCCTTCTTGTTCAAGCACCAAACCCTCTCTCACAATGCCTTTAGGTACCTTCTTAATCCTCGTCTTCCACGTAGGCAGGTGACGCTGTATAATGTCATCTCATCAACTCTTGCAACAATACGTCTAGAACTTCTATGGAAATATTGTCACCTTGGAAGATTAATGGTGGTGGAACTAATTGAATGAAAACTTCCATTTTATGAGGTATAAGGAATACGGGAAAATAATTATCAAAAGTCCATTGAATATTCCCAGATGATTGAGTACAGGCTATTGAACGTACTGTAATATATTATTCCGGGCTTTTCTATTGTTACGTCATATTTTCACCTTTATGCTGCCATGGAAGATACCGTTAAATGCACACTAAAGCCTGTGACAGTGCGATTTTCTTGGGATAGTGCGTTTTGCTACGAAGGCGTAGGAATATGTCAGGGTATATGGTAAAAATTATAGTATTATGTCTTATTCTTAACTAAAGACCAAATCCTTATTCGGAAGGGAGAGAGTAGAGGTCATATTAGTAACTCGAAATTTCATTTTTAAGAATAATTAGTCATTATATTAGAGATTATTCCTCCATCGGTATCGATACTATTTGACGTCTCCAAATTTTATTATCGAAACGGATTAAGTACTACGTGCCATTTCTGGTGAAGATTTCTGTACTTCATGTTTTCGCATACATGTTGTATTAGCAGTTAAATATAATAACGTTACTTCATCTGTAATCCGTGTCAGAAGATAATAGCGCAAGGAGATGGAAATGACAGGGTTTATGGCTAGAATGTTGGTTAAGTGGTGAATGATGTAATTGGAGGGGTAATTTGTAAATGTTC
This sequence comes from Ischnura elegans, assembly GCF_921293095.1. Classification (NCBI taxonomy): domain Eukaryota; kingdom Metazoa; phylum Arthropoda; class Insecta; order Odonata; family Coenagrionidae; genus Ischnura; species Ischnura elegans. The sequence continues at coordinate 68,324,935 of NC_060257.1, forward strand.
CATGTGATTCCATATTAGCCGATATAAAATCTGTAATAATATTTTGACTTCGTTTTCGACTCACAGAATAAGTTTTCGAACTACTATCGCCTCAATAAAGGCGAACGCTGAGCTAAAAGCATTTGTATGAAATTCAGCCGAAGCTCCAAAGGGTCGTGAAATATATCGTTTCACTCATTGCTTATTCGAAGAAAATCACCATTTTGGTATAGTGCTTTACCGCATGACAATTTTCGTCTTTGTGGTAAATTGTAAGAGGAACAATATTAACATTGCCTTACATGAAAAGTTTGGAAATATTTTTTTCATGTAATGTACGTGACTTCGATGTTCATGTACTTTTCTATAACTCAGAAATTCAAATTTACCGTTCGGCCTTTAAAAAAATTAAAGAATGCATAAAATTTAATTTTAAAAAGCCATTTGCCATGCGAACATGTCGTCCTCTGCATAAAATATACAATGTAATGTTCCAATTAAATATTTTGCCCTTGGCGATTCGAAGAAGACGACCGTTTGGTCTCTTTCATAGATTTTCGCGTGTTCTTCTTCACTCTTTCTACCGTTAAAGCTAAAATTTTACGGTAAAACAATGTTTAACGATCTGTTTTTGCAGTCAAATAAACAATAAGTAAAACCACCGTATGGAGTTTCGGTAGGATTTTATACAAATGCTTGAAATTCAGTGCTCTACCTTTTTTGCGGCGATAGTAGACCTAGCTCTGTATTCTAATATCATGTTTGCATGGGAGTTAAATTGAATATGTGAACCAAATCATGATGGAGTGAGAGAGTATGTCAGGGAAGTCTAAGAGGAGGAGAAATATGACAGGGATGATCGATTGTGAGAAAGGGAATAGGCCTTTTGCCGAATCAGGAGAGAGGGAGTTCAGTACAAGAACTGTGACAGGCTGGGTTATCTTATGAAATGGTTAATGCAAATGGGCCTGGGTTGTTAGAAAATCGTTAATAATAACATGTTAATTCAGTATTTTGAAGTGTAGGCCTTAAAAAAAATTGAGTGAAACGTTTCATTTATTTTCAAGCCTTCATCAGGGCTTGAAATAGAAACGGATGTATAAATTTATGAATAAATAGAAATTAATCAAAATAAAGGGTCACAACACTGCTTTTTTTTACAAACATTTATAGTATAATAAGTTGGAAAAAACTTAGTTGTGAATTAGCAAAAAATAAGAAACTAGAAGTTTGAGATATATATTTGAGATATACCTACCTTTTCTGCAACTTTTATTAAATTGGTTGCTAAGCTAATATATTCATGGTTAACTATCAGTTTCTAAAAAATTAAAGTATAATAATATTGCTTACATTGTCCAAGTTACATTGTTCTTTTCATTGTTCTTTCATTACTTACATTGTTCTTCTTTCACAATTATCAGTAATTTTCGAAAATATAAACCTCTATCTTAAATAATCTTTTTGATAAATTGATTTCAGTAACTAAAATTTTAGTATTTTCAAATTCGAAAATATGGCTATTGTTTAAACTGTGGTTTGCAAGAGCACGTGTTTGTATTTTATTTTTTATAGATGATTTATGTTGTGAAATTATGTGATCATAATGCCTCCAGAACTTCTATGCAAATATTCTCACCTTGGTAGATTAATGGTGGTGGAACTAATTGAATTAACAAGTCCATTTTATGAGGTATTGTGATGCCTGTCTTATTTAACAACAGCTATTTTATTTTCTAATCTAGATTGCAGGGGAAGCCACAGTTACTTAAATACGAATCATAATACTTACTCGTAATTACTGTGGCTCCCCTTCACACGCATGGCGCAATATTAGCACACTATCACTCACTCTTCTCGGAATCCCTGTGTGTTTCAACTCCAAACCTTCTCTTCTACCACAATGCCTCACGGTGCTTAATCCGCGTCTCTCGAGGCTGATGTCTTCACCGTTCCACAATGCGATCTCATCAACCCCAATGACAAATCCCAAATCCCTTCCCGTCTTAGCCGTCACCATGTAGTCATCTCCATTATTCATTATGGCGATTCTTAATTGAATGAATATTCATTTGAAATTAGTATTACCTAACATGGCGTTGAAGTGGCTATTTAATTTTTGATAATATTTCCCCGCTTTAGTCTCAAAACCTATGGATTTGCTGTCTCCATCGCATCCATGCCGCGTAGCCATGATAATATGTTAAATATTGCAGTCGAGGTTCATCCACTAACCTCACTTTTAATCTATTCTTGGATATTTGGAGTTTTATCATTCATCATCACTGGTCAACAATCCTAAAATTGGTTTGACGCAACTCTCCACTCAATTTTTCTATCAGCTGATCTTTTCACATCGTTCTTCACTTACTCCATATATTTCATTCGAGGCCGTCCTCTTCCGTTCTTGCCATCTACTTGTCCCTCAACGATTGTCGTCAACAGACCATCATGTCTTAATATATGGCCTATAAGATTGTTTTATCTTCTTATCAAGGCATGAGGTTTCTTATAATCATGAGGCTTTTCTTCTTGCCTTCTCTTCTTAGGACTTCCTCATTACTAACTCCGTCGATCCATTTGATCATCATCATTCTGCAGCACCACATTACGAAAGCTTTGTCATTATAGCCAATAAAATGAATAAATATAATGAACACTGTCATTGAATAAGATTAAGAGTCTATGACATCCGAGCTCCCATTAGTGAGAATCTGGGATATTACTTTTGGCGACTTCGCACTTGCTAGTATTCAGCTATTCATCTATTTCAGAGTACTGTGTGAATCTAAATCTGGGGATTTTTGATCAAAGGAAAAAGTCTCTTTTGTTAGCTTCATCACAAAGATTATTACCGCCTACCGTGACCCAATTCGTTGGAAAAACTAGGCTTTGCTGGTAATGGCCAGATGGTGCTGTAGACCTCAGAATTCTCTACCTTTTCATCACTCCATCTAAAGCTAATTCAAATCTTCAAAAAGGGGTTTTTTTCCCTTCCTATATACCAATTGTGAAATTGCAGCTAATTTCTAAACTGTGCACAGAATTCAATGTCTTTTCTCATAATATTACGTGTATTTTTAGATATTTGCTGTACCTGTTAAGATTTTTACTGCTGAAGATATATCGTGGCATTCATATTGATTAAAATGGCCATGTGGTTTTTAGGAGTCTTTATACTCACTTTCCTCATTCATTTGTTATCAATTGTATGGTAATGTAGTAGTTTAGTACAGTAATATTTTCTGAACATTACTGCTTGGTCTTATCTTTGTCATTAACTTTATATCAGATCAAATATTCATTATTTAATATTTCAGCTTTTATTATTTTATGGTGAAAATTTCGGAAAGATAAAAAATACTCAGACGCGAAGGGTTTAAGTACACAGCACTTATATTTCATCGTGGAGATTACCTGAAAAAAAGGATGCGTTCTTATGGATTTAAAACTATTCTAATATTATCTTTTTTGTGCAAAATTTGTCTTTTGAAATGGTGGGAAAACAATAATAACTAGATTTAGATGCAGAGGTAATTTTCTAAAACTATGTTTAGAACATAATTGGTTAAATTTTCAGAAGTTGGAGATTTTACTTTAAAATAGTACCCATTTTGAGCTTTTTACAGCAATAGTGATCGTAAATCAATGTATTTACAACCCATCACCATGTTTTTTATCACTAATTGTAAGTGATACTACTCTCGACAAAAAAGAGTCCTTCCTTTCCCTGGGTCTTTGAACCTTCGAAAAACAATACTTACTTCCATAACACGGACATGCTAAGATAATTTTCGGAAGCTATGTTTAGAAAATAATTGGTAAAGTTGGAAATGTTTCTGTAAAAAATAGTATATATTTGAGTCTGTTACAGGGATACTCAACGTAACCCAAAGTATTTAAAACTCATCGCCCCGTTGTTTATCACTAGGTGATGCTACTCTCGACTTGAGAGGCTCCCACAGAGCGTCGCCTCATTCGGGAAAGGGTTTTCCCCTACTTAATCCTGCTGCCTGGGGCTCACAGCGCCTCCGCTTACAGCGTCCTCATCAACCTCCAGAACAATGCCTCTCCCTCCAACATTCCCCATCAACCCTTTCGCCTGCTGCCTACTACATTGCATTCCATCCATCCACTCTCTGCTCCAATATCCCCGCCTTCTCATCCCGGAGTAGGGATACCCCATTTAAATCACCGAGCCATCGATGTTTTTCTACCCATTCAAAGATCGTTAAAACTCAAGGTAATTTTTTTTTAAATTGAATGAAAAATTATGTTTAGGCTTCCTCTATTGTCCTCTTTAAAGTAATAATCCTTATTCCTCAACAATAGAAAAAAATGCTTAGATGCATAGAATGCTTCATATTTTTGAAAGTACTAATATTAATAATAATAGTACTAATAGTAAATAATATTGTAATGTTTATTACATTGTATAGGAGCAGATTTCTGAGATGAACTATTTTTTACGTGCTCGATAAATATTTATCCTTGTCATGAGAAAGAATGTTAATGGATTACAGCAGGAAGAAGAAATTATTGTTCTTCCATCACAGCGCACTCATGTTTTCAGTGTTAGCATAGCGTTATATAATGTTACCTAATAGTGAAAATATTAGACTAAATATTATTATTTACGATAGTAATCATAATAATTGAACAAAGTATATTCCCTTACCTTATAATACTCACATGCTAAATAAAGTAACATTTTCATTATTTGATATTTTTACAAAAACCTTTAAGTTCTCGTCTGTTACGGTTTATCAAAATAATTTTCTTGTCAGTATAAAGCCTAACTCAAGTTTATTGAAATTTTATGAGCTTTTGTGAATATGTAGCTACGATTTTCTACCTAACCATACAGGATAGTTGTTGACCTCGAGCCTAATTTTGCTAGCAAATATTACTCGATTGGTTGATATGGAATAGAATAAAAAATTGGATTTAAAAACTCTATTTCCCGAATAAAACAAAGAGTATAAAAATTGAAAATAAGAGCCCCTTTCAATGGAATGATGAACATTTCCGCCAAATATCTTGAGTGTAATTAACTGAATAAAGGCGAATAAAAAGTAGTCATCTCGGAATTCATTGCTTTTATTATGGGACTCAAAAACCTTAAAAAATGAATCAAAAATCAATCATGTGTAACTCAAAAATATGCTCTAAAATTTCGAGGCCGTATCTTCAATAGTTTGGGCTGTGTGTTCATGAGATAATGATTGAGATAATGAGAAATTTGTTATGGATAGCTAGGTAGAATAGATAGAATAATGATAAATAGATATAATTCATTTCTTTCAACTGTTAAACGGCCGTAGAATGTTTATTTATTTACATTACGTACCATAATCATAATAACTACATCAAAATAATAATTCAACACAGCAGATGAACTTTGTGAAAACTTGCATTCCGTGACAAGCCCTAACGAACTTAGTCGGGCCCAAATTGTGTCGATTATTTATATAAGATACTTAATGAGCATACGAAATTCTTTTATGTATTCATTAACTTTCTAATGTGTATTACTATCGATCATGCATTGTTTGATGTTAAATGTCAAATTACAATAATTGAGATTATTATTATATTTAAGTATATTCAATTCTTTTATCATCGTGGGCCTTATGGTCCATGAGATTTTTACAGTTACAAAAAAATTCAAGAAAATCAATTGTCAGAGGTACAAAAGGCTCCGTAAAGGCAAACACAAAAATAATGAAAAAAAACAAAGGAAAAAAGCAAAATTAAAACCTATAAAAACTTATACATGCTTGCACTTGTTCATATTGTTTTTAAGGTAAATTGAATGGGATATAATTTATTTTGTTAACTTGGATACAACAAACTCTCCAATATTTGTATCCGATGAGGCACCCCGCACTCCATAAGCGTCAGCCCCTCTTCCCTTTACGTTCTTTTTCATCCCCCTCTCGGCCCTCCCCTCTTCCCCCACCCTTCCCCTCCCTGCATGTCTCTCCGCTAAGCCATCGCGTAGTCACCGCTGAATCGAACATCGCCTCAAGGAGGCCCCCCGCGGCGGATTTCGGCTGCTCGTGCGAGAGGCGTGGGAGGAGGCGGAGGCTTTTATGTCGATGGCGGATGGGATCCTGCTTGGAAGTGGCGAACTGGAAGAGATGCGAGGCTTTAAGAGGGCGCATCACTCTCGCTACACCTGCACTTCCTCGCCGCGAAGTGCTCGTTTAAAAGCTGCTCAATCATCTTGAACTTTTTTATTTGAAGTTATTTATTGGTTAAAAATGGGGTGCTCCCATAAATTCAACTATGTTGTTAGCTGGTAACCTTGAGTTTGGTTTGTATCTCATTGAACTAATGTCATTTACTCATTGCTTTTAATGTTCACTGAGTGCATTATTGGAATATACGAAAATAACATTCTGGAGAAATGCAACGGAACATATTTGACGCCGATTTACTTCGTTAGTTACTACTTAGCCTTCCTAAGGTGTGGAATAGAGACACACGGTGATTCAGTTTTTGGATACGTTTAACTGAAAATAAATGTGAGTGTTTGCACTGTTGGGGATAAGGTGACACCAGAACGTACTGTGAGGACAATAATCTTATACTGCATAAATCGCCGTAGATGAGGATGAAAAATTAATGAGCGCTATTTTTCAAGGCTGTCCTGCATCCTATAGTATGCATACATTTTTTTAAACCTCTCATTTATTCAGTGTAAATCTTTCACATGACTGATGATGAAATTAGCATTTATTGCTATGAAAAAAATAAATTGTTTTGAGAAAAAAGTACTGAGAGGTACATAAGTTTTCCTTAAACTGATGCAAGTAGTCTATTGGCACCACGTGGAAGTATTGTTTGCTGAACTTTGACGCCATGCTCCGCAAACATGGTGACTGGTCGTTTGAAGCGCAAGATTGCAATTCAAATTTCAAAGTAAAATTTCACGAATAATACTCCAGGTTAGAGAAAAACTGTTTTTTTCTGTAATTTTCAGTGAGGAGGATATTCTTTCGTCACATAATCATCCATTTTCCGTGGAATTTCCAAACCAGTATCTATACATTAGTAATTGGCCACCCGGCGTTGCTCGGGAAAAGCAGTACCCAGAGAAATGGGAAACTTGAAAATTAGAGTTCATTCTGGCAAGATGTTAAGTAAATTAATATTCCCCGTTGAAAAAATTAATATCTGTTATCCCCGCATAGTCCCATAAATTCTATTACATGTTCGTATTGTTTTCACTATTCTATTTTGAAAGATAAAAAGATTTTTTTATACGTGTTTGCGGTACTGCGCCTCACTGACAGACCATATCTTATCACCGATTCAACCAAAGCATAACTAAAATTCGATAAGATTTTAAGTAAAATATTTTTTGATATGAAACATTTGATAGGATATAATTCAAGTTAAATAGCGTAAAGCCTTTCCATCATTTGCTTGTGCATCAAAAGTCAAAGTAAGAAAATCTGAAAAAATATACTGAGGTTAAATTTGAGATGTAGGTAAATACTGAAAAGGCTCCGGTAAAAATACCTGGGTGGCTTCTAGCTGGTTTCAAAACAATTATTTCGCCGCGAAAAATGTCTGGTTGAGGGGAAGTGGTGCGTTATTTTATGTTATCGTCCTCAAATCTTCACATTCACGGAGTATGTAAAGTACACTGCAACCTGTTTATGCTTCTTGTTCATGAAAAGTAGAGATTTTTGAGTTATGCATTTGAGAAAAATACTGTGGTTTTATTTTAGATGTACGTAAATACTGAAAAGGATCCACCAAATGTAATTTTGTCTCATCTAGCTGGTAGCGACAGCGTAGTTTATTTATCAGACTAGCGTAAAATAAGTGTTTCGTCGTGACGTATGCCTGGTTAACAGAAAGTGAATCATCATTTTAAGTTATCATCCTGAAATTTTAAGGGTTTCAGAGTAATGAGGCTATACCCTTTTTATACTTTAAAATTGCGCAAAAAGATCCGAAATCAGTCATATTAGTAAGAAAACTTTGTGGAAGATAAGGAGTTTGAATTACTACCACTCGTAACGTTTTTATTAAATTAAGCACACACATCAGACATGGGTGAAGGTGGTTGCTGTTGTACATTTTATTGACAACACTTCCATCTCTACATAAAAAGTTGAACGGCAATACTTGGTTCTACATGCTCGAAAAAACCTTTGACGTGTTCTGGAAAATAGGCATGCATAGTCTGATTTCAAGGCCATACTTTATTAGTTGAGTGAAAGATTCGATCTTAAAATTATTGATTATAGGTACTTTCTATTTTACGCAAGTTTTACAGCGAGTTAATACTTTCACATTATCATAGAAGTTTCACTTTTCCTCTCATTTTATGTATTGTTGGCTTTGGTTTAGAGGCATTCTTGTATGCGGATATTGTGAAGAACATGCAGTTAACCTTCTATTTTTATGATCCTGTTTCATAGGATTTATTTTTTTATGGATTAGGTAATGGCAAAAACCAGTCACTATATGTTTTAGGAATATGGTAGAAAGAGGGAAAGTTTGTTGTATTTTCGTAGATTGTCTTTGCAAAATGTTATATCCTCAGTTACTATGAGTTTTCGTCCTGCTAAAAATTTTCCAATAATCTTATACATGTACTTTTCTGATATTATCATTGCCCCTCATTAGAAATTACCAAATTGTTTTGACTAGTAGAGCAGCAGATATGGTATTGCGTAAGTAATTTGTAAGGGTATTATAGCTCCCATCTTATTTTCGGAAAAAAAGTTGCATTTTCAAACTAATGCTGCATAAGTAACGTAGATTGATATTTAGAAGCTACTATTAGCACCTGTTTTTGTCACTGCATAAGGATTATGATCTTCATTCTTTGGAGATTGGTCGCAACAATTCCATCATGGCTTGAAATGAAGAATGGCCTTTCCGTCGTCCTATTGTGCCTTGTCCTAGAATTCCCTTGAGTAGTTTCCATCAGTAAATCCCGCTTTAATGAGTTTAAATTTCCATTCATTCGGGCGAAAGCCAGGAAAATACCGTGACAATCCGCTTCCCCTACATATCTTTGCAAAAGAGCAATTTCCAGGCAGGGGTTGGATAGCTCAGATATGTATGAAATATGTGGTGGCACAAGATTCATCACCTTGCAATGCTTATTCGGTTGCGTGGCAGTTATTGCATTGTTTATCACTATGAGTTACCTTTTAATTATTCCAACAAGGCTATGAATGACCAAATATTTATCATCTTAATGTTCTTTATACCTACCTGGATTCAATGAAGTATTTTCGATTCGTAAATAATGTGAAACTGAGTTTAAATCACTATTAATTCGGAGTAAAATCCAGTAAATGTCATCAAAATACGTTTTGTTTACATTAAAATGATGAGACGTGGTATCAAATTTACCCATTTTTCCATAGAATCGCGTAAAAGTGTTAAGTAAGTATCCCCTATTTTTGTCACCAGATAAAAATTTCATTTTTTATGATTTCGATGATTTTATGATTCCTATTGTGAACCAATTTGGCTAGGAAGGGCCCAAAATTCGTTCTCTACGTGTACCATTGTCTTCAATTTTATAGGGTAGTTCGAAAATCCCACTTCACCGAGTTCAAATCCCTATTCGAATAGGCAAAACTCAACACAATATCGTCACAATCCGCTCCTCTGATAATTCTTAGGAAGAGTGAGATATCAAGGCAGTTATGATGGGCTTAATACCTTGGATAATAAGGAAGATGTTGGTACATGATCTTACTTGCCCATAATTCAGTATCCTATTGCATAAAAGTTCCGCCTTTTTTCTCACCTGACAAAAGCTAATTCTTTTATTATTTCTATTCGTCTAGTAATTATTCCATTCTTTTCAGAAATAACCAAATGTATTTGCGGACGCTGTATTGTAATCTAGGATAGTGTGCAGTAGTTTCTCTGAAAGTCCTGTTAGGTGGAGCTTAACTTCCCATTCAGTCGAGCAAAAGCCAGCAAAATACCATCACAAGACGCATCACCGATGAAACTTAGGCAGAAATGTATTGACAGAACAGAGTGGTTTAATATCTCGGATAATGAAAGAGACGGTGATACAAGACCTTATTTGACCATAATTCAGCAGCCTATTACATATAACTAACGCCTTTTTCCCTCAACTGACAAAAGTTACGTTCTTTATTATTTTCATGAGTCTAGTAATTATTCGATTGTAGTTATAAATAGCCAAATCCATTTCGTTATGTTATATTTTTTTGGAATATAGGATAGAATAGAGCAGCTTCTATGGGAATATCCTATTTTACCGAGTTAAACTTCCTAATTAGTCGAGCAAAAGCCAGCAAAAAACCGTCATAGAGCGCTTCTCTGATGCAGCATAGCTAGATAGTTATGTCCCGACTGCACTGGGTGGTTTGATATCTCGGAAAATGATAGATGTGGCGATACAAAATCTTATTTGCCCCCAATTCCATAGCCTATTGCATACAGCTAACACCTTTTTTCCCCGTCGGACAACGTTCTTCATTACTTCCCTCAGTCTAGTAATTATTCCACTGTAGTTAGAACTAGCCAAATGCTGCTTCTTTCTGCTTTTATGTATTCTCGGATAGCATGGAGTAGTTTCTGTCAGAAAATCCTACTATACGGAGTTTAACTTCCCATTCAGACGAGCAAAAGGCAGCAAAATACCGTCACTATGCTGTTCTCTGATGAAGCTTAGGGAGAGAAAAAAGTCTCTACAGAACAGGGTGGTTTGATATCTCGGGAAATGAAAAAGAATGGTGATGATTCGCGAACATGACGGCTGGGAGAATACCGAGCGACAAGAAAATAGGAAAAAGCAAAACAGGTGGGTGGAACTCCGCAACGAACGGATTCCAAAGCGTAAGATATCGATTCGTCTGCCCCCGCATACAGAGGCGAAATATTGTGGATGGGTGGTGCTAGCCAATGGAATTTTTGAGGTTGAAGTATTACGGGTCGTATTCGAGTCTCAGTCTCAGAGTGATTATATGCCTTTAAACAACAGAGAAATTAAAAAACGCACCAAGCATAGTGGATGATCGCAATGATAAACACAATGGAAAGTTAAAATTATCTTGACTTTAGATAACTGCCGATATTATTTAGGAAATGCAGAAAACGCTGAACATATATAAGTTCATTCTTCGTTTAAACTTTTGCGGGTTCTCGTCATGTTAAATGTAGTCTTTTGGGCTAAATCGCTGCGTCAATTTTCGGGTGGCCCCATTTCCTGACTGGTCGCTTTTCAAGGGAATCTGGTAATTTGGTAAAATATAATAATCTGGTCAAAGGGAATTTTCAAGGGAATCTGGAATGCCGGGATAATACGAATCTGGAAAATAGGTAAGCGTTATAGCCCAAAAGGTTTTATTGAACATTGAAGTTCAAAGTTTATTCCGCAGATAACATTTAAGAATCAATAGCATGAAAGGCAAAAAACTTAAACTAATTTAACATAAATTCGCGGAGCTGTATAGGCCGTCGCCTCTTGAGTACCGAGTGCGGGGTTGAGCTTACCCGGAATTCACCCTAAGAACGGTGGGAATCCTGTAAAACCACCGTCAGAATAGCATAAATATTAGATTTATTCGAATCCCGATACTTGTCTTCTTCCAGTAAAGCTGTTTAAAATAGCTATTAAATATTAATTTTGAATACGTCCAACCGATTCAGGTGTGATGAAAAGGAAGTTCGACATGTTGAATTAAAGATAATTTCAAATCACATTTTTAAATAAACACTTTTTGGAAACTGCTTATTAGATGTGCTCTATTCTGATTTCATTTGTACTTTTAATTACGTTAATGGCAATATTAATGTAAAAATAATTCGAATGGTAATACTTTTGGTGAATTTATTATTATTTATTAAAATTTCACATCCACTTTGCCATTTTTCTTTTGCTGATCAGGTGAGATATTTTAGAGGAAGAGAAAGTTACACATGTTAAAATAAATAATAATTTCACTTTTCCATAATTATAGTACTTACATAACATGTCATGGGAAAAAATACCTATCGTACTACATCTACGAACCTTTAGTTTTTTTAGGCTGCCACGCAGACCTCTGCTCTTATCAAGGTTCGGGTCAAACTATGGTATCCATAGAATTAGCTAATCCACGTCCTTTCCTGCGCCATTGGAAGTTCGGTGGAAAGTTTGGGATACGCGTAGTATGAATTCTATGGTTTTTTTTCCTGTGGGATGTCTCCTGCGTTTGAAGCAGCTACCTTTCCAAAATTCCGTCCTCTGCTCTTTCTTTGAGGTGAAAACAATACGAATGACAATTCCTCGATATTAAAAAATCTATATAATCCATTGAAAAATATTGAAAAAAAATTTAAAAAAGGATCATAAATTGTCCAAAAATAATAATAATAAGATATAATCAAAAATATATCTTTAAAAAATATTATAATCAAAAAAGAATTAAAAAAACAATTTCAATGTACTGTATTGTGTTATACCTTTTGTTAATATTCCAATTTAGTTTTTGAGTTTCCTCTTCTCACAAACAACACTTCATACGACAACAGAACATATGCGCACGACACCGTTTCATTGTAAATCTGTCTGACTGGTTGTGGTGAGGGTGGCTCACCGGTACAGTTTTACTGAAGTACCTTTGGCGCGACCAATTCATGTGGACGTTTTCCCTTGCCTCTTTATACTTAATCACTTAAAAGTTCATAGATACTGACTACCTTTTAATACTAGGAAAACACTCATATCGTCGCTTATTTTCTCTGTATTAGATTACTGCTGTCTTGTTAATAACGACCGTAATGAATAAAATTATTTAAAACTTCACCGTGTCTCAAACTTCTGCCTTGGGTTCATTTTTGGACATATTATAAGCAACAAAGATGGCTCAACGTCAAATACCGTTGAGAATACCTTCAGGGGTCTTTTTTGTTTATTATATTAAAAAAATTACCGTGGTATCTGTATGATTTGTTCCGTAGCTGACCCTCTGTTTCTACAATGTTCGCCAGGTCTGATTCCAATACATTATATTTCCCTGGGCATTGCACTAATGTTTATAGTAAATCATTTCTTGTTACCGCTTGTCGTATTTGGAATAATATGCCACTGATGTTAAAAAAGTTGCAGATCTGTTAAAAATTTTACAAAAATATTATGATGATTTACTGTCCCGGTAATAGCATAAAATGCTCTTATTTTTAAAATTTTTGATCGGTTTATTATGGTTTATTTTTTTGCGATAGCATTTTTTTACTTGTTTAGTTAAATCCGGCTTGGTGAATAGCTCCATTTGTGGTTTTTACTTAAATATCACACATTTGATATGTTTGGTTATGTCGTAATATGGAATAACATTACGCAGAGAAATGTTAAAATTGCAGTTTATCATCATTGTAATCATCCATCTTGCATTTAATGTGCTATCAAACTAATTTATTCATCCAATTTAATATTTCTTTTGTTCTTATGGATTTTTTCATGAAATAGAAATATTTTCCTATTTATCTATCTTTTACATTCGTTAATAAGTGGAAGTTAGTATTTAAATAATATTGAAATGGCCCGAAAAAAATGTATTCGGTGGTCATTGAGAGCTGAAGGTGTAAATTGTGGAAAAGCCTCAATCGAATTGATTTATCTTCTCAAGTGTCGTCAAATCTTGAGAGGCGAGCGAATTTGGTCTGAAACTCCTCCATCTGGCAGTGAAAGGAGAAATTCTGTAACAGATCTCAATTTCCGTCAAAAATAACTTTTTTAATCTATTTAGTTCGAGATTTTCTCAGCTTGTTCGTTTATGCCTCTTTGACAAGGGGCTGAAAATATTTATTCCGATATTTATTTTCCTATTTTAATGAAATTGGGCTAACTTAAGAAATAATAAAATTCGCTAAAGGGTTTGATATAATATCATCCAATTAATCTGTTATAATTAAAATTTTCATCGGCATCAAGAAATAAATTTATTACATACTAGATATTTTATGTTGTTTACATTATTTAATTCTTTATGCTAATGAAGAAGTATCAATGAGTTTTGATTATAATAGGTCTAAATAAATTTATATTTATGAAATTAATTTCATGCTAATTAATTTTTTTTAGATTTTATCACTTAGAACATCTAGAGCAATCGGTAAAGTGATTTTACCTCAATCACGCGTCAGCGAACGCCTTTTTTTCTTAGCTCCCCTTCCTACTCAACACTACCTTTGTCAACTTATGAAAATGAGGAGAAATTTGAGAAGAAAGAGGAGAAAGGAAGTTGGATATTTGTGATTCATATTCAATATTTCAATCCACCACAGACATGTAATTAGGCTCTATGATATCCATGTAAAGAATGTAACGAATCTATTCAAAGTGAATCTATTGAACGCAAAGTTGGAGGTACTTTGGAATATTAAGTTGTTTAAAGTCCTATAAAGGATAGAAAAATTTCCAAACCTTATAACATCCTATTTTTTCAGCTTCGGGGAGAAATGCATCACATCCTCAGCCATGGTCGGAATGTGAAATTAAAATGTAATAATATAATTTGCATTTAATTAGAAAAATTACAAGGTTCCACTTCGTTTGCGTAAAAAAATTGCCAACAGTCGCTCAAATTAGCAATGCTTCCTGATACCGCTTTTTTGTGTTGAAATTTTTGGCAAATTAGTTCGAACACAATACTACCTATTTAAGTCCACGTTTGAAATTTGTGACTCATATTCAAAATTTCAATGCACCACAGACGTGTTATTGGACTCTACGATATCCAGGAAAAGAATACAACGAATCTATTCAAAGTGAATCTATAGAACGCAGGTGGGGAGGGGAATTAAGGTGGGGAATTAAGAAATAAGGTGGGGAATAAAGGGTATGAAAGGGGTAAGAGTTTCTCATAGGCATAGACGGGTAAAGGGCGTGAAGCCGCAACGTGCAAACCCTCTGAGACTGCAATACCTCGCTCGTTCGCACACAAAGCAAGTGCCGGGGTTGTACGCGCACACTCTTGTGAACACCCCCTGCCGTACGCCGCCCGCCCAGGGGGTTGAAAGATACGGCCATCGACCCGTCAAGACACTCTCTGTCTGTCCGCCATGTTCCAATCTCTCTCTCTCTCTACCTCCCTCTTTTTCTCTCACTTTCCATTGGATATAACCCCCAGTCACCCATACACAGAGCAATATTCCACTTCATACCGGTTCCTCCCTTATATCCTTTCATGTTCATTTTCTCCCCTTGCCTTACCGTCCTTTTTCACCTATAATCCTCTTCATCCGAATGCCTGCACAGCATTTCATTCGGAACAGGGGTGCCGACTTAAAAAAAATATTGGGGGGCCCAAACCGGGAATATTGCCCCGGGATATTTTAAAAGTAGTAATTTTTACGTTTTTTAAGCATTTTAGAAGAGTCATATGATCAACATTCGAACCTTGATCACTCGAATCTCAATGTCTGGACACTCCGGGGAAAATCGACTAGCCTGACACATTTTTTCCTCACGCCCATAACGAATTTTTGAGGGGGCTCGGGCCCCCTAAGGCCCCAGTGAGCCACTGATTCGGAATATTTATGGTTCAGTCTTGAAGACATAAAGATATTGCACAGATCTTTGGACAGGGAAATGTTAGAGTGGCGTAAATTGTAATTTTTTTATGTGAAACATTAATAGCACGAATCTATAATGATTTTTCGTTACAAACTATCAGTAATTTTAAGTACTTTTATCTATCAGTAATTTTAAGGGACTGGACACGATGATAACTTTTACGGGAGTCACCCGAAAGGCACAAATTGTGCGAAAAAAATCCACGGAGATAAAATCATTCGCCACCGAGAAAAAAATCATCATCCCGGTAAAGACGAACGATTTTTTCTCTGTGGATTTGTCGCACAAATTATCAGGCCATCCGGCGTTGCTCGGGAAGGATTGTACCCTAAGAAGTGTAACACTTAGAACTTGGATTTCATGATCATACACGATATTTATATCTTCTCTTTGTTCGTGTCAATGGGTGATCGTTTACCCAACGGGGTGTCCTACCACTAAAGTTGTGGAACGTGACGTAACAAACGGTAGTGAGAAGATGGCCCAAAGGACGCGTCGGACACAACCAAAAGTAGCAGTACAGCCGGCTTTGGGGGCATGAGATGCGCATGCGTACTAAATTTAGTTTTGATCCGTGCGGCCGTATGGAAATGCATAGCGGACAGACAAACAGACATCACCTTTTATTTATATAGATAGATGGAAAAATATAGATAAAACCCTAGCCACCCATATACAGAGCAATATTCCACTTCATACCGCATCGTCACCTATATCCTTTCATGTTCGTTTATTTTCTTCTCCCATCTTACTGTTCTTTTTCACCAATACACCTCTTCATTCGTATCCCTGCCCAGCATTTGATGTTTAATATTTGTGGTTTGGCGATGATGCTGAGAGGCTCTTTGGGGAAAAATAATAAGACTGTAAATCATATTTTGCGGAATTTAATTATTGTGTTCCTGAATTTTGTCGAATTCGAAAAGGTTTCCTCCTGGAAAATTCAAGAATATTGACTATGATTCGACCTTTCCAGTTAATTTTTTCGCTACTTTTAATTCAGTATTATAAACGAGAGAATACGTTGATACGAGGGAACAATATTATTTTTCAATATGCAAAAAAGTTTTAATTTTACCCAATAGATGGCAATAGCATTGAATTTTTTAACAAAATTACTTTCACAGCGCTGGCTGATTACAGAATTCACCACTAAATATTAGAAATGAAGATAAATATAAAAACAAATACGTAACACCTATTTTTTCAAAAACTGTATAAAAGCCGTACAAAGTAAAAAAAAATAAACTTATCATTACTCGAAGAAAAATGCGGGAGGTCTGATTAGGTTTAAATATGAATATATTTCGTGGTAATGATGCTTACATTTTAAGTGCACCTATGAGTTTCACCCACTACCATTCTGTACTTTGCTAAGTCTAGAATAGCTTGTATATGATTCCCAAATGCATTATACTTCCCCATCAGTGCAGAAATTAGTCATCGTTACAATGAACTGAAAGCTTATTAAAAAATATATAGCATCTTTCGCAGTCGCTACTCTCAAAAGCAATTTACATTTAACGAGAGTTAATAGTAGTAATGGGCAGAGTCGATCATTTTTGTGATTCAATCATTTTGACTCGAGTCACATAAATGATTCAATCATTATGGTCGAAAAGACTCAAAGGAAACAAGATCGAAATGACTCAAAGGAAATATGATTGAAAAGACTCAATCTATGGATGTAATTAATCACTTTGAAAAAATACTGCCGCATCTGCGAAGAGCATTGGTAACGCTGATTGCTATCCATATTATCATTTCATGTATTATTATGATTGTGAATTCCTAGATGAGTATAAAGTAAATGAGGTTGCTAAAATGAAGGAAGTAGTGTCATGAAAATATTTGGGAAGGCAAAACTGCCACAGTTTCTTAACACTAATAGAATAATTTCAAACTATATATCTCAAACTACACTAAATACACCACACACTATGCATCAATCTGATCTGCCGCAAGGAATTTTGAATCAATAAGAAGCTTTCAACTGAGCACGAATTACCTAACTCCACTCCATTGCAGTACAGTAGCCAATATTTGGATCCAGTGTCCAAGTTCGAACATCTGCTGGAAAGAATCAAAGAAGTACTCCCGGACTGAAATGAAGCCTCTGACATTGGGTGATAAATGTGGGAAACTAAGCATTTAATTTAACCCGCTAATTTGATGTGCCAGTATTATAACGTCAACGTTTTTATATGAGCGCCTTGTCCAGCAAAGCGAGCAACCGCCACGTCATTCATTCATCATAATAATCATTCGCGATCATGTTAAATAACATATGATAAAAGTCGACATAGGTACTAGACCCAATTCATGCTAAGGATATCACCCAGCACGTTAAAGTCATCTCTATATCGATGTAAAATGCCTGCAAATAAAGTTTACTTGCGGTTCTGCACTAGATATTCATATGGAGTAGCTACTTAATGCAATTGTGTGCATCAAGTATTCCTCTTAAGCTTACAAAGGGAAACTGTAGTCACACCTTATCCACATTTCAAAACAAAGGTTGATTATTTACAATAATAATATATTACGGCGTTTAAGTAATCACTCATTATGGTAACCGATTTAGAGGGACCCACGTTCAATGCTTCATACAGGCGTACTATTTTTCAACTTTTTTTTGCATTTCTTTTGCAGAAACTTAAGTTGAACTCTTAATTTTATGATTTTCAATCAGAATAGTGTTTTGTGGATAGACAATCTTTCACATGTGCACGCTACATCGGTTTTATTATCCTTTCGATTTTGATAGTTTTTATGAAACTGCTGTGGCCATTTCGGTAACAATTACCAAATCAGTTTGATAGAATTTATCAAACTGGTTTGGTAATTATTACTGAATTTTTCAATGTGCCATATGAACCCAAAATTTTGATAAATTTCATCAGAAATCGATAGTTCTAGTCAAACTTTTTACCGAGTAGGAGTTGCAGTTGTTAACATTTTATGGTGCCGTTCATAAAATTACCCTGTTGCGAAGAAGAGTCATCCTAATATATTCCTTTTACGTGTAGCGGTGTTATTAATAAGAATGAAATGGATTGACCGAGTAAGTAACGAAGAAGTTCTCAGAAGAGTAGGGGAGAAGGTTCGTGAAAACCTTGACTAGAAGACGGAGCAATCTTATTGGCCATATCTTGGGACATAATGGTTGATGATGACAATCTCCGAGGGACAAGTAGAACGCAAGAGCGGAAAAGGAAGTCCTTGAATTAAATATATGGAAGAGGTAAAGAAGGATGTGAAAGAGAAGAAATACGTAGGTGTGAAAAGATTCGCTGATAAGAGATCTGAATGGAGAGTTCCGTCAAACCAATCTTAGGATCGTTGACGAGTGATGATGAGCACATAAATGTTCTCGGGCAAGTCTATTATCATACGCAATTTAGTTATATCTTTTTGATGTTGGTATTGCAGTCGTTATACGTTCATAATGCATGATTTTTTTTATTTTTTTGCTATGTCTATGCAAGTTTCAAGCTGCTAGGTTAGTTTCGTTATCGCTGTCATGCTGTTAATTATGGCTGCTCCGCTTTCTATTTAGACCAAAGAAGAGTAACTTTCAGTAATCCGTTTTTTTTTGTGTTTGGAAGGCGTATCAGGGGCAAAAATTCATCGAAGATTATCGGTACGGTATGGGAACTGTTTTGCCACAACGGAGTGTCTACGAATGGTTTGGAAAATTCCAAAATGGTCGCGCAAGTGTTAAGGCCGTTTTACACGGTACACGGAATTGCGCAGGCTAGAGCTGCATTAATTTCTACAATGGCGTGGAATTGCTCGAAAGCATGAACGAAATTAGAACAGGGGCTATTTTGCCGTCTCGCATCCACGCATTCTCGCATGTGTTCTAGCAATTCACCGCTTTACACGACGCAATTTTGATTGCGCCTTCACACGTATCTGACTGCGCAATTCCGTGTACCGTGTAAAACGGCCTTTACGCATGATGAAGGAGGCGGACGACCGTTCACCGCCGCAAATGAAAAAAACGTTGAGCGTTCATGTGAATATATTCTCTTAGACGAGTAACTATTCACGAAGAGGCACATTGCCTGAAAATTGGTCACGGTTCTGCCTACGAATTTTATTTAAAATAGGTTCTGCAGTTCGTTTGGAAAATATGGGGTTTTTACGCAGGAATGTACGCAAACGCTCACCTCCGAAGCTTGGAGAATTGCAGGTGAGCGTTTACATGATCCGGCAACTGCCAGCTGAGAGTATTCGTGTTGTTGGGCTCCTAGGAGAGAGGATTCGAATCGGTTGGCGATTTATGAGCGTTTGTGCAGTGGAGATATCGTATTGACACTACTTTCAGGAAATGCGAGAGTGTAAAATCCGATGATTTAAGCGGGATGGAGTGGAATTTATTATTGCGAGTATTTATTCCATTTGGAATAATTACTCGCAATTTTCCACGATCATAAAATTTATTACTACCTATATTTCAGTATTACTTCATCATTTTATACATCACCTTGCAGATCATGTGATAACATTGAAACACAGGTCGTGATAAATTTTATAATCGTGAAAAATTGCTAGTACCTATTCATATAAATACGAGAGAGTTAAAAATCGTAATTTTCTTTGCCTGAGTACGATACTGCTTAAGAATTTTCTATTTCTAAAAGAAAATTCGAAGGACGTATTGTAGTATTGCATACATATGCAAAACTTTATTACTACATTGCGGATAGTAAGAGACTTACCCTCTTAATAGTGAATCCATCCTTCTAGCAAGTTCAAAATCTATTCCTTTTTTTATTTTAGATACGCTTTCTATTTTTCTACTTTTCCTCGAGAGGACAAACAAACACATTTAGAAAACTCCGCCTTCACCCTTTCACCGTAGCGGCTTCCCGCTCGTTAACCGGCAATCCCAGTCCCTCCTTCCGTATCCTGGCCCTTATGCGGACTCGCTAAAAACTTTCCCCTTCGCTCGTCCAAAAACCCTTTTTGAAACCTCGTACCCCTAATCATTCCCTACCCTTCTATCCTCCAGACCGTTTTTCGAGACCTTTTTCGAAAAAAATAATAAGGGAGTATGGACACACAAACTTTCACTGGGGCGTATTTATCACTCCGAGTTTCGCTGACGTTTTTGCGGATTATGCTCCTTCTGTTTTTATGTTTTATGGATATCGGGGCAAAGGGTTTTGAATTACGTCGCGATGGAGGGACAAGGACTTGAAAAAATCTTTTTTGCGTCGCGCCATTAGGATGAGTAAGGCACGTCCACCTGTTCATAGGAATGTCATCGGTTGTTCTTTATCTCTTTATTTCAGTTCAGTGGTTCAATTAATGTACTGCGCACTACTTGTATCCATATCTAAGGAATTAGTGTTTTCATAAATATAGCATCCTTTTCATCGACCTCTTGATTTTTTTATTTCGTTTTAAAAAAGCATACATCGGTTTAATATAAAGATCAATGTTTTCTACAGTTTAATATCTAAGATTCACAAAAAATAAGGGCTTTTATGTGGTTTCTTACGAGAGCTCCAGTAAAAAGAATTTCTTTGCAAATTTTGAGAAGGGCAAAGGAAAGCTTTATCATTTGAAAATGTATTCTCTATTATAAGGAAAGCATTTAGCGATATAATAACTACAGCATCCTTTTCAGTGACCTGTTGATTTATCATTTTATTTAAAATAGCAGGTATAGGTTCATTTTAATTATCCATGTTTCCTTCAATTGCAAACCAGAGATTCAATAATGCTAAGGGCTTTTATGAGGGTTCTTACGAGGGCTTGAGTAAAAATAAATTTGGAAAAGTTAACATAGATGAAGGTAAGCTTCTTCATTTAAATTTTGTTCTACCATTCAATAACATGAAAATTGCAACTAGTTCTCCACAAAATATGAATAAAGTTGGCCTTTAAGGCTATACGCCTCAAATTTGGCTAACTACGATAACCTGTTTTGGGAAAATGAATGAAGAACCAAAATAATTCCGATCGTACATATGAAAACCGTTGAAAATGAATATTCCTGCGGATATAAATGTATCAGCGTAGTGGCAACAAAAGTGAACGAGTACAGCGAAAGTTGTTGTTTGGTAAGGATAATAAAATACACTAACCTTCCGCAGAAGCGATTCAATAGTGAATAATTGCTTTCTATCTCTTTTAATTAAAAATGTCGGAATTAAATTATTTAAACGACAATGTATAACATCTCCCACGCACTCCAGTTAACGACAGATTTGTATCCTAATCTATGTCGTTCTCCATTCCCTTTCAAGACCAACTGTCCCTCTTCTCTTGCTGTCCATTTCCACCTGATCTTTTCTTTATCTCCATGACAGTTCTGCAGTTCTTTTGGGAAATATGTGGTTCCACCCCGGGGATTTTAACACTAGAAGGACGGATTTTAACACTAGAAGGTCATTTGACCCATTTTCAGATTTCAAATTTATTTTTCTCTTATTAAAATATTTTTTTTAAATTTGAAACTTTTTAACTTTGTTCATTTTGGTCTATATTTTGATAAATTAGTAAAAATTCAACAATAGTGTTTTGTTTTAAATTTTTATGACGTGTTATACCTAGAATGACGGCTAGGGGTCATTTGACCCACAACTGGTTTTCGCGCTATTTTCTTGCCCGTGGGCACTTTAGTGCCATGTATATCATATAATCAGCAAGAGGCTAGTGTGGTAGATGATTTGCTTCATTTTGAATATGGAAGTACCCGGTTCAATGCCAGTTTCGTCCCAAGGGCTCCTATCTATATTCGATACCCTAGGCATAGCGACTATTTGTGCAAAATCTTTTTTTATATTTTTTGGGCAGCAAAGGTAAATAAAACCTTTTCAATCCTTGATTTGCGTAAATTCATGTAATTGTGATATTTTAATTTTGTTTTATTTATTGTTCAATGATTATTGTATTACCCATACCGGAAAGTCGTCACGTATCCCAAGAATTGTTTTCCGTCGTCCAAGATTCATAGCTCTTAGAGACATTATTTTCAATATCGCCTCATCAGGTTTACGAATAACTTTCATTTTTCTGACCTGACGGCACTTTCACTTGACCTAGCCCCTTTGCCGTGTGTCCAGCATTAGTGCCGCCTGACCCCGTCGGGGTTTGGGGCGGGTTGACTGCACGCTGCGTCCTGGGGAAAAATCCTGTCTCTTTTTGAGAGAGCGGAGGAATTGGGTGGACTGTAAAATTCTACTGTAAATTCTACCCTTGGAATCCGCACGTAGGTCGGAAAAGAAGCATTACTGCAAGTTCCTGGAAGATACGAATCAGGATACGGTTGGCGGTTGAGTCCCTGCCTTTCGAACGGCAATTAGCGTTACTTCTGAAAATGTTGTCCTTTTGTATGAATTTCTAATGCTCTCTAGCTATCTTTACCTCCAATGCAACTAGAGAATATTCTACCATAATGCGCTTTCGTTTGTAGATTTTCTTGCATGCATATCAGTAGTAAGTTGAGGAAGAAAGTAAGAAGTTGAGAAATACATCAAAAGAAGAGAATCGTCGCGATTCAAATCGCTGTAGGGAATACTGAAGATCAGTCTGGAAGTGAATCGTAAACATCAGTTCAAGGACATTCTGACCAATCCATCAACATCTGCGTGCGATGGAAGCGATGAAGTCCAAGATAGTGAATCCGATGGCAACTTTGGCGTGGTAGCAAATGCACAGCTCTATACAACAAAATGCAGCTGTCCTTTTATGAGGTAAATTCCAAATAAACCAGACAAATTTGGAATCGAGTACTGGGTTTTGACAGACGTGAAATGAAAATACAGCCTAAATGAATTTCCATATTGTGGCAAAGATGATGATTGGCCATCAAATCAAGCGTTAGGGAAATAAATAGTTACTAAAGTGACCGTAACATACAAGAATTCAGGAACAAATTTAACTTGTAACAATTATTTTCCATCCATCCAGCTGGCAGGAAGTCATAAAATAATAGAAAACTTCTCTTGCATGGACGATCTGAAAAAAACAGGCGTGACGCACAAATATCCATGACCCCTAAAATAGCCATGTAATCCATTCAACGCGAGTGTTCAAAAATACCTTAGGCCATACTCTTTCGTAGAATCAGGCAAACTAGAACAATAATGTACTTTAACTCAGCAGCATGATCTCAGATGACACTATTTCCGAAACGAATAAAAGAATACCAGAAACTATTTCCGAAACGAATAAAAGAATACCAGAAACTATTTCCGAAACGAATAAAAGAATACCAGAGACCATCCTATTTCATAATAAAAACAAAGTGGGAGTTGATATGATGGATAGCATGTATCAATTTATTTACATGTCTCCAAATCCAACAGCCATATCTCCACGAGCACAAAAAAGAAAAAGGTGGCAAATACCATCAAATTGAATCATTGCACCAATTTCCTTTCCATTTTCCAAATTCCTTTTCATGTGCAAATGGCTGGTGTGCTAACACCCCCTGCCACACGCTTTTAAGCGGCTTGCGTGTTAGTATGTAGATTTAGATGCAGATGAATAAATCGTCCAATGAACGCATTCAGCGCAAAAAAATATTTTGTGGAAACAGCGCTGAAAAAATAGTCTGTCTGAGATTTACAACAAAGTTATAAGTTTTAAAAATTTTAATGCAAATTTTGTAAACTCAGTACCCCTATTGTCTAAACATGTAACACAACTTTTGTATTGAGTGTATGTATTTTCATTATTTGATGTGCAATCGACTACTACATACGGTTTAATTCATGATTCTTTATAATAATTGTTATTAACTTTTGACGATGGAAATCATATTTAATAATGTTAATAGTGTTTTTAATGAACTGATTCAACAATTAATACGATTAAACTGAATATTGGTTGAAAGTTAGGCGTTTTATTCCAAAATACATTTTAGGGGTCAAATGACCCCGTAGGTAGCGCGAAACTCCCGTCCTCCTAGTGTTAAAATATTGATTCAGGGAATAGGAGAGCGGTAAAAATCGCATACATTTATATGTGAAAAATTGGTGACATTCGTATTTTAGTACTATTTTTGGCTGAAATATTTTATGTGTATTCATTTTTAATTTCATAAATTGAGAGTATTGCGGTTTGAGACTTACTCATGGGAACTAATGAATTATTCTCCGTTAGCTGAAAAATAAGGTATACGTCACTATGAAAATTATGGCGAATAGGAGAGCAGAATGCGTCAAACCAATTTTCGGCTTGTTGGCTTATGGTGATGATGGCTTCATTTCCTTCGGATGGCTTCGTAAAGGTTTACTCCTGGGTTATTGTGAACTATATCCTAAAATTCATCCTATTCATTTAATGTTTCTCCTGATTCAATTCAGTTATTCACGAAAGTAGAGAATAATTTGAAACAGAGGCTCTGAGATAAGCATTAAAATGCGTTATTAGGATAAATAATGCTCGTTCACCTGGTCTTGGGAATGTCATCTTATTTAGGAGTTTAATGTCTTTAATACACCTCACAGGTTCCATTAGTGTACTGCACGATTTTTTTCCTTGGTTCGATATTCCTTAGCGATAGCATAACGTCGATATGAAGAATGTGGATGAATTGTTGATATTATCCTCCATATTATAAAGGCAATTGTCATCTATTTTATATCTTAAATTAACGTTAATATCAAATAACTGTTAGTTGAAAAAACGGTAAATAGGTATTCACAAATTCATTCATATGATTCTTCTTCTGGCTTGATATTCAACGCATTAAAAAATGCGAGTGCAGATCAGTTTAGGCTATCAAAATGTCATCCTTTGCCAACGTTTGGGAACATAGACATGGGAACATGACAGTGGGCATCATGGTCATGTTCTTCAAGGTTTATTTTCATTCAAAGTGGTATGGTTACAGTATAGGTTATCTTAATGTTGGATAGGTCATATTGAAAAAGTGCCTTTTCACACATATTCTAAGCACTGGTAATTTAATCCAATTAATTACCTTCACTGACCTATATCACTATTTTAGTGGATTCAATATGAAAATCTTAATAAGCAATAAGAAGGTAAGAGATGAATGTTTTTATTGATTTTTTTTAAGCTTGGCACTTTGTGTAACCTTTGTAGTTTTATTCATTAGCATTATTTCCCTGATGGCAATGTGCATTGCCCCTTATAGTACTGTCCTATTTCATGATAGACTCTAAAATTAATCATTTAGGCTTTTTCTGTATCATTCTGCTGTTCAAGGGGTAGCTGCGAGTAATTATTTAAAAATGATGTTTCCAGAAAAAAGCTGGAAATTAAAGCATGCCGGTTTTCTCTACTTTTCTGAAATTTGAACAACATGTTTCTTAGTTTTATACAAGGAGTTTTAGATTACTTTCTACTATTTTTATTCTTGCTTGATTTTCATTAAAATTCGGATGACTTTACATTCGTTTGCATGGTACGTTCAACGCTGTGATGGTGAATATAAAAGAAATAAAATTTTCATTGAGATTCAGCGCTTACTCTCTCTGTCCTCAACCTTCTGTCCTTCGCTCCACTCATAGCCCCAGAGAGTATTCTTTCTCGCTCTTCTAGTCAGAATAGGGGCAGATTAAAGTGTTCATTCATCAACTAGTTGTGTTTTCATTTCACTATTCACCAAGCACTTATTATTATAAGTATTTTGTAAGTTTTCCACCCCAATAAATATAAGTTGAATTATTGTATTTAAAGTAAATCTGTTTCTCAATACGGGACCCATGAAAAAAAACTTTAAATATAAATATTTGTATACTCTTTTGAACTTACTGGAATACAGAAATGTCTTTTTTATCCATTTCCTTATATATCGGAGGAAATAAAACATCTTCATTTCCCCAATTCCTTTGGTTATGTACTAAACCCACTTCGGCCATCATGAAGCGCTCACTACTAATCTATATCATCAAATTGTTATGAAATTTAAAACCGTGTAATTTTTTGGAAGATCTCAAGGTTACTTTGATCTAGTTTTTAGTGCTTATAAGATTTTTCCTATAATTCGGAATGCGTGAAATTAACTTTCATCGGAAAGTTAAGGCACTAAGGGTGAGGAGGCGGAAAATAAAATTTTCATTACGATTCAGGGCTCGCATTCTCTTTGTCTTCAACCTTTTCTCCGTCTATCTCTCCGCCAACAACCTCAAAGAGTCCTCTTTCTGGTCGTTCTTGTTAGAATTGGAGAAGATTGAAGTGTACATTCATCAACTAGTTGTGTTTTAGTTACATTACTCACTACGCACTTGTAATTGAAGCTATTTGTGCACCATTCGCATTTTAGGAACTAAATGGTGCGTATTTGTAGACATTAACAAACATTTGGCGTAAAAAAATCGTAATTTCTGTACTAATTTCAAATGACTGCAATATAATGTTTTATTTCTCTATTTTCTTATATATTGAAGGGAACGAAAATTTATCTCGAAAATGAAAAGGAGACTTCGTTGATTTACACTGATTTATTTTGTCCGTACGACATGTTTCGAACCATAGAGGTCATTATCAAGTACCTTGGTAACGGTAATTAATGGTACTTGATAATGACCTCTATGGTTCGAAACATGTCATACGGACATAATAAATCAGTGGAAATCAATGAAGTCTCCTTTTCATTTTCGAGTATTAACTTCCGCATAGTTGAGCCTTATACAATAGAACGAAAAATTTATCTATTTCGCCACTGCCTCACATTTTGTTTCTCCGCTTCAGCAATCAAATACGTTCACTACTTACAGATATAAAATTTTTTATTAGATTTTAAAAAAGTTTTGTAACCGTTTTCTATTTTTTAAAGAGGTTTAAAGGTTAAATTGTTCTATTTGTTTTAGTTATTACAAGATTTTTGTTAGTATTCGGAATGGGTGGCATTAATTTTCTTCGGAAGGTTAAGGTACTAATGGTGAAGAGGCGGAGAATACAATTTTCATTACGATTCAGCGCTCGCTTTCTCTCTGTCCTCAACCTTTCCACTGTCTTTCTCTCCGCCTGCAACCCCTACGAGTCTCTCCTTCTATGTCCTCCTCTCTTTCTCTTGCCTTCGTTTTTATTTGAAGACCCCTCTCAGCCCTGACTGCTGTCTCTTCCACCCTCACTCATCTTCTCTTGCTTGTCTTCCTCCCTTTTTATATTAAGTCCCTCTCTCGACCTTCTTCTCCTGTCCTTCCAACCGTGAGACCCTTTTTACCCATCTCCGTTGTCTTCCTGAACTCTCTTTTCGTCTTTTGTCGCTCTCTTTCCATCTGGGTTTTCATGTCCACGTTGACTGTTATCGCAGTAGACTTTTAGTAACATTACCTATTACGCGACAGCGTTACCCAGATGTTAAGAGAATAAGGCGGGGAGCGGGAGTGATTCAACATAATGAAAAATGGAGTGGTGTAAAGGCCTGATTACACGTTACATCAGAATGTTCAAGATATTTTCAAGATATGTTCAATAATGTTAGAATGTCTGAATCTCAGAATGAACGTGAAAATTCACCGTGCAGCCGCATCAAAATGTACGAATGTATGAATTTCTGAACAGAAAATATAACCTATTCTAATTTCGTTCAGACATTTGTACAAGTGGAACTCACAACAGAGTCATTAGGTGGCAGTAAACGCAAACGTCACATTCATTTCGTCTGACTTGTATTTACGACAAGGTACCTACTTTGTTTACGTGCGGATCCGATTGTTATTTTGATTTTGACATTGATAAATACTGCGAGAGTACTGGTTGTATCACCTTGAAAATGACAAAATGTGTTGAAACCATCGTCGGTTGTTGAGTTTTGGAATAAAAAAGTGTGGAAATTAGTGTCTGCGTGCTTTTATCATTGATATATATTCCTAGAAAAATTATGGAACCTTTCCCATTAATGGTGATGAAATATCATACCTTCTCATCATACTTTGTTGACGAATATATACTAACGAAGACAAAAAAGGAACAGATGAAATTATCTAATTATATCCACTACGACAAAATCAATGGGTTCAAAGTACTTCTTGTCAGGTATTTTGGTAGTAATGACTTGGCCATCAAGAAACCAAAATTTTATGAATATACCTATCATCAGTTAATGATAGATCGCATCTGCTCTTAACCCTCGAGAATATGTGTCGTAGTGATGAGACGCTCAATAGAAAAATAATTCTGGGAAGATTTATTTTCTGTTTTGCCTCGCATACCTTGCTTTTTTGTTGACTTAGATACATGCATCAAAGGACATTATATAATTCTTCTCCAGGATATTATCTCATATAAATTCCATAATAATGTGAATAGAAGCGATTTTTGTGTCTCATTCTAAGTACTTCCTATTATGCATATTTCTTCGTTAAAACTTTCGCGGGTACTCGTCATTCTGAATAAAAACTTTTGGGCTATGTCTCCGCGTCAATTCTTGGGTGACTCATTTTTATTTTTATTTTTTTAACGTTTCCCGATGGATGCTGGTCGCTTTCTCAAGGGATTCTGAAGAGTTGGGAATTTAAATTTTTATATATAGGTATCTGTGTCAGGTGGTGAGGGGAGGGGAGCGGGAGGTTGGAGGAGTTGGCTGCTGGTTATTGTTTCTTGCCACGGGTTGCCAAGTACGGCTAATTTTGAATGTCGGTGTCCCTGTTGAAATTGTTCTTCTCTTCTTTAGATATTTCAATGGCTTCTCTGACGACTCTCTGTTTAAAACTCTTTACTTTGGCAACGATTTTTGATTCCTTAAGGTTTGTTGTGTACCCCAGCGCTTGGGACCACTCAAGAATTGATGCGGCGACATAGCCCAAAAGATTCAACATATTATGCATATTGTTGTAATATATTTTTGACCACCTATCAACCTTTCCAGTAAAACTTTGAATTTTGCCATTTCACTGTTGCGATTTCACGACGCCTGATGACTCTTCGACGCTAGCAGTGTCAGCTGCGTTCTTTGTTTCTGCCCACCGTTATTTTTCTTTCCCTGGCATTCCTCAATATCCCCTGTTTCTCACTCCGTTTCCCAATAAATCCGTCAGCCGCTAGCTATGGGCCGATCAATACCGCTATCTCCAAAACCAGCATCCCCGGATCAGCTACAGATTGAAAATCGTCTCCGATTGTCTGTCTTTACTTCCATTTTCCGCTCTTTCCCTTCCTTAAATTTCTCATCGTTTGTTACTTTTCGAGATTCATCTGAGTGCTATCCCCAGTTTAAGTTATTTTTAAGTTAAGTTTGTAGTCTAAATAGATTTCTTCGTTTTTTCACCATATTTTAAAATAACGATCATTGCAGTTTATTTTATTCCAGGAAAAATATAATAGAATTATCACTTACTGCTGTTTTTAACGCTCTGAAAACCATTGATTATGAATGTTTAGCTTATATTTTTGTTGCTAGTGGAAGAGTATATATAAGCAGGGGAAATCTTTATCATTTAAGATATGATTCAACCACCATATTAACATTTCAAATAAGACTTTATACAATATGGCAGTAATTTGGCCTGTATGGCAATAAGCCTGTAATTTGGCCCACTAAAATATTCCTTTTAGGGAAAATATACATGGAATAAAAAAAATCCGTTCATACACAGGAAAACCATTTAATATTATTCCTACGGATATAAATAAGCCTCTGTAGCCGCTAACACAGCAACAATAGTGAACAGAAAATACAGGGAAAGAGTTGCAGCAAAAATACTCAATACACTCAAGATCAATACACTAACCTTTTACAATAGCGACTCAAAAATGTTTATATTTATTTACCGATCATGTATTATCTTTGCATGTTTTGTGTAGACGAATTACTGATTAAATTGAATTGGTTGACAATATTGGATTCATATGCAAAAACCTACTTTTATACGTTTTTTAAAATCCACATAAATGCATAATGCTGATCTATGATGCCACCCCAAAAACCTAAAAAAAAATTTTCAGCCGAACTCGCACCATTGATTTTGTTAATTTGAGAGGAGAATAGTTTTTATGTGAATCAACTTTTCTAAATTCATTCAAAGCCCCCTAAAAATCTCTGGAAAATTAAGGGGAAAGGTAGCACCCTACAAGTAATATCGTGGCATTATCAGAAATAAGTTCAATTGCTTAGTTTTCTCTTTGGGAAATATAGGAATAATATCGCTACGAAGTGCCTTTGATTATAGATACTTTTTAGAAAAAATATGAGTTATTAGCTTGGACCTGCGGTGCAAATAATATCAGATTGTTTTTTTTTCTTTTTCTTTGACTTAATAGGTTTGCTTTTTCCTAACAGTAAACGAAAAAAATAGATACAAACATTAAATTCATGTAAGGATTTTTTACAATAATGATAAACGATGCGATATGTATATAAATCTATATTTCCATTGTGTATGTTCGTTAAATTCTGTGTGTCCCTAAAATATTTCTTAATATAAAAACTTTCAAAATAGTTTGTCCTTCAACTCTGTTAATAATGGCTGTAAATATATTCCAGTCAACCCGCACGGATTACAGGTTTTAAATAAAACGGTAAGGGCAAAGTAAAACGGCATGTTCTGTTCATAAGGATCGACCCTCGGGAAAATATCTCCTATATTGCGTTACAAAGGGAGGAGATATTAGAATCTTAGAACTAGCTACAATTTTGTAAGCCATGAAAGATTCCGCCATATAAACTTCGAACCTAAAATTCTCCGTCGGTGCATTAGATGTAACTTTACACTCTCTATATGATTACGGATTTAGACGACCGATTTGGGATATATTTTTCATATTCGGTTCTGTGCGATGTTTATTCACAATCAGTCGTATCAATAATACGGATATCATAATTGGAAAATTATATATTCTTCCTCAGTGCATGATGAGGCCACATCTTTCATAGTTTTTTGCCGCAACTACCGTATGGGTATTCCGATGATCGACCTGATTCATATGTTTACCAGCCACAGGCTAAAAAACTTTTTTTTCAGTCCTGTCCTAATTTATTGGGTGAACTTTCAATCGCAGTCAAATGAAGTGGAATTACCATCGCTTGGTCGTCGGAATTTTTCTGCCCCTCATTAAACTGTATCGGTGATAAGCTGCAGTGATATTTTCTTTTTTGATCTGCGAGTTTGAATCCCGGCTACATTTCGTATAAAAGTGGAATTAGGAAATACACTTGGTGTCAATTTTGGTAGATAAATGCTGGTAATAGCATTTTTCATGAAAGTTTTTCCTTACTAAATTGCTCTACTAGGTCGAGCTGGAAATTGGTGTATACTTCACTGGAAAATTTCTGTTGCCGACGTGGGTGATTGGTCAAAGCCTTACTATCTATTTAGCTTTTATCGATTCATAATTCAGTCTAGGTTTGAAAATGATGCGACTAGTCACTAAAATTCTATTTAAATAGAGTCAGTGGTATCAATAATCACCATTAAATATTCTTTAAAGCAAATGCCTGCGCCAATAGGTACTTGAATTAAGGTAAAAATAAGTTTTTTATCCCGTTTTGACTTCTAAGTTTTTTCTTCCTGCTGTAAAATATTTCCTAATCTAGGTTTTGAACTTTTATACAAATTATTTCGTAGTTATATGTGCCTTTAAATATGGGCCATTTCATAACAACTCAACGACTGTTTTTCCCTTCCCCTCTCAGATATTAATGAGAATTTCTCTATGGGTTTACATTAGCCTCAAAATAAATACTTCGAGGCCGTTTTGCAAAATAAATCTGCGTTTAATGCGCATTTTTGCCAATTAAGCATGACTTGAAGCATATAATTCCTTTTTTTCACCACCAAATTGTTGAAGAGCCACGAATTGTGGATTATTTTATATTTAAGACTTTTCTCATGAAGACTTAAGACGCCGGTGAGACACTGTGTAAGGATTCATTTAATTCATCACTTTCCTATCATTGTTATATTTGAGTGTTTTAAAATTGCCAACATATTTTTATCATGCTCTCCATCTCATAATTGGCCCAATATTTCATTTGACAATCTAAAAATGTCTACCTTACTGTTTCAAAAATTACATTTATTGGCAACTCATGAAACTATTTTTTTAGTAAATATTGAAAATTTTACATTTTTTCCCACGCGGCGTTCCGGCTTCTCTATCTTCTACATTACGTACGCTTTTAATACAAGTTTGTTGATGTGATTTCTGCTTCAGACCATAGAAATATGGCTTAGAAAAATTATGGCTTATTTTTTAACTTTTTTTAACTTAAGAATTGAGGCATAATGATCCTACATTTTAAGTCAACTGCTATTGGAGCTTTCTTTTTATTATTTAATTTTTCCTTGTTACAGTGTGCTGTTTTCAAGTTTTGGATATTCCTGGATCATGTTCCTCGCCGGTATCTAAGGTAGGATCAGATTTTTTTGTGTTCCAAAGAGTTTAATCTTTTCTAGGTATATCGATTTTATTGAAATTAAATTAATCTCATATGTAGCCGTAACATGTAAAGAAAAACGTTTCCAGAGAGTTCTTTTTCATCAAATATTAAGTTTCTTAGAACTAACGATTACTTTAGTAGCGGACACCTATTTCCTACGCAAATTAAGGTATATACGGCGCTTTAATTTATATTTTATACTGGCTATTTTATTGCCTGTGATGCTGAATTACTTCCTTGCGAAAGTACTACACCGTATACCTCTAATTTTAGCGTTAACCATCAATGACATTTTGAGAAACTCTACGGTATTTCAGAATCTATATGGAAGTAATAAAGATAGCCAAGCATCTGTTACTTCAATGTTGCCACGGAATAAAGTGGCAAAACGTCCCAAACAGTTGAAGGTAATGTAACCGCAGGACATTGTTCTCTGTGCTGTTGTACGAACACAATAACGTGGGACTTAATTCTGAACTTAGTGTCTTACTTCACACCGTCACTATGTTTGCTAAACTGAGGCGGTGTCTTCATGTGGCCTTCTTGTTTCTACCAGGGTAATAAATCCCTCAAGTATATGAATTTGAAGATGTTGCGTGATATATCGAAACCAAGGTTCATATTTAATTTCAAATACCAGAATTTACTCTAAATTTTGTAAGCATAGTGACATTATGAACATGGCCTTACCATGATCAAGCTTTTCGACGATTAAGAGCCTTAGAACAAGCTTTTAGACGTTATTCATTATAATTTAGACCTTTATCAACATCCCAATTTTATCCGTATTCAAGTGACTAATTCTTTTTTTTGCCTTGTTTCTTTTTTTAAATCAATTTATTGTACTTTATGTACGACTTTTACTGCGCAAACTAGGTGCTCTTGTTTCTCTCTGGCATGGTAACACCGCGGCGCAGCTTGTTGAATAATAATGTCATAAACTTGGATGATATATCGAAAAACCAAATGATCAACGAAAAAGTTGGCTCGACACAAATATTTTCTCCATTTCCTTCGCAGCATAACATTTTCAGCTCATAATATGTATGGCACATATCTTTTATCACTTATTCTATGTATTGAAGGCGTGGTCCTAAGAAATTTTAATGGTACCTATTCTTTCGAAAAATGTCTTTATTTGGTCTTTTTATATACACACCGTTATTAAGCTCTCTATTCTGTGATAGTTTGAAGATTTTGAGTGATGTATAGAAACCAAGATTCTTATCGAATGTTAAATATTTTAATTTGCTCGTGATCGTTGTTTATTCACGTTTTTAAACCTATGATAATTATAGTCGTAATAGTTTTGATTTTCGGAAATCAAGGCAGACCTTTTCTTTAGGGATTTTAAAAAGATATTTTGTGATTCTAAGCTTTCCAATAGTCATAAATTAGTGGCAGGGTAGATATGCATACATGGCCTTCCATATTTTCTCTGCAAAATCCCTTTCCAAAAGTTTCGGCTGATAATAACGAAAGTTTCAGTGATTGCGGTTTGTATTACTACTGCGGAATATTGTTTTGGCTACCTAATTGCTTGTAAGGTTGTTGAATCGCGTTGCATGACGTGTTTGAGGATGCAAAATAGATGCCGAGCGAGAAGCGTGGCAACAGGGAACTTTGATACTTAGAACTTGACGAGACAACGCGGCGTCAGCCCTCTCCTCGTCTTCCCACGTATATATGTGTGCCTGCTCGGATTACCATGCTGCGTGTACTAGAGTACATGTTTCAAAGTTCTCAGTGCGTCGCATGTATTTGAATAATTTTTACTTCAGGTTACAAAACTATCCTTTGATGATGTTGCATCACTCAGTGATACAGCCAAAAACTCGTGGAGGACTGAAGGGGGTAGAGCTCACCTCGAAATAAGCCACATGCGTGCTACATGCACCAATTCTGCGCAGGGGCCAATTTCTTTCCCTGGGCGTCCTATTGTTTTTATACGTCGCACCTTGTGACAAAAGTAATAAATTATCAAATTCATCTGTTTGCATTACTGCTTTATTTCGTTGCATAGGCGTAAGTTAATCTAGTATGCATGGGGTTTCATGTAATGGAAACTTTTTATGGGTTCGTGATAGCACTCAAAATTTAGTAATGGCTAAATGGGCTTGGGTGAAAGTATTTTAAACAGAAGATTAAATATGTAAATGAGTGAATGAATATTTAAGCACTATTGGTAGTAAAAAGTGAAAAGTATCGCTTAGATTTTTTTATAAAACTTTGTTCTTTGTAATTTTTTTCGTGATATGTCATAAGGATAAATCGCATCGTATCTCGGAAGTTTGATATTCCTATACCTTTTGAGTGGGTTCTCATTCAACTTAGATTGAAGGACTGGATATTTAAAAAACGGTATATCGTTTACAAATTAAATGAAACATAAAAATGTTTATCAAACATCATTATTCGTGTTAGGATAATTCGGATAATTTTGCAGCTTGCGATCAGGTTTGTATGTGGCCATTAACTATGGATGAAATATCATTTTGTTAAGGTTGAAGATGTTAATGATAGAATATTTAATTCAAAGCTTCTTCGCTCCAGCTCATCAAAAACTGATGAAATCATGGAAAAAGTGGAAGAAATGTTTATGAACATTTAATCCATTGAATATCAAACGGGGGCTATTCTGAGGGCGAAAATATAATGTGAACGAATATATAATTAATTTTTTTTAAGACTAAAATTTCTGTTATTTTCTGGATATACCTCGAATAGCCAGAAAGCGGCATTCATAAACAAGACAATTAAAAGACTAACGTTTGTAAAGGAACGCATTTCTTTTTTTCTTTCTTGACTTCAATTTTTTATCAAAATAAAAATTCTCTAGAACGTTGCGAGTGTAAGCGCGTGGTTTCTAATTGGGTTGGCACTCCAGAGGAATTATGGAATCAACTCATTTCGTGAAGGTATTTATTATCAATCACACACCGTGCGTCGCACACCTGGCCTGCGGCCTTTACACATGAGTACTTTTTGCCGACTGCCCTCTGCCTTTTCCACACGTGGCCTCCGGCTTCCCGGAAGGTGCTGATGGCAGCATCACTCCCACGCACTCACATGAGTGACTAGGCATGGGGATCAGAATAGCATTACCATCCGGTTTCACGTCTCTGCGAACTCAAGATGTTCCGCTTACAACTATACCCC
Source organism: Ischnura elegans (assembly GCF_921293095.1). Taxonomy (NCBI): domain Eukaryota; kingdom Metazoa; phylum Arthropoda; class Insecta; order Odonata; family Coenagrionidae; genus Ischnura; species Ischnura elegans. The sequence goes on from NC_060257.1 coordinate 68,360,970, forward strand.
CTCCAAAGTGAATTGTTGAATATCCTAAAAACACAACAATTCAATACTAGAATACATGGAAACCATTAAAATCACAATAAAACAAAGAAAGATGAAAAGTTACCCAATGATAGATGAAAGAAAGAAAAAGAAAGAAAAAAAAAACTTAACGCACTTAACAGAAAACCGTACAATTTGAAATATATGAATCAATTCAAGTGGATGAATAGGTCCAGAGTTCAATCTTCGGCCGTGGCCTACACTTTTTTAGAATCACAAATTCCCACCCTCCCAAGCACTCGTCATCTTTGCACGGGAATCCCTGGATTTTAAAAACCCTCTTGGCAATTCACTGCCCACGACCCCGCCCCACACTACTGATGCACTTCACACATTACACATTATCACTGTTAAGCAATACCCTTCATTTTTACAACCTTAAATCTAACATTGCATACCCATTATCTAGGGGTCCCCGCCCCCCATCACGTATCCTCCCCTTAGCTCTGTCAAACAATTGACCTATTAATTTATACTCATTATTCATTCCTTCAAATCAAAATTAATTACCACCATCCAATCGTGTTCTATTAACCCTACATCTTGTCCACGATCAAATACCAAACCGTTTTTTTTTTTTTTAATGGCACCAATTCTTGAGCCATTTCAAGTCCCGCTATCCCAGCGGCGACTAAAATGGCAAATACCAAGGTCATTGTTCTTGTTCGTGTTCCTCTAGAACCGTGGACAAGGGTCCTTGTGATCGGAGCGAATAGGAGTGTGAGGGCGCTGGAGAAGGGGACAGGGGAGGGGCTGCGATTCTCTCAGCTGTTCGCTGTCTGCTGCGGAGGGGGTAAGGGGACCGCCTTGTGAGGGGAGGGGAAGGCGGTGGAAGGGAGGCTGCTTCGTTCCGCTGGGAGGAGTTCTCCTCTTGGTGTGGAGGGGGGGAAACCACTCTTTCCCTCTTCGCTGGCGCCTCGCCGTCTGGGGTGGGTGAGGGAGGGGAGTCAAACCCTTCCCCGCTATCCGTTCCCAGCTGGCTGGCTTCTGGAAGGTCGGCGTATCCCCGCGGCTCCACAGATTCGAACTCTATTTCACTGCAAGGGGGTAGAATTGGGGTTTGGGGAGGTAGGGGTGGATTCTTCCGGGGTCTTCCTCGGGGGCGAGCACGTCTCCCTCCTAAATCTGGGGGTGGAATAGAACCTGAGTAAGGTTTCACACGATTCACATGCACCACAATTTTTCGAAAGGGAAGCTCCAACTCTAAATTGCAATCGGACAAAACTCTTATCACTCGATACGGCCCTTCCCAGGGGCAATGAAACTTTTTCACTTGCCCTGGCTTCAAACACGGGTCGCGTAAATATACGTAGTCGCCCACCTCGTATCTGCGTTGTTTTCCCTTTGTTTTTACCCCTTCTGCTTGCGTCTTTTGTGCCCTCCGATTGTTTTCCTTGCAATCTTCCCACAACTTTGTTAGTCTCGCACACAATTCTCCCACAGCCGGGTGCTCAGACGGAACACCGTTCGCCGCCACGACTTCAAAGGGGGAGGCCATCGGAAATCCGAATATCACTTCGTGGGGGGAGTACTCTGTACTACGGTGCTTTTTAATATTATACACAGAGACTGCATAGTCTAATAAAGAATCCCAATTGTTGTTATTGTAATTCACGTAATGGCTCAGTATTTGGGCGATCGTGCGATGCACTCGCTCAACCCTCCCGTTCGCCTCCGGGTGATACGATGACGTGCGTAATCGCTTCACTTCGAGCAGTCTACACATCTCGCGGAACAACTCCGATTCAAAATTGGTTCCCTGATCGGTGAGGATCGTCTTTGGGACTCCGAATCGCAAAATCCAGTTTCTAACAAGCGCCGCAGCCACCGTCTCCGCAGTTTGGTCGGCCATGGCCGTCATGACTACATACCGTGAAAAGTGATCCACAATTGTCAATATGAACCGGTTTCCTTTATCTGTTCGCGGCAAAGGGCCTACAATATCTAGCGCTAAGAACTCAAACGGCCGCGAGGCATAAGGCACTTCCTGCAAGGGGGCCTTAGAGCCTCCATACGGGCTTCTTCGATTGCACGCAATGCAGTGCTTGACGTGCTCCCTCCCGGCTCTTTCCATACCTGGCCACCAATATTGCGATACTAGTCGAGTCACCGTTGCTTCCCTACATAAATGTCCCGCCATTATATGATCATGGCATTGTTTAAGTATTTCCTCCCTACAGCTTCTCGGCACCACAGTCCTATTCCCCCGTTTCGTTTTCCTAAACAACACGTTGTCGATTACCGCGAAATTTTTGTCTTCCCTCCACCCTCGGCACTCCTCATCACTCCCTTGCGCATCCGCGAAGTCTATCGCTCCCTCAGCGACCACGCCCCTCACCTTCCGGCTGAGCGTGTCGGCATTTAAATGCGCCTTCCCGGGCTTGTGCGCTACTTCGTAGTCGTACTCGCTTAACTTAAGTGTCCAACGCATTAGCCTGCTGCTTGGATCCTTGAGACCAAACAACCACTTAAGAGCAGCATGGTCAGTTACGATCAAGAATTTACGGCCAAACACGTAACACTTAAACTGTCGCACTGCCCACACGACAGCGAGGAGTTCCTTCTCTGTTGTAGTATAGTTTATTTCGGGGTTTTTCATTTGCCGAGACGCGTATGCCACGGGGTGTTCCTCCCCATCGATCACCTGTGATAACACGGCTCCTATTGCGAAATTACTCGCGTCCGTAGAGATGATGAAAGGTCGGTTGAAGTCGGGGTAAATTAATACCGGACTACTCGTCAACGATTCCTTTAAACTCTCCACAGCCTCGTCACACTCAGGCGTCCAATTAAAAGTAGTCCCTTTCCGCAGCAACGCCGTCAGTGGTCGGGCGAGGACGGCGTAGTTATCCACGAACCGGCGGTAATAGTTCGTAAGTCCTAAAAATGACTGAATTTCCTTTGCCGTTCTCGGGGTTGGGTAATCGCGCACCGCAGCAACTTTTTCTGGGTCGGGCCTGATCCCGTTGGCGCTGATAACATGGCCAAGGTACTTTACTTGTGGGAGGGCAAAGTGGCACTTAGTCAATTTCAACGACAGGCCGGCCGCTTCCAACTTCTCGAATACCTTGCTTAGCCGTGAGGCGTGCGTGTCAATCGAATCGCTAAACACGATGACGTCGTCTAGATAAACTAAACATTCCGACGGCGTCATCCCCCGTAGCACTCCGTCCATCATCCGTTGGAATGTCGCGGGCGCGTTTCTAAGTCCAAATGGCATACGGACGTATTCGTAATGGCCGCTGTTTACGATAAAGGCGGCCTTCTCACGCGAGTCCGCGGCCATCGGAATCTGGTGATATCCGCTAGTGAGGTCGAGGGTCGTGAAGTACTTACATCCGCCTAAATATTCCAAAGTCTCTGTGATATTGGGAAGGGGGTAAACATCTGCTTTAGTGATAGCATTAAGGGCCCTAAAGTCTATGCAGAATCGATAGTTTGGCTTGCCATCCAGTGACTTTTTCGGAACCACCACCACCGGAAACGCCCACGGGCTATTGCTAGGCTGGATGACCCCCCCGTCTAATTGCTCTTTCACGAAATTCTCTATCAGGGGCTTCAGGTGGTGCGGGGTCCTATAGGGTTTTTTATAAATCGGGCGGGCATCACCCGTCGGAATTTCGTGCTCCACTAGATGAGTGGCAGGGGGCCCGCCCGTTTGCGTAAACAAATTCTGAAATTTCTCAATCACTGGGGCTAGTACTTCTCGTTCCTCCCCTTTCAAGTGCCCCAACTTATCCCGAATGTCCCTTCCGAATTCCTTCACTTCCATTACCCCAACGCACTTTTCCTCCCATCCAGTTGTCCCCTCTTCGCGGCCCGTTTGAATGTCCTCACCCGAGTGCACCTCGCTAACTCTCGCGATCAATGTCCCCTTGTTTAGCGTAAGTGTATCAGGTCCAAAATTACTTACGTGTGTGGTGACGCTTCCCTCATCGCTCACCAAGCACACACACCTGGCCACCCAGCACTCCTCCTCCTCCAGGGCAGATTCCACCAGGCACTCCTGACCCGGCCGCCAAACTTCGGTGTCCAAGAAAATAGGCAGGAGTCGCACGCTTCTACCCGGAACGATTTCAGCGCGCAGGAGTCGAACCGGTACGTCAACTGCTCCATGGCGATGGCACGTCCTCGTGGGGTATCCTCGTGGTATCTTTTCGCCCCCTCTCCTCGCCGCGTCGGGTCGGAAAGGAAGATCACGGTCGGTCGCCGCCAGCACCGGGTCCACTACCGGTGAGAGCGGGCTCCTCGTCGCCGCTAGGGCGGCCCCATCAGCCGCGGGCGATGACGGCCCGTCGGTCGGTCTCCTCCTTCCCCCTCTCTCCTTGCGCTGGGGCGAAACCACGCCCACTTTTCCTTCCATCCCGTCGGACGGGGCCCGCTGATAACAACCCACCGCGCCCATCGCCGCCTCCCTCCTAGTCGACGCACTCTCTCGCGCGTCGGCCAAATGAACTATTTTTCCATTCAATACCAACACTCCCCGAGCGAGATCAATCACTGCACCGTTTTCTCTTAAAAAGTCCATCCCCCACAGTCCTGCATAGTCGCCCAGCGAGTCCACCACTTGCGCACGCAGCATCAGTGACATGCCACCAACTCTCAAAGGGGCCACCACTTCGCCGTAATTTCGCATGTGCCCCCCCGAAATCCCTCGTATCCTCAAGGGTGAGAAAGTAGGGGTCAAATTGCCACTGCACTGTCTAGTTATTAGGGAAACTTGGGCTCCTGTGTCCACTAACACGGGCCACACCCGTCCGTCCATCTCCACTCGTACTACCAGTCCATTTGCCTCGCGGAGCGAGCAAACAGGTGTGATCGCCACCTCCTGGGGGGGCCGCGTTCGGCGATTAACTCGGCCCCACCCTAGTTTAAATCCGGCTTCCTGTCGCTCGACAGCCGCGGAGTACTCTTACAGTCCCTCGCAAAATGCCCCTGGCGGCCGCAGGCGAAGCAGAGCCCTCGGGGGCGGCTCGGACATAAGCGTGCGAAATGACCCTCCTTCCCGCACGAAAAACACGCCTTTGCCGTCGATGCAAAGACTTCCATCTCCCCAACTGGCCTCTTCGCACGCCGTTCCACCTCCACGATGCGCGTGGCGTTCTCAATGGCGTCATCAAACGTCGCTGGCATCCTCAGTCGCGTTTGTCTGCCCACCTCGCCAGAGAGACCGTTTAAGAAGGCATCCAATGCCCTCTGGTCGGCCTCTTCCCGGATGGCAGCCACCCTCTCCTCAGTGCCTTCGACAGAATAGGTCCGTACATTCGTTTCACGAACCCGATCCGCGAATTCCTGTATGGTCTCCCCCGCCTTCATCCGCAGAGTGGACAGCAACTCCCGGTAATACCGCCGGCTTTTACTCGACCTGTATCTCTCCTTCAGCAGTCCGGTAATCTCCGGATACGTCAATGCCTCTCTCCCCTCGGCCTTGGCTCGGCAATACGTATCCGCGGCCCCCTTGAGTCGCAGCCTGATCGCATGCTGTTTCTCCTCCTCCGTCCACTTACTCAGCAAGGCAGCCCTATCGAACCGTTCGAGAAAGGCATCCACATCCTCCGCTGGTCCGCCGCAGAAATTCTCAACCGAGGCTAAGAGGGCGAAATTCGGTTGTCTATCCGCGTAGTTCTCAGCGGTCGGGGCGGGGAGATGCATAGGTCTCTCGGCCTCTCGAGCCCTCATTCTAGCGTTCTCCTCCTGCAGGTCCTTTAACTGCGCAGTCAACGTGTCTAACGCGCGTTGGAGATCCATTTCTTGGCCCAATATACTGACCCTGCCCGTCATCCTCACTTACCTTCACTATAGACTTGATTCCTCTTTTTGTTGGAGGCCAACGTCGCACTCTGACACCAGTTGTAAGCGCGTGGTTTCTAATTGGGTTGGCACTCCAGAGGAATTATGGAATCAACTCATTTCGTGAAGGTATTTATTATCAATCACACACCGTGCGTCGCACACCTGGCCTGCGGCCTTTACACATGAGTACTTTTTGCCGACTGCCCTCTGCCTTTTCCACACGTGGCCTCCGGCTTCCCGGAAGGTGCTGATGGCAGCATCACTCCCACGCACTCACATGAGTGACTAGGCATGGGGATCAGAATAGCATTACCATCCGGTTTCACGTCTCTGCGAACTCAAGATGTTCCGCTTACACGAGCTTATTAATAGAAATTTTGATGATTACCAGCACTGGGATTTTTTTCACTATATTTTCCCGAACTTGTATTAAACTATGTGCATATAACTCAAGTCACATCATGACGAAAAATGCTATAGCAAAGTCATAGAGAGTCTAGAAATGCTTATGCCTTTACCCAAGTGGTTGATTTTTACCTTCTAAATTAACGGTAAGGTGGGCCAGAAAAACTCATTTTTTATATCGCAGGTATAAGAAAAGTTGCAGAAAAAGTTGCGAATTATTTATAGACAAAGCAAATGAAAAAATTAAAATCGCTTGACATCTTCTGGTCGCGTATCGGCTCTTAAGTTTGACAAAATCTTTTCCTAGATCAATTTTGCGATTATTTACTTAATTTTATTTTTTTCATAATCAATAGTAACCGTAGTTTTCCGTTTCGTAACCGTAGTTTGTAACGTCTTTTAAATAGAGCCTTAAAACATTGTGCATTGATTTTATTTAGATTAGTTGATGTCTTTCAGTCGCGCATGGAGTCTAAAATTTACCAGAGTATTGAATAATATGGCAAATAATTTGGCAAATTTTAGCCACAATGCGCTCCGGAAAGATATCAGCGGATCTAAACCTAATTAATACACAATTTTTTAAGTCTCTATTAAAATGCGTAAGAAACTATTGTATCACGATAACACCAAATTAAAAAATTTAAAAGATAGTCGCATATATTATTTTTTTCATATTTCATCAAACTTTAGGGCCAATGCGCAACCGGAAATTATCCCGATTATCATTTTTTTCTTTTCCTTTGTCAATATAATTATCGTAGCGAATTTTCCGTGCTATTACAGCAGTGAAATAAAAAAAAAATTTTTTCGGCCCATCCTAGTGAAATGTCCGTAACGCATTGTGACTCGAACAAAAAAACAATAGCCCTCAATTCAATGCATCTCATGTTAAATTTCGAAGGATCGATACTGCTCTGCCTTCTAACCGGAATATCATTCGGAGCCTCGCGCATCTTCGCACACCCACGCCCCCGTTTCCGCACTCTGGTGGTCTCATTGAACCGCACCAACTCTGCCAATTAATGCCCTTCACTCCATCCCTAGTTGCAGCTCCACAATCCAACCAACACCTTCTTCCTCCCTGCGAGCAAGCACTTCGGGTAGAACTGGGCTCGCAGCGACCGCAATCCCATTCTGCCTCGGCCTCTTGAGAAAGCCCTGCGCTGCCGTTCGCCGTGGCAAAGTTTAATTCCCACCCTCCACCATTGCCAGCTCACCGACGAACGCTCACCAATCCCGTCTGGACCGCTGGAATCCTCTCCGAATGGAGTATTTGCGTGTGGCCAACGCCGTGGCAACTCTATTGCCCGTAATATTGAAGTGATTCTCCAGTTGGTGGTCTCCTAACTAATTACGAATGAATGGAGGAGTTTCTCCAATCGTTTTTTATACTTTTTTGCGGTGAAATGATTCAGATGGTAGTTTAACTCAATTTAAGACGTGAGTGTAAGAATGTGTTAAATGAGAGATTCTCCAATTGGTGGTCCTTAACTAATTACGATCGAATGAACGACTTTTTGTCACCTGTTTTAATTATATTTTGCAGTGAAATCAAGTAGTGACTTGGCATAGTTGAGGACATGAATGCGAGAATAAGTTTAATGACTTGTAGAGTTATTATTATGACTCATAAATTAAATAATAGAAGTATTGACTTCTTTATTCCGACAATGGAGTTGCCAACGCCGTAGCAACTCTATTGCCCGTAATATTGAAGTGATTCTCCAGTTGGCGGTCTCCTAACTAATTACAAATGAATGGAGGAGTTTCTGTAATCATTTTTTAAACTGTTTTGCGGTGAAATGATTCAGGCGGTGGTTTAACTTAATTTAAGACGTTAGTGTAAGAATATGTTAAACGAGTAATTCTCCAGTTTGCGGTCCCTAACTAATTACGATTGAATGAACTACTTTTTGTTATCTATTTTCATAACATTTTGCGGCGAAATCATTCAAGTAGTGACTTGATATAATTAAGGACATAAACGCGAGAATAAGTTAAATGACTCGGAAAGTTATTATCATGTTTCATCAATTAAATGATACAATTATTAACTTTTTTATTCCGAAAACGTAGTTGCAAACGCCGCGGCAAATCTAATGCTCGTAATATTAAAGTGATTTTCCAGTTAATGATCTCCAAACTAATTACGAATGAACGAACGATTTTCTGCAAAACATTACCATTTTGAGGTGCAATGGTGGTGACTTAATATAATTGAAGACGGGAGTACAATAATAAGTTAAATTACTGGAATAGTTTTTATTATGTTCTCCAAATCTAATTTGCGTGTGGCCAACGCGGTTGAAACTCTATTGTCCGTAATGTTGAAGTGATTCTCCAGCTGAATGAATGGAAGAGTTTCTGAAACCTATTTTGAAACTATTTTGCGTTGAATTGATTCAGGTGGTGACTTAATAGTATTGAAAGTATGACTGCAAGAATACGTTAAATGACTTTCATGTTAATTATGACATACATAAATGGCCACGAGAAAAATTTCCCCTGAACCGGGAATCGAACCTCCTTTTGCCTCCCGGGCCATAACGCAGACTACTACGCTATACAGGTTCCTGATTTCCCATGGCAATTGTACCGAGGTACTAGATGTTAGGCGGAGAAGCAAAGGTACGCGGCTCGATTCCCAGTTCCGGGACATTATTGTAATTTATGCATATTTCACCTCCGTTCGCGAGTCAGGCTTCGAAATATTGGACAGTAATCATTACGTTTGATGGATTTAATGATGGCATTATTAACTTCTCTATTGCGAAGGTTCGGGCGTGGCGTGAAATAGGTTTCTAAATATTAAGGTTGAATAAAAAAGGCAAATTTTATAGATAACCTGCACAATACCTATCTTCTTGGTTACAATGTTTATCATTTCATCGTCAAGTGATTCCAATTTTTAAATCCAAGTTTAATACGAGTAAGGCATATTCATATGTTACCAGATGCGCCCATTAAATGCTTGATCTGGGTATAAATATATTTTAATGATATATAACGACATTTTATCACAAATAAAAATGTATTAGCAAATGTTTATACAATTTTAGCATGTGTCCATTTAGTTATCAATAATCGAATGCTTGTTTTGCGGTAACTGCGTCCTAGAACGACTACATTATTTCTCAATAATGATAAGAAGGTGCTGGTAATAATAAGTGGTGCTGGTCTTAGGGCGCGTGGACTAACAAGTAATATACGTCTCTTTTTCTGCAACACAGCTGAGAAATGGCTCATGCACTTGGTTAGTCATATTATTATAAATTTTATGGCATAATTTTGAGATAATTTCGTCAAAAAAAGGTTTACAAATGTTTTTAAAAAATATTTTGTATCGAATCCGCGAAGAGGAGTATTACATTTTATAAATTTTATAAATATACATTTATGGGATGTTCTGTCTTAACATTAGTGAGCTTTAACATAAAAATTCGGATAATTACCAGCATTGGTATCTTGTTCATCTTCTTCGCTATATTTTCCCGTATCTGTATTTTAAAAAATATGATTGAAGTCTTCACCATGTCGCAAAGCGCTATCGTCAAGTGATTGGTAGCTTAAATTGTAAACGCCTTTACCCTAGTGGTTCACATTTACCATCGTAATCTATATGAATAGTCTGTAATTACTTTATTTTGTCGTTTAACGCCATTTGTTTTTTAGTAAAGTCGGCCTCAGTGGCGACGGAAATAAGTTTTGCCTACCACACTTATGGTCGAGGGATCGAGTCCCACTAGGATAAGTTGCCCCTATCCAGGCATGGATAAGTGTGATTGTTTATTGTTAACTGTGGTAGCAATATCCGGTATAAAAGCCTCGTTGAGCTATTCTCGGAGGTAACTAAGGTATTAAATAGATAAATTAATAAACTGAATTAATCTGTCACGTAAGAGGTAAACATAAAATCCTTACCATACGACGTAATTTTTAAAATTAAATTAAAACCTATGCTAATGCCAATTCTTTTAGAAAGAAGGCACTGCGTTTATAGTCAAGTTAATTGAGCCTTTTGCGCAAAAATGTCCACATCACTATGTCCCCAATATGAGCTCAGCCAACGGCTTCTATTCATTATTGATTTCAATGATCTTCAGCACTTATCTAAGTGGAGATAATGCTCCTGGTCGACTGTAATCGATAAATGAGGTCACTAATAAGTGATGAGGCTGGTGTGGGTGGGATTAGTAGTTAAAGGGAGGTGAGATACTATCCAAGCTCGCTTTAAGCAAAATGCTCCACTGAGCCAAATGTCCTATTGGAAAGTTCTGTAGTCATAAATTGGAGTTCGGTCGGAGTGAATGACTTTAGGAGGTGAAATTATTGCGCAGGATTCTAGTCCAAGTTTCGTAAATACCATGTTTAACTTTCCACGTGCATAAATAATATTAGTAATGTTTAATACCCCATATTATTTACAAACAAAGACACAATCAAAATATTGGGAGCATTATGCGACATTAAAGGTGAACCTGTTTTTAGGTTACCATCATTATATAATTATGTTCCATGAATCGTTTCAAATATCAGAAAAAAAGAACACGCACCATTATTAACAAAAATTATGTCTTTGACTAAATGTATTATTGCAATTTTCAAATATTAATTAAAAAAGTATTTCTTTGATTTTTTGATAACTATAAACCCATTTTTTCATAAAATATGAGTATTTACTGATATATTTTGCTCAGATGGTAACAGGTTAAATATTTTTACATTAATAGTATTGGCCCAATGCATAACAAAGGTTTTCTGAACAGTGACAATTTGGGCCTCGGTAAGGGGGTCAACACCATACGAAATAGAGATAGCTATAGATAACTCATTTGGAAGCATTTCAACATCATTTTCGTAAAATTTTCAAAACACGCCATTCACGTGCCGTTAGAACGAGAGGTAATTAAATGGACAGCGTATTAAAAGACACCAAAACCAAATTACCCATGTTCTGTGTGGCAGTAAATAGGCTAGAGTTCAGTCTAGCAGAGTATAAAAGCAGGCAAACTGAGGACTAATGACGGTAAATATTTCCTTTTTTTCTATTCGATCTCTTACAAGATTTTACATTACATTAGATTACATTTTAGGTCTTAAAAAGTTAATATTGACCAATTTTTTCCGAGTTTTTGCAGAAAGAGTTTGACTTACTCTCTTTCATGATAGAGCAATTAAAACAATGAATTCCTATAGTTCATTTCATGCTAAACTCACTGGTTTTCGAATTATTCTGATATCTTTTAAAATAGCTTCGAAATTTAACGCTATGCAAACCACGTTTTTCATCAAAATTTGCCCAGCCGCCCGTTTAAAAATGGCTGCCAAAAAAAAAAATATGGCTTCTAAATTTTTTCAAATAGTGTTTTGTGACTGTCTACCCATACGGAACTCATGATTAAAACATCAAGAAAATTAAAAATTTTGAGCAACAAATTTTATTAATATTGGGTGATTTGAAATGGATTGACCCATGTACGTTTTTCCCCTTTTAGAGGTCCCATGCGTAAGCATACGTTCGAATTGACTTTAATAACTGAGGGTATATGTTCCCGTACAGTTTCCTACTGGCATTTTTTTCTTAAATGACTGCATGTATATTTCGTACTGCCCGTATTATTTATACATTTATCTCAACTTTATACTTAGCACTATACGTCATTGTGAACTTTATATTTAAAGCAGATTCCGTAATGAAGTTCACAGAATTTAGAATCATGTTATTGAAAGGCTGTTATTGAATGAAGATACACGTACGTACTATTAGACTCCATATTAAAGCATGTCGTCAGTTTTATTCACTCGACTTACTTAGCATAGAAGAGTTCCATAATTTCATAGTTTTTATTTTTTCATGATGAATAATTTATTTTTAATAATATAACATAATAGAACTCAATGAAAGTGATGCTATTTTATATTATTTGTTATTCTTTTATGTATTTCTGCGGAGTTATCAATTTTTTTAACTAAAATCGGCTGCAGTGCCATCTAGTTTAGAAATATATAATTTTTATTTAGAATATAATGCTATATTGACAGCTCGACTTAGTTTTAGGTAATCGACGGCTTGACTTGGATGAAATACAGAAATCCTTCAGCATGGTTAGCTCCCATTTTCTGCCCATACAGAAAGTTTCAGCGAAATATCCACTTTCAATGACATATAATTCGTTTGCTTCGCTACAAAGTACGAATTTAGCAATCTCTTGAAATATTTTGGACAATGCGCAATCATATTGTTGATATTCGCTCAAACCTCTCGTTTAATTAAGCTCAAAAGTAACTTGTTTCATACAATTATATTCGCACATTTTCGTCCAACCTTAATCATTTGATGCCTTTAAAAATCCAGAGTATTAAGTATTGGATACCAAAGGAACACCGTTTTCATAGTAACTGCAAAGTGTATCCAAAAAGTATTTTCGTCGCCATAGCTAAGTAACTAAGGAGTTGTGATTCCATGTTTATGGACATAAAATGTTCAAAATTGTCTCCCCTACCACCTCCTGAAGTACTGTAGACTTCTCCTGAAACGTCCTGTGTAACTATATGGTTACAAAAAATTCCGGCTAATATTTTTGTCGAAATCCGATATTAATTACTTGCATATTCTCATCATTTGTAATTAATTTAGCCTTTTCTATTTGCTCACTTCCAGTGAATTGGAAACAAGTATTTTTATCTAAATGACTAATGAGAAAAGGCCCTACTTCGTCTCGGGGAAGCTCTAGTTTTGTTGCGTGCATTTTAATTGGCTTAAAATATGTCAGTAGCGCGGTAATGAGTGTAATGAGAGCAGATACAGATTATTGGGAATGGATGGAAATGGATAGTAATAATAATAATAATTAATAAATTAATACTATTGTTATTATAATTTAATTTTTATTTAGCTACTAAAGCTTAATTTAGATAATTTTAATGAGTTTCAGAGAGAAGTAAAAAACATGGCTTATACAATATTTAAGATGGTAAATAGATAAAATGAGAGGAAAAATGACACTTGGGAATGACCTGCAGATAGAAAACACTTAAAATCTACTACTGTTTTTTAATCGTACATTTAAATTACAAATTTATTATGATGTATTTGTAGTCAATGATAGCACCATTACATTATTTTATAAGAAATAGTTTTTAAACATTAAAATCTGTATATTATGTAACTGCCTGTTGAAGTAATGCAGAATTCTCCTGAAACATCCTGCAGAAGGAGCAATACTGAATGCAATTGTAAATTTTAATCAACAAGGTATGTGTAGTAGAATCCACGAAATATTTCGGAGATACCACCCTAATATTTTCACGAAAATATTTTTATGCATTTTTACGGTGTAGTGGCTTAAGTCATCTCCTATCCTCAGCCAAAGTTCTAAGGACATCCTGCCTTGAATATCGGCTGGTGTCATTTGGGAAAAAAGCTCTCACTCGTCGAGTAGGTATCCTCATATGCTTCTCTTCCTGCTTAGCGTTAGAACGTGGTATCCCTGGTTTTAAAATTAAAAAAAAGAAACGAAATCTCCTGGGTTAACCTCACCAGCGCCGATGGAATTCGGTCTACACTGCACCTCACGTTACATCTCTCAAACCTCAAAGGATTCACTCGCTCAGAATATTCTCTAGTTTAAGCGCCGGCGATATTGTGTGATCTCACCAACATGGGAGGCTAGAGAAAATTAATTGGATTTTGCTCGTCTGGTTAGAGTGAATATTGAAAAAAAGTACAGGGAATGTCTAGTGGATGAAGTTAAGGAAAAAAATGCAAGTCTTCACTCCTTCCATTCCAAAATGGTGTGAACAATCCGTCACCAAAATGCTGAGGTCTATCGCGAGCGGGAAAGGTCATAACCGCGTCCTGCATTCCATCTTTTTGTCTCTAACATACTCTTCAATTTCTCCCGTATATATCATTCCGTACCGTTGTCCCAATTGTTTTAATTCCATAAGATTCCCAGATGATACATAGCGAAAATTCAATTCCAAAACCATGTTGCGTGGTGAGAATTGAAAATTTTTCATATAATATCAGAAAATCATTTTCTGAAGCCTCCAGGAATTAAAACTGTGTCCTTGAAAGTGAAAGTCGAGCGCGCTAGCCGCAACATACCGACGCGACGCTCTCTAAATTTTCAATAAAAATAAAAAACGACCCCATTTGAGAAACATTGGCAAAATTTTACTATTCTAACTTGGTTACTATTCGTCAGTGACCTTTATTTGATATTAGCGTCGTTGATTACCGTCTCGGAGTGTATTTCTTTCAGAATGAAATGTAAATTTTTTGGCCAACGTTTCGACGTTTTTTTTTAATCTTCTTCAGGGCTACGGATTAGTACGATACATTGTAATGTAAACAAAAGGAAAGCTATTGTAATGCCTTTTTTAAAATGATAAAATAAAAAGAATTCAATTTTAATATCAACTAAAAACAAGAGACAATAATTTTAACATGCCGTTGTTTACAATGAATGTAATTTGTTTATTGATTGTAACAAACCTAATATATATCATAGTTAACCATCAATTTTGCAAAATTATCGTAATTGAAAAATTAACTTTGAGTTATTACTGTCAACACAGTCAAACTAAAGCAATATCGCTTATCCACTTCTATTTATGTGTACGTGGAGAAAAAACAAGAAAAACTTTCTCTCGTATATCTCACGGTTGTCAATTGCACGCGCTGGTTTTATTTCTACTGCATGTTCCCATTCCCCGTACCTTAACCCCTCCCTCCCATTCCCCCCAAAGGGTACAAGAGAGAAAGCTAGCGACCCTGGTTCCTCCGACCTCTGCCTCTTCATGCATCATGCATACCTCTGAATCTCCACTTTTCTCGGAAATCTATTCACCTATGACCCTTTTTCAACGAGAGATCGTTCTGGTCAAAGAAATCGTAGATAGCATGAGAGGTTGAATGGTCAACACTCGGACGGATTTCACTTTTCCGTCAACTTATATCATCATATACTGCATGATTGGCATGTATAAATAAAACAATACTCTTGATTTTTTCATAATGTAATACTTTTTCTCTTAAAATATATATTACTTGATTTAGACCAATGAGTAATTTTTTCTGAGTTTTCAGATAGCATGAAATCAAATCCTATCGCAAATTTATGAAGATTTTTTGTACCGATGAAACAATGTACCAATTTTTTAGGTACATTGTTTAAAGTGCCGAGGCATTTTCGCTGATTTTGCTGTAAGTTAAGAAAAAATTAGGTCTAAAAAACAACTAAAGGTATATATTCAAAGATTTTAGGACCACTATATTTCTTTATTTTTGGAATTATAAAAAAGGGTCATGTAGCTTTGTCTAGTGAATTTGGAGGCCTGGGTCATCGTTACAGGAATTCTTTGGCCCCAAATTCACGAACAATGAAGTGTTTGCCGAAAATCGCCGAGCTCATAAAAACACGTCTAACCTTAGCGGCTGTCATAGTATACTATGAATACAGCTGAAGATTTTATCATACTTCAGGGGCATGTATACCGACATTATCATCATCTTTAGTCAAAAATCCTAAGATTGGTTTGACGCAGCTCTCCACTCCTCTCTCCTATCCACTAACCTTTTCATAGCGACGTATTTCTTCTCTTTCATATCCTTTATAACCTGACCCATGTAACTCATTAGGGGCCGTACCTTGCCCTTCTTCCCTTCCACCTGTCCTTCTGCGATTTTCTTCATTAGGCCATCATGTCTCATAACATTGCCAACTAAATTGTCCTGTCTTCTGCTTAAGGTTTTTGGAAGATTTCTATTTTCTTCGAATGCTTCCACTCTTGCCTTTTTTGATGCTGTCAACGTCCAAGCCTCTCTTCCATGAAGAAACATGCTACATATGTAGATATGCCAACATAATAAAAACTTAGCAGTCGGACTCTACAAAATCGCGAGGAATTTAAAAATTTAATTGACAATAGTGGCTGTCTGAAATTCTACAGTGAAAGAGCTTGAATTGTATCCCGTTTTAGGGGAATGTATACCAACATAATGAAAAAATAATTGTGCGAAATTGTGCATTACGGGTGACTCCCGTAACGTTTATCACCGTGGCTAGTCCCGCTATACTTAAAATTTAAAAAAATAATCGACCGAAATCTTCAAACTCGTTAAAGTTTTAAATATTCATTTCCCTTTATTTTTTAACACGCCTCGTATTTGTTTAGGCTTTGAATTCCGCGCGGAAATCTCAATGCAAAAAACCTCATCGAATTAAGCGATAACTTATGCGACCCTTAATTTCACATCCATTAACCTCCACCCACTATAGATACTTACCCTTAAAACCCTCGTCATTTCCAGGGATTAGCCCACCCGCCCTGGGGAAATACCTTTCCTCGAATTCCGCGGAGTAGCAATTCTCTGATCCGCAGATTCGTCCCGTGAAACCCCACCTTTCTCGTGTACTTCATTTCCTCGTCAAAAAGGCATAAATTTTCTCCCGAAAAACCTCGGGTTTCCCGAGAATACGCTTTAAATATTTACCTTTCTTCGTGAACGCGATAGGAATCTCTTGGGCTCAGAGGGTCGTGAAATCGCGCAGTGAATGATGGCTCCACGACTTTAAGTGTGATGAATGAAATATTCCTTCCACACGGGTCACGTCATTCCTCTGCGAAAAAGTGAATGAGTCCTCAAAGTGATAACGAGTTCTAATATTAGACCGCGAGCACTTAAATTATTCAATTGTAGTTAAAGTAGTCATTGAAGAGTATAATTTGACATTTTATTGTTAGCATAATATTAGTGGACATTTTTCATCAACTATTAGTATTTAATTGAAACAGTATCCCAAATTTATTTAATGCATCAAATTTGGAAACGTACCGTAATTCATGTAAGTAGCAAATATTTTAGGTACTTTTTAAAGTTCCTTTTTTTCGTAATTATTTGCGTTGTAACTTTGGAAATGTCTGAATTGACTACCTATGAACTTTGTGATTTTAATGACAAAATGCATATTAGATTACGGTAAAACTACTTCTTTTTTTCGGGGTGTAGCTTCTTAATGTCTTAATTGACAACCTATGAACTTTGTGTGCTTGTAATGACAAAATGCATATTAGTTATGGTAAAGTTACCTCAAGCTCCTTTAAAACATATACCTAGTGGGTAACTTTAAATCTGTGCTTAACATTGCAGAAAAGAATTTTCAAAGTACTACGATGCTACATTTTATTGCCGTCAGTTTTCATGAAAAACCCAAAGTTTCAATGTAGCAAATTTAATAATTTTATTCTTTTCCAACAATCTTAATAAAACAATTATTTGTTACCTGTGAAACCAGCGATTCATCCATTGCTGCATGTATTATAGGCGATCAAAACTACATTTTATCAATCTTTTATCTGTTGGAAATCGTTCATAAATTACCAGTTTAAACTTTTTATTTCACCAATTCGGTTTTTACTCGAAGCGAGGATATTTCATTTATTATTTCAAAGTGGCGTAATACATTCATGTGCAATTTAATACGCGCCAAGTTCGGTGGCTATATAAATATGAAGGTATTGTTGAGCTAGTAATTTACTGATGTTCACGATTGTAAGTTAATCTCCATATAAAATTAAATAAAAAAGAAAAATGAAGTATAACGAAGCTATCTAGAAATCAGTTAATCCGTTCTGATACGTGAAAATTGATAGCCTGGGTTTAACTCTATATTTGGTCCATATTAGATAAGGATCATGAGAGGCAGTGTCGTAACTAGGAATATGCTTTAGGGGGGGGGGGATGGCTTGGAGTGGTGACCCCCCCCCTCTAGACAACGGGTTTGGGGGAGTTCGGGAAAATTTTGGAAAAATGGTATGACTTGAAATACATTTTACATCATTTTGGCAATAAAAATTTAACCTTAAGCAGATGCCTTTATTATATGTCAAAATAAGACAATATTTTTAAATGATTTTTTCATTTCCCCCAGGCTTTGGGGGGAAATATCCCCTCACCCCTTTCCCCTCATAGTTGCGCCCACTGATGAGAGGTATAAAGGCTTCCTTGTCGATTTAAAAGGACGAATAAATAATGGATTTAAAACTTATCTGAGTGTAATTGGTAAAGCTATTTAAACGCTATAAAGCCTCGGAAGGGTACCAATCGATTTTAATGCTTCGAGTAGAAAAATCATCAATAAATCTCTCATTCATCTGATTTATCACGAAATCAGAAATTACCCTGGGTAACCATGGAGGCAAAAAGAATTAAATTGCAAGGCTGCCGCATTAAGCTCTCAGAACGACATTAATTTCCGATCTGCTTTGTAACTCTTACCGGTTTTCAGCTCAATGAGCGAGTGCATTGGTAATCTCCTTTGTTAAATGCTAGAATTAATTAGCAAGCGGAAAGTGAGGTCATCGATGAGAATCGAGCAGTACTAACTCAAAGACTGATCTAATTAAACCTCGGGCCTCTCATTTTGAATTAATTTTAATGCTTTGTAATAGTGCTGGAAACCATGAATGTTGAATTTTCGTTTTTCATCGGGGAATACCTGATAACGATGCGTTTCCTGGACGAGAAATGAACTATTTCTTTTCAGACAATTAGCTATTGTCTCCCATTCCTTCAATGCAAAAAAGTTTTTTCTTTATATGTCTATGTGGCATGATTCTGTACGAATTAATCCCTTCTTAAGTTAAAATATTGATATCCAGTCATGTTTTTTCCCCCCGCTTGAATCATAATACTACGTGAGAATAGTACATCCTAGAAAAATGTTTATGATCTATAAAGGTAGCATAAGGATAGCTATAAATTATGATGAATAATTCTCACTCTGGATACTTTTCACGCTAAACTGTTTCACACCAATGTCATTTTCACACCTCTTCCTTGCCTCTGCTTAATTTCAAGAGACATTTGAACCTTTCTCAAATAATTTTTTCGATTTCGATCGATCAATTTACACTCATTAAGTTGTTTTGAATCAACGGACACTCTTTTTCAGCTTTTAACTCCATGTTTCACCATGAGTCATGTATCAATCTCTTTGTGACGATGTGGAAAAACAATGGAGTCCAACAAAAATGGACGACAATTCTTCTTAACGGCGTGGAACAAAGAATACGGGAGTATTGTGGCGTTCGGCAGGGATGGCAATAGAGACTAAACGAAAGTAAAAACCAATAAAATTTCAATAGTTTCGTTCCCGGGAACGAAATGTAGAAACGAAACGAAATGGATTTTAACCCGGAGAGCTAAACTCAGGGTCGAAATGAAATCGGAGTCAAAAACTACATCTGGTCGAAACTAAACTATAGCTCTGGAACAAAACGAAATGTAGAAAACATTTCACTGGGGAGGGATCACGTGCTTCACCTTCAAACAGCTTAATTTCGACCCACAAACCGAGTACGAAGTGTGGTTGAATGAAATAGAGGTTCGGCCTACCGCCATTTGGATGGTAAGGGCACTCATATTTTAACCACTAACAGAACGGTGAACAGAAGCTAGAGAGGAGAAACATCAAGTCAAACTCTCTACATGTATGTCACACGTAATGGGTCGAAACTATTCCCACTTATCCCCCTCCACTCAAGTTCGAATCGAAACTTAACTATGAGCATTGGAGCTGCGATTATTTTAGTTTTTTTACTGGGTGTAAAGTTTCGTCCCAGGTCGAAACTAAAGTAATTGGTGATTTGAATTTCGAGCGGTAACGAAACTAAACCTTGGCCTCGCATTTTCGTTTCGTATCACTTGCCAAACCTGGCGTTCGGGTGTAGTCCCTCCCGATATTTTCGCTTGAAGAACATACGAAAAGTGTTTGCAATTTGTATCAAATGAATCGCTAAATGTATAAAGGCATCCTGTCTAAGTTGGAGGATTTATCGTTTTTCTATTTAAGTTGTTGCATGGTGAAAGACTGAACGTTTCCAACTAAAACAAAATGGTATCATGGCAATAAAACAGAGCATACGTTTCCATAACATGTTTCCTTTTAGTAGGAAACGATGAGTCTTGCACCTGGCAACAACTTAAATAAGAAAAAAGAAAATCGTCCAACTTGGATATGATGCCTCATGATTCCTTCCTGCAGTTAGCGATTCAAATAAATATGCGAATTTAAGGAGTAAATGAAGAACATTATATTCAAGTTAAGTACCTTAATAAGTAAGTAAAATAGCCTTCAATTTTTTTTCGGTTTTGGGGAGGGTAAATATGCCAGGCATAAGATCGTCACACATCCCCTTTATAGCTCGTTGCCTCGGCTTTCCTCCCCACATCAAACTCCCACACTCTGAGTCTTCCCCCATTGTGCTCCGAGTCCGGTCGGCTAAGGGCGGAAGTCGACTGCTCGCTGAGAGGGAGGGGCAAGGGGTGCGGCGGTAAGAAATGAAATGGGAAGTAAGCGGAGGGGAAGAGGTAGAAGGAAGACAAACCAAATCCCAAGAGAGAGTCGCGAATCCAGAGGTGTTGGTGCGTTAACGAGGAGTGTGATGAATAGAGGCATGGGTTTGCGACTAGTTTCATGGAAGAGTTGGGCACGAGGAAGGATATCTACGGTAGATGAAAGTAGTATTAGATATCGTGCATAGCAAGGTTTTCGGGTTGATCTCCGCGTCGTTTCATCTTCATGACGACAGTTCCGCCGGCGTTGCAGCTGGCGTCTTCGACTTCGAACCTGAAGACGCCAGCTGCAACGCTGGCGAAACTGTCGTCATGAAGATGAAACGACGCGGAGGTCAACCCGAAAACCTGGCTTGCTACGCATGCTGCACCACCCCGCGAAAGTCTCCAACAACAGTATTAGATATCGATGGCAAAGTTCAAACAGCACGTTTCTCAAATTCGGCCGGTTTGAGACAGGTATCTTAAAAAAAGTGTAATAACATAAAAAAATAAAATACATGCAAAAAACAACTCCTTGTTTGCAAATTAATGCTTTTTTCATATAATTAATTATAATTAATAGTCTGAAATAGTAAATGAAATAGCAAAGTTGTTAATCCTTCTATTCCTGATTCTTTTTCAGTTTTATGAACTCTTGATTTTTAATTTCACTGCACAAGTTAAAAAAAATTAATCGTTTTTCTGCTCTCCTGAAAAGTTGCTATTTTGAGATTCCTGTTGTTAGAACTTAACCATCGATATGCTTTATTTTGAGATGCTTAGAAGTTAAATATTTAATACTTCAAAATGACGGTAAATTTGGTTAAAGTTCCCCACCACCCCGCGTGCCGCATCTATAAGCGTATAGACGGATATTATAGGGCATCAAATATGGGTAGCTACATTAAAGCTAGGATATGAAATGCATAGCTATATTATGGGACAGGTTAAGAAGGATGTGAAAGAGGAGAAATGCGTAGGTGTGAAAATATTAGGAGATAGGAGAATTGATTGGAGAGCTGCGTCAAACCAATCCTAGGATTATTGACCAGTGATGATGATGATATTGAATCAATTAGAATAGAATATATATTTATTCATGCTCTGGATATACCATCGAAGAAAAGCACAATTTACAATAATTGGCTCATCAAAAAGCTCGAAATACATGAAAAAAATCAAGTAATAACAATAAAGCAGAATGATACACAAATAATAAAGAAATTACACGTTAATAAGAATAAAAATGTAGCAACACGTAACATGTAGGCTTTATTTTATGAAGGCGTTTGTTTTCGCACGCCATTGAATAAAGCCATGCATAATTTATATTTAAATGCATCGTTGGAGCCCTTCTGTTTTAGATTCCAAAATTTAGATACCGTAACTAGAAATGATTTCTGGTAGGCAGTCGTGTGTGGAGTAAAATAGCAATAATATTGTATGCGACGTTTCTGATACTTTTAAAACTTATAATTGACGAATGATTTCAAATTTATAAAAACATTTGCACAGCCACCACGAGTAATATCTTTTTCAATAATAAAATAAGTGTTTAACCTTTTGTCATACAATTCTATTCTATATTTTAGCCTACATCAATGTCGTAAAGCTGTGAAAATAACATCCATAGTCCATCTATCTTACTGTATGCGTGATGAGTGAATTTAAGTAGAATATGGAAGTACGTATTAAAAGAAGAGTAACTAAATCCTTATAGATTTTCGAATATCCAGGAGTGGATGCGTGGAGGAAAGGTGTGATGCATAAGGAATAATTTTCCCTTCTCAACCATTTGGCCTTCAAGGCTAACACGTGGGTCATGATTCACCAAATTTTATGCCTGATTATCATTACAATTTTAGTAACAAAACATGTATATCATGGTACCATATTTAATGAAAATGTCCATATATCGTAAATAATGTGAAACCGTAGTGAAAACTAGCAAAACTATGAAAAAACAGCCCCTTCCACCCACCTTTTTCCTTTTTTTTTGGGGGGGGCATGATGAGAGTGTAGGAGTGGAAGAAGGAGGGATACGGGAATTGTGGAAGAAAACAAACGTATCCCCTAGGGTCTCACGAATTTCGAGGAGTTAGAGCAGAATGAATGAAGGTGCGAGTAAGGGTACCATAGAAAAAGGGTTGGGCCTGAGGGAAGGAGAGAGAGAGGAAAATTCGGAAAGTTTCAGGGGACCAAGTGTTAGGGGGAGGAAGGGAGGAGTTGGTGAAGGCGTGTGAAGGCAGTGGTTAGCGCCACGTGGCCATGGAGACGAAGGGAGTCCATTCAATCCTTTCCCTCCTGGGATATAGCTGGGAAGAAGAAGACCCTTTTCACCAACAAGAGAAGTGTAATGAGGGAATCATTCGACCACGAATACTACAAAAGAGGATCCTCAAGAATCCCTATAAATATTATCTAATAAATAACACATCTATTATTATAAATACAATTATAACCCAGGTTGGGTACACACATTACAGAGCACGATGAAAGACACGAAAGACTCACACTACCAACATTTCGGTGCGAAACCACCTTCCTCGGAGTCAGAAACAATTGATATAAAATAAACCGCGCATTCCAATGGGTTTACTAAAGTCGCCACTCGCGTCGCTAGCAGACAAAGTGATCTGAGTTTCACGGGAAATAAGCTATAATTAGGGGTTTTAACCGAAATTTATATCCACATTGATATCATCAATGAAATTCATGATTTTTCAATGTTGTTTTTCGTATTAACAAACGATTTACCCCAAAATATTGGGAGAAAGTTGATCGCATTGCACTCATCACCACGCCGCGGACATTTTTGAAAAAGGATTAAAATACGACCGAGGTGGCAACAGAAATCGGCCCTTATTGGGATGGAATTTGGCCTCCTCTATGCAGTCCCCTTTATATCGACAGTTGCCTGCATCATTCATAGTTTTTAGATAACTTTTTTTTGCTTGCCCTCTTGTATGCGATTTGGTACCACACAGTTAGATAAAAAATATTTCTCTCACTTATTTTTACTCGGAAATTTTCGTATATCCATTTATTGAATGAAGCATTAGACTATAAATAAATTCGTAATCATTATCATGATTGCTCATAAATTCTAGTATTTTTACGCATATCTTCATTAGTAAAATTTCGTTTCAGATAACTGTTACGGCCTTTATCGAAAACCTAAGTCATGATTGATAGATTCATGATAAAAACACAAATTTCCACACCATTTAATTTAACACTCAACGACCGACTATGGTTTCAACACTTTGTGTCATTATCAAGGTGTCTGTGTTTCAATAGTGTGGAAAATACCACTTGTGTTTTTTTTAATATAGCAATGTTCCACAAAATCAAGCATGAAACGATTTTATGCATGATTGATAGAACATGTTAGCCAGAAAAAAATTAATAAAACATACATGTCTCGCATTTAATGACTAAGCTTACATTAGTTAATTGTTTTTAAGAAACTGAAGATTAAGATCACCCTATTTTTGATGATGTTTACGAAAAAACGCTGTCAGGATTACAAAACCAATCTAGGTACTAGGAAGGAACAAGGAAAGGACTGTAATATAGGGAAAAGTTTGTTTAGTTCCTACTCAACTATGAAAACCTTGTCATCTACGAAAATTTAATGGTGAAGAGTAATTAAGCTCGGGTCTAGACGCAATTAGGATGTGGTCCCTTGCAGAATTCGTTTCGTTTCGCAGATTTGGTTGACACTCCACTGCGGTGGTTAGGAACAAGGAAACGAGAGGGCGTAAAGTTTCTGAGAATGGATGGAAAGTGCTTCAAAGAGTGAAAGTCTTGTGGTATAGCGTCCGTCTCTTACTGAGAAGAACAATGGGAAATGTGCTAGGCAGTCACAAATTTTGCATTCTCTGCCAGAATTTTTGCAGAATTGCAAATGCTGCGTGATCTTCAACTTTTATGTTCAATAATTGCTAGAGAAATTTTATAAGTATGTTTTATGAGTCCATCATTTTTACTGGTAAAGAGCGCCGAATTTTTTAATGCTGAAAATATAGTAAAAGGTATAGTTACTATTTAAATAAATCGTACAGTACTCCAGTGTGAAAAGAACCAACCTCCGAATTATTTTATTTTCATACAACTTTCATAAGAATGTGAATTTATTAATCTAGAATGAAGTTTTCTAGCCAATTGAAAAAGGAATAAAAAAATTAAAGTTACTAGATTTCCAGTGTATAAATAGTACTAAATCTTCCTCTCAATATGTATAATAAAAATAGTTTTACTGTATTTTTGGAAATAGTTACCTAATTTATTTATCGTTTAAATTTATCCTGCCAGGCAAATAAAAGAGGATAGCAAAAATTAATACCGAAACATTTTAGTTCATTACCATCGTAATTTACAGGTATTTAAATAATGCCTTACATTTAAGATATTCATTGTGGTTTCTTTTCCTTTTCAAAGGCATAAGGTTTTTCCATCATGGTAACTCTGCAGTACGCAATCTGTTCAGGCTTTTTAAGTTACAAATTCTATTGGCGAAAACTTACTATCAATTCTTATCACCTGCAAATAACACATTTTAAATAGTTTAATAATTTCACTAGTTAATTAGCAAATTAATTTATCATCATAGTCATTAATGTGCCAACTTGCAGCTTTATGGCAAGAATAAATATTCACTGCTTTTTCAATCTTCGAGCAATGGGGAAATTTCCTTCCATGTCGATAATTGAAATGCTGTTTTGGAACTTCGTGCACTGAAAATGTAAATATTTTTTATGCCAGTAACAGGTGTAATTAAGACTGGATTTATGATGCAATATGACTTACGGGAGGTCAAGCATGATTTTATAGCAGGTTTGAAGACTAGCGGCATAAGTAATTGCACTGAAAGAAAAAATTGGCTGTTGTATCCAATAGTTGGATCCCACATCCAATTTAAATGGTTGCTATGGCCCCATCCAGTTAGTTGGATAAGGGAGCCATTTTAAATGGCTGGGCGAGAAATGGCTGTGGCAACCAACTCGTTGGATACAACAAGCCAGCGTCGTTGGGTCTTACGTCCATCTATATTGGATGCCACAACCTTGCGAAATTGTTGCCGTAGCGTTTAATGAATGGGTAATATTTCAACGGATATTATTATTAATAGTGTCACCATTTGAAAGTAACATTATAATATCCTTTCGTCGTACTATTTCCTCCACTTACGATGAAAATTAAAGTTAGAAAATACATTTTTTAATAAAATGTTTATTTACCGTAAATTTTGGGGTTCGTAGTTTTCACTGCAACTTGTAACCTTGAAGACTTACTCACCTCGGATCACTATCATGTGGAATTGAATGCCATAAATAATGCAAATAGGTTAAATGATATAAGAAAGAAACGTATGAAACGTATTTATTAAAAAATGAAGCAACTTTAAAAAAAAAAATTACAGGATGAAAAGATATTAAGTTTTCAACATTGATGTAGTTTACTATGCTGGTTTCAAGAACTTCGTAAACATCAAATATTTGTCGAAATCCAAGGTGTACAGAGCTTTGTAGACGAAACACTCAGTCATTTTCGTTGGAAATTATTCTGTCCACTTTTCCAAATTCAGGAAGGCTGAAATCGTCGAAACCAACTGCAACACATTTTCCACTTCGGTAACGAGTGAACTTCCTCTTCACCCAAGGCACCTCAAGGCAAGCTGACTCAAACTCACGGGGAATTTTCCTATAAGTTCACAGTGTTCATCAACACCTCACAATCTTCCACTAAGGAACTGGAATAAATATATAAAATGTTTGCATAATTAAACTTGCCTTTATGATTATTCGTTATACTCTTTCGCAATTAGTTACCAACGTTTTGCATGAAAAGGAAGCTACTTCCTACTCATAACTTAAGCTATTTATACAGTACATAAATCAGCCGTAACTTCT